>NC_090927.1:1164425264-1165063829 GCF_040938575.1 Ambystoma mexicanum | reverse complement strand
ACATAGGATAATGGGGTGGCACCCGGGGTGGCCAATCAGAAAAGTTGCAAACTGAATTGCTTTTATGGGCTCCCAATGTATATACATTATGGAAATAGGTCAAGCAAAAAGAATGTAAGATGTTTATTTTGCTCATCCTGAATTAAGGTGTTCACGTGTATGCCAAGCAAAGTTTATGTTGTGTGCTATATAAATGGACAGTATATTATTATGTAACAAGGTAGCTCCGTGGTTTGGGCACTTGTTTCTTTGAGGGGGAGGGGTTGTGTGTGTGTGTGTGATCTCTGCAGGTTAAAGAATCTAATACTGGCAAGGCCAACTCAGCCTTTCATCCTTCCAAGGTCGATAAATCAGTGCCAACTTTAGCTGGGTGATTATTGTATGTGAATATGTTCTATGTATAGCGGTTTGGTGAAGCACTATTTACATAATCAATAATTATCATTATTTCCACTTTAGTGACTCTTGAGAGTGCATAACAAAAGTTGAAAACTGAATTGCTTTTATTGGCTCCCAATGTTGGTAGATCAGGCACAATGAGATTGCATGATTTGCCCAGGATTAAACACTAAGAACTTGACCACATATCTTCCCAGGTATACTTATATCAGTATTTTAAGGCTTGGTAATAAAAAGGGTAAACAATTGTCTAGCAATGCCTTGAAAAGTGCACAAATAACATAGTAAATTCACATGACAATATATATATACAGATGGAAACAGGTCAAGCAAAAGAATGTGATTCTACATTTGTTTACCCCATCCTGGATGCCAGGTTTTCCTGTGTAAACGAAGAGAATTTTGTGGTGTGCAATATATGAATGGACACTTTATTATTGACGTCTCCTCATTGCATTATTTTATGAAGCTTAGCTGGCAATTGTGTTTTTACTTCACTGTTGCAACAAGAATGTCTATAAAGTAACTGTTTTTATTTTTTGTGCAATACTGAATTTATTCTACTGCAACATGTGTACTTCTTAAGACATATTTCGACATGGTGTTGTACTTTTGTGAAACATTTCCACAGTTGTAATTACAAACATTGGATCCAACAAGTGTGATAGAGCAATTTTTCTAGGAAATTGTGTGGTCTTCATAAGCTGTAATTCTCTTCCGCCCTTTGCCTTGAAACATGTTCATTTCCAACATTAGTTTCAGGCTTAATCCTCCAATATTACCATTGATAGCAAAGCCTGCTGGGGAGGCCCAGCTGTTTCCAGTTAGTCAGACCCCTAGACACAGGTAACTGTAATAAACACAGCTTTATAAAAATACCTTTTGTCCCTAAAGTTCGTCATTGTGCACTCGTGACCACAATTAACTTCGGCCACCCTAAGCTCCACTTCTTTGACCCGCACACTTACGGCCCTGTGTCAGGTGCTGCCCACTGGGCCCTTTGCCTTAAGATGAGTAGTGTTTACCCCGAGGGCATTAGACGGGAGGTGCTCTATAGTGTCTCACAAGACCTTTAACTACTCTAATGTGAGCTTTTGAATTAGCTAGTCTTTTCATGAGGCCATTGGCTTGAGAGGGAGGAGGGAGGGGCCAGCGGGTGAATGCCTGAACTGATCAATGCCCAGTCGACCTCTGCATATGAACAGAAAAGTAAGCAGGTAGAAACAATGGGAAAGGGAGTATAAAGTGCGCGTTCTATGGTAAGATGATACACAGTTTCATACGTGTACTCAATAGGAATTGAACGCATTTGATAAAGATGTTGAAATGGGACTTCCTTCGAGACCTGCATAAGATGGTGAATTAGGTGTTCTGGGAACCAACCCCGTCGTAGCTATTCGATGTCCTGTGTAAGACTCTGAGCCGACTTCCAGCATGGTTTAGGTGCACTCAGCCTCTTTGGCGAGCAGAAGATCAGTTTGGGCGACCTTAAAAAGAGAGGATGTGGTCTGTGCCAGTCGCTAGCTTTGAACACGAGAGTCCACTTTTCTTGATGTCCTCCTGTTTTGGCCATGCCATGTGAAGTATATTCTCTGCCCTTTCCTGTATTCTTCCCTCTGCCCTCCTCAAGGGTCCATGCTGAGAAGATTGCTCCAGGAATGTATATATATGCTGCAAGTGTGGGCTCTCTGTTAAGGGTTGCTGTGAGCGCACTGTACGCTATCTTCTATTAGAATCAAGAGAACCAGATAATAACATGTAGAAAATGGGGGGATTGTGGTACAGTATCACTGTCGTGGGAGAACATGCGCTGCAAGAAGCACCTTATCTGCACTTTATAAAATGGATGAACATTTTGATTGCTAACGCACTTAATGCAATTATGACCTACTTATGTTCACTTTCGCGATAAACGGGTGATCTTTTTATTTGATTATTAAAAATGTATGTTTTGGAAACCTATGACGATTGCTGGGTATTGTGTAGTTGGATAATTTTTTATTGATCATGTATTTTGCAAATGAAAATTAAGTGAAACTGAAAAAGACAACACATCATTTTCGATTATGGCACAAGCGAAAAAGTTCACAGCCTGAATACGATATGTGCAAGATCAACTATATTACGATTGCTGTATCACATGGTATATTGTAATACTCTTGCCGAAAACTGTGGTTTTGTGGGGAGATTGGGAGAGCGCTGAGCCCCAAACTGATTACGCTCTACATGAATACAGCGTCCCATTGAACGAAGGAAAATACTTTTCCAAGATGGCCACTATGGAAAGGGAAGGTAAGTGGGGGGGTGGGAAGGGATGAATAAATAAATAAATAAGGGGACAGAGGTTGGGGAGAAGATGGCGGTGGGGGGAGCCTGCCATCAATTGGGATGGAACGTGAGCTTCCACCGGTATTCAAGCCCGCATTTCAAGCCACCTAATTAGCTAGCTCCACCGGCCAGGTTGCTAATGTAGATTTTGACAGTGAGTGCGTGCTATGGTCAGAGTCTTATGAATTACAGTGCTGCATGTCATTAACAAGAAATTTGGGGCATCAGAGTACACGTCTAGCTACCTTTAAAAGACGGTGGCTTAAGGTTCCATAAAGCTTTCACCATAAAAACCTGTTCCCCTGGTTCCTCAAAACAGATATTAACACCTGTGCAGGGGCCGGATTGGGAAAGGGAGCAGTAGAGTCTCATGCAATAGAGTCCCTGTAGCCATGACTAAAATATGTAATACTCTTATTAATCTCTTCACCCTCAAGTAGGTGGAGTCAGGTGGAGTCAGGAAGGGAGTATTTAAGTACGAGATGGGGAAGTCATACCTGCTTGATGGCCAATCCAGTGTTGATGATTGATCTACTTAGCAACTGTGATTTTTGGTTGGGATTTGATAAGGCCGTATATGTGGGCCAGTCGTTCGATGGTTGTGTTTGGATTCTTGAAATTGAAGTATGCCTTGAAAGAGCAAGTTACATGCAGATATGCCAAAGCCCTAGTACTCTCAAGAACGGGGGATGGTGGCAACACAATGTTGAAACTACCAGAACCGTGCACATGGGCTAGGAGTAGTGCATTGCAGAGGCGTTGCTAGGGTGGGTTTGAGGGGGGTATAGCCCTGTGTCTTGGTTGTAGCCCCTGATAGAAGCTTAGGGGCTACAACCAAAATGCTAGCTAGCCCCGACTCCCGACAGTCCCGACATTAGCTTATCCCCTGATCTTTTCCAGACCTAGAAACACCCCTGGTGCATTGCCTGCTTCTGCAATTAAGAAAACAATTATCTGAAAAGAATCTATGACAGAAGAGGGCTCGAAATTGCAGAGAGAGAGTGGAGTCAGGATATGGCATGTGCTGTGCAGGTCCTCAAATGTCTCAACATTTCCAAAAGTAAATTCCATCTCAATCTCCAATACACCCAGGTGTATGTGCAGACTTTATTGGACTCCTGATTGAAGTTGTCTGTTCCAGGTCTCTGCTGGGGGAGGCGCATGGACATGCTCTCTCTCATGTGTTCTGATGATGGCCCAGAGGGAGCCCTTTATGGCAAGAGACAGAGTGGAGGTGATATTGGTGTTGCATTAGAAAAGAAAGCAGTGATGACACTTCTCATATTCTCCCAAGAACCCACCTTTTTCTTTGAAAATGTCTTTGTACTTATCAGCACTTTTTTCATGGCTAAAAAAACAGATCTTGAATCAAGTCATGGAAAATGAAAAAACAGCCACATGTAGATAAATGAACTCAGTATGTGTTATTATAAGCCGGCAAAAAGGGAGTAGTAGTAGGCCAGGAATCAAGAAAAGGAAATGTACGATGAACCTTTGGTTTTCCTATCAGTTACCCTTAATTTGGGGAGCTCTGCGGATTATCATGTCTAATGGTTCCATTGTTTATATTGAGTGGAGGGTGTGTGTGTGTGTGTGTGTGTATTTCTTTTCTGTTTGTTTTGGTCCCGTGGCCCCGGTCCTAGGCTGGTTTCCCTCTTCTTGTGCATCATTTGTGCTTGTTTACTTATTACCATGCTCTGTGTTACTTGGGTTAC
This sequence comes from Ambystoma mexicanum, assembly GCF_040938575.1. NCBI lineage: Eukaryota > Metazoa > Chordata > Amphibia > Caudata > Ambystomatidae > Ambystoma > Ambystoma mexicanum. The sequence continues at coordinate 1,165,059,387 of NC_090927.1, read as the reverse complement.
TGCTGATGACTTTAGGCATTGGCTAGCTCTAGGGGACTCCTTGCACCCATGCTGTGTTCTTTTCAAGAGTATTATTATATAAAGATCAGGGAACTTATTGCCCATATGCTGCACCAGAAGATCACGTAATTCTTTTCTTTTTAGGTAATGTAGGTTTGATCTTCTATTATGTCAATTGAAAATAATGAATATGGTATGAAAAGTTGGTTCCTTCTATTCTCTAATACATGTAGGCCCGTGCATTGCTTGGGATAGTTATGTAGTCCTCTCTTATCTGGTAATTTAGCCTAACCGTTTCCCTTAAAGGACCGGTGTGTGCTGTGCCATATGGGGCTACATACCTTTTGCTAGGAGAGCTAAGGGTACTTCCCAGGGCATGGCACCAATACAGGGTTCCATATAATAATGTCCCCTCAAAAATATCACCATGCAAAAATGTCGTCCGAAAATTGCCGTTTTTTCTGGGGACATTATTGCATGGAACATGCGGGGGACACCCCTGCAGCCCCCAAACCCTTTTTTTTCTTTCTTTTTTACATTTTTTTAAATTTAATCTTTTTCTTGCCCCTTCCCCATATATATGGTCACCCATATAATATTGCCACAACCTTTTCCCGGCGATATTATATACGGTGATCATATATATGGGGATAGTATTACCTGATACCCAATACAGCTCATGGTGTCACTTGGATCAGATAAGTAAGGAATGCAACTTGTGGGTGGATTTCGACTCAACATGTCTTAATACTTTGAGCAAATGGTGGAATAGGTAGGGCATCAGAGATGAAGTGTGGGGAGCATGGGAGACAGGATTTGGAACCAATATGGTATGTGGTCTTTGTCATGGATGGAGGATCAGAGGACAACTTGAAGCCAAAGTGCAGGCTCAATTTCCTTTAATCGGCAGAACAGAAAATAAGGGGATTGGGTTTTACTTAGCTACTGGGTGTAGACCTCGAAAAGGTGTAACTGACTCAGTGCCCTTTAGGACCTTGGTCCTCAGCCCTTTTCTCTCTCCCCCTTCAACAACTCTTGGGAAAACAGTCACTCACAGTCTATTTGGTTCTGAGGTCCATGCAATTCTGTCTTGGCAAATTGTAGGATCTTTCTTGTCTTGGCTAGACTTGTAAGGATGTTGCACGGATCCACCTGGACTTGGAGAATATCTGACCCCACCACCCCGAGAGCATTGGGTCATCAGGACACAGATCAGGCATCAAACTCTTTTGCTTGCTTTGGAACCTGGGGTTGACAAACATCTTATCCCCAATTTGAAGTGTGGGCACTCTTCAGTTGGTTATACCTCCAAGCCTTCAGTTGTAACCTGGCACCTTTCCACCACTGAATTATTCTGCTTGGCTGAGGTTCCCGAGATTCCCTCTCTCTCCCTCCTCTGTCACGTGGATTCCTTTCCTTTTTCCTTTCTTCTCCATTCCTTCTCCTCCTCTCCTGCCTTCTCCTTGTTCCTCCAAGCCTTTGTCCTTCCTCTTCGCGTGCTACCCTCTTTTCTCAGTTCTTTCCTTCCCTCTCCTCCATTCCACTGATCTTCATTGTATATGCTCTCCTTCTTCCTATTCTTTTCTGTTCACCACCCACATCCTCCTGGTTCTCTCTTCCTTTCCCTTCCACCTCTACTCTTCTCTCCCCCATCTCCATGCCCTTCTCTTCCAGCACTACTCTATCCCCCCTACCTCTTCTCATTTCTCTCCCACCTGTACTCTTCCCCCTATTACCTCCACTCTACTCTCTACCAGCCCTGTGCCTTCCTCTCCCTACGCTCTTCTCTCTTAACGCCTCTGCTCTTCTTTCTCCCACCTTCACTTCACTCTCTCTGCACTTCTACTCCTCTCCACACCGCCACACTTTGAAGGACATCACTCTAAAAACTCCCAAGTCTAACACCTTCCGAAAGTACCCCATCTCTTTTTATCCTCTTGAGTGACTCTGGTCTGGAAGTCTAAATGCTCAAATGTGCACCGGGGTGAGGGTCGGGTGAGTGAGCTTGCTGGCTGGTTATTATTTATGTGAACTAGTAATTCATCAGGTGCTGACACTTGGCTAGCAGTCTCCACAGCTCCACTAACTGACATTATTTTACATCTGGCTGCCATTTTGTGTTAATTCTGATGTTACTACTGGTAGCGGGAAGTGTGGTCCTTGTCCTTTTATGATCAAGTCAGGTTTCAGATTGTGGCCATATCTGGGTCCGCGTGAGCATGCCCGTGCCTGTGCTACACAGGACTGTGAAGGAAGCGCTCGCTGACAGCCCTCTTTCCCTGAACCAGGAATCTCTATCACTCTGTTTTTTACATTACCCAACTCTGCTAATTTGCCCACAATATCGCATCATTCTAAACCGTGAAGGACTGTAACGATCAACAGTGCTAGGTGAGCAAAAGAAGCTAGTGACGGAGCGGGGAGACTGGGGGATCCACCACATGCCTCCTCTGGGAGCCAGAATCATGGAGCAGGAGGTGGTCCCTGTCTCCAGGGTCAGGCTTGTCCCATCTTCTAGCCTCAAGCATGAAATTTCATCACATCCTCCTTTGGTCTAAAAGGAAGTCATTCAAAGCTCGGTTGACTTCTGGCTCATTTGTCTCACTACATACAACATATAAGCAAAAATATTGGGCCTTTGTGCTCACGGCAGGTCACATTAGGTTACGATTGATCTTCAGTGGGTCACATGGAAAATGCATTGCATTCATATTTTGGTTGAATCCAGACTCAATGTGTCATGATCTTGAGGGGATCTGCTGGATGAGGTTCTGCATCAGTATTGGAGGAGATGATCAGTAGCCATTTCCTAAACAACGTTTGAATTTGATTGGATCACATAGGGAAACTATGCAAAAATGTTGTTGGATGCCGATTCAACATTCTTTACAGCTGCATAGCACCTATGCGGGAAGAGGCAGTGGCTCAGAATTAAATGATGGGCCCTCGTGATGGTCCCCATTGAGCCAGGGTTATTTCTTCATTTGAAAGGGGAGCCCATGCAAGAGTTTTCTCTCTGTCTCGGCATGTCCTATTCCAGGGATCAGAAGAGGTGGGGCCACACGGTTGCAGGCGGAGTGCAAGAGCTGGACGCCCACACGGGCAGTGATCTCCTACAGATCACATGATGGTGTGCCAAGTGTGGTAGAGTTGTAGCTTGAAGTGGTTGGATCCATATAGCATAATCAACTGGACTTGACACTACGGCACCGGAATTAGGTCCCAATGTGATCTACTAATGGCCACATTAGGAAGGCATTCAAAGTTTATTTAAATGTTGGGTTTAACATGTGTGAATCCACAGGTCCCATGCTTGCAGAGGCAGGTGAATGTCCAGGGTCCAGTCAGCTGAGAACTGGAGCAAATCTGCATACTCCAAGAACATCTGTAAAGTGATCACCCCGGGCGCCTCCATATTTGCTCCAGTTTAACGTTGTGAATCAAAAATAAGGCATCGGGTGCAAATCTGTGATGCTCGTGGGTATCCCCGGATTTCTTCCAAGGCATATTTCTGTGAATTAGGCCCCCAATAGCAAGCTGCTTCTGACTGAACATTTCTAAATTTAATACATTTTTGAAACACAGACACAATCTGATTGGAGTTCGACCTTGTTTATATCCGTTCTGAGTATCCGTAGAGATTGACGTCGTGGATCAGTGTGATTATAAAATCTGAAGGCATTGTTGCATGCCAGGTTGATCACATGTGTTCAAATACTTTTTCTTTAGATTAAGTGTTCAAAAAGCAGTCACTTGTATTGTGTGTGTGTGCGTGCATGTGCCCCATGCCTCGAATACACTATCAGCTGGGCAAACTCCCTGGAGGGTACTACCACAAACCATTGCGGATTGCATAGGTTTGGGCATTGTGAAGTGGGCATGGCTGTCTCCCTCTACCTTGGTGCACTCTACACAGGGCATGACCACACGCCATACCTGAGGGTAGAGCAGACAAGGATATTGCACCGTGCATCATGCTGTGGGGCACTCCCGGTGCGCTACTCCTGCCCAGACTACATGCAGCGCGTGGCCTGTAGCGATACCTTGTAAATAGCATGCACAGGATGTGGCCCATAGCTGTGCTGTGGGTGCACTATCTCCTGACCTGACCAATCGGTGTTGTCTGTGGCCATGTCTTAGGAAGAGCGTGTTGACGGCATGGCTTGGAACCGTGGAATGAAATGCAGCCATGCCTTAAATGCGCTGTGGCTAGACATACTCCCTGGAGGGCATAAACTCTGAACCTGCCCTCTACCTGGCTCATTGCCTGCAGCCATGGCTCAGGAACAATAGTTGTGCCTGTACTACCAACACGACATGGCCTGGTGCCATGTCCTGCATGTAGTGCATGACTAAGGGGCATATCCCAGTGCACTGCTGTTAAAATGCCCAGGGGGCATGGTCTGGGACCCCAATTTTCAAGGCAGACTATCCCTTGATGCAGTAGCAGCAAGGCGTGGTTATACGTCATATGCCTAGTGGATGGGCTCAGACCATGACTAGGCTTGCATGCCCCGGAATACACTATGCGCATGAATGGCCTAAGGGCATACCCTATGACTATGCCTTAGAGGCACTTCTGCTGACTCTCCTCACAGTACAGTGGGTGGTCTGTGAAATGATGTTTATGTGATATGTCTGCTACAGGTACAGCATCCAGCCCACAGCATGGGTCCCTCAATGTAGCAGCCAATTAGAGGATTTCGTTTTGAAACTGCAGGTGCACTCCGCCCCTCCTAATCATGCACGGACCTTCCTTGGGTGTAGGGATAATGCAATGGGCTCCAATATGCTCCCCAGAAAAAAAAGTATTTGCAAAACAGGGGTTGTTCAGGCCTCTTGAACTGAACTGGCTACTGAAGTCCACATTTTGAGTTTGGCCCCCAGGTAACACATCCCTGCATTTCAGATCAAACTGTGTCTCCTCTTCATGTACACACATTGACTGGATTTTCACAAAACTAAAAAATCTTAAATTGGAACAGGTGGCCACTTATGATCCGAGTTTGGGGGCAATACATCCAGAGTTTATTTTGCACTGAGTGTGAGCTCTCTTCAGCTTTGTCCCACACTTACTGGATTGCCACACGCTTTCTAAAACCGTCTAGGGTGGATTTCTACTTTTTTTGCTCTAGTTCTTTTCAGATCACTTATTACTACTCAAAGGGGGAAAACTAATAAGCGCCTCATGGTTGCCTTCTTAATGGGAAATTAGATCTAATCATAACCACACTGATGCTGCCATCCCATCTTTAACACACGTTTTATGTTTATATTTTATTAGACACAAATGATGGATTTCAGAGTACTTTAGCTGAACTATTATTGTTGAACCCTGTCAGAATTTAAAGAGGATGGAGTATTAAGTATACCCTGCTGCTGAGAATGTTGTGGAGATTGGGTAATGTTTGGTTCCCAATTTAGCAATGTTGGTAGCTGCACACCCTCCCCTATTTCTCTGTTCCCTGAATTGTTTAATCGGTACAATGTTATTCTCTGGCATCAATGAGGAATCAGTCGTGGGGGATAACCGAATATTGATATTCTGGAGGTGGAGACCTAGAAAACAGAGGACAAAATCCAGAATATTGGTTGCACAACCTGTCATGGAGCGCGCAGAGTCAGAATCCAACACTAGACACATTTATTGGAATAATCCAAGTGTTTTCTTTATTTAAGAAAATAATAATGTAATTGGGTTAGCAGGGTTCGTAATTGAGGGGAGCTGGAAGCCATTTAGCTCCTGCTAGTAACATCAATGAACCTAGTTAGCTTGCCAGCAGCAGGAGCTGCTTTTCGCAACCCAGGCCAACTGATGCCGAACACACACACACCTATGTGAATTTAACTCTGTGTATTTGGGACAAGCTATGAATAATCTTTAGGCTTCATCTATGCAACATTTAAGGCATAAGGGGTCATACATAATGGACACAATTATAAGTGTGGATCTTCTGAGCAAGTTATATTTGCAGAACACGGTGTACTAGCTCCTCGCTCCTCAGTGGTAGCTCCAGGTCACTGGTTAATTCTGGATACCCGGGAGCTGCCTTGAGCTCGGCCTTATAGCATCTTAATTTCATCCCCTAAGGTAGGGTGAGGGTGAGAAAAATAACCAGCCCTACTGACAAGTAGCATGCCAGCAAATTGTACTCCCTAAAAATAGGCAAGTACTCCCAACAAAGAAGAAAAGGGAGTGAAAATACCCCAACAACAAGTAGAAAACAGACACATAGGAGCCTGTCATTCTTTCACCCACACAGTTCCATTGATATATTTCCATCAGTGGAACTTGTAGTACCACAGTAATTACCTCCACGACAGTTACTGCCTGATCTGACGCAGTCCATATGTATCTCTTAATGTGCATGAATAACTAAGTGCAAACACGTTTTTATTATAGAAATATTTGTTTTACAATCAAAAAATGTATTTCTGTATGAAGTACTCCCCTGGGAAATGATATGATATGACAATTTATTTATATTGCACTCGTACACAAGTGTTTCAAATGGGAGTTACTTAAAAAAGTATTATTTGGCTAGAAAAAAAATCAACCTTTAACATTTGATAGAATAATCACAAAGATACAATTAATTACATTTCTGAATAAAATACATGAACAAGCACAATATTTCATCAAACATTAAATATTTAAAATTCAAATTTCAAAATGCACTTTAAAAAATTCAATTCATTGAAAAAGAAAAACTCCATCGTACTAAAACATGAGCCTCAAACTAAAATGAATTCACATCTAACTTCAGAGCTTTCAGAAAACCTGTAACAGCCGGGGCTATCGAGGTAGTGTGACCGTCTAGGTATACTGTCCAAAGTGACTCTGTGCCGAGAAATAAAGAAATGTTTTGGTATTTCTTTAGAAAGTTCCTTCTCAAACCCTGAAGGGCTTTACAAGTTAGTAATAGATGTTTTAGAGTTTCACAAGTCTGATCTTCTTAGAAAATCGACATGAGGTTTGCTCATCAGATACCATACCATAACAGCCAGAATTGATTTTGTCAGGATCAGATTCCACCAAAAACAGAGAAAAATGGACCTAGTCAATCTATCAGGGTAAATTTCCAGAAATGGCGCAAGGATCCCCAATTTTCTTATGTTGCTCCCTAAAATGATCCAGGTAGGAGTAAGCATGCATGGTCTCTATAGTGGAAATCCAATCCATGGCATACAATTTACATTTGATTCTTCTGGATAGTAAATCAGATCCTGAATTGAGTTTTCCGTCTCCTCCAGAAGGATGCTACTATAGTCATAGATCTCACACAGCCAAGTATTACGCCTCGCCTCTAACATCATTTTTAAATCCACATACAATGAGTTATTATGGGAGCATACGATTTTTCAAAGGAAGGATAGGATTTTACTATCAGCTCTGGCTTTTAATGATGCCACAGTCAATTCGTACCTTATAGCTATAACTGGGATTGCAGATGGAAGCCTCAAACAGTTCTCCACAATAAGGCGCCCCAACCGCTGGCAGGTAACCAATCACTGCCATGGGATAAGGTTCAATCCAATACAGCAATGTGGGGATTACCTTCCCTTTGTAGTACCACTTTGCAGGCATCAAGGTGAATTTGCCATATTTAGAATCAACCCTCTGAAGTTGAAAAGCCATGGCAACCATCCGACTTTTAATCCAGAAGCAAATTTTAAGGACACTGGTCCTGCGGGAGATTAAAAAACCCAGGTAATTCAAACCCCCAGATTTCCCCACAGGTTCAGAGCGAAGTCGCCATATATCCATTTATTTTCCTGGACCTTGAGCATGACTTTTTTACTTATTAACAAATTATCACTCCCAACTTTGGAGTTAAATACACTCACTGCAAACTCTTATAGGAAGCACTGGAAATAAGTTTAATTGATATAGTCAAGGGACTATCCAACTAAAAATAGGATTGAGTTCAGTAGATTCAATGTTCTCTTGAATGTATACAACCTTACACCCGGAAAATCCAATTCGGAGGTTCTGAAACTCAAAATGTATGGTAAAGAAAATGTTTCTCCCAACAGTCTCAAAGAAACAAGCAGAACATAAAATGTGCAATAAACAATTGTGAGCAAAGGAAAGCTCTATTGCACATTTCCTGGTTTTGGACTCATCCTGGCCCTTTTGCAATGTCCTTCGGAAAACCCAGGTCTTTGTTTTCGGGTTCTGGGCTGGGGTGTTCAAGAGCCAATTTCCAGAGGGTCGGTGGTAAGAGCCCTTGGAGGCCAACATGTCACAGGCTTGGAAGAGTGTTGGCTTCTCTTCCAGGAGTCTGCGAGATGTTGATTCCACAGCACTGGTCTATCCTCCATGGATTTCAAGGACATTTTTTGCAAAGCTTGCTATCATCTTCCTTCTCAGATGGCAACGGTTCTCTCCTTCTCCCACCCTCCTTGACTGCTCCTCAATAACTCTCACTCCATATGCTAGCAATTCCCCTTCAATGTAACTGTACCCCGCCAACCTCCAACTCTTTTTCTCCCGGCCCTTCTCTCAATAGACCTCTAGCTCTCCAATCTCCTGCAGTCACCGTTGTGGGGTCCTTCTCGAAAAGCCCAAACCCTTTGACTGAGCAAGCTGGCTTTTATAGTCTGGTCTCTCCGCCCCCTGGGCGGTGCATAGGGGCAATGAATGTGTATATGTAGTGTGAGCTGGGCTGATCTGTGATTGGGCCATGTGCTTGTCGTGGCTCATATCAAGGCCTGCTGCCATATTGGATTTTAAAACTGCCCAGGGCATGTGTACGTTCTCCTTCACCCCACTTTGGAGTCTTGCTGACATTCATGTTGTGCAAAGTGTGCCTCTGTTTCCTCTGTGTATAAATCAAAAGTCACAAAAACGTTTGGAAAGCAAGGGAAGCTATTTGGTGTGAAGGGGACACTTTCATTTGGGGAAATGGCAATTTTGTAGTCTACATGATGCTGTTAAGGGGGGAACTTCTAAGCTGGGTATTTAGATCTGCCTAGGGGGTTTGGAAAACTGTATGAGTACCAGTACTTCGATTATGGTTATCCTCAAGAGGTTGGTGCCTGACCCCTAAGGGTCATTGGTGTTTGTGGCTACTGCTGCCTTAGCGTGTGTACTCACTAGGGGTTGCCTACTTGTCTATACTGCCCTGTATACCTTCCACGGGTCCAGCACCCAGTAGCTTAGACTGGCATCCAGCCTCTTTGGCCAACCCACTGCCGGTCCCAAGTTTAGGCAGAGGACTTTGTGGCAAACCTCAAAACTTGGATATTCAGCGATTCATTAGCCAAAATGGTACCTTTACTTGCCACGACAGGTGCCAGTTATTAGAGCGCAATCTGGCTAATGACATGCCAGATAACAGAACTTCTGTTGTATTTGTATGCCTTGAACGCCAGCCTCTAAACCCATTCCTGGCATAAACCCAACACTTACACTGGTAACACGAGCAAGGCGCCCTACAATGTTGGCATGCTGTCTCAGCAAATACTGCTTCCCATTGAAGCCTTATTGTATACATAAAAACAGTGCAATTGTATATTGTTTAAACATGTTTAGCAGCTGAAATAAATGTGCTCGCTTCGGGGTTTAATAAAGGCTTGAGTAATTAGGCCCAGTCTGCTTGGGGCTCGCGGTAGAAGGCAGTATTGAATGAATGAACATCACGCGCAGCTCAAAGGGAGCAAAATGTACTCTAGTGTACTTATATTATGTAAGACTGGCAGAGCATGTGACAGGTGTATGCAGCGTAGCTCTTGGTGTTCATTATGAAATCAGTCCATTAATCTCCCTTGCAAATAAAGGGTCCTTTTAGGCAGTGGCCGTGCAATGTCCCATTGATCTGACAGCTTCACCATTGGGTCCTATGGTTTATTTGTTTATTTTCACATTTGAAATAAGCTAGATGCCATGAGGGGCCTTAGGGCGGATGGTGCAGCTGGTATAAATGCTGACCATTGCTCTGACCAGCTTAAAAGGATACCTCCTTTGGCAAAATGCGAAGGATTCATGTCTGGGCGAATTGTGAAGAATGAGCTCAGAATCACTGCAGGGATAACAAATCACATTATAAAACAGGTGTGATTAATAATGGCTAGCAAATGCATAATAGCTAAGGTTACCAGATAACTACATGTCAAAGGGGCACAGTATGTTAACCCTGGGCTTTGCTTTATATTAGTCCATTATATTCCATTCTACTGACTTAAGATCACAACTCCCACAATGCAATTGATGGAGGAATGGAAGCTCAGGACTGGGCGATGCTATTCCCAGTGGCATTGACTCATCTGGTAACTCAAATACTAGCTGAAGGGCATAGCAGGGGACGCTTTTTGTATGACAGAGGATTCTTCTAAAAAAACAGCTCTGATTTGAAAAGGACAATTCTGGAAAACATGTAAATGTTGTTATTGTGACGAATCAACTTCCAGTGCACCAGTCGTCTAGGGATGAATATCAGTTTCTAAACCATCAGTCAGTCCCACACCTTTAGTACACCAGAAGGAATTCGAACAGATTGGAAACACAAGCAAATCATAAACCTCCTTGTCCAATTTTGGTAAGTTGGACGGAACAGCAGACTTATCTCCACAAGTTCGTGAATTCATGGATCTGACCACACAACATCACATCAGGGCAATCAGCACACAAAACTCCCAAGAACACTGCCATGTGAAAGCAGGCGCAAGGCCCCAATCGCATAGGAATCACTGTGCAGAGGTAAGGTCTGATCAGGATTTTAGGGGTGCCTGCACGCAGTTGTGGTGCCGTTCGCAGTTAGGGCTGCGCATATGCAGAGTAGCAGGGTTCATCCACGGTTTATTGGGGTTCACACGCAGATTTACTGGGGACTGACTACAGTTACGAAAAATGGTACACATGTTCACGGGGTGCTGTGAATAGTTACGGGGGACCCCACGCAGTGTTGCTGGGGTGCGGCCTTTATTGGGGTGGTCCGCACGCAGTATTGCCAGGGTGTATTACATCGCTGACGAGGTGGCCGCAAAGTTTGGTATACGTGGCTGGATTTGGTTTGCGGAGGGCCGTGTCATGGGCGTTCCTGCTGCTACTTGCGCATAGAGTTACTTTGCCGTCCCAATTTCAGGAATACGTGGGGCGCGCTCAGAATCTTATGTGCGCAGCGGCGCACAAAGTCGTTCTCGGCGCAGGGACTTTGCAGGATCAATGCACACTTTTCCACGCATGGAGCCCAAGTATTTATTGGGGTTTTATAGCATGCTGCAGTGCGAGCAAGCCACTGCAGACCACCAAGAGTAGAAAAGTGGGGGAAGGTAGGAGAGAGGAAGAAGGAGTCGCCACAAGGAGGGAAAGACGGGAAAAGAAAGATCAAAGCTAAGCCAGGGGTTTCCTTCATAGATATCGGAAACACATTTTGTTAGAAAGTTTACAGTTGCAAGCAAATTAATTTAGTATTAGGCATTTACTGATTGACTCCACACATCGTAAACAGTCGAGGTGGCAGCTTTGGAGGTTCGAAAGAGTCCCTAGGAACTTTCTGAAGTTCCAGTGGTGTAGTTGAATCCTCAGGTCCTTTGGGATCCCTTTTCATAGTTTTGGGCCTAAGGTGATGAAAGCTTTGCAGAATGCTGGTGGGATACGCCACACAGTTGGAATGTAGCTGTTGGCAGTGCAACCTAAGTAGAAGATAATGGGGAGGACGAATATAAGAAACGTAGCGGTATTATTCTTCATATGTATAAATGATATAGAGGAGGGAACCTAGTGCGTGGTTGAAACGAATCACTGACTGCAAGTAATTGGGGATGCAGATAACACTACAGAGTAGAGGGAAAAACTGTAAACAACTTCTGGTGAAGCTAGAAATCAGGTCTATGAGATATGGGTTGAACCTTGACTGACATACAAATCCCATTAGGGGCAAGACCAATCTGATTTGCATACGGCCTTTCCCCTTCCTATAATGGCTTGGCAGGCGAAAGAACTATGGTCTGCGGAGCTGCCCATATCAAACCCAGAGGCTAAGATTAATTCCATACCTTCCAGCCATCACTCCTTTTGTTTTCCTTTGGTCCCCCTGAGAGAGTTGGGTATGCCCAGATGTGGGTCCCAAGCCTGTTGGCACTAGAGACCTAAGATACACCTCACTGGGGGGTGGGGGGGTGTTCAATGAGGCTTGAAAGATGTGTCAAGTTGCACGTGGGAGTGTTTAGAAGAGATGTGACCAAGCAGTTCAGGGGCCCGGCTGCCCCTGTGTGGGAAACCAAGCCTGATGTGCCGATGTTCTCTCCCCTTACTTTAATGGTATGGCATGCAGCAAAAACAGTAGTCTACAGAATGCCACCAGGAGCAAAGCCAGAGGTTAGGATCAATTTGAAACCTTACAGCCCAGCCATCACCTCTTTTTGTTGTGCTCAACTAAAAACAAAGGCATCCCGTGAGGTAAAAGGCAAGCAAATAAAGGCAAATGCAATTGAGCATATCGTACACAATGTTTGGTGGATGGCTACACTCTAGGCATTCTTAGCAGGGTGTTTGGTGGATGGTTACACTCTAGTCATTCTTAGAAGGTGCTGGCTATAGGGCATATCGTACACGATGTTTGGTGGATGGCTACACTCTAGTCATTCTTAGCAGGGTGTTTGGTGGATGGCTACACTCTAGTCATTCTTAGAAGGTGCTGGCTATAGGGCATATCGTACACGATGTTTGGTGGATGGCTACACTCTAGTCATTCTTAGCAGGGTGTTTGGTGGATGGCTACACTCTAGTCATTCTTAGAAGGTGCTGGCTATAGGGCATATCGTACACGATGTTTGGTGGGTGGCTACACTCTAGTCATTCTTAGAAGGTGCTGGCTATAGGGCATATCGTACACAATGTTTGGTGGGTGGCTACACTCCAGTCATTCTTAGAAGGTGCTGGCTATAGGGCATATCGTACACAATGTTTGGTGGGTGGCTACACTCCAGTCATTCTTAGAAGGTGCTGGCTATAGAGCATATCGTACACAATGTTTGGTGGGTGGCTACACTCTAGTCATTCTTAGAAGGTGCTGCCTATAGAGCATATCGTACACAATGTTTGGTGGATGGCTACACTCTAGTCATTCTTAGAAGGTGCTGGCTGTAAAGCGGGCGGCACACAAGGTCTGAGCAGACAATGTGAGAGTCAGTAGCTCCAATACAGAACCTTTCTATGTTACACACGATATGTCAAACAGTGAGAGACAAGTAATACATCTCCTTTCCGTGGCATTCTATCCTTAAGATGAGACCTCGTCAAACAAGAGAAGTTAAAGAGAACGGTGGCAGAGTGGATGACGGGAACGAGTTAAGCATAAAAAGCAAGAACAACAAAGCTTAATATGTTAAACCTTAACGCACAGGGTCTGACATGACCATACAACAGAGAAGAACACCCCAAAAACATGTTTGTAATTTTTGACACAGCTACCAAAATAAGGTTTTCTCACCTAGTAAAGAGCACCTATAGCTCAATCAGTGCATTGGATTTTGGGCCACTCTCGTTTCAATCAGACTGCCGTGAAAGAGTGGGAAAAAAAGCAATATCAAAGTCCATCTGCTGGCCTAGTGGTGGAAATGGAAAACATTTAAAGGGGCATTTCACAAGGGCCGGGGTGGGTGTGGAGCTTAGTGGAGGGGGTGGAGCTTGGAGGAGGGGAGGAGTTTCGAGGTGGCTGAGCTGGCAGTTGAACTCCGCTTAAAGGAAATGTTCAAACTAATAGTTGAAAAATGGGGCAATTTCTTTCATGCTGCTTCTTTCCAAACTCCACACTGTATGCCAATTCCACGGCAATGGGGCATCCAAAATACTGTTGATAATGCAATGGTTTTTAGTACATTAAGGGATCCATAGACCCGCTCTACAGTAGTAGGCTAGCAGGGTAGCTCAGTAGGTTGAGAGACAGTTGCTTAGATGATATATATATTAAAAACTGGTTGTTAATCATATTACTTTTTGCAATTCCTTATAAGAAAACAAAGGCTATAAAATGTGTTTTGACCGGGGCATGCGTTGGGCTGGTCGCTTGCTTATATTCAGGGTGTGGGTATTTCTGCCCCTGTAGTGAAAAACAAACGTTGGCACCCATAAACCCACAGTTTAATTTCATAATAACTGTCGTCAGCAGAACAGAAGCATTTATTTATTTGTGATTAAGCAGTTTGACAATCATATAACAACTTTATAAATATAACCAATGATAAAACACAAAGGAGGGGGCACATAAATTACAGGGCATTTGTGTGGTAGTCCAACAAAAAAACACATTACAAAGAAAACTAGTCAATGCAAGTTTAAGCAGCATTTTTGAATTTGGAAATTACTTTTTTTTTCTATGAAAGTGTAAGATGCACATTTGGAAAACAATAGTGTGCCCAGCATGTAGAAAGCCTGCTTTTAACAGTAATGGCCCCCACCCCAGTGATAGTCATGGCCCATTGATTCCTGTGGTGTCCCTTTCAGGCCAGAAGAAAACAGGTTATTATATTTTTATTATATTTATTAATGTGATATATTTTAATACATACGTACAAACTTTACACATATTCCACATAAAAGAACATAAAAGAAAATATAAATAAATAATTAGATATTCATCCTCCTAGAATCCTATAATCATATAATATTTCAAAATGTACAAGATTTGCAGCTATACAGCCTCCTATAAATACCTGAATAAAATACATGAACATCTTTGTTTAACTATGCTCCTTGAACAAGTATAGATAAGAAAAGGAACAGCCAAGCATGCATGCATATTTCCTATTACATAGTTATTATTCCAAGGTTCCCTCTACGATTTAGTTGTGCACAAGCAAAAGCATCCCGCCACACCTGGTATAGTGCCATATGTAGTTTAGGGTTAAGAGTATTGACACATTGTATCCAAAATTCTGCTTGCTCTATAAATTCAGAGTTATGCACAAATCTACCTAGATGTTTAATATAACTAGCTCTCATCCCATTACACGATGTTAGAACATGTCGAGCAGTTTCAAGTTCATTGGGCAGATCACAAATTCTACAATACCTCTCCGTTTTATCTAGGCCCATCTCCTGACCCCTGGCCGCCAATATTGGGAGATGGTTAATACGAAGGAGTAGAAGGAAGCGCCTCAATTGATCCGACGGACAAAGGTTCAAATAAGGCTGCGCCTTCATAAAAGTGTAGAGAACATGTGAGACAAAACTGTAGCTTTTCAGCCCTTCAAGGTGAATATAATTACATTGCCAGTCCCATAACTTGAGACGGTACTCAAAATTGTTGAACAGGCACTTGTTTTCTCGACCCCACTCCGGCTGCCAGCAGGTTTCCTCACATAGTTTTTTCAGCTGGGTTTCAAAGTTTTTTAGCTTGCCTGCCTCCATATCCCTGCTGATACTAATTAGAAGGCCGTTCACAGGGTTGTTCTTAAGACGGATGTATAATTCCATCCATTTTTTCAAAACCATGGCCCTGAAAGAACTAATTCCTAGTTCCAATCTAATCAAGGCCATGGGTATACACTGGGGGAGGCCAAGAATTTTCCTCCAGAAATTACCCTCAACCAACTGTAGCCATCCCAAGTTCATATTATAGAGGGGATCAAGCCCATAGGTGACCATCGGGGCCAAACATTGGATATACAACTGTCGTGCCGCCCATATTGAGAAACCACTCCGTTCTCGCGTGAATTTATATATGAGTGCTGTGAGTTGTGCCGCTTTTGTTCTGCGCAATTGAATACAGGTAAGATACTTTCCCTTATGATCAAATTCGACACCTAAATATTTATAACTGGGGGTATAGTTAATTTCAGTCACTCCTATCATCATGCGGGGTCTGGCTACTCTTCCTGCCGAAAACAGTAATAGATTTGTTTTACTAATATTGATCACAAGTTCATTGGCCTCAGCATAATCCCATAGCTGTTTAGCAGATCTTAGGATCCCACTAAAGGTATGATCGAGGATCACTAAGTCATCCGCATATGCAAGCATGGGGCAATGACTAGGGCCAATCTTTGGTGGGCAGTTGTTGATTCCCTGTAAACATTCTGGCGCATCAGATACGAATAAGTTGTACAAAGTGGGGGCTGTGACACATCCCTGCTTCACCCCTCTAGTCTGGGGAACGGGTTTAGTCACTGCCCCAGAATTATCTAGTCGCACCTGTACCGTATTATTTGTATGTAGGAGTTCTAAATAATAGAGTAAAGTTTCAGGGCAGCCCAATCTCCTGAGTTTCTTCCATAGGAGAGAACGATTCAAAATCTATAAAGAGTGCATACAATGGAGGATTAGAATGTGTTAAGGCCTTGATTCTAAGTGTATTCATTATGAACAGATTATGGGTGGTCGAGTAACCTGCCCTAAAGCCACACTGAAATTTATCCAAAATGCCCGCACTCTCCACCCATTTCAGGAGTTCACTAAGTATAAGAGCAGCAAATATCTTGCCAGTGCAATCCAACATAGACAATAGCCGATAGTTTTCCGGTTCGGTTCTATTGCCTTTTTTAAATACAGGTATGAGGATTGCTACCTGCCAAGATGGCGGTATTTGGCCCTCGTACAGAATCTTCCTAAATAGTATTTTAAGTAGGCAGGCCCAGAAGAAAGGATTTCGCTTCAGCACCACATTGGAGAGTCCATTCGGCCCCGGGGCACGGGACGAATTTAACTCTTCAATTCTGCTTTGTAGCTCTTTAATAGTCACCACAAAAGGGGGAGCTTTAGGTTTCATATGCACAGAGTTGTTAATATTGTTACTAATCCCACCATTACGCTTTTCCAGGTAAGCGGTCCATTCACTGTTACCTATAGGGTTGACCATATATGCAGATTTCTGTCCTTTGACTTCACCTAGCATAGACCAAATATTCCGAGTGTTTCTACTACACAATGTACTGACCGTGTGCTGCCAATTTGCCAATTTTCTCGACCTTTTATGTGTTTTTAACCACCATCGGTAATCATTTTTCACTTTCCTCATCTTAATGGCAGTATCTACTCTAGTTAGAAGGCCATTTCTAATCCATTGAATGTCACTTCTAAGCTTACGCTTTCTATCTCTAATGTCCCTATCATAAACAACCTCTTTCTCGGTCTTTCCCACCATCCTTCTCACTTTACAGGAGCCGTGTTTGCCCGAGAAATCACTAATCCATTTCTCAATTTGCACTGGTGACATATGATTGAATTGCTTGATCAAATCAGGGCCCCATTCTCCCATAGCCATAGTGGCCTTTAATATATTTTTATCCGACCAGGAAATACGATTTTGGGAGTGAATACTCAACAAGTGCCCCAGATTGACCTCCTCCCTTCTGGCGGCCGAGACTCCCATAGTCAGAATCAGGGGGTCATGGTCGCTCCATTCACTTTCTTTTACCACCATATCACAAACTATCAGGGCCACCTCCCAACTAGTGAAGATGTAATCAAGAGTACTTCCCGATCTACCATTGCTCCAAGTATTCCTACCAGGCCTGTCGCTTTGTGTGCGCCCATTAATTATTTCAAGTTCCCAGCAGCCAAAAAAACCCAGCCAACCCTCCCCCTCCTTATCAGTAGTCGGGAGGTCCCATAGGCTGTTCTTGGATAACAGAGGGTTATTACCAGTGCCTCCACCATTGTTGATATGACAATTTAAATCCCCAGCAACAATAACAAAGAACTTCTCATTGTTTGATCTCCATTCAGCAAGAAGTTCATGCGTAGTTTCTTGGATGAGTTCTCTTAACTTTGCACCTGGGGGATTATAAATATTGACTAATAGTATTCTTTCATTTAGTCCTTTTATGTTGAGAATCACTTCTACGGCACATATATAATCACAATTGACCGCTGGTATCTTTTTACTCAAGATCTTATTCGTCACTCCAATAGATAGACCCCCATATGGGCGCCCCCGATCTCCTTTCTTCGCCAGAGTGTGATATGTCGTATACCCATCTATGTCCATGGGAGATGTCCACCAAGTTTCTTGCAATAATATAATAGGGTAATTGTTTATGAATGCCAGAGAGCCCTTATCCGAGAGAAGATGCTGATGTCCATGGGTGTTCCAGCTCAATAGAGAGCAATCTCATGGTTGCCGAAGCACCATCGGTAACGAATCGGCTATCCATTTCAGAGTGCTCTGAATATCGGCTAATTGGACCTTCTCCTTAGATGGTTGCGGGGGTCTGCCAACCTTATTCTCGGATGTCACATAATCCTTGCTGGGCAAGCAGGGATCTTCCTTATCTTTATTCGCATCAACTTCCACACCAATCTGCATTAGAGATTTCTTATGGGTTCGAATCAGCTGTGCCGATGCTAGCACGCTACAGTGAAGAGCTGAAACATTTGGATTACGCACCTCCAGTGGTTCGACAAAAAGGAAGTCTTCCGAGCATATTACACGTAACTGTGGTATCATGTGTAGTTTAGCCAGAACTTCCGTCCTTGTCAGCCATAAGTCTCTTTTTTTCTGGTTCAGGTTTTTGATTATGTAGATTTTACTTGCATAGGTGTCCTCCACTTCCTCAGATTCCTCTCCCACCACGGATGCACAGACCTCTTCACCATCAGTTTTTTCAATTCGGCCTGGTGTCGAGCATTTAGTCGATTCTCCGATGATACTGATCGATATTTCGGAATCCGCGACTTCTTGGGCCACGCTTTTAGCTTCATGCAATGGGTCTGGAATTATCCAGCCTGATAAAGATCCCACCCCCTTTCTTGCACGTTTCTTTGCTTTCCGACCCCTTTTTTTGCTTTTTTTTGATCGAGCAGCCGGGGGGATGGTAGCCGGTAGAGGAGAGGCGATTTCTACCACTGCGTTCTTCGTAGCATCTCGTTTCTGTTGTCTGCGTTGCTTTTTAGTTAATGGTGCTACCGTATCAACCTCCTCGGACTCCTCCGGATTTGTTATGTCCGGCGGATCCGTGAGTATTGGAGCTTCCTCCATTACAGGTGGTATTAACGGTGCAGGATCCATGCTCCCAGTCGGATTCGGTGACCCCAATTGAATGATGGTGTTTGTGTGAATCCTCCCACATAACTGTAATAGAATTTTCAGCGCAAATTGGAGAGATGCCATGGAAGCCTGCAACTCCGCTATGGCTAAGCCATTGGAGTCTTTCGGCGTCCCATTGCACCCCTCACCCGTGTGGTCCAATTCTTCAGGATCCATGAAGAGGCTAGGGGAGGCAGACAGTCGTCCCAACGTTGGTTCTGCTGGTGAGATGGGTGTAGGCTGGATGGAAAGTATACCTGACAGATCCGAAATTGAGTTGCCTGTGCAGTTGCCTGTGCACTTAGGACTGGGGATCTCTCTGTCCTTTTGTTGCTCCTTATGAGCCGGCTTCAGGATCTGCGCTTCAACCATAATTGGGGATCTTCCACCTGAGGTTACTGGTCTACTTGAAGTTGCCATTGATTTTTGGATAGATAAACATAGGTCCAATAATGAGTTATTGTCGATATCTTGATAATTGGTAGAGTCTAAAACATCACTGCCATTGTGAGTGGGCGAAAGAGTCTCTTTTTCTAGTGCAACAATATCCGCCCCCATATTAGCTTTAGGCTTACCCTTCCCAAACATGGTAGGAATAGTACCTTTGTCTGGTATACCACTGTCCCCATGTACTGCTGCCTTATTCGCTATCTTGGGGGGTTGTTTCTCCACTTTTTCCTTATTGCCTTTTCGCAGATTGTACCTAGTGTTTCCTGCTTTTGTTTTAGTCATTCTCTTTACGGGCCGCACCGCCGCACGTCTGTCAGCGGAATATGCCGTAAATTACGGTAAAACTGTGATCGTGCTATGCTGGATATATATCAGCCACCGATATGTATCGTAGCCCACTGTGACAGATTGAGCGTTGATAGGGATCAAAGAGGGAGAATCGCCCTCCGCAGTCTCCCGGCCCAACTGCCGCCTTTGTGGGTGTGACAAGTGCGTTCCTTACCGCTCTTCCGGTGCCCCTTATGTAAATCCTGGAGGGGTTTAAGATTCTTGTCCACCGCTGTCCACAAGTGACCACAAAGGACCACTTGTCCTCCCACTTCTCCGCGCGCGCTCCGCGCGGGAAATGATGTTAAGTAGAGTTGGTAGCTGCTCACTGCTGCAAGGCTCCACCTCCAAATTAGTGTCCAGGGAAAAAATACTCGAACGCACCACAAAGGACCACTTGTCCTCCCACTTCTCCGCGCGCGCTCCGCGCGGGAAATGATGTTAAGTAGAGTTGGTAGCTGCTCACTGCTGCAAGGCTCCACCTCCAAATTAGTGTCCAGGGAAAAAATACTCGAACGCACCACAAAGGACCACTTGTTCTCCCACTTCTCCGAAAACAGGTTATGCAAAAAGTACCTGCAAACCTGAGAATGTCAGCTGGGGAATGGAGCACCGAGCAGATTAGACCACTGAGCCCCCAGCTTCCCTCAGGGAAGCTGGGGGCTCAGCAAAGCCTGGTCAGGACTGAGGCTGGCTGTGTCCAAGATCCGGGGAGACATCTGATGCCGGATCTCCGGCCGGCTCTTGCCGGATCCTTTGACCCGAATAGTAAAATGGAACCGACTTAGTTGTAATCAAGAAAACAGCCCTCACCTACAAAATCAACAAAGAGTCTCCCATTAGCACCAATCAAAAGCATGACAGTAACTCAAAGGGAACTTCCCAATGCAAAATTGAACCTAATTTAATGGGTTCTGTCGAACCCAGTGATCAAGCACAATGCCGTCATGACAACACAACATCAGCAGACACAAAGTGGTAGAGCCTCACTCAACCCCTCCTCAATACCAACACTGGAATGGCAGGGGTGTGCGGCTGTAGCCCTAGGAGTGTCCCTTAAGCGGTGGGAGTGGTTGATTGGAAGGGGGAGGCTGATTAAAGCTGCATGCTGTGAGGGCCAGTGACCTATTTAAATGCTGCATTTCCTTACCTTGTGTTCTCGTTTGTCTTAATAGTACTGTGTGGGGGGTATTGGAGAAAAGGAAGATGTGGTGTGTGCATTGTGGATGGGGGTTCGTGTATGGGGTCGCTGAGGAATGGGGGGGGCTGGTGCAGCAGTAGAAGGGGGCGGGCAGGAAACATAGTTCCACTACTTTTTTTGGTACACTTCAACCACTGGTTGATATAGTAATTGTACCTTTCAATTAACCTAAACCACAGTAAGTACATGATACATAACTAAACGCTGAGCAGCTCACTTAAAGAGCAGACTGTTTCTTGTACGAAATACCACAATGCGGTAAACAGTACTTGCTGCTTTGTCTAGACATCCTAACACAATCGCAGCACGTGTGCATTTACGTGTTTTGCTGGATTCTTTCAGGCGTCATCTGAAAACGTGGTTGTCGTGTGCAGGTCATCAACGTTACGAGAATGTTAACTATCACATTCCTGAGGCTGAAGGCTTCATTTTCTTTTTTTATTTGCGTTACTAAGCAAGCCATGGGTGTGGCAAACTGTGAAATGAAATCAGGCCGGCCTCCGTGTTTGCCAGTAGTTTCTAAGAAACCCAGAGTGGCTTTCTTCAGTCTGAGCTCCCACACCCCGTCGCGAACTAAGCACACGGCCTGAATGCCGTTGCTGCATTTCCATGGCAGGGCATCGGGGCTGCACACACTGATAGCAACAGTTGTGAAATCCCGGCGGTTGCATTCTGCTGCTGGCAACCGACCGCAGAGCTTCATTTCAACTGGTTATTCAAAGCAGTGATGTGCAACTCCGCCTCTCGACCCCAGCTGGCAACCCCATTGGTTCTCAGAATAACCACTGAATATGCAAATGATTTCCCAGGGGGCCATTGGATCCACATTTCCTTCATGAATATGTGTGTTGGATATCAAGAAAACCTGACCTTTCTGTGACTCTCCAACACCACGAGTTTAAGTTTTATATTAAACGCATACAGGTTAGCTAGCTGTTAATTGCAAACTCATGAAAGCATGCACAGCGTAACCTGCAGGAAAACATGTTATTGTTGTAAGGAGCAAAATTGTAATTGTAATGTAATTGGTTATTTGTATAGCTCTTATATTTGTCAGGAGTGGATAGCTCAGCGGCAACACGCTGCCCTTGGAAGCAAGACGACACGGAGCAACACAGGGTTCGATCATATCATACACAAGTCAAGGGATTCAAAGCCCTTAATGCAATTTTGGATTCCGAAATGGCTTACCTTTATAATGTGCAATTATCAGTTCCTTCTACTAACTAACGCCTGGACCCTGAATTGCAATCCTTTCTGCTGTTCTCTAAAGTACATGGTCACAAAGGCTTTCATTGTAAAGGGTCAGGCTTAATTTCTAATGATAATTTACATTTCCTGTTGGGGTGTGGGGAGTGAGAGAGGGGGGGAACACTTATGCAGTTGGCAGCATCTTTGCGAGATGCCTGTCTTGGGTTGAAAATGCTATGTATGAAAAGGCACTGCATTATAGATGCAATTTCAGAAAGAAAAGGCTTGATGTTTTAGCTAATTTGCATACCGCCAAAGCGTTGCCCATCTAGCTCTGAGCTGGAGGTGAACTTGCTTGTTTGTTTTTATTCTTATAAAGCAGTGCACGCTCGTAGGCCCAGAAAAAAAAAATCATTGGGTGACAGTTAAATATCAAACCACAAGTCTTAGGTTCAAAGAGCCCATGGGCAGATATTCACAAATACTTAAAAACCCAGGAGATGACTGGTTCCCCACCAAAATACAATTCCTGTTCTTCAGAGTACATCAGCCATCAATTTTTATTCTGCGTAGAAACTTCAGATTGGAACTTCTACCTCCGGACCCGTCCTTAGACAAAGCCATGCCAGTACTTTATTTCGTACTGCTTCCCGTTGTTCTCTCTCACATGGCTTTTCAACATTAGTGATTATGAAGTTCCTGTGGTCCATGACCAGGTCTCTGATGGGACCATCCTTAGGCATTGTCATGTAAGACTTCCTGAGACACAGATTCCGTAGATTAGCGGGTTTGGGTCTCATATGCACATACCCAATCATGCCATCCAGACATGTCTCTACTCTTTGAGCAGTAGCAGGAGATACAATATTGGAAGTCTGTGTACACAACTTTCTTGTAAGAGATGTAGGGGAAGAAACAACCTTCATCGACAGCGTTACTACGCAATTCGAACCAGCTGACATACCCAATGTGGGTTGTACATAATGATCAACTTTTCTAAAATGAGAAGCCTGTTTGACAAAAACTGATCACTTTATCAGTGACCAAGTGTGCCACTGGTAGTGCTTAGGGATCTGTTTGGTAGCATGTTTCTGTTTTAAAGGGATAATGGGGCAGATTTCTCCACGTGTCATTTCCTCCAGTGTGGTGGCTGCTGGGTGGCACTGTGCTGTGTGTAACATGGCTGAAAGGCCTTCTTCTGCTTTCACATCTCAGGTGGAAGGCTCTTACACGCCTTTTGAATCCACCGTGTCTCTGTTGGTGTTAGGGGAGGGGCTTGCGTCATGAGGGAATCATTGAAAGAAACAAAGAACAAAGTCGAGCTCCCAAAAATAGTAAGAACTAAATTACTGCTATCAAAATGGTTTTGACAAAACCACATGCAACTATTTTTAAAGCCACCGAGCCATTGGTTCTTAAAATGTGCGCCCTGCCGAGTAAGGTTTTAGTCGACTCTACAAGATCATAAAATCAGCAATTACAGGTTCAAAACATCAGCAATTGCATTTGAGTTTTATTTGTGAGGGATTTTGTCTCCGGTGAAACTAGACACTTCCAAAATAATCTGGAGTGATAAATGATGACAATCAGCTTATCACAATCCTGAGCCCACGGGAAGTGTCATGTGGGTTAGGAATGGACAGGGTACGTAAAATCAGAATCAGAAACCGGTAGAGGCATACCTGCCTACATTTTCTAAAGAAAAACCCAGAGGATGACATCATCCGACACCAAACCCCCTTTTCCCAAGACTCTGCCCACACGCACCGCCCACGTTTATTTAAACAAATAAAATCAGCACTCTCGGTTTTCGTTGGATTTTCTTTCATATTGTCTTTGAGCCGATCATTTAATGTGTTCAACAACCATTTTACCTCCAAAGTATTTAACACACGATCTACTTGTTTGTGTGATGCTCCCACTGAGGGCGCAAACGGAACAATGGGCAAATCCCAGAAACTAGGCAGGGATGGGCAGAGGTTAAGAGGTGCATGGTACTCCTTTTATCAAATTAGAGTGGCACCTGTAATTACTTCTGAGAGCAAGGGGGACATCTGTCTGGGGTCTAGGAATATTTTAAAAATAGCTTTCAGTCAGAGCATGCGCATGGTTATATGAAATGTAACACATTTTGCATACCCTCTTATGTCCAGTTTTTGGCACTACCTTCTTAGGTGTGTGAACGTGACATAGAGGGTCACCCACTGCTCACAATTGCAATGTCCACATTCTGATCCTCTTTGTGAATATGTTTGCACAATTGCACAGATCCTGTGTAGGGAAGGGGTATTTTCAACCCAGAAAATCCCATATCAATTCACAACTAGAATTCCCTTTACGATGTTAGGATAAGCCGCAGTACCTACTCAACTTTGGGCTTTTACCTAGATCCAACGCTCTCCCTCACGAGGCAAGTTAACGCCACAGCATCGGCAGCGGCCTACAGAACCAGGCTTATTAATGCCTGTAGACCTTTCGTGACTCCTAACAGTTGCATCATGTTAGCCAGAGCCCTTATCCTATCCAGACTGGACTATTGTAATGCCCTCTATACTGGCACCAAGAAAGACAACATAAAAAAACTTCAGGTGATTCAAAACAACGCATTAAGAGCAGCGATAAACATTCCCAAAAACACCCACATCTCCATCAATAGACGGAACACTCACTGGCTACCTATCATGGAGCGAATCCGCTTCAAAACACTCACCATGACGCACACACGCCTTTACAAGGTTGCCCCCAAATATCCGACTGACAAATTCAATAGCCAATCTAACAGGCCCACACGCTCAGCTTACTCTCACCGACTCTCCACCCCCCGATTCAAGCTCCAGAAAGCGGTTGGCAGCAGCTTCCCAGTGGTAGCCGCCCAACTCTGGAACACATTACCCCGTCGCATTAAGGTCAGAAGCCTCTTGCTGGACCTTCCGCAAACACCTGAAAACATGGCTCTTCTCCCAGGAACTACTAAAATAAACCTCCATCAGCAATCCATACGCTTATGATGACTCCTACTCCCTGAAAGATCAACTGTACCCTAATACTGAGGATCTAAGATATTTCCATCTGCACCAGCGCAACCATGGAACCAATGCACGCTTATGGTCAAGTATTAGAATCAACTAACTTCTAGGATGCATGACACTTTTCTCTGTACCTTAGCATCCATTTCATGATTTTAACCTCATTGTAAGCTTGTAATTATTGTCATTTTATTGTCAATAAAAGCGCCTACACGCCTCCGGGTTAGCTGCGCTATATAAATGCCAAAATAAATAAATAAACAGTCTGAACAGATTACAGGGTGATTTCCGACCCTTCAGTTCATCTTGTTGAAGTAGGGCATCTGTGCTATCAAACACTTCTGCCCCACTTGCATTTGTCTCCATTTACACGTGAATATGACAGGCCCTTTAAATGCTCATTATTGTGAAATACCACCCACCCCACACGTGGGTAATGGGAGCCTATCAAACAATTCTGCCAGGTATGGAAGAATTAATGGCAACGTGTAATCTTATATCCTAAAAGCATAGTAGTGTGCGCATTGGTAGGGTCTTTAAGCAATAAACAGCTAATAGAAGAAACTGCAGAGGCTTAAGTGCAGAAGACTGTCGCATTTATAAATACTTGTTTTACTGAAAGAATTGTAACACTTCTGCTAAGAATTCGAAAGTAGCATGTGACACGATGATAGGTGTGAAAATACTCTAATTTGCCGCCTCTACGGAAATAGCAGCGTGAAAATGCTTTTCTTTTGAGGTTATAAGTGGCTGTGAACAGTGTTCCACTAAAGTGTTTCTTTGGCAAACTATTGAATGGTACAGTTGTAGCGCAAGTCAAAGAAAACTCCAGTAAAAAAAAAAAAGGTGGTCTCCTGAATTTGCAAACCCCTACAGTCGCTTTTGAGTTCTTTTTGGTAAAACGAAACGTAATTGTTGAATATAAGAGGAATTAGCATATGGAGATTGTAATTGACCTCCTCTCAGCCTATCAGAATGTTCAGAGTGCAGTCAATATCTATTGGTATTGACTGTCTTCTGAAGCTCCTGACTCTGTGGGAGGACATTTTATTCACTGCCCAGCCTATTTAACCCACCAAATATTAGAGAAATCTTTTACTTTTACATAACCTCTATGTTATTTATAATATTTGCCATTTATATAGCGCTCTATATATCATTGTTATAGTTGAACGCCCTCGGGGACCATAGTCCAGGTCAGTTGAGAGAATAAGGTGTCGTAGGGTGCTTGGGCGCACCAGTTATGTGTGCAGCTGATGTAATTTCCTGATGGCACCTGCACCCTAGCATTAGGTGTGGTGCTATTGATATCGGTTGAATGTGTGCAGTCTGGCAGGTGGACACCAAGACTAGCTTCTGGCTGCTTTAGGCCTGTAGGACGCTTAGGAGTGAGGCTAAGCCGGTTTCTCATGGGGTATAGCTGCGTTTTATTAGAATGATGGGGTTCATGGGTTAATGTTCGTATGTGAGCAGCTAGGCCGAATTGATTGAGGGGTATAGCTACACTCTAATTGTGTGATGGTGTAGAGTGGAGAGTAAGCATAGTGATATGGGAGGAGAGTGTTTGTGTGGAGTTATGATCTAGGGAGATGGATATTCTGCATTTCAGGCATGCGGTTGCTTAATAGCAATTTAATAGGCGTATTCAGTGATGACAAAATGTGTTTCGCCTTGGAAGGAGCCTTTGCAAATACGAAGGTGATAAACCAGCATATGCCTATAGAAATTACACCAGGACGTCCATAGGTGAAAACTCCACTCGCAGGTATAAAGTTCTGCCTTTCATGTGCAGTGCTGTAAGTGGGGTGAGAAGTCAAGGAGAGGGGGTGTGGCCTACATGATGGGTGTGGCCTGAAGTGTCCCGAGCACATGACAAACAAAATAAAAGTGGAGTTACTTTTTCAAAATTGTCCGGCGCTGGGGATGCAAACCCAAGACCTGCTGGTGACAAGCCCTGCAGTGTCACATTGCAATGCGCCATTTCATTTGTGCTCAGTTTCCTTTGTTTCATTCAATAGACTGCTTGACATGACTTTGTGTCAAGCAGTCAATTGAATGAAACCAATGAAATCCAACACCTACGATTAGTACAGTGCAATGGACACTGACCAGTCACCTGGCACTGCGTGGGTTCGAATCCCCTGCACGGATAGGGGAAAAAAGTGGCTGTCGGTGGTAGTGCGAGCACCGGCTCGATTGAGGTCTTTGCAGTCTATGGGAGGTCAGCCCTGGCTCACTTAAAGCCCTATCTATGGGGGAGAATATCGTAGCATTCATGGCCTTTAACTGTGCGGTTCCTTGTTCCACCCTGGCCCTAAGCTCACCTTAATCCTCTCGCCATCAATGACTTCGGTATGCTCGCGAAAGTCCACACCAATGGTGGCCACGGTGCGCTCCGGGAAGCGGCCCGCCACAGAAACAATAGGTCAGACACGTCTAGCCGACGTTAGAGTCACCGATGACGATGATCTTGAACATTCTGGTGCAAGCCGGGGGTAGCACGGCAGAAGAAGTGCTGGCGGTAAGGCTCAACTCCAGCGATGACTCGGCCCAGGTGGAATCCAGAACGTTCACCAATACTGAAGGCGAGGCGGCCATTCCGCGAGTCACTGGCACCAACAGCCGAACTCCACAGGCAACGTCTGCAGACCAACAGCTCCTCACAGGCACACGGTCATCGCCGATTGCCGGTAACTGCCTCGTGGTAACAAGGCAAAAAAATTGGAGACTCGAGATGGCCTTCATAATTGATAGGATTGTAGTTCTGTTCAGGTGGCTTCTCTTTGGATTCTCTTTTGGATTTGTTTAAACTGGAAATAAAGACCCTTGGCGTTCTCTTAGGCGGAGTACCCAGTGGTCTTTTCATCAGAACCCGTGCTGGACGATCAGAAAGGTCCTGCATACATGCGCAGATCCTATGCGCACGGCCCCCTACTGGTTCCATCCCTAAATACTCTGTGGGAGCGGAGGTCTCCCGAAGGTCTTTAATGATTTTGCCTGCCCCCGGGCCGTCATATTTATATCAGTCTTTACAAGCATCGGGCATTTACCATGGGAGGTTGAATTTATTAGCTGGCTGCTGTTTGCCCTGCACCAGCACAGGGCCACCTCCACTCTCTTTTGATGTGTCCGTGCAGTGTTTACCTCTTAGGAATATGGGGCAAATCCTAAGGGGTTCACATAGCACCTCAGCCGGCTCCCCACATCTGTTTTCATACTTGCTGGAATCCTACTGCCTTCATTCGCACATTTGAGGGAGTCCGCCTTTTTCTTACGTTTTCCTGACACTCGCGGCTTCGGAATTTCCATGATGTCTTCTTCCGCTTGCTTTAATCTTCGAATAAAATGACTGAGGTCCGTAATCCTGTTTTTCCTAGCTTTTTTGTTTTTTTTGTTTTCTTGATTTCATTGACAGGCATCTGTTTATCAGAACCCGAATCAAGAAGGAGTCGTTTCTGTCTCTTTTTGGTTTTACCGTTCAGTTTATTCACTTTCTTAATGGGGGAGCTCAAGCTCAGCTGTGGTGTATCAGGGTCGTCGACCAAATGGGCGAGGTGCACCAGTTCCTCCAAGGCTGAAGCGGAAAGAGGAGTATTGTCTAAGAGACTAATTAATGGATCTTGGTTTAAAACTTCTTGGCCCGAAACAAGTGCCTGAGTTGGCCCACCTTCCACACCTCTCCTTTCTTCTGGCGAGTTCAAATTTGGTCGACCCAAATCCTCTTTAGCCGCTTCCCAATATTTTAGTAGCCGATCCAACTTTTCAGACTGCTTCTGTGATTCTATTCAGAACTCCTTCAGTGAGTCCCACACCAAGCCGTTAATAGCAGATTTTAGGGCTACCAGTGAGGTATCATTGATCTCCAAGTATTTTGTAATTTCTAAGAGAATACCTCCAACTTTAAGGCTTCGAACACCTTAACCAACGAGGTAAGGACAAAATGTAGGGCTGTAAGTGTTGGTGCCGTATCCAAAGAAATCTGATCAGTCTGCGTAGACCTGTGCAGTGGATAGGGCCTAGCCAACCTAGCTTCAGTGTGATTCTCCCCCGCAATCCTTGAAACTTCAAGCAGAGCTGAAATGGCATTTAATTCAAAGGAAGAGTCCAGGGATATCTGGATCATGGAGCCCCCCATCCTCCCCTTCAAAGCCCTTAACTTCAATGCCATAAGTTCTATTATGTGGGCCCTGTTCACAGAAATTATATTGAACGCTTCCTATTTCTGTCCTGGGTTAATGTATATTACAGGTTTGAGGACAGTGCACCTGACATAATGGAGCGTGTAGGCGTACGAGCCACAGAAGCAGAAACCCTCCCCTCAATAGCAATATATCCTGTGGGGCCCGACCCTGTTGCAACTTGGTTGTCCTGCACAGAGCAGCTATCTGGGGGGAAGAAACAGCCCCCAGCCGCCAGATATGGTTTGAAAATGGACCTTTCTAGTCTTTTTTTATTTGCGCCACCATTAGGAGGGTTTTCAAATTCTGGGGCAGAAAGATTGTCACCAAGGGCTGCGCTACAAGGTTGTAGGAGTGCAACATGACCCCTGGACTATGCACCAAGCACCACCTTAATATTCTTCCCTCAATCAGAGCAAAGTTTGTGAATTACACACGTACAGCAGACGTTTCTTTTTTTTAAGTCACTTACTTTTGTAGGTGTCTAGGCTATTATTAGTCCGCACCCTCCGCATCCACTGCAGATAACTGCAGACTTTACACCACTATCGTGCGCGCATGCGCATAGATTATATGGCGAACCGGAAGGCAGGCAGGATTCTTGTGTTGTAAGCCGAGCAATAGAACGCTCCCAGGCTGGCAAGTAGATAGCAGCCTAGATCGTGGCAATCACAATTCACTGTTCAAATGCCCTCCGAAGCAAAGCAGACCTCGCCAATGAAACAATGTAGCAATTAAGACACGCAACGAGTCCTGCACAACTGCAGACTTTACGCGACTTTACGCGCGCTTCGTGCATGTGCGTAGATTAATTGGAGAACCGGAAGGCAGGCAGGATCCTTGCGTTGCAAGCTGAGCAATAGAAAGCTCCCAGGCTGGTTACTAGATATTAGCGTAGATCGTGGCGATCACAATTCACCGTTCAAATGCCCTCCGAAGCAAAGCAGAGCTCGCCAATGAAACAATGTAGCAATTAAGACACCTTATATCAGTTATCAGTACCTGTGGGGGCCCCTGGCACAAACACTGGATCATGGGCCTGGACCTGCACCTGCTCCCTTAATTCTGACAGCGCCTGTCCCGGCTGCAGTCCCTGCTCCAATACTGCATGTAAGCTGCCACGTGCCTAGAGAAGGCCCCCGTTTTCCAGTTCCCTCCAGTTCAGTCTATGGCTCCTACATGTACTACTCTGGCTGCCATTACCTTAAAACAGATCAAGCAACATATTCAGAGATTTGTAGAGAAGTTGGTGGTGGCTCCCCTGGCCCCGGTGAAGCCCCCTTGATTGGTTTCCAGTGTGTCTGATGAACCTGAATTAGGTCCAAAGGAATTCACTAAATCTTCACTGTATCTTCACGGTTTTATGTGGTTTCTTTGAATTTTTTTTTTTTACCAGAGGTTTTTGCCACAAATATATCTGGGGGAGACCCCTGCTTGACCCCCTTATTCCCCTACATTAATTATTCACCTAAACCCACGCCCCACACATATTTGCATCAGAATCCATTTGAAAAGATTCAATGATTTGTAACTCAATGAAATCTACTGCTGCATAAACTCCCTATCCCATCTTCACAGTATCGGGTAATAATATCCCCACCCAAAATATTGCCGTATATATGTTCCTCGGGAACGGCCATAGGTGATATTTTTAGTGATGATAATATTTGGGGTTATTGGGAGCAGGGGTTGCGGGGGTGTCCCCCGCTCCCTTTAAAATAATATGGGAGTTGCAGGGGTGTCCCCCGCAGGTTCCATGCCTTAATATCGCTGTAAAAACTTTGCGATATTTTTGTATGGGGATATTAACACATGGAACCATCTTCACTGTATCTTCACTGAATCTTCACGCTGGTACTTGACCATGGGGGCCCTGGATGAGATTGCGGGCAATATTAAGGTTTGCAAGAGCTTCCCCGATGATTATCTAATGTCTACCTCATACCAGGTTAAAATTGGACAATGTCGGAGCCCTCCATAGGATGGCTTCCCTGTGATGGAAACATTTTTAAGCGTCATCTCTCATAAATGGAAGGAAACTAAACACAGTAATATGCATGATTTCTTGACTCGTATGCACCAAGGGTCTGCATCAAACTGCCCATTAATGGTGGAGTTGGACTATTTGCTGCCAAACGTGTTTGATAAAACCTTATTGGCATCTGATAAAGGCACAGGCCTACAACGCCGTTGATAGACACACTTTACATTTGTATGTATATATGTATGTATTTTATTTTTGTATAGCGCCGGTAGCCCGAGGGCATCAGGGCGCTTAAACTTACAACACAGCAGCTGCATGACAGACATTAAATAACGAACACTGCAGCCTGATGAGTGACCCTGAACACTGCTTTCCACAGAATCATCATCTAAAAAAGTGGGTCTTCAATTGCTTCCTGAAAGCAAGGTGATTTACTTCTGACCTTAGAGCTTCAGGAATGCTGTTCCACAATTTGGGAGCCATCACCAGGAAGGATCTACCCAACCCAGATTTCAACTTGAACTTGG
The DNA here is from genome assembly GCF_040938575.1 of Ambystoma mexicanum. NCBI lineage: Eukaryota > Metazoa > Chordata > Amphibia > Caudata > Ambystomatidae > Ambystoma > Ambystoma mexicanum. Next base: position 1,165,027,532 of record NC_090927.1, on the reverse strand, counting down.
GCACAGACAGGAGGCATTATGCAGCTGCTGAGGCTATTGCGCTGACTTGTCTATCCATGGATAGGCTGGAGTCCAGGTAGACTCCCAGAGTTTTGACAGAGTCGGAGACCGGAATTTTAATGGAGTCAATGGTGAAGTGGCTGAATTGGGCATCTTGATTTTTTAGTGTGTCGGGGGAACCTACCAGGAGGAGTTCCGTCTTGTCAGAGTTGAGGCATAGACCGTTGTCTGCCATCCAGGCTTGGATGGTGTTGTAGAGGTTGTTGAGGGTCAGGGAGTCAGTGTCATAGTTCCCTGTGAGAGTGAGGAGGATCTGCGTGTCGTCGGCGTAGTTGGTGTAGGATATGCCCATAGCGTCGAGGATGAGGAAGAGGGGTCGTGTGAAGATGTTGTATAGGGTGGGGGAGAGACAGGAGCCTTGGGGTACACCACAAAGTATAATGGTTGGTGATGCGGCGGCTAGGTCAGAGAATACTTGCATGGTTCTGTCTTGTAAGAAAGAGGTGATCCAGGCTGTGGCCTCTGGGGAGAATTTGGCAGTGGAGGAAAGGTGGTGGCATAAGACACTATGATCCACGAGGTTGAAGGCTGCGGATAGGTCAAGGAGTAGGAGAAGTGCTGGTTTACCCAAGTCTTTAGCATCGTCCATCTGGTTTTTCAGGTCAAGTAGGGCGGTTTCGGTCCCGTGTCTGGGGCGGAAGCCAGATTGGCGGAGTCCAAGGAGTTTGTTCTCTTCAATGAAGTGCTGGACCTGCAGGTAGGCTGCTTTGTCCAATATTTTGAGGAGGAATGGGACAGTGGTGATGGGTCTGTAGTTATTGGGGGAGGTGGGATCGAGAGTTGGCTTTTTCAAAAGAGGGCGGACCCAAGCTTCCTTGAGGGAGGCGGGGACTTTCCCTGTGGTAAAGGAGGCATTCACAAAGGCTGTTAGGAAGGGAGCTAGCGCTTCCGTGCAGTCTTTGATAATGGAGGCTGGGCATGCATCACCTTTGCAGTTAGAGGGTTTGATGTTCCTCATTATGTTGATGATGTCTTTTTCCTGAATGGGTTTGAAGGAGAAGGATAGGGAGGGATCCGGGGCAGGTGGTGGGATGGGGATATGCTTATTGGGTAAGGCTTGTTTAGTGGCTAGTATTTTGTTTTTGAGGAGGCTTAATTTGGTTAGCATGGCCGTTTGTATTTCATCACACCAGTCTTTGTCTTTGGTGAAATTCTGGGGGGCGGGAGTGGGTGTCTCAAGCTCCCTGAAAATGGCAAAGATTTCTTTTGTGCTAGATTGGGCTTCCGAGATTCTGTATTCAAAGGATTTGGCCTTTGCTTGGGTGATTGCCTTTTTGTATTTGGTGGATAGGGCTTTAAAGATCATCTTGTCTTTTTCAGAGTGGGACGTTTGCCACTGTGTGAGTGCGGCTTTTTTCTCATTTCGGAGTGTGAGGAGGTCAGGGGTGAACCAAGAGTTGGAGTGGGTAGTGGGTTTGGATTTGCGAGGTTTGACAGGGGCAATGGAGTTGATAGCTGCTTTAATGGCAACGTCATAGGTTGTTGGAGTGTTTCTGGGTCTGATGTAAAAGGTGGTCTGAAGGCTGGGCCTTGGAGGAAGGGCAGTAGCCTTTCCTTCGTGAGCTGGCGGGAGCTTCTGGCGAGGCAGGGTGGGAGCGGTTGAGGTGAGGGGGCAGCAGGGGAGCTAGTGGTGAGGATGCTAAAGGTGATGATGTGGTGGTCAGACCATGGGGTGGGATTGTTTCCTGTGATGATGAGTAGGCAGTTGTGCTGTGCTATCCAGTCGAGTGTTCTGCCCTGGGTGTGAGTTGGGCTCAGGATGGTGTTCTTGTAGCCTAGAGCATTGAGGGCAGAGTCAAGGGATTTGGCTGCTACGTCCTTGCTATCCCGGAGCCCTAGGTTGACATCCCCAAGGAGAAGGGCTTTAGACTGTTTTTTGAGGTTGTCAGAGAGGAGGTGGATGAGAGAGGCTTGAAAGTCTCCTGTTGGGCCTGGAGGGCGGTAGACAGTGTGTACAGTAATGGTGCAGTGAGGAGAGAGGGTTATTTTGACTTGGAGGTAGTCGCTGTTGTTGTTGGTCAGGGATTTCTCTACCTTTCTGATAGAGAGGCAGTCTTTGGCAATAATTGCTACACCTCCACCTTTGGAGAGGCGATCTTGTCTAGTAATGGAATAGCCAGGGGGTAGGGCGAGGGAGAGCGCGGGGCCGGAGGCCTCATGTAGCCATGTTTCTGAGATCATGAGTAGATCTAAGTCCTGGGAGGTTAGGAGGTCGTGGATGTCTAGAGCGTGGGCATTGATGGACCTAGCGTTAATCATGGCGCATTTCAGGTGGGGTTCAGTAGTGGCTGGGGGGGGGGGTTCATGATGAAAGAGGGTGAGGTGGAGGGGGGGTTGCGCTCTGGGTGTTAGGGGAGATACACAACACAGATTTGACACTGGGGGGCTCATTTTCAGAGGTAGTGGACACGTGGCATAGCATTTGGCACAATAGCATTCAAAATGGTGGTAGAAGAATTGCATACCGCAGATTTTACACTGGGAGGATCATTTTCAGAGGTAGTGGACACATGTGGCATAGCATTTGGCACAATAGCATTCAAAATGGTGGTAGAAGAATTGCATACCGCAGATTTTACACTGGGGGGCTCATTTTCAGAGGTAGTGGACACATGTGGCATAGCACTTGGCACAATAGCATTCAAAATGGTGGTAGAAGAATTGCATACCGCAGATTTTACACTGGGGGGCTCATTTTCAGAGGTAGTGGACACATGTGGCATAGCATTTGGCACAATAGCATTCAAAATGGTGGTAGAAGAATTGCATACCGCAGATTTTACACTGGGGGGCTCATTTTCAGAGGTAGTGGACACATGTGGCATAGCATTTGGCACAATAGCATTCAAAATGGTGGTAGAAGAATTGCAAACTGCAGATTTTACACTGGGGGGCTCATTTTCAGAGATGGTGGACACACTTGTAGTCATATTCGTTATGGGGGCAGTACAGTAATACGAAGAGTTAAGTACTTTGTTGGTCGCTGTGTTGGTAGTACATGTAGTGGATGCAGGCTTTGAGGTTTTGCGGGGGAGCCTGGCCTTATCAGCGAGTATAGAGGGTTGTACAGTGCGTGAGCATAGCCGTGTATTACGGGTGCTCGTGGGGATGGGCTGTGAGTTAATGTCGCTTTGCAATGTACGTGCGTGCAACCTGATGCGCCTTGAGGTACAGCATTGGATAGAGAGAAGCTTGCAGGGGTGGTGCTTCTTACCTTCTAGGCACGGCATCGGAATTGGGCACACGGCAGACGAGCAGCGAAGAGCTGCAAAGAGCACAGGAGGCCTTTTCTCCTGGCCTTCTCTCGTCGGCTTCACTATTTAAGGGAAGCGGGTGACACCCCCGTAACCCTGCTCCCCTGAAATGGTGTAATGGGGTACACCTTTACCGGATCAAACCACACATTTTTTCCACGCTTTTTTGTACAGACGACTTTTCTGCCGCAATTTTATTACTGCATACCCTTACTGGCGTGACCTAGTGCCGTTCCGGCCCCATGTCCAGGTGGAATGTGTGATTGCCTCACCAGCCTTACTACGCTCCTGCATATTAACAAAAAGCAGACTGAGACCCAGCGAATTTAATATCGTTAAACGGACGCACAGCTTGTGGACCTAACTGAGCAAGATATTAAGGGCCCGAATCATGGAATTTTTTGCACGGTTCAAAGTGACTTTGCAGTGCTGAAAAGTGACTTTGCCCAGCAGACACAAACCCTGAATTATGGAACTGTGCAAAGTGTAGTTTTGCAGTGCAGAGTCTGTGCAAATATGGATCTGCTATGCTCCCCTCTCCTCCTAGTGAGTCACACCTCTCGGATCCCCATCACAGTGGGAGAACTATGTATTACTACTATACAGAAGGTCAGACTTACTACATCGGGGTCTTTTTCCCAGATGAAGCTTTTATCTTCATTGAGTACTTCAAAAGCTTAGGGGGGAGGTCCACACTCGAAATATTCACATGCTACCGCTGGCGACACGTGTGTTATGAACATTTCCTCAAAATTTACATCACCCCCAGCTACCCTCCAACTACTTCATGGTGTAATATCCCTTCGAGGCAAGGGAAAATTGGTATTCATAATGTATCACAAAATAACTTATAGCAATATCCAAGCTACTGTCTCGGATGAAATGGAGCAGAGATCTGCAAATTGAAATATGAGATGAACAATGGGACTACATTTGCAAACAGACCCAACAGGTATCCTTCAACGCTCGGTTCAAACTCATATCGCTTAAATATACCCATCAAATGTACTGCTCCCCTGAACAGATCCACAAGTATTACCCTGAAACCAGTCACGAATGTCAGAGATGCCACACATATTTATGATTCATGGTATAATTTGTAGTATACAAATAGATGATATATGTAATCTCTCACGTATGCCTAATAAATATTTTTCTTGAGGTAACATGTCAGATACCATGATGATCTATCTAACAAGCCAATTCCCGTATACTATGTACTCTTTAGATAAATTTGAATATGTTTAAATAAATATGCACCAAAAAAACTTCCCAGGACATGGCCGTCCACATCCTGGGCTAGCCCTCCCTGTTGACCACGATGTGGATAGCTTTATCTGCACAGTGCCAGCATTACTTATGGCCGCAGTACCGCAACAAATATGTGTACGTCAGTAAGGTGGCTACCATGCATTGTATAAAAACAGGTTGAGAGCATTTTATTGTGGTGTTTGCATGCAGGGACCACCAAGGTTAATACCTCTGTACTGCTAGGTCCCCCACCTACAATTTTCCACTTTAATGAAATGGAGTGGAAATAGAATGAGTAAAAGAAGGAAAGTTGCCATTACTGGGCCCAATTGCACTTGGGAGGGACGGTCTGAAAGGAAAGAGATCAGCATTCCAGTGCCCGGTCCGTGATGCATAGTGCATCATGGAAACGATTTATGAGGATGGAGTGGTTGACCGTGTCAAAGGCAGAAGAAAGATCAAGGAGGATCAGAACTGAGGGGGATTTAGAATCTAGGTTCAAGAGCAGGTCTTCACGGGTGTTCAGGAGAGCGGTTTTCATGCCTCTGGATGCTTTGAAACCAGACTGGTGGTCATGGAGGCAGACAGTCGCTTCAGTATGAAGGGTCAGTTGGGGGATGACCAGCTTCTCCATGAGTTTGTCTAAGAAAGGGGGGGCTAGAGATAGGGCGATAGTTAGCCGGGCAAGAGGGGTGGGCAGATGGCTTTTAAAGGGGATGGTGCACAGGGGAGGGGTTGAGGGAAGGAGCTAGTGGCAAAGGAATGGTTGCAGAGGTCAGCCAAGGCAAGAGCAAGAGGGTAAATGTTGTCCTTGATGGTTCTGGAGGAACAGGGGAGCACCTGTTTAGGGGAGACTTTCATAGAGTCGACTACTCTAGAGATCTAATCCGGTGGAATGGGAGAGAAGGAGTAGAGTAAGGTGGCAAGTGGTTTAAGGGGCGGCAAGAGAGGAGGGGGGGGTGAGGAGGAGTGGATGACAGAGGACAGGATGTCCTGAGTATTGGAGGAGAAGTGGGAGGCTAGAGCAGTGTAGATGGCCTGAGAGGGAGGAGGAGAGGAGGAGCCTGCAGTAGGATTAGCAAGTTCCTTGCAGATTTAAAAAAGTTAAGCCATGTTATAGGAAAGCCCAGTGGTGCAGGCTTGGACATGAGCCCTCTTCTTGGAGTAGATGGCGAGACGATATTGCCTTTGGAGCAGGCGGCAGTCCAGTTTGTCAGAGGGTGAACTTGCGACCTGTCACTTCCGCTCAGAAGCGCTGTACTTGCGTTTTAAAGCTGCCAAGTCAGTGTCATACCAAGAGTTGCTTTTGGAGGCAGGCTTCATGCGGATTCTCATGATAGGGCCAGGGATGTCCAAGGTGTGTGAGATAGACTGATGAATGTTAGCCAGAACAGTCTCTAGGAGAGTCGAAGGCAGGGACTGGAGGAGGGATGAAGGTAGCGGTAAATGGGGTGACTGACACATGCTTCATCGGTCGAATGACGGAGAAGGAGACTGGCAGTGCGTGCAAATGCACAAACAGGGGGTCAGGGAGCTTAAAGTGAGTGGAGAGAAGATAGTGGTCAGACCAGGAGAGAGGCGTGGTTAGAGGGTTGGACAGAGGGATGTCTGTTGAGATGAGAGCATCCAAGGTGTGCCCGGCAGAGTGAGTTGGGCCGGACGGGAGAATTGTGAGGGAAAGCAAGTCACTGAGGTCACAAAAGAGCACAGTGGCCAGGTCAGGTGAGTTAAGATGGATGTTAAAGTCCCCAAGGAAGAGAAGTCTGTAGGAGGAGGCAAGGAGAGAGGAGGAGAGGTCCACCCATTCAGAGAGGAAGAGGAGATGGGTCCCAGTGGCCTGTAGATGGTGGCACGAGTGAAGGAGAGGGTAGGGGAAACAGACAACCTACAGATGAGGCATTCAAAGGAAGAGTAGGATTGAGTGGGGATGATGGTGGCCGGAATCCACTCAGGGAAAATCAGAGCCACTTCACCACCAGACGGGGAGGGACAGGGGTTGGACAAGATCTTGTAGGCTTTGGGAGAAGAGAGTCAAAAACAATGACAGAGCTAGCATTGAACCCCGTCTCAGTGAGAGCAAGGACATTAATGAGGAGACAGATGTCAGAGGCGTGTTTGACAGCAGAGCGAGAGTGAGGGTAGCTAAGTGTAGCTGGTCGCCCCCTTTAAATGTTTTCCCAGGGAGAGCAAAGAGGTGTGGTGCCTCCACTGGAGAAAGAGTGGGGATGGGAGAAGGGGTGGTGGCAGGAGAGGGGGATAGTTGAAAAGAAACAAAAGACGCCTATCAAGATGGAGGAGGTTGGGCTGAGAGCCCTGGGCCATAATAGTGCCATTATGATAGACATTGAAGATGCACCTGGATGATGCAAAGTGAGCCAAGGGCACATCCCATCCTGTACCACCAGTGATGGGTGAGGAAGAGAAAGGGTAGAGGACAGAAACCATGTGGGGAGTCCAAAGGTCAGGTGAAGGAACAGCAAAGAGAATGTCAGTGATAGTCTGTCTGGAATAAGCATTGACATAAGTATCTGCAATGAGCAGTCCTGGGTTGGACTTCAGGAGAGCTTTCTTACACTTCTTCCTTCCAGACTTTGTGAGAGAGGGAGGATACGGGATGGAGAAGCAGTTAGAATAGATAGGAGAGACAGAGAGCACCCTGGGGGCAAAGGGAGTGGGATCAGGAGGGTTAGAGGAGAGGGACAGAAATGCACTGGGCACAACAGAAATTCACCAGGTGCCTTAGCAGATGTGAGGTAGAAACAGTCATAGGTGTCAGGACTAAGAGGGGGCCCAATTAAAAATCATTTAGCACACCAAAATGCACAAAAATGAAAATCACTTAGGACAGGAAAAAGTCCAGATTCGAATAATTGCACTTGGAACAGTTAGATGCCCTAGGGCCAGAGGTCCAAATGACACAGTGATATTAGGGGCTACATGGGTTAGGGGATATGATGAGATCCCTAAAAAGGTTTAGAGTGCAGCTTTGAGGTACACACTTGTGGAGAGAAATTGCAGTGTAGATAGTTGCCGGGTGTCAGGGTAGGAGGAAGAGTGACAAAAGGATCCTGCTTGCTGGAGCAAAAACAAGTAAAGCAGGACGTTGAAGGAGACAGTCAGCACTCACCATGTTGACAAATGTGGGGTGCACCAAACATTGCATCGACGAAGGAAAAGCCGGGAGGCAGGATGGGCGGCATGAAGAACGGCGGTTACGGCCGTCTAGGCCGGACAGATTCGGGCAGGGGGCCTTTTTGTAGGCCTTCAAGGGGCAGGCTCCTGCACCTGCCAGCTCCCTGATTGCCTATTTGGGAAAGAGCAGGCCAATCACAAAGTATGCCCAGAGGGCAGGACAGGCACTCCAGTGCTTCGTTTGGCTGCGGCCATTTTGCAGGAGGAACAAAGGCAAGAATTCAAACAGCCCACCTTGGCTTTGAGAGGCATTGTGCACAAAGCCAGCAAGAGTCAGCAGTGGCACGCTGCCTGAGTGAAATCAAATCTAGGCAGGATATTTGTTAAGAATTATTATTTATTCATTTTTAATTTTATTTTGCAGACCTTGACCACAAAGTATGTTTATTTGAAGACAATATAATACTCCTAATAGGTGACCCCCTATAACCTATACCCCCACTACTAAGGGAACTTGAACAATTCTATCCAGTGGCTGGGGTTAAGGTCAGCACAAACATATTGGAAGTGCTATCACAGGTGCATCTGTAAACTCTTCAAGAAATATCCCCATTCCAAATGGCTACAAAGAGTATCAAGTACCTTGGTATCCAGATTACACCCACGTAAAATGGCCTCTATGTGGCAAACTATCCCAGGCTTATGACTTAGGTCAGACAGGACTTCTCCAGGTGGAGTAATTTATTCTTTTCATAGCTGGGCAAGATAGATTATTTGTTTTAAAACTTGTTTTTATTGTTTTATTCATTGTTCAATCACAGTACAATATCATGTTTATTGCATCGTAAACTATATTCAGTTAGGTTTCTCTTCCCAGCCCATATCCCTCCCTAACCCACCCAGCACAACACTAACAACAACTTACATAGCTTGTACTCTATCAGAAGCTCTCGAGTTGACGGTTCCATTACTGACCGACTCCGGTCTTCTTTCCTTTATTTACTGTTACTTGTCTCTTACCCTTCTTTCTCCCCCTCCTCTATTCGTATCTTCGCCATGGGGGTTCAATGGGGCTTATCATTTGGGGAGCTAAACAATGCATGTATTAAGGCATTCCAAGTCATCACACTTTCTAGATTTTCTCCTCTACCCATCTGGATCACCCCATGCCACACCGTGGCTTCAGCCATGGACCAACGACTCGGGTCTCTCCACCACCCACTTATACTTTGGCCCTCTCGCGATTTCTACTTCAGGGCAATCCTCCTTTTGGCTAGTACCCAGGAAAGGTCTATCATCTTACTCACTGGTTTTTCACTTTTAGGGTGCCTAAACACTCCCAGCAGGCAGGCCTCTCAGGTCCACGCTTAATTTGTTATTCCTCCTTTTGTTAGTCTCTTTTTCATCTCTTGCTAGAACTCCTGGATTGCCTGACATGTCCAAAACATATGTATCATATCAGCACTATTCATTCCACACCTTGGACACTTCTTTTCTCCAGAACCCGGAAATTATGAGATGAGCTGTGGTGTTATGTAAGCCCTATGATGTACATATAGCTGGGTTAACTGCAACCCGGCATTTCCCGAGACTTTTTTGGGGTAGATTAAGGCCCAAGCCCATTCAGACTCCGTAAACTCTCTGCCTATGTTTGATTCCCATTTCCTCTTATTTCTGAGTTCTTTTTTCAATACTCTCTCTAGGAGTTCCTGATATAGTCTCCCTCCGAAATGACAAGCAATAGCTCAAGTGTACTACCTTCTTCCAGGCGGAGTGGTATGTGTTTCCACCACTTTTTCACTTCATGTATTATTATAGAGTGTGCCAAGTATTGCCCTTTGTTATTTCCAAACCCTTTTTCCAATTCATGAAACTTCAGGAACCTATCCGATGTGAACACGTCTCCCACCATTACTATTCCTTTGGCCTACCAATGTGTCCTGATCTGTGCTAAATCTCCAGTGTCTCTGCCAAATATCGCTGCTAGCGGGATGTGGGGAGAGTAAGACTCCCCCAGCTTCAATAACACTTTGGTCCTGGCCCACATCTTCCTGCCACATCTTCCTGCCTAACTGTAGGAGACGGGGGGATCTCTAATCCTTCCTCCTTCCAACCACGGCACTTCTTTTAGCAAATAGGGAGTCAGTCTTGTGCTCAGCAGCATATGTTCCGTCGTCTCCATGTCCACCAGCCACCCTGCAATATGTTGTAGAATATTCTTTATTTTCTTCATTTATAAAGCATGCAGCAGCATGTGGGCATTGTGGCGCTGTTACAGAGATCATGTGCAAGTTTACAAATGGAGAGTGTACACATACAGTTACGGTTGCTATTAGGATCATGCGTATTAGTCTTATTTGAAGAGCTACGTTTTGAGGGCTTTGCGGAAAGCCTTGTGGGAAGGCTCTGCTCTGAGTGTGGCAGGCAGGGAGGTAGTATAATGCAAAATGTGAGAATCTCGCTCCTCCATCCTTGCAGTCTTTGCATAGTGCCTCTAAAGTTATCTGGCGCCTCCCTGAACCCCATATAAACCTTCCAATTATCATGTTCAACTCCTTAAAAAACGACCGTGGTATGAAATACGAGACGTTCAGGAAGTGATATAGCAATTGAGGAAGAGCAACCATTTTCAAGAGAGCGATTCTACCCATCACTAAGAGGGGTAGTTTCTCCCAGAACTCAATCGAGTTCACTAATACGTTTCTTGCACTTATCGGGTTGTCTTGTTGGGTCCTTTTTGTGTCATGTATACATATTAACACCTAAGTATCTGAACATTTTAACCTTTAACTTTCCACTGTAGCCCAGATTCGGGAGTTGTTTCCTCCACTCCCATCGATCCCGCTAGTGGAAATATACAGGATTTTGCTCTACTAATCACTATCTCTGACAGCCCTTCAAAATTAACTAAGATCTCCAGGTAGGACTCCAGATTATCCTCCGGGCTACGCATGTATAATAACATATCTTCTGCGTAGAGCGAGACAGCATGGTGTGTTCCATCCAAGAGGAGACCTGTGCTTCTGAACTCCGTTTCATGAACACTGCTAATGACTCTAGGGCCAAAACGTATAACATGGGGGACAGAGGGCATCCCTGTTTAGTGCCTCTTTGCATGGGAAACTGCCCATAAACATGTCTACCCGTACGTACACTTGCTATCGGGTTAGAGTATAGCAACTTCATCCACTTCATAAACCTCTCCCCGACTCCGAAACTTCTTAAGGAAGTGAATATCCACTCCCACCTGATGGAGTCGAATGCTTTAATTGCATCTAATGCTACTACCTCACACCCCTGCTCCCACTCCCGTCTTCCATCTATGAGTGCATGTAGTCTTCTGAGGTTCTCAGATGTTGCTCTCCCTGGGACATACACCGTCTGATCTGGGTGAATCAAAAGTACAATCACCCTCTTTAGTCTGCCGCCAGGACTGCGGTGAGTATCTTGGCATCCTGATTAATCAAGGATATCAGGCAATATGACTCACAGTATCTTCTCTCTTTCCCGGCTTCAAAATTGGGATTACAATGCACTCTTCCATACCATTGGGCAATCTCCCCTTCCCATGGGCCTCTTCAAAGGTCTGGAGGAGCCTTGGAGTTATTTTGACGATGAATTCTTTATAAAATCCTGCCGTTAGGCCATCTCCCCCTGGCGTCTTACCCGTAGGCAGTGTAGCAATCACCTCCCCTACTTCTTCTAACATGAGTGGTGCCCCAATTCTTCTGCCTGTTCCGTACTTAAGGTGGGCAGGCCTATATCTATCAGGGTTTCCAAAATCTCCTGATCTTTATTGTCTCCCCTTTCACTAAACAATTCCTGAAAGAATCTTCAACAGGCTTCATTGATTTCACTTTGTGACTGCTATCAATCCCAGCACACATCCTCAATTTCAGTGATCCCTTCTTGCTTATCTATATTTTGACATAGCCACGCTAGTAGTCTACACGGCTTATACCCTTGCTCATGTAGCTTTTCTGTGTGTCTGTGAAGGTATATCTTCCTAGCCTCTCCCAAAGTTATAGACATTCCTGTCTTCGTTTAACGAGTGTCTCCTCGGACTTCCTACTCCCCAAGGCGGTACTTTCCTCTGTTTTAATTTTCGCTTCAGTATCTGCCAAATCCAGCTGTAATTTTTGTCAAATCCAACAATACCAATACCGGCTCTCCGTTCTCACCAAGAAGAGAGCCCTTATCCAAGCCCGCATCTCTGAGGCATCTAACAACTCGGCCGAACTCTTTAAAATCTGCAAGGAGCTGGCCAACCCTGCTGCAGTCTCTACCTCTCCGGTCCCCTCCCAGGCCCTCTGCACTGCACTGGCCTCGCACTTCATCTCAAAAACTCAGGACATCCTATCCTCGCTCTCCTCCTCTCTCCTCCCTCCCTCTCTTCCCGGCTCTTCCTCTTGCTCTCTTGCAGCTGCCCCTCCGCCCCCCTTCTCTGCTTTTCCACCTTTTTCTGCTGATGAGGTTTCCAGACAAGTCCGATCTATGAAAGCCTCGTCAAAACAGGTTCACCCCTGTTCCTCCAAAACCATCAAGGACCACATCGACTCCCTGGCTCCTGCCCTTGCAGACTTTTGCAACCTCTCATTCGCCTCTGGAGTCTTCCCATCCCCCCTCAAGCACTCCCTTGTGCACCCCCTCCTCAAGAAACCCTCTTCCGACCCCTCCTGCCCCGCTAACTATCGCCCAATCTCCATTACTCCCTTCCTGGGCAAGCTCCTGGAGAAACTGGCCATCTCCCAGCTTAACCTCCATGCTGAATCTGTTGGTAATCTTCATGACCATCAATCCGGCTTCAGAGCGGCCAGAAGCACGGAAACTGCTCTCCTGAACATCCGTGAGGACCTGCTCCTGAACCTCGATTCCAACACTCCCTGTGTTCTCATTCTGCTCGATCTCTCCTCTGCCTTTGACACTGTCAACCATGCCATCCTGCTAAACCGCCTCCGTGATAACCTGGGTATCACTGGACAGGCTCTGGCATGGCTGACCTCCTTCCTTTCCGGTCGACCCTCCCAGGTCCAAATGGGCTCCTTCCTCTCTGACATCTTTTTCTCCACCTGTGGTGTCCCCCAGGGATCCAACCTCTCTCCCTGGCTTTTCAACCAGTATCTGGCACTCCTTGCCCACCGCATCGCCGCTCTCTGCCCCTACTTCCAGTGCTATGCGGACGATACCCAGCTCATTTTCAGGCTACCCTCGGCCTCCTCCTCTCCTTCCCTCATCTCCGACTGTCTGTCTACTATCAAGGAATGGTGTGCCACCAATGACCTCTGCCTTAACGCCAGTAAGACTGAGATTCTACTCATCGGCACACCCACTCCCTCCTTCCCTTCAGCTCTCTGGCCGGCCTCCCTTGGCCCCCCTCCTGCCCCTACCTGCAAGGCTAAAAACCTCGGGGTCATCTTCGACTCCACACTCTCCTTCTCTCCTCATATATCTGACGTCTCTAAGAAGTCTCACTACCAACTGCACCTCCTCAGAGGTATTCTTCCCTTCCTCTCCTTCCCCCAGAAGCTCACTGTCTCCCGAGCCCTGGTTCTCTCAAGGCTGGACTACTGTAACAGCCTCTATCTAAATCTGCCTGCCTCCACTCTCCGCCCTCTGCAACTTATCCAGAACAGAACTGCGAGACTTGTCCTTGGCCTCAAGCCCAGGGACCGTATCTCTCCTGGACTGAAATCTCTTCACTGGCTCCCAGTGGCTGCGAGGATTAAGTTCAAAACCCTCTGCATTGTCCACAAGGCCTTCTGGGGCCTGGGGCCTAAATACCTTCAACTCTCTCTTCCTAAATATCTTCCTTCACGAGCCCTTCGCTCATCCGTCTCCAACTCCCTCATGGTCAGCCGCTTCTCGAAGCAACGAGCTGGGGGTAGATCTCTCTCCGCAGCAGGGGCCTCCCTCTGGAACAGCCTTCCTGCCTCCCTGAAACTTGAGGAGAACCATCTCCGGTTCCGGAAGCACCTCAAAACCTTCCTCTTCGCTTCTGCCTTCTCTCTCCCTCTCCCCTGCTAAACCTGCTTAACTCCCCACTGAATTCTGCACTTAACCTGCATCTGGGCCACTCTCAGTGACCTCGGTCCAGGGCCCAGCCACTCTCCTCTTGCACTGCCTCCCCTGGCCCCCCCTGCACCGTGGGACTGTCACTGTATCCCTACAGCCCCCTTCCCAGCACTTGCTCTGCACTTACCTCGCACTTGCCACCAGCTGGCCCTTTTTATTCATTATTTATTTTACGCTACTTACCTTGTACTGCACTTTCCCCCCCACCTCCTCCCCTTGCACTTTCTCCTTTTTCCCCTTACCTCTGCACTTGCGCGATCTGAATGACACCTGGCCTAGTAGGATCGTTTGTCTGTCTTTCCCTTGTTTCCCCCCCCCCGCCTCGTCGCGCCTTGAAACACTTGTGTATAGGCGCGTTACAAATACCATATCATATCATATCATATCAACCTGACTTTGCTATGATGAACCTCTTTCAGCACTTTAAAAGCATCCCATAAGGTCCCTTTGCTACTCACGCTTCCTTTCTTAATACTGAAATATTCTTCGATTTGTTGCACTAACCCTTCCCGATATGGGCCACATGGGTATCGGGGCTGACTTATCACTCAGTACCCTTTCTATGATCAAGAGGGAAGGATCTGATAGCGTCCTACCTTCATATGAGGCTCCTACAAATTCCCCACGTTGGTCTATTCCCGTAAAAAAGTAGTCAATGCATGTGTAGACATCATGTACTCTTGAATAATAGGAGAACGCCCTCTTTGATCCCATTAACCAGTGCCATACATCTTGTAATTCTAAGTCTCTTAGTAATGTCCTCAGAACTTTCACTGGCAGAGATTGAGTCACATGTCTATCATCTGATCTGTCTAGCCCAGGGTTTAAGGAGCAATTAAAATCCTCGCCACCCCCCCCAAAATCCACATGTTTCCTCTATAGGGAGTCCACTTTTTATACAGGGAGTGGAAGAAAGTGGAGGTGTCTTGAATCTGGGCCTATGTGTTTATCAGGCAGACCTCTGTCCTGCGCAGGAGACCGTGTATTAGCACCATTCTCCCCTCAGTGTCTATTTTAACTTCTAATTTCCAGAAAGTTACTGTTGGGGCAATCCAAATGAGCACACCTCTCCCGTAGTTGGAATAGACCAACCCAAACTCTTTCCCTCCCCATTTTCGTAGGATCTTAGTTTGCCTTTCTGCCGTGAGATGTGTGTCTTGCAGCAGTGCTATCTGAATACCTTTTCTTCTTATATATGACGCTATCCTGATTCGTTTGACACAGCCGTTCAATCCTCAGACGTTCCAGGACAAAACTCTAAGTACTTCTGCCATTCCGCTTCCTCAATTTCTCCTTCATCTGTCCTTCCTCTTGTAGGCGGAGCAAGGCTCCCTTTCTAGGCCTCCCGCCTTTACTGTGAGTGTTTGTCCATTAACAGTATGTTTAACCAAGCCATGTGTTAACCAAAACAACCAAAAATAAACAGTAACTAATTACCCATCAGAAATCTTCTGTAGAGGCATAACCACCATGAATGCCAGCCTTGCCAGGAACTTGGTGGGTCGATACCAACTGGTATCTGCCAATTCTTCTAAAAGAGAAGAAGCGGGCAACTAGAAATAGGGACCATACACATAGCCAGTTCCCTTACTCTAATGATCCTCAGTATCTGAGTGACGAGTTTTAACAAAATTGTCTCATCCACTCTAGTCCCATATTCACAGCTTTTGTTAGTGTCTCTGCATCCAAAGGTTCTCTCTTATTGCGACATTCTTCCTTGTAATGCAATGTCATGTGTTATTGTTCCTTTCTGCCATCGGTTTCCTTTGGTTCGTATCCATCAACGCTTTAACCACCTCAGGGGCATTGAAGATCAAGGTCTTCCCATTGGGTATTACTTTCAGCTTTGCTGGGTACAGTAACATATATTTAACACCCTGGTGTCGTAGCCTCTCTTTCGTCAGGATAAATTGAGCTCTTCTCCTTTGGATCTGTAGGGTATAGTCTGGGTAGATTGCCAGCATGGCCGATCCCCTCTTGATCTCTCCTCCCTATCTACAGAAGGTTAGGATTTGTTCTTTATCTCTATAAAGTTCAGTATCTTAGCAATAATTGGCCTGGGTGGGGCTCCAGAGGGGGAGGGGGGCCTTCTGGTTTTTGCTCTATGGGCTTTCTCAACCGTGAACCCTTGTGATAATGATCTTGGACCGATTTCTTGAAGTAACATGTTTTTGACATATGTGGTAGGGTTTCTATCTTCTGCTCCCTCCCGGAGTCAGAGGATTCTAATATTACTTCTTCATGTGCTTCCTTCTGCATCCTCAGCCGATCCTGCAGCATTTGCACCTTTTTTGTTAGTTCACTAACTGTCCCCTGCAGGTCTTTCATGGTGATCGGCATTTCTTCCACTTTGCCTTCTGTCTCCCCCACTCTGCTTGCCAGATTTCGCACATCCTGATGCAGGAGGCTTACATCATATTTGATTTCATCAATACAATTCTCAATTGATCATCTCAATTGCTTCTAGATTTCGAGTATCTGCTCCTTCTGTCAGGGGTCCTTGGTTGCCTATTGTTGATCGCCCCTCATTCTCCTTAGGGTCTTCATTAGGTTCACTCTTTCTGCCAAATGCATCCATTTGTTTTTTCCGTGATTTTGCGGGGGGTTTCTCCTATTCCCGTCCGACATATGTCTCTTTTGTTCTTTTTAGTTCTTATTCATTGTAACAGCTTGTCTAGGACCCTGTGTTATGGCTGTGAAGTCGGTTCCAAAATGGCAGCCTATTATGTTTACTCTTCCTATGACACTGTTCACATGCGTTAGGGCAGTTTCTCGCATTCGGATCTTCTCAGTTGCCATTGCCTACTGTTTATCTGTCTCCCACCTCTGCCATGTCTTTCTATCACCACTCAGGCCTCAGTTGCAGTTCCTGCGGATCTCATATTTTTCTCTGTGCCTGTGGATTCATCCAGCCCCTCTGCAATCACTCAGCACCTGTGTAGAGCCAGTGTGGAGGCTTCCACTGCGGCTTAGGAGCGGCCCAGTGTTACCCAGGGGTCTCGGATCCCTACTCTGACAAAAGGTGGGGAATGGATGTTAGAGGCCACCGCTCGCAGACCCAGGTGGGGGTCGATCCTTCCCAGTGCACACTACTGTCCCAGTTGGGGTACGATGTTCCAGTCGGGGGGTGGTGCGCTCCCTCCTAGTCATGTAATGCACTTGAGTGCTGTCTTGGACGGGCAGCCATATCCCTAATTCTGCTGCGCAGGCTTGCCTCACCTTCTGTACTCCCACACCCGTCACAGCCTTGTCATCTGTACGGAATATATCCTCTGCTTTCACTTCCTTCTCACAATATCGGGAGCTCCGGAAGAGCAGACCGATTCATTATCCACAGTATTGTCTCACCACCCCTTCGTTTTGGAGCGCTTAGTGTCTCTTTTCATTCCTCAGATGGCGTCCGCCATTTTGTTTGCAATCAGCACCGATTTCCTTTTTCTTTTCTGCCTCCTGGTGATCACGAAACCCACTTGTTTCCCGTCCGGGGTCTTTTCTATCCCTCGCTTAATGTTTCATGTTCATCACTGGGCTAATTTTGCTTAATAGGATGCTCGAAAAGCTTCTCAATGTCTGGTCATTAAGTGCGCTTAGAGTGAACCTGTCCCGTTCACATCCCTGCTGGCCGTTGCCTCCCTATATTTGTTAAGAACTTAGCGCTCGCCGCTCCGTTCATGTAAAAAGTGAAGACAAAAAACACAAAGCCCATCAGGGCTTACCTAGCGCTGGGAAAATGGCAGAGGTGCTCCTGCGACCTTGTGGCAGGGACAGGGTGAGCAGCCCGCAGATGTGATCCTGGGCCGGCTGGCGCGGAAAGGGAAAGAAGAGGTAGGCCATAAAGGGGGGCCTTTGTGTGGGCCTTCGATAGGGCCGGGTCCTGCGCTTGCCAGCTCCCTGATTGGCTATTTGGGAAAAGACCAGGCCAATCACAGAGGTTGCCCACAGGGCAGGACAGGCACACTGGTGCTTCATTTGGCAGCTGCCATGTTGGAGGAGGAACAAAGGCAGGAATTCAAACAGCCCGCCTAGGCTTTGAGAAGCAGTGCGCACAAAGTCTGCACGAGCCGGCAGTGGAACGCTGCCTGAGTGAAAACTAAGCTAAAACTAAGCACAAACTATTGTGTTAGAGTACAGCTAGGGGAACTGGCATATGAAGAGGGGACACAAAGCAATGAGGTGTTGTTTGGTTATTTATCCACCCATGGACTGCCCATGGCTTTTCTAAACCCTATGGCCATTCCCACCCAGTTGGGGCCCCTCGCCGCTCAAAACACCTCCTCAAGCGAACTTGCTGAGCTTGTTTAATCAAGGCTTAACATCAAACTGTTTACTCTAAGTGCCTGCCAGTTTTTTTTTTTAAAGCAGTCTTCTGAGTGTTATTTACTTAATTGGAACTGTAAACCTGCTGCTGGTGTTATACAAATACTTAACCAGGTCTGCCTTCAGCCACTCGATTTATAACTACTATGCATGCCCTTCACTGAAGTCCTTTAAAAAACAAGCAGTGGCAAAGCCACACTTTTTAGCTTGTGTATAAGTATAATCCATTTGCCAGGCCTTGCTGTTAGATGCCCACGCACCATTTTGCACCTGCTAACATAAATGGCCAGTTAATACCACTACGACAGTGCCTTGCAAGTGCCTTTCCCATGCCTACACAAAAGCCGGAACTGTTGGCATTGTCGATGCTTGTTTTCCATTGAGTGTTACAGCAAACGGCGCTCCCTCATCTGAATTCTCTAAAATTAATTAATGTTTCATTTGCGAATACAAAAGTGAAAACAATAAAGGAGTTCGTTTTCTGTGTAAGGATTTGTTTCACTATGAATATGTATTGCCCCAGCTCTACTAATACGATACATAGATGGTTAGAAACACCATGTATTCCTTTCCAAATAGCCAAGTGTCACTTATTTGTCTGATTCACACATTTCCCAAGTCTCTCCACAGCATTACATGAAAAAATGGAAAAAAATCTCCAGTTGTGAATTTGCACAAACATTATTGTAGTGATCTGCCCAAACGGTAGACCATCTCTTATTCGCAAATGGAGCATATGTAGTGCTCTCCAACAAAGTCCAACTCTTGTTCACACAAGCAAAAGCACACAGCTCATGATCACATGTTGAAGCTTGCAAATGTCTAGCCATCTTTCCTGCAGAGCTTGCAAAGCTGAAAGACCTCTTGAGAATCAATCATCATAAGAGTAAACCAAAGGACCCTTTCCTGAAGTCTCAAGAATGTCTGGTTTTCATTAATAAATACCACTCCAGGGAACCTCTTTGCCCCATGAATGACAGTAGTAGAAGCATCTTTTGTCAAGATGGCAAACATCAGTACATTTATGGCGGGGATATAAAGGCTTGAAAAACAGGCCACCTTAAATGCGGAAGTAGAATGCACCAGTTTAATCAATTCATACATGCCACAGCACCACTCAGTAACCATCACTGGAAGCTCGCCTCCAGTTTAGAGCCACAACAACAATGCATTGTGAGATTGCACATTATCTGAAACAGGACCCTTGTATCCAAGGAAATTGTCTTTGTCTAATTGGGAAGTGTTTTTTTCAACCCAAAAGAGAAGTGCGAATACAGGCACTACACATTTCATGCCACTTGGAGGTCATCCATGCAATTCAGAGTGACAGACTGATGGTTGGAGCATTGGGGTATGTTTAGCAAATACCAGTAAAGTCATGGTGTATTCATAAAGGCTTGCAAAAATACTTCGCAGGAAATGCAGAAGTAGAATAAGCAAGTTCAGCCAAGTCACACATGCCACAGTATCACGTAGTAGCCATCAGTGGAAGTACACCTCCTGTTCAGAGCCACACGAGCAATGCATTATGGGTATGCAAATTAGCACTAATGCAAGCCATTTTTTTTCTCCAGAACATTTTCTTAAATGAAAAGCATACTTATGCATATTCGAAACTAAGACAGGCCACTCTCAAGAATTCAGACAACTGCGTACATGGATAATGAAAGTGCGATGGGTGGGTGGGTACGAACTATTCACTAATGAATAACTAATTATGCACACGTGTAACAATATATCAATCATTCAAAACGTATTACTGATTATTGTGTAAGGTACACATCACAACAGACTCTCTGTTAATACTATGTAGAAGAGGGAATTCCACTTAGGTCTATCTACTGCAAACTGCTGTGACCCCCCAATGACCTCCTTTCACAGCGTCTGCGCAGTCTTGTCTATTTCTGACCTGTGAAATGCGCCAGTCTCACACGTTTCCTGCTGTACACAGATATAGGCAAAACACATGGATAGGGGATCTTTTTGGGCCCAATAGTTTGGCCCCGATGCAGCCATGTCGATTCCCCCATGGATAGTGAATCGCCCCTTCTGTACCGAATGATCCCTGTGGCAGTAGTGATCATTCTATGCCACACAATACAACTTTATAAAAAAAATCAAATGCACTGATTGGCATTCAGAATTAGAAGGGAGCCTTAGTGTAGACCTTTGGTCACTCATTTTAGGCACAACTATTAAGGTAGACCCTAGATTGAATATGTGTGTCCCCTTTCTATCCATTCTGCTATGTGGTATCATTGTTATGGGCCAGAACAGCAGGTTCGTACGAAATTCTTCATTTCGACATGATTTCAGAGGAGACATTGGCTGCTCCCCTTTGACGGGCATGGAATATGTTTTCCCTGCTGATATCTGTCAGATGGTAATGTGTCATTTGTTTTGGATCTGATAATGAGTGACTTGGCACAGACCATTGGCACAGCCGCCTACTGTGTGCTGATTCTGCTCTTGGTGAATGGCTGGCATTTGTGACGCTGCCTTGGAGGTGTTCAATTTACTTACTAAAGATCTTACAGGTGTGCAGCCTGTCCCTTCTCAGCATTGCATCACCTTTATTTATTTATTTACTCCCTTCTGCCACACGTCCATTCTCATGGGTGCCAGCTCTACACTTCTGCTGATGACGCCAGGATCCTTCAAGCCAGTATGATGCTCAATAAAGTGTACCAGTTTCATGATTGCCTGAGTAATTAAGAACTGGATGAGTTTGTATTGACTTAACCCCTTAGCTGTCAGGCTATTATGCAAGTCTATGCAAAAAGGACGTGCATACTCGTCCTTGGATAAACGCAATTCGCTGAAAACGGAGGCAGTGTTTTTCTGGGGCAGTAATATCCTGCATGGCTTCATTCGAGCTTCGGTGTGGAAATTGGCAAAGCTCTACCCATGCCCCTAATAGTAGGAGCCATTGCCCCCTCTTGTTTTTTTCTCCTCAACGCCCTTAAAGCAGCTCCTGCGGTTTCTTCAACCTTGCCACATAATTCTGGCATATTCTGGCTACCACTTCTACTTGGCTTGACTCTGTGCATGCCCTTGGTTTGTGTACACTCCTGAATGTCCTGTGTTAGCTGCACTAGGTTTGAAAGCATGAGGTTGGGTGGCTCTTCTGGCCTAATTAAAGGTTCATAATATGGATCAGAGTTAGAATGTCACTGGAATGACGCTGCTGCCCTTCTAGGCTAGCGCAATCCCACTGGGATTCTAAGTGGGGCATCCGTTCCATGCTTTTCTTAGCTTCTTTTGCTCCCCAGGTCCAGGAATCCCCTCTTAATAGCCCAGCCTACTCCACTCTTACCTGCCATCATGATCCACTTTACCTCCCTCCGCACCATCTCCTTCTGCTTATCAGCGACTCTGTGGGTTTACGCCCATGCTGCATTCCACAAGTTGGCATTCTCCATGCTTGCCTCCTGCAGGCTGGCACGTAGCTTCCACCATGAAGGCCCAGAAGGCTAATCACATCTCCTTTTCACTCTCTTTATTGTCTCCAGATTAATTGGCAAGCTCAATTAAAGGTTTGTTAGTGACCCACTGCGCCTTGTACATTCTTGGCCCTGTTGTCTTTAGTTTATTACTGCTCCTTCATTGTCTCTCCTTTGTCTTCAGAGCCATCTCTTGCTAATGAAGAGCCTTAAGACATGAATCTTCAATGTATTCAAACCCACTGGATCTGCTGGATTCAGAGAACCTTATGGGTGGTAGTGTACAGTACGAATCCTATTAGAATATCAGAAAAAAATATAGCATCATGTGACTGTTTCAACAATCGTTTTCTCCCACAAATGGTCACTGATTTAGTGTATGCATGAGGTATCTGTAAAAATATATATATATATATAGACATTGGGCAACTTTTATGAAAATGACCATGAAATTGTAAAATCAAATGTAAAAGGGCATGTCAACGTGTTTTGGCCATCTCAGACAGCAAAGATTCTAGAAATGTAATACTTTTTTTCTTAAAGGTTTTTACAGAATTTCAAAGAAGAAACACTGCTGCCTAATGTATATAATGTTCTCAAAAAACGGTATTTGTGGTTTCATTCAGGGGTTCAGGTGAAACTGTGAAATTATAGTATTTGACTCCCTATTTTTGAAGTTGGGAGTAAATTGACTTTTTAGTATGTAAAAAATGCAATGCCCTTCTCAATGGGGGTATTTTTAGGTGACTATAAATATATTTTCAGGGTAATTCATAGAAATTCGCACAAAAGTGGGGCACGCGACTGGCGCACAGCGTGCCCGTGCGAATGTCTGCACCAGCCGCGTGCACTAAAATCGATTTCCGCACACAGCGTATTCATGGATTTTCGCATCCAAAACCAGCCGTGGCGCAGCGTGGCGCAGCGACCCTGCAGCAAAGCCAGTTACTCCCCCAAAAACGCCCTCGCGCAAGGAAAAGCCTTCAAAATCCCCAAATAATCGCAAAGGGCTGCGCTAACCCTGGACCAGTTCACAGGGCTGGCAAACAGCAAACGGCAAGCGGGGAACGTGTATTTAAGTGGTTCGCGGGAAGTTCCACATACGATTGTCCTGTGTACATGTGCATCAGGGGTGCGCGGGAAGTATCACATGCAAAATCAGCAGGGTACGTGTATTTCAGGGGTGCGCGGGAAGTATCACACGCGATTCCAGCAGGGTACGTGTATTACAGGGGTGCACGGGAAGTATCACACGCAAAAGCAGCAGGGTACGTGTATTTCAGGGGTGTGCGGGAAGTATCACACGCAAAATCAGCAGGGTACGTGTATTTCAGGGGTGCGCGGGAAGTATCACACGCGATTCCATCAGGTTACGTGTATTACAGGGGTGCGCGGGGAGCACCACACGTGAATTGCATGTGTGGGTCCTCCCAGGTGTTCCCTCTACACCCTCCACAGCCCCTGCAGGTGGCCCACACCACAGGGGCCTACCCTGCACATGTCTTGCAGGCACCCCATCCACCATGGCCATGCCCCCCAGCCAACCCACATGTCACCTTGCACTACTGCCCACCAACGCATGTCCCCCTGCACCCCCAGCCACCAGGGGCAGCATCCACCAGGCCCCCACTCATGTCTTCCACCACCACCACCACCCAGCAGTGCAAGGCAGCATCCACCAATCCCCCACACATGTCTACCACCACCCACACCATCCAGCATTGCAGGGGCAGCCTCCACCAGGCCCCCACTCATGTCTCCCACCACCCCCACCCCCCAGCCACCAGGGGCAGCCTCCACCAGGCCCCCACCCATGTCTACCCCCACCCCCACCCCCCAGCAGTGCAGGGGCAGCCTCCACCAGGCCCCCACTCATGTCTCCCACCACCCCACCCCCTAGCCACCAGGGGCAGCCTCCACCAGGCCCCCACTCATGTCCCCCTGCACCCCCACCCCCCAGCAGTGCAGGGGCAGCCTCCACCAGGCCCCCACTCATGTCCCCCTGCACCCCCACCCCCCAGCCACCAGGGGCAGCCTCTACCAGGCCCCCACCCATGTCTACCACCACCCCCACCCCCAGCAGTACAGGGGCAGCCTCCACCAGGCCCCCACTCATGTCTCCCACCACCCCCACCCCCCAGCCACCAGGGGCAGCCTCCACCAGGCCCCCACCCATGTCTACCACCACCCCCACCCCCCAGCAGTGCAGGGGCAGCCTCCACCAGGCCCCCACTCATGTCTACCACCGCCCCCACCCCCCAGCCACCAGGGGCAGCCTCCACCAGGCCCCCACTCATGTCCCCCTGCACCCCCACCCCCAGCAGTGCAGGGGCAGCCTCCACCAGGCCCCCACTCATGTCCCCCTGCACCCCCACCCCCCAGCCACCAGGGGCAGCCTCTACCAGGCCCCCACCCATGTCTACCACCACCCCACCCCCCAGCAGTGCAGGGGCAGCTTCCACCAGGCCCCACTCATGTTTCCCATCACCCCCACCCCCCAGCCACCAGGGGCAGCCTCCACCAGGCCCCCACCCATGTCTACCACCACCCCCACCCCCCAGCCACCAGGGGCAGCCTCCACCAGGCCCCCACCCATGTCTAACACCACCTCCGCCCCCCAGCAGTGCAGGGGCAGCCTCCACCAGGCCCCCACTCATGTCTC
The DNA here is from genome assembly GCF_040938575.1 of Ambystoma mexicanum. Lineage (NCBI taxonomy): Eukaryota > Metazoa > Chordata > Amphibia > Caudata > Ambystomatidae > Ambystoma > Ambystoma mexicanum. Next base: position 1,165,003,341 of record NC_090927.1, on the reverse strand, counting down.
CCACCACCCCCAACCCCCAGCCACCAGGGGCAGCCTCCACCAGGCCCCCACCCATGTCTCCCACCATCCCCACCCCCAGCAGTGCAGGGGCAGCCTCCACCAGGCCCCCACTCATGTCTCCCATCGCCCCCACCCCCAGCAGTGCAGGGGCAGCCTCCACCAGGCCCCCACACATGTCTCCCGCCACCCCCACCCCCAGCCACCAGGGGCAGCCTCCACCAGGCCCCCACCCATGTCTACCACCACCCCGCCCCCCAGCAGTGCAGGGGAAGCCTCCACCAGGCCCCACTCATGTCTCCCACCACCCCCACCCCCCAGCCACCAGGGGCAGCCTCCACCACCCCCACCCCCAGCAGTGCAGGGGCAGCCTCCACCAGGCCCCCACTCATGTCTCCCATCACCCCCACCCCCCAGCAGTGCAGGGGCAGCCTCCACCAGGCCCCCACTCATGTCTCCCTGCACCCCCACCCCCAGCCACCAGGGGCAGCCTCCACCAGGCCCCCACCCATGTCTACCACCACCCCCACCCCCCAGCCACCAGGGGCAGCCTACACCAGGCCCCCACTCATGTCTAACACCACCCCCACCCCCCAGCCACCAGGGGCAGCCTCCACCAGGCCCCCACTCATGTCCCCCTGCACCCCCACCCCCCAGCAGTGCAGGGGCAGCCTTTACCAGGCCCCCACCCATGTCTACCACCACCCCCACCCCCAGCAGTGCATGGGCAGCCTCCACCAGGCCCCCACTCATGTCTCCCACCACCCCCACCCTCCAGCCACCAGGGGCAGCCTCCACCAGGCCCCCAACCATGTCTACCACCGCCCCCACCCCCCAGCAGTGCAGGGGCAGCCTCCACCAGGCCCCCACTCATGTCTACCACCACCCCCACCCCCCAGCCACCAGGGGCAGCCTCCACCAGGCCCCCACTCATGTCCCCCTGCACCCCCACCCCCCAGCAGTGCAGGGGCAGCCTCCACCAGGCCCCCACTCATGTCTCCCATCACCCCCACCCCCCAGCCACCAGGGGCAACCTCTACCAGGCCCCCACCCATGTCTACCACCACCCCCACCCCCAGCAGTGCAGGGGCAGCCTCCACCAGGCCCGCACTCATGTCCCCCACCACCCCCACCCCCCAGCCACCAGGGGCAGCCTCCACCAGGCCCCCACCCATGTCTACCACCACCCCCACCCCCCAGCAGTGCAGGGGGAGCCTCCACCAGGCCCCCACTCATGTCTACCACCACCCCCACCCCCCAGCCACCAGGGGCAGCCTCCACCAGGCCCCCACTCATGTCCCCCTGCACCCCCACCCCCCAGCAGTGCAGGGGCATCCTCCACCAGGCCCCCACTCATGTCCCCCTGCACCCCCACCCCCCAGCCACCAGGGGCAGCCTCTACCAGGCCCCCACCCATGTCTACCACCACCCCCACCCCCCAGCCACCAGGGGCAGCCTCCACCAGGCCCCCACCCATGTCTACCACCACCCCCACCCCTCAGCAGTGCAGGGGCAGCCTCCACCAGGCCCCCACTCATGTCTCCCGCCACCCCTACCCCCCAGCCACCAGGGGCAGCCTCCACCAGGCCCCCTCCCATGTCTAACACCACCCCCGCCCCCCAGAAGTGCAGGGGCAGCCTCCACCAGGCCCCCACTCATGTCTCCCACCACCCCCACCCCCCAGCCACCAGGGGCAGCCTCCACCAGGCCCCCACCCATGTCTCCCACCACCCCCACCCCCAACAGTGCAGGGGCAGCCTCCACCAGGCCCCCACTCATGTCTCCCATCACCCCCACCCCCCAGCAGTGCAGGGGCAGCCTCCACCAGGCCCCCACTCATGTCTCCCGCCACCCCCACCCCCCAGCCACCAGGGGCAGCCTCCACCAGGCCCCCACCCATGTCTACCACCACCCCCGCACCCCAGCAGTGCAGGGGCAGTTTCCACCAGGCCCCCACTCATGTCCCCCTGCACCCCCACCCCCCAGCCACCAGGGGCAGCCTCCACCAGGCCCCCACCCATGTCTCCCACCACCCCACCCCCAGCAGTGCAGGGGCAGCCTCCACCAGGCCCCCACTCATGTCTCCCATCACCCCCACCCCCCAGCCATCAGGGGCAGCCTCCACCAGGCCCCCACCCATGTCTACCACCACCCCCACGCCCCAGCCACCAGGGGCAGCCTCCACCAGGCCCCCACTCATGTTCCCCTGCACCCCCACCCCCCAGCCACCAGGGGCAGCCTCCACCAGGCCCCCACTCATGTCTACCACGACCCCCACCCCCCAGCCACCAGGGGCAGCCTCCACCAGGCCCCCACTCATGTCCCCCTGCACCCCCACCCCCCAGCAGTGCAGGGGCAGCCTCCACCAGGCCCCCACTCATGTCCCCCTGCACCCCCACCCCTCAGCCACCAGGGGCAGCCTCCACCAGGCCCCCACCCATGTCTACCACCACCCCTGCCCCCCAGCAGTGCAGGGGCAGCCTCCACCAGGCCCCCACTCATGTCTCCCTGCACCCCCACCCCCCAGCCACCAGGGGCAGCCTGCACCATGCCCCCACCCATGTCTACCACCACCCCCACCCCCCAGCCACCAGGGGCAGCCTCCACCAGGCCCCCACTCATGTCTACCACCACCCCCACCCCCCAGCCACCAGGGGCAGCCTCCACCAGGCCCCCACTCATGTCCCCCTGCACCCCCACCCCCCAGCAGTGCAGGGGCAGTCTCCACCAGGCCCCCACTCATGTCCCCCTGCACCCCCACCCCCCAGGGGCAGCCTCTACCAGACCCCCACCCATGTCTACCACCACCCCCACCCCCCAGCAGTGCAGGGGCAGCCTCCATCAGGCCCCCACTCATGTCTCCCATCACCCCCACCCACCAGGGGCAGCCTCCACCAGGCCCCCACCCATGTCTACCACCACCCCCACCCCCCAGCAGTGCAGGGGCAGCCTCCACCAGGCCCCCACTCATGTCTACCACCACCCCCACCCCCCAGCCACCAGGGGCAGCCTCCACCAGGCCCTCACCCATGTCTACCACCACCCCCGCCTCCCAGCAGTGCAGGGGCAGCCTCCACCAGGCCCCCACTCATGTCTCCCACCACATCCACCCCCCAGCCACCAGGGGCAGCCTCCACCAGGCCCCCACCCATGTCTCCTACCACCCCCACCCCCAGCAGTGTAGGGGCAGCCTCCACCAGGCCCCCACTCATGTCTCCCACCACCCCCACCCCCCAGCCACCAGGGGCAGCCTCCACCAGGCCCCCACCCATGTCTACCTGCACCCCCACCCCCTAGCAACCAGGGGCAGCCTCCACAAGGCCCCCACTCATGTCTCCCACCACCCCCACCCCCCAGCCACCAGGGGCAGCCTCCACCAGGCCCCCACCCATGTCTCCCACCACCCCCACCCCCAGCAGTGCAGGGGCAGCCTCCACCAGGCCCCCACTCATGTCTCCCATCACCCCCACCCCCCAGCAGTGCAGGGGCAGCCTCCACCAGGCCCCCACTCATGTCTCCCTGCACCCCCACCCCCAGCCACCAGGGGCAGCCTCCACCAGGCCCCCACCCATGTCTACCACCACCCCCACCCCCCAGCCACCAGGGGCAGCCTCCACCAGGCCCCCACTCATGTCCCCCTGCACCCCCACCCCCCAGCCACCAGGGGCAGCCTCCACCAGGCCCCCACACATCTCTACCACCACCCCCACCCCCCAGCCACCAGGGGCAGCCTCCACCAGGCCCCCACTCATGTCCCCCTGCACCCCCACCCCCCAGCAGTGCAGGGGCAGCCTCCACCAGGCCCCCACTCATGTCCCCCTGCACCCCCACCCCCCAGCCACCAGGGGCAGCCTCTACCAGCCCCCCACCCATGTCTACCACCACCCCCACCCCCTGCAGTGCAGGGGCAGCCTCCACCGGGCCCCCACTCATGTCTCCCATCACCCCCACCCCCCAGCCACCAGGGGCAGCCTCCACCAGGCCCCCACCCATGTCTACCACCACCCCCACCCCCCAGCAGTGCAGGGGCAGCCTCCACCAGGCCCCCACTCATGTCTCCCACCACCCCCACCCCCCAGCCACCAGGGGCAGCCTCCACCAGGCCCACACCCATGTCTACCACCACCCCCGCCCCCCAGCAGTGCAGGGGCAGCCTCCACCAGGCCCCCACTCATGTCTCCCACCACCCCCACCCCCCAGCAGTGCAGGGGCAGCCTCCACCAGGCCCCCACTCATGTGTCCCATCACCCCCACCCCCCAGCAGTGCAGGGGCAGCCTCCACCAGGCCCCCACTCATGTCTCCCTGCATCCCCACCCCACAGCCACCAGAGGCAGCCTCCCCTCCACCAGGCCCCCACCCATGTCTACCACCACCCCACCCCCCAGCCACCATGGGCAGCCTCCACCAGGCCCCCACTCATGTCCCCCTGCACCCCCACCCCCCAGCCACCAGGGGCAGCCTCCACCAGGCCCCCACTCATGTCTACCACCACCCCCACCCCCCAGCCACCAGGGGCAGCCTCCACCAGGCCCCCACTCATGTCCCCCTGCACCCACACACCCCAGCAGTGCAGTGACAGCCTCCACCAGGCCCCCACTCATGTCCCCCTGCACCCCCACCACCCAGCCACCAGGGGCAGCCTCTACCAGGCCCCCACCCATGTCTACCACCACCCCCAACCCCCAGCCACCAGGGGCAGCCTCCACCAGGCCCCCACTCATGTCCCCTATCACCCCCACCCCCCAGCAGTGCAGGGGCAGCCTCCACCAGGCCCCCACTCATGTCTCCCACCACCGCCACCCCCCAGCCACCAGGGGCAGCCTCCACCAGGCCCCCGCCCATGTCTACCACCACCCCCACCCCCCAGCAGTGCAGGGGCAGCCTCCACCAGGCCCCCACTCATGTCCCCTGCACCCCCAACCCCCAGCCACCAAGGGCAGCCTCCACCAGGCCCCCACCCATGTCTACCACCACCCCCAACCCTCAGCAGTGCAGGGGCAGCCTCCACCAGGCCCCCACCCATGTCTGCCACCAACCCCACCCCCCAGCCACCAGGGGCAGCCTCCACCAGGCCCCCACTCATGTCCCCTATCACCCCCACCCCCCAGCCACCAGGGGCAGCCTCCACCAGGCCCCCACCCATGTCCCCCAGCCAACATGTCACCACAATGTAGATCCCTGGCCCTTATGGTCAGCCTCCAAAAGCCAAACACCCACCCGAGTATTGCATCCACCCACTTAGAAATGGCAAAAACATGACAGAAGCCCAATTGCAAGTTTGGAAATGAACACATGTCCCTCACATACACCCAATGGGTGTCAGTCAATGTCAAAACCCATATCATGATATGCATGAAACCAATGAGATCATACTACACATTGAACTTTGAAGAAAAAATATGTATTAAAAGCAACATAAATTGAATAAAAAATAAACAAACAATAATAGAAATTAAAAAAAATAAAACTGCAGGTCCGTGAAATAATGCAAAACCACAAATCATAATGCAAAGGAAAGGTGTCCAATGTCACAGTCCACAAAAGTAAATCCAATGGAAAATTTAAATCGAAAACCATTGCTCCATGGCGAAATCATAATAAAAATTGAAAATCCCAAAATCAACTATGTACAGATAAACAATCCAGGGTCCATGATCCCAACCGAAGAAATGAAACCTATCTAATAACACTACCTAAAAAAAAAACTATATACAAAAATGTGGCCAATTGTCCAAAAGGTCCAAAAAAAATGCTAAACCAAAGGAAACCTAACACTAACTATATAACTATTTACAAGGGCAGCGGGCTAGTCCGACGGCTCACTTCGGGATGTTCCGGGCCAGGACATCATCGAACTCCTGCTCAATGTCCGGGAGGCGCTCCTCCTCCATGGCCCCGAGGGTTTGCAGGGCCATCCACATGTTCCCCCCAAACTCCCTGCGGATTGCCTCGAGGCACTCGGCACACCTCAGGGCCCTCTTCATGGAGTTCTCCGCCCTGACCATCGTGAGCCGTGCCTCTTCCGCCCACTGCCGCTCCGCATGTATGGCGTGGCCCAACCGCTGCCACACGGAAGCCACTTCCCGTCCTGGGTCCTCCTGCCCTCCGGCCAATGAGGACCCAGTATGTGGAAGGCCCCGAGCCATCATGGCTCCCACCACGTTGCTGCTGCTGCGCCTCTGCCCGTGCACTGCCTCCTGCTCCCTGCACATCCTCCACTGGCTGGGGTGCAGTCGTTGATGTGGTCACCCCTGCTGGACGTCCGACTCCCGACTGTGGCAGGGATGCCTCCTCCACCAGCCTGGCCGCACCATCAGAGGCAGCTCCACAGGGCACCCAGGTGACCGATGGGTGGGAAGATGGCATGGAGGACGACTGGCGCATAGGGGGTCAGTTGAGGAGGGGGTCGTAGCAAGCCCCATCAAGCAGAGGAATCTGGCCTGGGTGACCTGTCCCAGTAGGCCGACGCGGTCAACGAGCCATTCAAGATGACGTGCAGTCTCCTCATGAAAAGACTGCAGGTCACCTCGCGTGGCCCGTTGACGCAACGCCACACCAGTCAGGACAGGCTCAACCCGGACCCGGATAGCCACGTCCGCAGGCAGAGGAAGGCCAGTTGTCGTGAGCTCATCCCTTCCTGAAAACGGGTCTGGACGTAGGCATCCCTGCTGGTGCAAGATGATGCAGTAACAGGATCAGGGACAGGATTGCACACAGGCACCTCCGCGGCGACCTGTGCTGCCTCCTGTCCCTGGTCCTGCACCACTAGCTCCAGTGGAATCCCCACCTCCAGACCCCGTCTCTGTTGCTTGCACGGCCTCCTCCTCCACCAAACCCCCCACCAACCTGGATGACTCTATGCCATCTTCCCCCGTTGGGCCCTGTGGGGTCCCAGCTGCCCCTTCTGCTGCAGAGGAGTCCAACTCCGACCTCCGCCTCTTGGACCTCCCCCCGGCAGCTGCGGCCTGGGACGCGGCACCGGACTCCTCACTCCCCGACGAGATCACAACCTGGGAGGGGAGCCGGGCCTTGCGTCTCCGGCTGGCGGTGCGATCCCCGCCGCTGTGCTCCACAGCACCTTCTCGGCCCTCTTCATCAGTTGACGCTGCAGACGGGGAGAAATGAAACACAGGCATCAGGGCACTGTACAATGGACACATACACACATGATAGTTGCACATGAGTGGCATTAGCAAACCTCAGACATGGCATCACAATCGGCAACACACATGTCATTTCTACATGCACACATGAGCCATACCACAGCCACATCGCAACTGCCAGCACCATCCATACACATACAACAGCATGAGCAGGCAAAGGTGAGCCAGACATCACATGCAACACAGGGAGTGCACTACACATGCACGCACACCACCACACTTGCATGCATGTGTACACCTCAGCCAACTGTCGCAGTGTGGAAACAGAAAAATTGATATGAGGCTGGGAAGCCCAAAGGAAACACACCAACACAGGTTACAAAGGACATACAAAGCGTTTTATTCAAAGTTACAACAATTACCAAAGTCAATTGACATACGGATAGCTATTCGGCCCTCAGAGTAACAGAACGAACCATCAACGGTAGTTCGCCGTGTTAGTGTGAGAGAGCGAACATTGGGATACTCGGGTTTTTATACTTTTTATCCAGCCTTGGCCAACCCTTCGCGGGTTAACCATTCTTCGGACCAGGCCTAGGGTTCGTTGCCAGGTCAATCCCATAATGTATGCAATTTGATCAGTTCCGCTGATACAGTTGTTCATTTACACATAGGTCAGGGATAGGACAAGGTCTCAGTTCGCGACCCCAACAAGTGGCCCGCGGGCATATTACTTATTCATGTGTGCGGTGGTCACAACTGCCAGAATTCCACTCGAAATGTCATTCGGCCTCCATTTTGTTGTTCAGGGTGACTTCCACACTGCAAGAGTACCTAAAATGGCGGCTTAATCCAAGATGGCGATTTGCACAATACTTTAAGGTCAAGACCTTGCCGCGGAATCTATGTACACAATGTTTTTAGACAACTTGGCATAGGCCAACATACATTCAAACAATGCGATAGGAGGTACAATATTACTTCGATTTCCACAGACCCTCCTTTTGGCCTATGCCAAGTGCTAAACATCATCCCTAATACTCTCGAAAATGACTCCATGTATTATCATCCATAGGTTCCGCATCATGGTCTGTAATGTCTATAGCCATAAAGTCGTTCATAAGAACCTCTTGTAACATGAATTCTTTAGATGCTGTATCTAGGGTATATATTTTATGCCCTATTGCGCTCACTGCTTGAGCACAACACCCCCCTATCATTCCACATATACTTGGGAGGCATTGAAAACAACAACAAAGAAATAACAGAACCCCTAAAATAACCAGAAGGACGGAAAGCACCTTCCAACCCCAAGATCGCAGAGAATCCCAAAACCAAGTACTAAGGTTCCAGTCTCCTACAGGGATATGGACTTCAGAACTGAGAGTATGCAAGTTCTGAATTGCTTTAAAAATTGTTGGTGAGGAGTCTGGTGCGAAAACACAACAAGCGGACCCCACTAATTTGCATACTCCACCTCGTGCTGCCAAGAAGACATCTAATGCCATCCAATTTTGAAGTGCTACCAATCTTATCGCCTTTTGCTCTAAGGTCATGTTGTAGAGTATGTCCGTGGTCCGGTTGATCGTTCTCTCCAATACCCTTGCTAATCCCCTAATGTTCTCTGAGTTTGCTATTTTTCCCCAAAAGGGCACAACCGATTTAGCTATGTCCCCAAATACTTGCCCAGGGGTATCTCCATTGTTTTCTCGCCGTGGGCGAGCCTTAGAAACCTCCAAGGTACTTGCTACAAATACCCCGGGTAACAATATTCCTAAATAACAGGTTCCCTGCCAATCCTTGGGCAACCAGGGAAATGCTAAACTACCACAAACAAAATAAACAGGCCCTCCTACATACAGAGGCCTGTTTTCCCCAGTCAAATTTACAATATTTTTACAAGTTTCAAAATCTCCCATTGGCCTGGTGCCATTTCTCTGTACACAGAAGGGAACCGAGTCGGGACTATGATTTACAGAATAAGAAGGAGGTACAGCGTCCTTATTGCCTATCGGAGCCATTTTAAAGGAAATCAGAGTTTGAAAAGGAACAGATAGTTTGTCAGACGGCCTAATAGAAGCAACGTTAGGTTTACTTCTATTTGCGAAAAGCGAGCATCCCAGGGGAGTCAATTCACGTTTCTCGAAATCATTCAAATTAGTTCCATCAAAGTTCCCTGAGATGCTATCATTCCATCGGCCAAAGAATAGTGCTCTAAGAGAGGCATAGCAAGAAGTCGTTAAAGGTAGAGGATGTATAGAGCATCCCAGTCCCTTGTTCCCATGTTGCGGTAAGTGAGTACAAATCCAACAATTACTCTTATTAAAAATGGCATGAGTAGCATTCATTACTATCATCAGAGTATTATTATGATACTTCTGTCTATGTTGGGAGTCTCTAGGGGACAGAGTGTGAAGGTGTACAGAGGGAGTCAAAACAGTTGGTACGATCTTGGTCGGTAATAAAGGTTTCAGAGGATAGACTTCTTCGAAATACCAAAGTCCTACAGCAGCAGTTGCAAAAATAACAATAATCAAAATCAAAACACAACAGTACGTTTTCGGGGCCCAGGCACATTGTTCATTGTTCGATTTGGTCACCCCCTTATCTAAAAGTCCAGTGCGGGGAGCAGCGGTGAAGGTGGCAGGCATCGTAGTTCCTTGATCGACGACCCCAATGTTCGTTGCTGGCGACACTACGGTCGCGTGATTTCTTAGTCCTTCCCAACCCTAGCCAGCAGAATCCCTTTTTGTTCAACAAAACAAAACAATTTTCCGATCAGTTCCTTTTCCAGATGCACGACACTCGTGCCGTAGTTCTATTTCCGTGGTCGAAGGTTGTACCTGATGGTACCCAAATTTGTCTGGTCCAGAAGCAAAGTATCGTCACTTCCTGAGGGAAGCGACGTGTTGGTGGCGACGGAAGTCGCAGAGCTCGAAACAGTGTTTTCCGGAAGTGATTTTTCAAGAGAGTGCGGAGACGAGATGGACTGTTCCCCAAGCTCCTCAGGCTCAGAGACCTTCTCCGATGCACTCACAGCGCTGTTTGCTACTCCAAGATCAGAGACTGTAGCATCAGCGAGGGGTTCTGCTTCTTCTGTAGCGTGTGGCGTCGGGTGAGGAAGTTTCTTGACGTGCGTCGCGTGAATCCAGTTCTTCTTTGCAGCCACCCGCACTGCTGTCCTGGTGACCAACAATACCTGGTGGGGTCCCCGCCAGCGAGGCGCGAGACAGGAAGACCTCTCGTAGGCCTTCACGAGGACCCAACTTCCAGGCTGTATATCGTGCCCTGGGCCCGTGAACCGTACAGGTAAAGCAGCATGCACCTGGTGGTAGATGAAATACAGGTTTTTAGTTAACTGGTTACAGGAGTCTACAAGCAATACATTCTCCACCTCCCTCAGGGCTTTAGGTTTCGGGAGACCCCAAATGTTAGCAGGCCTCCCCATCACTACCTCAAATGGAGAAAGCCCAGTTCTAGTCTGAGGTGTGGTACGCATAGCTAATAACACAATAGGCAAAGCATCTGGCCATTTCAGTTTGGTATCAGCACAAGTTTTCGCAAGTTTATTCTTTAAAATACCGTTGTGTCTTTCTACCAACCCAGCACTTTCAGGATGCCTAGCTGAATGAAATCGTTTCTCCATACCTAGGGCTGTGCATATTTGCAAAATTACTGCAGCGATAAAGTGAGGACCATTGTCCGACCAGATTATCCTCGGGAGCCCAAATCGAGGAAAGAATTCTTTTACCATAATCTTTGCAGTGGTCATGGCGGTAGCATCTTTGACGGGGAAAGCCTCGACCCATTTACTAAAGGCACAAATAATTACAGGAACATATTTCAGATTATTACAGGCTCCATTTTAATAAAATCAAAATGTATAACCTCAAAAGGGACAGAGGGGGGCCCGAAACTTCCCCTTGGAGTCACTGTCCCCTTTCCCACATTGTGCTGTAGGCAGATCATGCAGTTCTGGACGTGCCTCTTTGCAGTTTCCAGAATTTTGTCATTTACCCAAACCTGTTCTAACATTTTCGTGATCTGCTGGGCACACACATGCGCAGGACCGTGTGCCATCGTAACCATCGCCAATACATAAGAATCAGGAAGCAACCATTTCCCTTCGGATGTATCCACCCAACACCCTTCGTCATCCAGTTTCCCCATTCCTTCAGCCCACTTTCTAGATTCCTCCATTGTGGCATCAGTCTGAATATCTCGCACAGACCCAATACCTTCATCCATTATGCAAACGTCTCTCATTTCCCTCGAGGTATACATGTCTGTGCTAAGGTCTGTGGCCGTTTGTCTGGCTATCAAATCTGCAAAAGCGTTCCCTCTGCACACATCATCTATGACCTTGCGATGTGCTGCACATTTCATGATTGCTAACCGTTTAGGGAGTGAGAGCGCCGAAAGTAATTGCACTATCAAAGGGCCATGCTGAATCTTGGTCCCATGTGAGGTCAGGAACCCTCTTTCCGACCAAAGTTTTCCGAAGTTGTGAGCCACCCCAAATGCGTACTGGCTATCGGTATATATATTTACTCTTCGCCCTTGGGAAAGTTCACAAGCTCGGGTCAACGCTATAATCTCTGCGGCCTGCGCGGAGTTATGCGAAATTCTCTTAGTTTCAACAATTTTGCTAAATGTAGTAACTGCATAAGCAGCTGTAGATGTACCATTCGAAAGTTTGAAGCAGGAGCCATCACAAAACAGCTCCTCTTCTGCATTATCCAAAGGAGTATCTATGAGATCTATCCTGCCCTTCGTTTCTTGCTCGGTGGTATACAGGCAGTCATGTGATTCTTCGTCACCGCAAACAGTGTTTTGCGGGAAAGGTAAGAGTTCAGCCGGATTGAGAACACAACACCTCTTAATTTGAATATGAGGGGCAAACAGAATTAGTTCATACCTTGTTAACCGTGCAGAGGTGAGGTGTTGCGTTTGGGTTTTGTTCAATAGGATATCAACAGAGTGAGGTACCATCAAAATCAAATCATGGCCTAGGACCATTCCCTCACTCTGTTTTACAGACGCGGCAGCAGCAGCAACAGCGCGCAAACATCTTGGCAAAGCGCATGCGACAGGATCAAGGGCGGAGGAGTAGTAGCCGCACGGCCTATTCTTCCCTCCGTGTTCCTGTGTTAACACAGCCAAAGCACATCCATCACATTCATGCACAAACAACACAAAGGCCTTGTCATAATTTGGAGTACCCAGAACCGGTGCCGAACATAGCGCGGTTTTGAGAAGCTCAAATGATCGTTGATGTTCCGATTCCCAACGCGGTGGCAGAGAAATGCCCTTCTTCGTCAAAGCCAACATTGGTTTTACCACTAGTGCGAAATTCGGGATCCACAACCTACAGTAGGACGCCATCCCTATCAGGGCTCTGACTTCCTTCTGTGTATTTGGAACAGACATGCCAGAAATGTGTTTTATTCTTTCAGGTGTCAATCTTCTCCCCTCCTTTGACAGGAGGTAGCCTAGATAGGCAACCTCCTGACAACAATATTGACATTTTTTAAGCAAAGCTTTGTGACCATTTTTAGCTAGATGAACAAGCAATAGTATAGTGCCTTCTTTACAGGCCTTCTCAGAATCTGCAGCCAAAAGTAAATCGTCAACATATTGAAGCAGCGTGCAAGTAGGTGGCAATTCAAGGGTGTCGAGCTGCTCTTTTAAAGCTCTACTATAAATACTGGGACTTTCAGTATACCCTTGAGGTGCCCTTGTAAATGTAAATGAGCGTCCCCCCAAGGTGAACGCAAACAAATATCTGCTTTCTTTATGTATAGGGATACTAAAGAAAGCGTTTTTTAGATCCACAACGCTGAAGTGCGTAGCCGAAGCAGGGATCATTGTTAATATTGTCGTCACATCAGGCACAATTGGAAATTGTGGGGCGACCACTCGGTTAATAGCACGAAGATCAATTATAAACTGGTATGGGATTGCATTGTCGCCTTTCTTATATACAGGTAAGATCGGACTGTTACACAAACTACCTGTAATCTCCTCGATCACCCCACGATGTACAAAATCGGAGACAATGCATTTCAAAGCACGTTCACCTTCTACTGATATTTTATACTGCGGGATGCGTGGCAGTTTCACCCCATGTTTCAGGACTATTTTAACGGGCTCAATCTGTAACACTCTGACATCATTGTCGTCCACCGCCCACAAACATTCCGGAACAATGCTAAACTCGGGAGGTAAAGGTTGAATCAAGAACTGAGAATTAGGAAGTTGCTGTGGTGAAACCGTCAGCCGTACTCCATCCGAAGAACAATGAATTACTGCGTTCAATTTCTTTAACAAATTCAACCCCAGCAAATTCTCTCCACAGTTTGAAGTGATAAGAAAAGGACAATGGTCTATAAAGGGACCCAAAGAAACGGATACCGGCATAGAAACCGGACAGACAGTTGGTACACCAGAAAACCCTACGGAAACATTTGTTTGCCCTGACAGTGGGATGTTTGGAACCCGTGAATGATCAATGGAGCACTTCTGTGCTCCAGTGTCAATCAAAAACTGGTGTTTCCTATTCCCCACTAATAATTCAACATAGGGGCCTTTTTGATTAACGGGAATAGGAAAAGGTTCCAAACCCTGCTTCGGGCAATCCTAATAAAACGGAGCCTCGTCAGAAGGAAGCTCTTCTGAAAGGTAGGCAGCAGAAGGGTGATCAAATATGTTTCTCGAGTCCATACTCGAGGTCTGATTTTCCTGTGAAAAAGGTTGCTGAGAATCCTGTAAAAGCTGACCTCTGTCAGGGCCCCCTGCTCCAGGGCGGCCCCTAGGTCGTCTACCCATACCCCCAAACGCACTGCTTGACCTCTGGCGAAGGACAGGGCACTGTGCTCGCCAATGACCTTCCTGGCGGCAATAAGCACATTGATTAATATTTATAGGACTCAGAGGAGCATTTCCTTTTGGAACGTACTGACCTCTAGTTTGTGTCATACCTCCTCTGGGGTTTCTAATAATTTGCTGTAATAATACTTTGGTTTTCAAATCTCCCTTTCTCTTTTCAATTTTTTCCTTCTCATTATTAACACGGTTCTCATAATACTGAGCCATGTGCAAAACCTCAGATTGAGATTTTGCCTGCCAAGCGCTCTCAGAGGACATAATTTGTGACTGGATGTCAGGTAACAATCCATGTACAAATTTGTCCACGAACAACCTCTTCCCCGACTCTGTACCTAAATCCTGTCCACTGAAGTCAGAAAATACCTGCTCGAATCTATTGAAAAATTCGGTGGCGCCTTCAGTTTTCCCTTGAACACAGGCCGTAAACTTGTCCCAAATAATCCTTTTTTCTGGGATTATAGTTTTTAGTTTAGCGACAATCCTATCAGGTAAAGTAAGTATTACCTGTGGCGGTTTCTCACCAGCTGGTCTTTCTCCATCAGTTCTAATCATATTTGCCCACGTATCTCCCAACCCCGGCACATCGTCTATTGTCCGAACCTGTTTCCATACATCTACGGGTAGGAGTACAGGGAATAACAAGTCAATGTCACTCAAGGTGAACACAGAGGACTGTAGAATGGACTCTATTTCGTTGTAAAACCCCGTCGGGTTTTTCCTAATATCGGGAACTGATTGTCTAATTGTGTTCACGTCCTGTCGTAAAAACGGGACGTGAACGAATTGTGATACATGATGTGCAGGGATATCCACCACGGGGGCACCAGTCGCCGCGTTGGCGGGGATCTCAACTTTTGGGACAAAAGTCGGAGGAACCTCTCTCATAGGCAACTGAGATATAGGTACCTCCGGCCGCTTACTAAGCAATAGAGCCAGGTCGAGCGCTAAGGCAGCTGTAGAGGTGTCGGGCGAAAAAGCCCTTTTACAAATCCCCAATAGTTCTATGGGGCAACTAACCTTCTTCCTTACACATTCATCTTGCAGGTGCTGCACCATCACCTGAATTACTTTTCTTTGCATCTCTACTGTATACTGACTATACGTGTCATACACTTCGTCTGGCGGTATCGATGAATCTGAGATTCATCGAACCGCATCTTTGGTACAAATTCGTACTTCCTCAGGTGCTGTTCTTCGGCACGGAAGGAACCGTTTCTGTACATATATTCTATCGTCCTCATCATCCTCATCTTGTGATTTTTCAAGGTCTTTCCTAAACTCAAACAATCTTTCAACATGTCCATATACTTTCTGCTCTGTGTCCCTCGAAAGTGCCAAAGCATTCAGATCTCTCACCCCTTGTGGAAGATCCGAATTTTGTAATTTACCCCACATCACACACAAATGAGTCCCCAAACCTTCGATAAAAACATTTTTCTTGGGAAAACTATTCAAATTAGATAATGTAGAAAAAACATTAGCTTGATCACCTTTCTCCAAGCAATGCTTAGCCCATGCAAACAATTCCTGTTTCCTATCTGCAGAAACAGTACTACGAGTCACAATCTTTGACCCTGCACCTGGATCGACTCCAATCAATACGGGGCCACTCGGGAGCGGAGGTATAGGTAAATTTAACAAAGGTGCAGGCGCAGGGGGAAGGGGCGGTGCGATAGGCGGAGGAACAACAACCAAAGGACTAGGAACAATAGGCTGTACAGGGGGAACAGGAATAGCAACAGGAACAACAGCAGGAATGGGCAGAGTGCCCAAAACAGGAGCATACGGAGGTGGCGCTGAGGCATCGGGCCTGCGTTCATTTAACAATTTCTCAATAAATTCCTCAGACACATGGAAATCTTTAGAGGGATACATTTTCTGGATCCCGAGTGAAAAGGCTCTATCCATATTTTTAACTGATTCTGTCCGCTTTTCTTTATCATATAATAATGCTTTTTAAGTGTTTGTTTTATGACGACGTGCATGTTTATCCCTACTTTTAAGCTGCTGCAATGCTTCTTTCTTCCAATTTTGTAACACATCAAAGGCTGCTGGTCTAGCCTTTTTCTTTAACAAGATCGATTCTAAGTATTCAATACGTGGGATCTCAAAACTACCGTTGATTGGCCACTGAAATTCGGGGGCATGTCTGGTCTGTCTGTGCCAAATATCATTAAATACTATACTTCCAATGCCATATTACAGTACATAGTACACGCCGGCGACCCCTCCTGTGGTGCCGGGCGGCTAAATTCCAAGGATTGTCGATCGCTGCGGAACAGAGCCCTAAAACAGCTAGACAATTTCCCAGGCATTTCACAAAAAATTGGTGTTACCTGCTTCAATAATTGTGTCTGCAGATACAATACGCCAAATTCAAAGTGTCAGGGTTAAATTAAGAGCCGGGTCACGACTGCACCTGACCAAACCTAAGGAGGACTGTACGGTTTACAAAGAACTTACCTAACGAATTTTACCTTGCGTTTGGTGGTTTCGGCAAATCTGCCCGCCTCAAAATTGGACCCTCGTCAAGATGCCGTGTCAGACCACACGACTATCGTCCAAGGATCGGATCGTGCAGCGCTGCCGAGGTATCGCGTCTCGATCGGTCGGGCCCGCAGAATCACACCGTCCGATCCCGGTTCGATAGTCTGCGTCAACCTTCAATGATCTGGCATCAATCTTGAGGGTCCCTGTTCGGGCGCCAACTGTGGAAACAGAAAAATTGATATGAGGCCGGGAAGCCCAAAGGAAACACACCAACACAGGTTACAAAGGACATACAAAGCGCTTTATTCAAAGTTACAAAAATTACCAAAGTCAATTGACATACGGATAGCTATTCGACCCTCAGAGTAACAGAACGAACCATCAACGGTAGTTCGCCGTGTTAGTGTGAGAGAGCGAACATTGGGATACTCAGGTTTTTATACTTTTTATCCAGCCTTGGCCAACCCCCTCGCGGGTTAACCATTCTTCGGACCAGGCCTAGGGTTCGTTGCCCGGTCAATCCCATAATGTATGCAATTTGATCAGTTCCGCTGATACAGTTGTTCATTTACACATAGGTCAGGGATAGGACAAGGTCTCAGTTTGCGACCCCAACAAGTGGCCCGCGGGCATATTACTTATTCATGTGTGAGGAGGTCACAACGGCCAGAATCCCACTCGAAATGTCATTCGGCCTCCATTTTGTTGTTCAGGGTGACTTCCACACTGCAAGAGTACCTAAAATGGCGGCTTAATCCAAGATGGCGATTTGCACAATACTTTAAGGTCAAGACCTTGCCGTGGAATCTATGTACACAATGTTTTTAGACAACTTGGCGTAGGCCAACATACATTCAAACAATGCGATAGGAGGTACAATATTATTTCGATTTCCACAGCAGTGTTCCGATGGGCATCTATGTCACATCTGCCAATCAGGCTTCCACATCCCGCTGTCACATGCATCCATGTTTCCTCACTGTTGCACCCTTGTCAAATACACACACATGCACATGTACACAGTGCTGATACATGCAGCTGAAAACAACATACATGCGTGACATCACGACCATGCCTACTTACATACACATTCATCCAAACATGTGTGCCCACGCAACTGCATTTGGCATGCAAGCCTACACACACAAGCACCATCCATGTCTCACACATGACATCCCTCGCATGTGTTAGCCGCACGGCCCTGTACACCCCCACCCATACTCGGCCCCATACAAACATATGTGCAACCGGCACACTACTGGCACATCACCACACGCACAGCTTACAAGCATGATGCATGTACACTTACCGCTTGACTCCAGACGGGTCTGCCTCTCAAGGACCTGGACGTGGAGTGCTGGGGATATGCGTTCCAGGACCCTCATCTGATCTTCCGACAAGTGGCCCCGGCGCCCCTTAGCATCCGCTGCCTTCAAGAGGCGCCGGGCCTTGTTCAGGGTCCTGGACCTGAAGTCCTCCCAGCGCTTCTTGACATGTTGGAAGTCGCGGACTGCCACCCCCTCCACGTTGATGGCAGTCACGATGTCGGTCCAGATCCGAGTCTGTCCTTCCTTGTCGGTGCGCACCCTTCCATAGAGGGCATCATACTGCCCCAGCACTTGCTCCACCAGGACACCAACTTCCCTGGCACTGAAGCTGGTGCCCCTCTGCCTCTCTGGCTGGGGGTTGTCAGTGGTGCCAGATGTTGCAGTGCCCGACATGACAACCCCAGAGGCAGGTGTGGGTGGGCAACTGGGTCCTGGGGCTGGGCTGTGGAGCGATGGAATCCCAGTCGGGAGTCTTCGGTTCCAGCAGGGGTGGTCACAGCAACAGCACCCCTGGCTGATGTGCAGGCAGCAAATGGCAGGGCACGTGGGCAGCAGGCAGTCATGCAGCCGCAGGTGGGAGCGTGCTCGGGGTTCTGGGGGGCAGTAATTCGGCCTTCTGGGCAGGAGTGTGGTCTTCCGTGTGCTTACGCGTGGCCAGCTTGATACGGAGTGATTTGGCACGTGAAAATCCTACACGTCTGCGTGTAAATCGAGGAAAGGCCCTTAGCGCGTATGCACATCAGCACGCATATGCGATTTCATTGGACCAATGGCCCTTAGCGCGTGAGCGCGTCTGTGACGTGACGGGCGTGGGTGTTTCCCTCATAACACGTGATGACAGAGCACACGTGGATTTCCACCAATCGCGTGTGAAACTTCCCGCACACCCCGAAACACACGTACCCAGGCTAATCGCGTGTGGAACTTCCCGTGCACCCCGAAGTACACGTACCCAGGCCAATCGCGTGTACGCTCACTTCCCTCCGATTACACACGATGACACTCGGACGTGTAGTTTTACCACGTGTGCTCTGTCATCACGTGTTATGAGGGAAACACCCGCGCGCGTCACGTCACAGACGCGCTCACGCGCTAAGGGCCTTTGGTCCAATGAAATCGCATATGCGTGCTGACGTGCATACGCGCTAAGGGCCTTTCCTCGATTTACACGCAGACGTGCAGAATTTTCACCTGCCAAATCACGACGTATCAAGCTGGCCACGCGTAAGCACACGGAAGACCACGCTCCTGCCCAGAAGGCCGAATTACTGCCCCCCAGAGCCCCGAGCACGCTCCCACCTGCCATCTGCTGCTGCCTGACTGCCTGCTGCCCACGTGCCCTGCCATTTGCTGCCTGCACATTAGCCAGGGGTGGCTGGAGGGTGGGGGTGCAGGGGGACATGAGTGGGGGCCTGGTGGATGCTGCCCCTGCACTGCGGGGGGGTGGGGGGTGGGAGACATGAGTGGGGGCCTGGTGGAGGCTGCCCCTGGTGGCTGGGGGGTGGCGTGATAGGGGACATGAGTGGGGGCCTGGTGGAGGCTGCCCCTGCACTGCTGGGGGGTGGGGGTATAGGGGACATGAGTGGGGGCCTGTTGGAGGCTGCCCCTGGTGGCTGGGGGTGCAGGGAGACATGAGTGGGGGCCTGGTGGAGGCTGCCCCTGCACTGCTGGGGGGCGGGGTGGTGGTAGACATGGGTGGGGGCCTGGTGGAGGCTGCCCCTGCACTGCGGGGGGTGGGGGTGGTGGTAGACATGGGTGGGGGCCTGGTGGAGGCTGCCCCTGGTGGCTGGGGGGTGGGGGTGATAGGGGACATGAGTGGGGGCCTGGTGGAGGCTGCCCCTGCACTGCTGGGGGGTGGGGGTGGTGGGAGACATGAGTGGCGGCCTGGTGGAGGCTGCCCCTGCACTGCGGGTGGGTGGGGGTGGTGGTAGACATGGGTGGGGGCCTGGTGGAGGTTGCCCCTGGTGGCTGGGGGGTGGGGGCGCAGGGGGACATGACTGGGGGCCTGGTGGAGGCTGCCCCTGCACTGCTGGGGGGTGGGGGTGGTGGTAGACATGAGTGGGGGCCTGGTGGAGGCTGCCCCTGCACTGCTGGGGGGTGGGGGTGCAGGGGGATATGAGTGGGGGCCTGGTGGAGGCTGCCCCTGGGGGGTGGGGGTGATAGGGGACATGAGTGGGGGCCTGGTGGAGGCTGCCCCTGGTGGCTGGGGGGTGGGGGTGGTGGGAGACATGAGTGGGGGCCTGGTGGAGGCTGCCCCTCGTGGCTGGAGGGTGGGGGTGCAGGGAGACATGAGTGGGGGCCTGGTGGAGGCTGCCCCTGCACTGCTGGGGGGCGGGGGTGGTGGTAGACATGGGTGGGGGCCTGGTGGAGGCTGCCCCTGGTGGTTGGGGGGTGGGGGTGGTGGGAGACATGAGTGGGGGCCTGGTGGAGGCTGCCCCTGGTGGCTGGGGGGTGGGGGTGATGAGGGACATGAGTGGGGGCCTGGTGGAGGCTGCCCTTGGTGGCTGGGGGGTGGTGGGAGACATGAGTGGGGGCCTGGTGGAGGCTGCCCCTGCACTGCTGGGGGGTGGGGGTGATAGGGGACATGAGTGGGGGCCTGGTGGAGGCTGCCCCTGGTGGCTGCGGGGTGGGGGTGGTGGGAGACATGAGTGGGGGCCTGGTGGAGGCTGCCCCTGCACTGCTGGGGGGTGGGGGTGGTGGGAGACATAAGTGGGGGCCTGGTGGAGGCTGCCCCTGCACTGCTGGGGGGTGGGGGCGGTGGTAGACATGGGTGGGGGCCTGGTGGAGGCTGCCCCTGGTGGCTGGGGGGTGGGGGTGATAGGGGACATGAGTGGGGGCCTGGTGGAGGCTGCCCCTGGTCGCTGGGGGGTGGGGGTGGTGGTAGACATGGGTGGGGGCCTGGCAGAGGCTGCCCCTGCACTGCTGGGGGGTGGGGGTGATAGGGGTCATGAGTGGGGCCTGGTGGAGGCTGCCCCTGGTGGCTGGGGGGTGGGGGTGGTGGTAGACATGAGTGGGGGCCTGGTGGAGGCTGCCCCTGCACTGCTGGGGGTGGGGGTGGTGGGAGACATGAGTTGGACATGAGTGGGGGCCTGGTGGAGGCTGCCCCTGCACTGCTGGGGGGTGGGGGTGGTGGGAGACATGAGTTGGACACGGGTGGGGGCCTGGTGGAGGCTGCCCCTGCACTGCGGGGGGTGGGGGTGGTGGGAGACATGAGTGGGGGCCTCGTGGAGGCTGCCCCTGCACTGCTGGGGGGTGGGGTGGTGGTAGACATGGGTGGGGGCCTGGTGGAGGCTGCCCCTGGTGGCTGGGGGGTGGGGGTGATAGGGGACATGAGTGGGGGCCTGGTGGAGGCTGGCCCTGCACTGCTGGGGGGTGGGGGTGATAGGGGACATGGGTGGGGGCCTGGTGGAGGCTGCCCCTGCACTGCTGGGGGGTAGGGGTGGTGGTAGACATGGGTGGGGGCCTGGTGGAGGGTGCCCCTGGTGGCTGGGGGGTGGGGGTGCAGGGGGACATGAGTGGGGGCCTGGTGGAGGCTGCCCCTGCACTGCTGGGGGGGTGGGGGTGGTGGTAGACATGAGTGGGGGCCTGGTGGAGGCTGCCCCTGCACTGCTGGGGGGTTGGGGTGCAGGGGGACATGAGTGGGGGCCTGGTGGAGGCTACCCCTGCACTGCTGGGGGGTGGGGGTGATAGGGGACATGGGTGGGGGCCTGGTTGAGGCTGCCCCTGCACTGCTGGGGGGTGGGGGTGGTGGTAGACATGGGTGGGGGCCTGGTGGAGGGTGCCCCTGGTGGCTGGGGGGTGGGGGTGCAGGGAGACATGTGTTGGTGATCAGTAGTGCAAGGTGACATGTGGGTTGGCTGGGGGGCATGGCCATGGTGGATGGGTTGCCTGTGGGACATGAGCAGGGGTGCAGGGTAGTCCCCTGTGGTGTGGGCTGCCTGCAGGGGCCGTGGAGGGTGTAGAGGGAACACCTGGGAGGACCCACACGGCAAAATCACGTGTAGCATTCCCCGGCACCACCTAAATACACGTATCCTGCTGAAATCGCGTGTGAATCTTCCCGTGCACCTCGGAATACACGTACCCAGGCCAATCGCGTGTGGATCTTCCCGCGCATCCCGAAGTACACGTACCCAGGCCAATCGCGTGTGGAACTTCCCGCGCACCCCGAAACACACGTACCCAGGCCAATCGCGTGTGGAACTTCCCGCGCACCCCGAAACACACGTACCCAGGCTAATCGCATGTGGAACTTCCCGCGCACCCTGTAGTACACGTACCCAGGCTAATCGCGTGTGGGACTTCCCGCGCACGCCGAAGTACACGTATGTCAGGAATTGGAGGCTGTGGAAGCGCTGGAAGCTTTGATCACGCTCCAGTCCTCACCCAAGATGGCCGCCGACCCTTTATAGGCAGGCTCCTCCCACAAGCCGACGCGTTGTATCTGTTTACCAGCGCTCGGTTCGTGTGGAGATTCTCTCGTGAAATTCATCCGTTCCGGCTTCCTACTTTCGCCTATTGGTTGATTCCTTACTGTACTCTTCAGCCCTTCTTGTGTTAGCCTTGTACTCCCGTTGTTTTTTTTTGCTTTCTCCTTTGCCTGAATTCTACTGCACTGTACGCGGTATTCGGCTTGCTCTGGGCCGTGCCGTGCTTACTTTTTTCTTTGCCTTCATAATACTTATTTCTGTTGGTAATTCTTTTGAGCACTATTGGTCTTTTCATTTCTTTTAGGTACCGGGGGTATAATTGCAACCGGCACCGTCACTCTGTTTTAGCGAGCGAAGCCTTGCTCACTAAGACCTTAAGGAGCATTTCTTAACTGGTGAGTGGGTTTCTTTCACGGTACTTCTTCCTTTCTTCCTAACTGTTCGCCTTCGCGGTCTGCTCTGAATGGGTTCTTTTATTCTTTACCTACTTACCTTTTCTAGTACTTTTTCTCTGTTATTCTGTTTAGTCTGAACCTCTGGCTCTAGTAGCTTTCTTGTATTCTCCTGTTCAAATATTCCGCATCTCCTGGATACACTGAGCATTCATCAGCGGTGGAGTTTGTTCTCAAGTCTAACGGACTTCCTTGCCTGCTGCAAATGGAACTTTCATAACGGGAAGAGAGGAGTTCTAATTGCCGCCCAGCAGAACCCAATTGGGAACAGGGTTTTTTCTGCCTTAGTGCTTTTTCCCTGAATCTAGGACTGGCCCCCTGGGGATCCCCGCGGTCAGGGAATATCTCTGCCAAGGTGGCCTTCGGAGGGGACAGACCCTATCTGTACGATAAAAAGGCCCGAGCACCAAAGGACAAGACTCCCACAAGGAAGAGGGATCAGAAGAGATCAGAGGCTACTCTTACAGAACCCATTCCGGAAGAAACAGGTGAGGAGTTGGGGGAGGAAGCCTCGGTATCTGACAGCATACAACGCCCAAGATCCTTCATGGCGTCACTCGAGCAGTATCAGGAGTTAGTGGCTGCTCTGCAGAACCTTACTATGGAGGTGCAGGCCCTGCGAACAGAGAACGTAGCCCTCCGACAGCAAGTGGTGTTACATCGGGATGATCGCGGGGACCTGCCTACTATGCCCCTTTCCTTTGGCAAATACAATGGACATCCAGGAGAACTGAAGGAATTCCTTGACGCTTGCAGGGTGTATTTCGCCTTCCGACCTCACGCCTTTGAGACAGCCAGATCAAAGGTTGGGTTCATTATAGCCAATCTTACTGGAAACGCTCTTTCATGGGCTACACCCATTGTTACCCGAAACGATCCCCTTCTGAGTGATTATGACCGTTTTACGGAACTTTTCAGTGAAAGGTTTGATAGGCCAGAAGTATTCTATTCATCCTTGGAAGCAATCCTAGAAATCAAACAAGGAAATACAGACGTTCAAACTTATCTAACTCGCTTCCAGAGGCTAGCAGCCAAGGCAGATTGGCCTGATTCCGCCCAGCAAACCATCTACAGAAGAGGTCTCCAGGACGAAATCAAAGATGAACTAGCCAGAGTAGCCCGTCCTGCATCTTTTCAGGAGCTAGTGACATTGTCCCTTCAGATTGAATTCCGTCTTCAAGAAAGAAGATCTGAGAGAAGAAGAAACCGAAGCTTCTCACAACCTACCCCCTACTCCTCCACCTAGAGCCAACCCTGCTACAGATGAGTCTATGCAGATTGGAGCTGCCCCTGGTCCTCTGACGCCAGAAGAAAGAAGAAAGAGGAGAGAGGCAGGACTATGCATGTACTGTGGCTCCTCGACACATTTGTTGAGAGAATGCACTGAAGTCCCTCCTCGTCGACAGGGAAACTTCCGCCCCCGATCTATAGCAAGGGAAGTCTCGGGGGAGGTAACAAGCACCCTTGCAGCTACACAAGAGCAGTGAACACCCCGGAAGACAACAGTTTAATGGTGTTCAGAGTGGACCTATGGTTAACCGAAGAAGCTCCCACAGAGGTGTTCGCCATGTTGGATTGTGGAGCAGCGGGAAATTTCATCGACTCCAAGTGGGCTACAGAGCACTTGGTACCCGCCAAACCCAAGGTCACCCCGATTCCGGTAGAAGGGGTTGATGGTAGACCCTTGTCATCCGGACCCATAACTTTGGAAACTGTTCCATTAAGGGTGAGGTTAGGTCAACATGAAGAGTTTCTGGTGTTTGATCAGATCCGAGCTGCTCATTTTCCATTGGTATTAGGGATTCCTTGGTTAAGAAGACACAACCCTCACATTGATTGGACTGCAAACCGGGTTTCTTTCAATTCTAAGTTCTGTGATAATCACTGTATGACCTTGTGTAACGCTCCCCACACCGTAGACCGCAGGAGAAGTATCCAGAAGCCAGTCATAGCGGCCTCAGTTCCCTTACATTACCAGGACTTCTCAGAGGTATTCATGGACATAATTCCAAAACAACTACCACCCCATAGAACCGAGGATTGCTGTATCGATCTGATACCGGAAGCAGTAGTACCGTTCGGAAGAATGTACCCTTTGTCAGAACCGGAAAGGAAGGCATTAAGAGAGTATCTAGATGCAAATTTGCAGAACGGACTCATTCAAGAATCCAAATCTTCATGTGGTGCCTCCCTATTCTTCATCCCAAAAAAGGACTCGACAGAACTTCGCCCTTGTATAGACTACAGGGGTCTCAACAAGGTCACTGTCCGGGATAGATATCCCATGCCCTTGATTCGGGACGTCTTGGAGGCTGTACAAGGGGCGGAGTACTTCACGAAGCTTGACCTGAGAGGCGCTTATCACCTCTTGCGAATCAGACAAGGAGACGAGTGGAAGACGGCTTTCCGCACCCCATTTGGGCTCTATGAATATCGTGTGATGCCCTTTGGCCTAGTAAACGCACCAGCCGTCTTCCAGAGGTACATGGACAAGGTTTTCGCTGACATGCTGTTTGTGTCGGTAGTGGTGTACCTGGACGACATCCTGATCTACTCCAAGTCCTTGTCTGAGCACAGATCATTGGTCCGACTGGTTTTACAACGTTTGCAGTCCCATTATCTGCTAGTAAAACCAGAGAAGTGTTCATTCGAATCCAAAAGGGTGTCCTACTTGGGTTTCGTATTGTCTAAGGAAGGTGTTGAAATGGATGCAAATAAGGTAAAGGCCATAAGAAGCTGGAAAGATCCTACCAACATCAAGGAACTGCAAGGGTTTCTAGGATTGGCAAATTTTTATAGGAGGTTTATTCCCAATTATTCCAAAAAGGTACTCCCTCTGACCTCCTTGTTGAAGAAGGGCGTTAGATTCGCTTTTGACGGAGAACCTCGAAAAGCATTCGACTTTTTAAAGGAATGCTTTTCTACAGCACCCATCCTGGTTCAACCAGATCAGGCTAAGCCCTTTATTCTGGAAACAGATGCTTCTACGGGGGAAGTAGGGGCAGTATTACTTCAAGAGGCAGAAGACAGCTATGAACATCCGATCGCATACTACTCCAAGACTTTAACTAGTAGTGAGCGAAACTACTCTGTTATCGAAAAGGAACTTTTGGCAATAAAGCTGGCCTGCCAAGAGTGGAGACACCTCCTGCAGGGAGCCACACATCCTTTCACTATTAGAACTGACCACCGCAACCTACGGGTCTTACAACAATTGGAATGTTCCAACGCCAGACACGCCAGATGGGCGTATTTTTTCCTACAATACGACTTCATGATGACTTACATACCCGGCACAGAAAACAAGAAGGCAGACGCCTTATCTAGAAGCCTAGGAGATCCATCCGGATCCTATATAGGACATGAACTGGTTTTGCCACATCTCACTGTGTTGGCTTCTACGGTTTCGTTTCTTCAGGATTTAATCCCTCAATATCAGATGTGTGCTGAATTTCCGCTATCTACTAAACAGGAAAAAGACGGGTTGTTTTATCATGAAGGAGCCCTCTATATCCCCACAAAGAAGCTGCAAGAACAGATACTTTCTTGGTGTCATGACACCCCCCTGACAGGGCATTCTGGTATTAGGAAGACCTTTGATTTGGTCCGGAGAGGATTCTGGTGGCCTACCCTACGAAGGGACGTAGGTCAGTATGTCTCTACTTGTTCAATTTGTGCTTCCAACAAACACCAAACAGGAAAACCTCTGGGGTTATTACACCAACACTCCTTACCGGATCGCCCATGGGAACACTTATCCACTGACTTTATTGTGGATCTGCCTCCTTCATACGGAATGACCACGATCATGGTGACGGTCGATTCCTTTAGCAAGCTGGCACATTTCTCCGCCTTCAAGCAAGTGCCTTCGGCCTCAGAGATGGCTGCAACATTTCTCCAAGACATAGTCCGTCTACATGGCCTACCTAAGACCATAGTTTCGGACAGAGGACCACAATTTACCTCAAAGTTTTGGTCTTCCCTCTGCCAGGTTCTCGGAATTCATAAGGCTCTTTCCTCAGGATACCATCCTCAAAGCAACGGCCAAACGGAGAGACTCAATGCCAATCTGGAGCAATATCTCAGGTGTTTTTGTAGTCCCCAGCAGGAAGAATGGTATTGCTTCCTCCCGCAAGCGGAATTCGCCTACAACAACTCTCTTCACACCTCGATCCAGATGAGTCCTTTCTATTGTACCTATGGCTACCATCCTCAACACCTGCCCGGGCTCAGTCCGCCTTCAACCAAAATTCCAACTCTGGATACGATTCTACAGGACTTGCAAGAAGCTCACAAACTCGCTAAGGAGGCACACCAAGCAAGTCAACTTTCACAAAAGAGATGGGCCGACAAAGGTCGGAGAGCCCATCCCAGCTGGAAGGTGGGACAATTAGTCTGGTTATCCACCAGATTCCTACCCAAGTGGGTTCATAGGGGGAAGTTCTCCTCTCGTTTCCTTGGGCCATTTTCCATCATACAACAAATCAATCCAGTTGCTTATAAACTCAGGATGCCAGAATACCTCAGAAGGATACATCCTGCCTTTCATGTCTCCCTTCTCAAAGAACATAAGGAGGATCCTTTCAAGAGACCTGTGAACCGTACACGAGCCCGTGTGAAACCAACACCTGAAGAATACGAGGTGTCTCATCTGGTGGATTCTAGTTACCGCAAAGGGCGGTTGTACTATCTGGTCCATTGGAAGAACTATCCAGTAGCAGAGAGGACGTGGGAACCTGTGGGTCATATACACGCCCCGCGTCTGGTGCAGAAGTTCCATCAACTCCATCCGGGCAAACCCGGGGGTACCCCGAGAAAGAGGGGGTATACTGTCATGAATTGGAGGCTGTGGAAGCGCTGGAAGCTTTGATCACGCTCCAGTCCTCACCCAAGATGGCCGCCGACCCTTTATAGGCAGGCTCCTCCCACAAGCCGACGCGTTGTATCTGTTTACCAGCGCTCGGTTCGTGTGGAGATTCTCTCGTGAAATTCATCCGTTACGGCTTCCTACTTTCGCCTATTGGTTGATTCCTTACTGTACTCTTCAGCCCTTCTTGTGTTAGCATTGTACTCCCGTTGTTTTTTTTTTGCTTTCTCCTTTGCCTGAATTCTACTGCACTGTACGCGGTATTCGGCTTGCTCTGGGCCGTGCCGTGCTTACTTTTTTCTTTGCCTTCATAATACTTATTTCTGTTGGTAATTCTTTTGAGCACTATTGGTCTTTTCATTTCTTTTAGGTACCGGGGGTATAATTGCAACCGGCGCCGTCACTCTGTTTTAGCGAGCGAAGCCTTGCTCACTAAGACCTTAAGGAGCATTTCTTAACTGGTGAGTGGGTTTCTTTCACGGTACTTATTGCTTTCTTCCTAACTGTTCGCCTTCGCGGTCTGCTCTGAATGGGTTCTTTTATTCTTTACCTACTTACCTTTTCTAGTACTTTTTCTCTGTTATTCTGTTTAGTCTGAACCTCTGGCTCTAGTAGCTTTCTTGTATTCTCCTGTTCAAATATTCCACATCTCCTGGATACACTGAGCATTCATCAGCGGTGGAGTTTGTTCTCAAGTCTAACGGACTTCCTTGCCTGCTGCAAATGGAACTTTCATAACGGGAAGAGAGGAGTTCTAATTGCCGCCCAGCAGAACCCAATTGGGAACAGGGTTTTTTCTGCCTTAGTGCTTTTTCCCTGAATCTAGGACTGGCCCCCTGGGGATCCCCGCGGTCAGGGAATATCTCTGCCAAGGTGGCCTCCGGAGGGGACAGACCCTATCTGTACGATAAAAAGGCCCGAGCACCAAAGGACAAGACTCCCACAAGGAAGAGGGATCAGAAGAGATCAGAGGCTACTCTTACAGAACCCATTCCGGAAGAAACAGGTGAGGAGTTGGGGGAGGAAGCCTCGGTATCTGACAACGTACCCAGGCCAATCGCGTGTGGAACTTCCCGCGCATCCCGAAGTACACGTACCCAGGCCAATCGCGTGTGGAACTTCCCGCGCACACCGTAGTACACGTACCCAGGCCAATCGCGTGTGGGACTTCCCGCGCACCCCAAAGTACACGTACCCAGGTCAATCGCGTGTGGAACTTCCCGCGCACACCGTAGTACACGTACCCAGGGCAATCGCGTGTGGAACTTCCCGCGCACCCCGAAACACACGTACCCAGGCTAATCGCGTGTGGAACTTCCCCCGCACCCCGTAGTACACGTACCCAGGCTAATCGCGTGTGGGACTTCCCGCGCACCCCGAAGTACACGTACCCAGGCCAATAGCGTGTGGAACTTCCCACGCATCCCGAAGTACACGTACCTAGGCCAATCGCGTCTGGAACTTCCCGCGCACCCCGTAGTACACGTACCCAGGCTAATCGCGTGTGGGACTTCCCGCGCATCCCGAAGTACACGTACCCAGGCCAATCGCGTGTGGAACTTCCCGCGCACCCCGAAGTACACGTACCCAGGCCAATCGCGTGTGGAACTTCCCACGCACCCCGAAACACACGTACCCAGGCCAATCGCGTGTAGAACTTGCCGCGCACCCCGAAACACACGTACCCAGGCTAATCGCGTGTGGAACTTCCCGCGCACCCCGTAGAACACTTACCCAGGCTAATCGCGTGTGGGACTTCCCGCGCACCCTGAAGTACACGTACCCAGGCCAATCGCGTGTGGAACTTCCCGCGCATCCCGAAGTACACGTACCCAGGCAAATCGCGTGTGGAACTTCCCGCGCACACCGTAGTACACGTACCCAGGCCAATCGCGTGTGGGACGCGCATCCCGAAGTACACGTACCCAGGCCAATCGCGTGTGGAACTTCCCGCGCACACCGTAGTACACATACCCAGGCCAATCACGTGTGGAACTTCCCGCGCACCCCGAAACACACGTACCCTGGCTAATCGCGTGTGGAACTTCCCGCGCACCCCGTAGTACACGTACCCAGGCTAATCGCATGTGGGACTTCCCGTGCACCCCGAAGTACACGTACCCAGGCCAATAGCGTGTGGAACTTCCCGCGCATCCTGAAGTACACGTACCCAGGCCAATCGCGTGTGGAACTTCCCACGCACCCCATAGTACACGTACCCAGGCTAATCGCGTGTGGGACTTCCCACGCATCCCGAAGTACACGTACCCAGGCCAATCGCGTGTGGAACTTCCCGCGCACCCCGAAGTACACGTACCCAGGCCAATCGCGTGTGGAACTTCCCGCGCACCCCGAAACACACATACCCAGGCCAATCGCGTGTGGAACTTCCCGCGCACCCCGAAACACACGTACCCAGGCTAATCGCGTGTGGAACTTCCCACGCACCCCGTAGTACACGTACCCAGGCTAATCGCGTGTGGGACTTCCCGCGCACCCCGAAGTACACGTACCCAGGCCAATCGCGTGTGGAACTTCCCGCGCATCCCGAAGTACATGTACCGAGGCCAATCGCGTGTGGAACTTCCCGCGCACACCGTAGTACACGTACCCAGGCCAATCGCGTGTGGGACACGCATCCCGAAGTACACGTACCCAGGCCAATCGCGTGTGGAACTTCCCGCGCACACCGTAGTATACGTACCCAGGCCAATCACGTGTGGAACTTCCCGCGCACCCCGAAACACACGTACCCAGGCTAATCGCGTGTGGAACTTCCCGCGCAACCTGTAGTACACGTACCCAGGCTAATCGCGTGTGGGACTTCCCGCGCACCCCGAAGTACACATACCCAGGCCAATAGCGTGTGGAACTTCCCGCGCATCCCGAAGTACACGTACCCAGGCCAATCGCGTGTGGAACTTCCCGCGCACCCCGAAACACACGTACCCAGGCCAATCGCGTGTGGAACTTCCCGCGCACCCCGAAACACACGTACCCAGGCCAATCGCGTGTGGAACTTCCTGCGCACCCCGTAGTACACGTACCCAGGCTAATCGCGTGTGGGACTTCCCGCGCACCCTGAAGTACACGTACCCAGGCCAATCGCGTGTGGAACTTCCCGCGCATCCCGAAGTACACGTACCCAGGCCAATCGTGTGTGGAACTTCCCGCGCACACCGTAGTACACGTACCCAGGCCAATCGCGTGTGGGACACGCATCCCGAAGTACACGTACCCAGGCCAATCGCGTGTGGAACTTCCCGCGCACACCGTAGTACACGTACCCAGGCCAATCGCGTGTGGAACTTCCCGCGCACCCCGAAATACACGTACCCAGGCTAATCGCGTGTGGAACTTCCCGCGCAACCCATAGTACACGTACCCAGGCTAATCGCGTGTGGGACTTCCCGTGCACCCCGAAGTACACGTACCCAGGCCAATAGCGTGTGGAAATTCCCGCGCATCCCGAAGTACACGTACCCAGGCCAATCGCGTGTGGAACTTCCGGCGCACCCCGTAGTACACGTACCCAGGCTAATCGCGTGTGGGACTTCCGGCGCACCCCAAAGTACACGTACCCAGGCCAATCGCGTGTGGGACTTCCCGCGCACCCAGGTACACACGCACACGCTATTGTTCACACAGAGGGTGTCCGTGTTTGTCGGTACCCCTTTGCACCTCATTTGTCCTAGAGGGCCACTGTATGGACCATTCATCATGGGTGTATATGGGTGCTTTTTGTTATCGCACATTTTGGCGCACATTTTCTTCAGGCGCAGGGACACTACCGCCTGCTTTCTTGTGGCGTACTTGTTTGGCCCTGTGCGCGTCTTTGACCGTGCGCTGGTTTGCCCTATTCGATTCCATGAATACGGGTTGTAGGCGAGCGTGTGGGCGTTCCGCGCACTTGCCCCCTGTACTTCCCCTGTGACACCCATATTTTCACGCGTTGTTCCCCTTTCCGAGTGTTACGCCCCGTGTTCCGCCTACTTTTGTGATGTGCGCCGCGCTATGTGCGATTTCGCAGTGGCCGTGGTGCACGCTGTTGGATGACCTGTGCACCGGCGTGCGCGGCGCACATTTTCAGCGCACATCCAATGTTTTTCTCGCGCACGGACTTCCATGAATCGATGTGCGCTGGTTTCCCTGCGATTTTTGCACTGCGATTTTCACACTTTTACTGCGAATCGCACGTTTTGGCACCTCTGTGCGGGAATTTTCGGCGCACATTAATTCCATGAATCGACCCCTTTATGTTTACATCAAACATCTTTTAGTACTCCAGATTTCCATGCAACACGTAATTCACGCAAGTGACTAGATGCATTTTTATCTTAAAGTTTCTCTTCAGATAAAGAGGTTGTCACAGAAGCGCTCCTTCCTGTGGCACTGCCATGCTTGCACCACTGGTGTGAATGTATCCGTGGAGCAGTGTGGATGCAATGATTGGGCCGGAGGCTATGAGTCTATTGTTTTCTAATATTTTTAAGAGTATTTTTGTTGCAGGATTGTAACCTTTTGTGCTGCAATCGCGGGTGCAAACGTTTGTGCGTGGCCTATAGGTATAGAACTGGCTGGTTGTGGAGTGAATCGAGGGAGAGGTCAGGTAGGAGGGAGTTAAGTTCACAGCCGGTGGCTGCCAATTGCCTGCCCACCAAAATGACTGTGGGAGAAGGTCCAGGTTAGGGAAGAAGGAGTTGAAGGGCCAAAGGTCGATACAGAACCAGAACACTGAGAGGAGTAGGTTGGGGGAGTTGAAAAGTGGAATATTCAAGAGAAAGGATGTGACATCAGAGGCCGACAGGGATGCAGTGGGCAAGGGCTTTATTGCTAGGTAAACCCCTTCCACCCCACCTTCCCAACGGTTCATGGAGTGTAGGAGAAGGTAACAGAATCGGTGTGGATAGATGCTGGTGTAGCAGTCATGAGGGGAGATCTAGGTTTCGATCATAGCAAGAAATTAAAGTTGAGCGCGATACGAGTCAAGTAGGTCAGTGATTTCGGAAGACTTGCTGCAGAGGGATTGTGCATGTCAGAGTCCAAGTGAAAGTGTGACAGGAGGTGGGCATAAGGAGGATGTGTTGTGCCGTAGGCGAGGGGAATAGATGAGGTTTGAGATCGTGGGAGAATGGCCACATCGGATGTGAGGGGTGCAGGGAGAGGGGATGGGGGAGTGTGAGGTCGAAGTTAGAGGCAAGTTGTGGCTGAAGGTTGAGAGAAGGGGAAGAGTGAGTACAAGAAGGAAGGAAGCGAGGTCAAAGTGCATAACGGAGGGTAAAATAAGTAGGAAAGTGAAGACTTTGGAGGAAGGGTGCAGCCCAAGATCGAGGGTGTTGGTGGGTGAGCAGTAAGGTTAGGGGAAGGGAGGGGGAGAAAGACTTGCTTGGAAGGAGCAAATCAATATTCTGAGTTGAGCTGGGGGGGGGCAGCAGGCCCAGGAAACAGCTGAACTTAAAGAGGGATTGTCCTTGGATCGTTGAGGTAATAACAGCTCTGCAGTGAATAGATTTTCACTTGGTTGAGGTATCCCTCTTTGTGGAAGCAGGAGTCCGGGAAAGGGTCAGCTTGGAGAAGAGGCAAATAAATGTTCTCCTCAAGAATGTCAGTCATGGCTTGCTAAGGGGCTTGATCCCAAGGCCCTTTCTGGCCCAAACATGGATTTGCCCACTGCTGCTTTAAGCCCTCAGCTGCAAACGCCTGGCCTCTATGCCCAGGGAGACTCAATAGCAAGGAAGGCAGCATGTCACATGTCTCCCTGGGTGCCAGTCAGAATGCTGGAGATGGCTTCTAGCTTTCCCAGGCAGGCAGAGTCATTGGTGTATGAGGCCCAGGGTAGTATCGTTTATAAGGTGGGACCCTCCGATTCTGATGAGAATCCAGTAACCATCAATCCCTGCCTCCTAAAATAACAGCAGAAGGCATGGAAAGAGCTATCCAGCTCATTAGATCATGTGGAGCAGTGCCACAAAAAGGGTGTCATTATGTGTTTGGCAGTAATTCCTGTGGGATTACCACCAAACGAATTTAAAATTACCAACATTTATAATAGGGCAACATCAGTTTGATTACAAGTGGCTAGATGGCACTGGCAATGCCCATTTTCTGAGTTATTAGGACTCTTTAGTGATTTTGTTGGAACTACCGCTGGTGGTAATTCTGCTGTGGTAATTACTCCAGTGTTTGGTAATAATGTGGAGAAAATACCTTCAGCCAAGGGCTGGAGGTATTTTCCATGCATTGCTGCTAAACTCATAGTACAGTGGGGCAGTAAAAGTGAGAGTAATTCCACTGCCGCTGCTTTTTTACCACACCTCCATACTCACAATGAGCCCCAGAGTACGGAAAAATGGAAGAAAAATCAGATACCCCAACTGATCTTTTTTCTTGGGCAACAAAGCCTGGGCGTCTAATAGCGCCTCCTTTGGTTTTACCCCATCTTTTAAAGGTGGTATTGTGCTATGTTATTTTATGGTATGTTCATATACTGCACCAAATCAGTCCACATTCTATCACACCTTTCAACGCGTTATAACATTTTTACCTTTTTTGGTGGGTAACCATCCACCACGTAATCTGACTAATACAATATAAAGTCTTGTCTCATATCGAACTACTCCGCCAAGGCGCCGGGCACCAGACTACCGGCCTGGAAGTACAATCCTTCCCTGGTGATCTAAAATACCTGTTCCCTATTCTGTACAAAGTGGTAGAACCCAGCCTTCTTCAAAAAGGGATGCAACGAGGTCTGCATCCGGTGAGGTCATGCTCGATGTCAAGTGCTTTGATTACGGGTTCATTCAATTTGGTGCTGCATTAGGAGGAGGAGTCATTGTTAGTCCGCTCAGCCTTCTCGGTGTGGGAAGCATCTCTCCAATTCTTGCTATTGCCCGCTGGCTTATCACTACGCGGCCATTGAGGACACACCCTCAAGCCCTCTTAATGCTTCCTTTTGATTAGAATCATCGATGGACACTATGTATCTTAATTTGGTTCATTTAACCCACGCAGGCATAATGCCTGTAGCCCCCCCCCCCCCCCCCTTGAGCAGCTCTTGGTATCCTCTGCTGCCATTTATGTACAAAGGATTCCTCTGAGATATTCTTAAAGCAACATCCATCTAATTTCTCAAATCGCTCCGCGTACACCTGGGGTTATCCCTCCCAATGCCATATTGCAGCTTAATCGGCCGTCCTGTAGATTGACTAATTGGTTAGTTGCACCTGGGGCCAATCAATAAAGCCCCGGGCCACACCAGCCACAGAACACGCAATCCGCGTTAGGTGCAGCCCAGGGCTATCCGCCCCGCTAACAACATATGAAGCTGCTTCTGGAAGCTGCAGCTGCTCGTGAGGAGGCGCAGTAAATGCATCAAGTCAACACAGCATCTGCTCCTCTGATGCAGGTAGTGCTCGTTGACTAATCAAGGCAGCAGGGCTCCTGCAAAGATGCCGCTGTTAGCACGGGTAAACCCAACTCTCAACTGAAGGAGGTCAGGTGCCCCCTCCCCCATCCCCAGGGTGGGAGCTGCAATCTTTAACTTCCCCTGCCCCCGTGGGTGTAGGGGGGGCAGGGGGTTGCTAGCACTCTCCTTTCCCCCATATAAAAGGCACCTGTGGGATGCGCTCTGCATTAATGTTAATTACACATATAAGTGCCTGTCTACCCAAGCCATCCACTTGCAGTACAATATCATTAACGCTAGGCTTCCTCTCCACCTGCCGATGGCTGACCCCAAAGCCTTTTCCAGATAGTCTCCACTCACTGGCAAAATTCACCCTTTTCCTGCATCGCCTCCATCCCCTTTTGGCTGCTGGGTATTATTGAGCGTAACCGAATGCCCAAACCTCAGAAACCGGAAACAAACCAAGTTACCATGACCGGAAATTCTCTGCTTCTTCCTTTGTACACTTAGTCTTTCTCACAGTGCTCCATTGCAGGCATGACATTCATAGTACCGCTGCTATTTGCACCTGTGCACCCCCTACTTCTCACTAGCAAACTTTAAGATTTTTCTTGGGCCAAAAATATTCCTTCAACTTGTGGGAAACTCACGTTCAACATTCTTGACTGCTGCCCAACTTTATGATCTGGGTTATGTCTGCAAAATAACAACACCTATGAACAGAAACTATATAAGAACCTTACAATAATGCAAGGACATTGCTGTACCACCACCTACAAGAAACCTGCACTTCCTGCACCTAACGGGAAGATATCCTTGGGGTGCTCCAGGATATGGCAGTTAGGCCTGGTACTACCAGGGGCCTGCACTGAAGTAGTACCATGTTCCTCGTCCCGCAGGAAATGACATTGGCCACTCCTTACTCTCATCTCCTCCACGCAGAGGCAAGTTACAATTTTAATATGCGTGGCTTGGAGAAGCGAACATGGTCCTTCCACTGAAGACCTGCCTTTGATCTACTTTTCCTCCAAGAAGCAAGAGCCCACTGCTAGAATACCCTTCCCACTCTAGCCTAAGTCAGCCTGTGGAAGCCCAACGACAAATGAGTATGGTTACCCCACTTTCCTAGATCTGGGCGACCTACACACTCTCTCTGTGTATCCCTTCCTGGCACATGTCTCACCCCAAACCCAAAAGAGTATCGGTATGCTACTTTCCTAGATCCGGCTGAGCGTGGCGCTCTCTCTAACCCTTCCCGGCACACCTACACTACTTTCTTAGTTCCCGTTGACCTATCCACTCTCTATCCCTCGCACACCTCTCACCCCAAACCCAAAACAGTATGGGAACGCTACTTTCCTAGATCCAGTTGCCCTACTGTCAGTTCCCACCACAGCTCTCATCCTTGCCCTGCTCGCAAACTATGAGTCACAACACCCCCCTCAAGCGATATTCAACCAACGGATGGCCACACCTCACTTAAACTGCAGTCCTACCACAGATCAGCTGTTGCTATTTCTTGGAGCCTGAACTTTCAGGAAAGCATCTTTGGAAGACTGGGAAGCATCGAACAACTGCAGTGTAAATGTAACATCCTGTACAGGGCTCTGGGTTCCACAGGGCGCTATGCTGTGCTACAACAAGCGACAGATGAAACAAATCTGCATGCTGGCAATTGTGGTGAAAACAACCATTGAATATCGCACAACAGTTCCATGATATTTTACTGAAAAAAAATACTTTTGGGAAATTTACTTCGAAGTGATTACTTTGCAATTTTATTTTGATTTTTTTTTCAATTGGTGGTCCCCCCTCCATTCCCTACTTCCCCTTCACAACTACCTCTATCCCAAATCCCCATCCCCTTTTTTACCCCTTAACCCATCATTTTATAAATATATATATTTATTCTCATATAGAGAGAGAGAGAGAGAGAGAGAGAGAGAGAGAGAGAGAGAGAGAGAGAGAGAGAGAGAGAGAGAGAGAGAGAGAGAGAGACGCCAGACGCCAGACGCCAGACGCCAGAGCGGCAAAAACTTAGTCAATTGCCAACTTATTTACCAATTAAAAAAGCAACAACAAGCAACAGAGGCAGGACACCAGTAGGACATGTGCTGTTTCGATGCGTTTCGCACTTTACATAGTGCTTAAATAATTCGAAGTAATCTCTCCGAAGTAAATTGCTTTGAAGTACATTCCAGCCTTGAAATCACGGGACCAGCACAACACGCTACTCACTTCTCACTGGCATCATCTGGTTTGGTAACTGGTAAAGAATATCTTCCCAGCGAAATATAATAAACACAACCAAAAATAAATAGCTAGTTGAACAATTGAAAGTTAACGTTCTCTGCTACAGACTTCTTTTTCACTGGTCTGGCTGCAACCAAACTCTTTTTGAAGAAATGGTGACTTAATGCTAGTGCAGCGTCCAATGACCAACAGTGCCATGAAATTCAATGGAGTAAGTCGCATGTTTAAATCCCACAACCACTGATACTGGACGCAGTGCTCTGTTGCCATGACTACCTGCTCAGGCAGTTCTCTGTCACTTGATCATTTAACATTAGTCTGTTTGCACACATCTGATGGCGTGCGCACCCGCAGCAACGCATGCCACATGCAAGGTCCCGCACAGATCAGGTGCACTCAGCAAATGGACATGCATCAAGTCAGGCTCTCCTGATGGAGTGGCCACTCAAAGCAGTGGCCGGCACTCTGGTGAAACACCGTTCACCTGGCTAAATGCTCAAGTAGGCGAGTCACATACTGTGTGCATCATACTTCGAAGCATGTTTCATCTCTCTTCCATGCGAGTCACGACCACTTCAGACAATAAAGGGCCTGATTCATGGAACGTTTTCCTATTGGGTTGCACCATTATAAAACACTGCCATGAATCAGGCCCAGACTGCATGTCCATGCCTCACAACCACAACAGGAAGATTCTCGCGTTTGCTGCAGCCTTTGGTTGCCACTTTCTCCCGTCATGAATCACTATATGTGCCCAGTCCTACAAGTGCAGGGATTTCTCTATTGCCTTGGTGGCCAGGATGCTGTTCAGGATGTTTGTTTGCATGTGTGAGGTAACGAGTGGCCAGACTATGGGATGCCGTGTGAGTGCACTGCTTTACTCTAAATTCTTTAACACACAGTTATGAACCCTCCCAAAGGTATGTATTTTGCCAACCTCTGATCGTGTGAAGCAGATCTACGCAGGCTTGACATGTGGCCAACTTTGCACCAGACCTGCAGATGAACTGGCCTGCTGTTAAATCCGAGTTACCAGTTTAATGGTATCCCCTACAGAGTGTAACTTGCTTTCTGACTTTGAGAACATTCAGACACGTAATTGCTAATTTTACTGTAGTCGATAAGAAAACTATAGCGGGTAAGATAGCTCATTGGGTTGAGCACTCGCTGCTGTGATGTGTGTGTGATCTGCAGTTTGAAGGTTCGCATCCCAGCGAGGCCAATACAGCCTTTCATCCTTCTGGGGTTGATAAATGAGTACCAAGACAAGGTGGGGTGATATTGTATGTATATTTGTTCCATATAAACTAAAGCGCTTAAGCTTAAGTGCTAAATAATAACACCTCATTATCATTTGGACTTGGACGTTTTCTTGCATTCACAGTTATTTGGTAATATGGGCCTATATACACTGATATTAACAATACATATGGTGATTTATTTTTGTATGAAATGTATATCACATTACAGTGATATTATAACCACCTTTTTCGTAGTGCACTTAGGAACAATGCTGTGTGATGCCACTTCCAGGTTTGTCAAGGGGTGAAAGGTTGTGTTCCATCGCTTCCCTTGATGTCAGTTTAGGGTGGGGGTCAAATGACATCACTTCCTGTGTTGCCATCA
The DNA here is from genome assembly GCF_040938575.1 of Ambystoma mexicanum. Taxonomy (NCBI): domain Eukaryota; kingdom Metazoa; phylum Chordata; class Amphibia; order Caudata; family Ambystomatidae; genus Ambystoma; species Ambystoma mexicanum. Next base: position 1,164,964,501 of record NC_090927.1, on the reverse strand, counting down.
GAGGTCAAGGGTCATGTGATGCCACTTCCGCTACCCCTGGCATTTTGGTGAAATGACGTTCCTGGTTCAAAGGACATTTTACACTACTGAGAAAAAGGCAGATATTTTGTTTGTGTGAAGTTTCTATTTAGAGGGTTAACTTTATTATCAGGAAAAAAAATCTATAAATCCATTAAGTTTCCGTCCCTCAAATGAACAGTCATAACTGCAGTTAATAAAGCAGCTGCATAATATGCGAGGCCTTTTTGCCTTAACATGTCAAAATTATGAAATGTTTCAGATGAGATCCACTCTATGGTAATTGATATTTGCAAATATATTTGAAACTGAAGGATATTGAAAGAGAATATGAATAATCTAATGAGCTATGCCTAGTTTGGTAAGGGTCTGATTTTTGAAACAGCCAATGAATCTGAAGGTATGTCCCCAATAGGGTCGAGTGAAGGGTTCCATTTTGTAAGAAAGATAGACAGTGATTTATCACCGCCCTACCGATTTTACCGCACTGCTGGGAGGTAAATGCCATCCTTAATGGTATGTCACATTATTCCTGGTGGCATGGCGCTATCACCAGTTAATTGCCTCCAAAATTAAATAAAGCAGAAGTAATTAGCACCAGAGATTATTTCAGGCAACCCACATATATTAACCTACCACTAGGAGAAGGCCTCGTTTTTTCAGCAATTCTCTACACTACCGCCAGGAAGTTAAAGTACAGCCCATCATAACATGTGCATGTTTCTGGGACTGGGCTCGGTCATTTACAAGATGACTGGAATGTTTTGCCGCAACACATTACACGCATTTTACTCTGCCACATGTGTGTGCTGGTTGAACAGTTCTTAAGACCGGCACTGGGTTGAACTTAGACTTTGAAAAAATGACTTCCATTTTCAGATGTCTTATTTTACTGTCAGGGGGTTGCTGGTGGTAGTGCGTTTACCACCAGCAGTAATGAATTCACTCATAATGAAAATATTGGAATCATGTAGTTTCTCCATTTTGTAACTGGAGGTGCGTCAAAGCCAGAACTATAGGACTACCACCATTTGCGGAAGGGGGGCCGGGTTGCTTAGAAGTACTACAAGCTTGTAGGGGGACTGCGTGAAGAACATTTTGCTTGCTGTACATATTTGAATCTGTCGTACCTCATATCATGAGGTACGACCTCATATCATGAGGTCAAACATTAAAAAAGGTGCCTGAGGTTGCAGGCGCGGATCCACCCCGGATGTGTTTCCAGGCTCAGCCTGTGTCCGTCACTCTTTATGCGCACAGAGGTGCATCACAGCACACGAGGAACTGGGTACACAGCATGGACATTCGTGTAGTAAAGGGTATTTATTTTGACAGAACAATTTTGAGTTTTAGAACATGAACGGTACAAGTGAATAAAATGTTCATGCATATAAATTGCCACCTTATGAAGTGAGTAGACGCTGAGTTGAAACCTGCATATCAATAATTGGTCCTGTTCACGGCCAGCAGGGGGCGGAATGCATTGAAGTAGAGGGCAGTGGAACGATAGGAGGGAGGAGCCAATTTTGGAAGCAATGAAGACCTACTATATGCATGTTGGTATACACCGTACAGTGCAGTGTACACTGTTGAGCAATGGTGACATCATCTGCAAGCGCACCAATACACCGCAATACGTCTATTTGCAGACACCTGTTTAAGGGGCCAATTCATAGAATTCAGCGGAGAAGTAGCACATGCTCCTAGTGCAGAGAGGGAGTGTGTGCCACGTGTGCGCCAGGCACAGCGCAAAACAGGATGTAGGCGCACCGGATATTCAGGGATTTCCCTAGCCATTTGCAGCCATGGTGCAGCGAACATCCAGCAGCGCCTGTTACGCCCACAAGAAGGCTCCTTGCGTCAGAAAAAGCCTCATAACTCCCCAATATGGCGCAAAGGGACGTGCTAACCCTAGACCAGTTTACAGCCCCCCTACACCGTAATCGCATGAAAAACTACACCTAACCCGCTCGCGGCAGCCAAAATGCATGAAAATCTACTTGCGCACCCCCTTGAATACGTGTACCCTGCTCGCACCAGCAAAAATGCGTGAAAATCTATCCGCGCACCCCCTTGAATACGCGTACCCTGCTCGCGCCAGCCAAAACGCATGAAAATCTACTTGCGCAACCCCTAGAATGCACGTACTCCACACGCGCTAGCTAAAACGCGTGAAAATCTACCTGCACACCCCCTTGAATACGCATAACCCGCTCGCGCCAGCCAACACGCGTGAAAATATCCCTGCACCAAAACGTGTGGAAAGGGCTGTGCGTGTGGTGACAGGTGTTGGGGGGTCCCCACTGCGTTGTGGGCTGCCTGCGGGTCATGGCCAGGGGTGATCGGGTGGTCCCCCTGTGGTGTGGGCTGCCTGTGGGGCATGGTCAGGGGTGTTGGATGGTCCCCTGTGGTGTGGGCTGCCTTCGGGGCATGGTCAGGGGCGATGGGCTGCCTCCGGGGCATGGCCAGGGGTGATGGACAGCCTGCGGGTCATGGCCAGGGGTGTTGGGTGGTCCCCTGTGGTATGGGCTGCCTGCAGGGCATGGCCATGGGTGTTGGGTGGTGCCCTGTGGTGTGGGCTGCCTGCGCGCCATGGGGAGGGGTGATGGGTGGTCGCCTGTGGTGTGGGCTGCCTGCAGGGCAAGGACAGGGTGTTGGGTGGTCCCCTGTGGTGTGGGCTGCCTGCGGGGCATAGTCAGGGGTGACGGGTGGTCCCCTGTGGTGTGGGCTGCCTGCGGGGCATGGTCAGGAGTGATGGGTGGTCCCCTGTGGTGTGGGCTGCCTGCGGGGCATGGTGACAGGTGATGGGCTGCCTGTGGGCCATGGAGAGGGGTGATCGGTGGTCCCCTGTGGTGTGGGCTGCCTGTTGGCGGGGGCATGGTCAGGGGTGATGGGAGCTCAGGGAGGAGGACACCTGACAAAGAAAGACAGAAAGCAGCTTGGAGGGATATGGGATCCATGTGGGAAGGGGCATTTAGGGGCCCAAAGGTAGGAGGGGGCATTCTAAGTAAGAAGGTCAGGGAATGTTGGTATTCAGAGGCCAGTGGGTGACGAGCAGCAGCAAGTTGACAAAGAAATCGGCAAGGTTTTCAGTGATGATGCCACGATAAGCCTGAACGAAATTCAGTGGAGGTCGCTGTTGGGGTTTCACTTTGACCTTGTTGAGGGGGTCAAGCATCTTTCTGGGGATCAGCATGCAGTCTGACAAGAACAGAGGAGTGACACAGGGGTAGGTGGTACTCGGCCTCTATTAGGTGGAAGCTATGACGAGTGCATGGCCATCTTGTGTGCTGTGGCAATGACCTACTGGCAAAAGCTCACGTCGGAGTTCTTGTATAGAAAGTAGTGTGCTGCTTGGTTATTTGCATCCTCCCACCATAGTTTGGCATCACCCATGATTATAGGTTTACCAGAAATCATCTGCACGGAAGTGCTGCAGCCACTCTTGTGAAGGAGAATTTATAGTTGATACACCGTTAAACAAGAGCGTTTCAAAAGTGGGGCTGTGATTTTGGTATTGTTTCGAGACCTGGGAGTAATGAGGGCTCCACCTCGCCTGTTTTTTGGGTCTATTTCTCACCAGCGTTTTGTAGTTGTGTGGCACCCAAAGATTCAGTATAATAATTTAAAATCAAATTCTCAGCAAGCCCACATATACCTGAGTTGTGCTCCTCAAGCAGGGTGAATATGGTGGGGGCATTTTGATTCTGGATTTCCTGTTTTTTAATACCACAATTATCTACTTAGTCATTGCATGAAAGTAGGCAATTCTTGATTTGGTACATTCGGGTGGTCATTCCGAGTGGACAGATTGGGGGGGGAGCATCCGTCTTAGTTAAGTGGGTCTGAGAGTGCGTTGGCTGTTGACTAGCTGTCGGGTGCATCCATGCATTCCAACATGCGTTCGCTTGAGCCAGGTGGTTATATGTGAGGGAAACAAGGATGCTTGTCCGTGCTGTTCGTAGGGTGTAGATACGCTGGGGACCCATATCGAGGCGCATTCGCGCTGTGCTCTTTCACTAGTGTAAAGGTTTGGGCCAGCATTAGATTAGAGAGGGTCTAACAGTTTACTATTAGGCTGGTAAGTCTCGGGAAGTTAATGTCAAATTAAAGCAGTAGCCTAAGGAAGCCTGTCCCATTATCGTCCCCATTATTGTATAGGTTTAGCATCAGTTTTGTAAGATAGTTTTTGCTCTTTGAAACCATTAGGCGAGTACTGCCACTGTTGTGGGTGGCAGTGTGTGTTATGAAGTAGGTTTTCAGGATCAAGAGGCATTTGCTTTGGCAAGTTGGATGTGGATTCAGTTGTGGGGAGCTCCCTTCTATAGAGTAGAGATAGAGTGCTGGGTGAGCAATGACATTCCGTTTGTGTCATTTCTTTTTGGCATTCTTAGATGGTAAAAGATAAAGGTATGTGATCTCATAGCTATTTCTGAATTTGGGAGCCAGAGTGAAGTACATATTGATGGGGTGTATGTAGCTGGTATAGGTCTTAGCTAAGAGACAGAGCTGGGAGGTGGGTGCCCCTATCTGAATGAGGAAAAAGGGAAGGCCAGATGAAGGGGTTATTAAGGTTTGAAACTGAACCATGGGGGGGATCATTACTTCTCAGATCAGGGGTGTCAGTGGTCAGACTCATGTTGGTTGGTAGGATAGGGGAGGGGTCCAGTAAGGTAATGTGATGCTGTTGTTAAATAACTAAATGACTGATTCTGGTGCCATTGTCAACTGGTGAAGCACCCACTTTAAGGTGCACATAGCTATTAGTACACTGTGTCAAGTGCCGTGGAGTGGCGTAGTCATGGGGTATGAAGGGTGTAGTTTCTTCATGAAGGCTGACCGCAGAACGGGCAGGCATTGGATCTGAGGTGGCCAGCGAGATGGAAGATTGACTAGCAGGAGTCAGAGACAAGAAGAAGGAGGTGAACGAAGGAACGAGCAACGAGGCAACCACGCTGCGAGGAGGTGCGTCCGTGAAGTGAGCAAGACTGGGGAACCAGAAGGTGCGAGCGAGGTGTGCTGAAACATCACACTGAGAAGACGGCAAGAGGGAAAACAGGCGGAGTGGAGCCCCAGTGATGTTGGGAGAAGATGCAAGCCTTACCATCATGTAAGGGCAGCTTTCCAACCAATAGAAAGCGGTGGAGCATGAGGGACATTCTGGGTAAGTGTGAGGATATACCTCTTGGGTATGTTGGGCTGCACATCCAATTATCCCTGGCCAGCATAATCAATGGTGAGGGATCATGGTCGTGTAGACCAAAACATGCAGAGAGCCAAAGGTGGCAGACCCCTAGCTTAGATGGTTATCACTCATCTATCTGCATGTTGGAGACTATTATGACTAATGTCTTTTCAGTGATTTGACATTCAATATCCTTTTTAAAGCAGTTTTTATTCAAATAGAGTTTAACAATGCAACTAATAGAAATGACACAGAACAGCTACAAAATAATTTCCAATGTACCCATCTTGTCCAACCACTCCCCGTCTTTCGCCTTTTAACTGTTCTTCCAATGGCTTTTTGTTACATATATACTTCTGACACATTGAGTCTGTTGACAGATCTGTCAACCAACTGGTCCGAGCACCGTCTGCAGTGTTTGAACCTGTCATTAGATTAGCTCTCAACCTTACCTCTGACCATAAATCTTGAACTTTCGGGCACTCTGCTAACTTGTTTGTAGGTACCTCCCCCAACCCCTCAACAGCAAATATCTTAACGTGTGGTTACACACCCGTGATACAGGGGTGCCGCCTCAAACCTACGATACTCGGGAGGGTATTGTGCAAGGGGACATCAACATGAAAAGGAATGCATGACTGATGAACCCACGCACCAGGTGAGAAGAAAGAGCTGCTACACCAGTGCACTGACCCAAATACACCAAAGCAACTGAGTGCCAAGCACTGTGCCACCCTGGAGCCATAGACCACAATCACAGGTCGCTTGCTATGGATTAGTCATTGGAAGGCATGGGAAGTGCACAAGGGTCATCTATTTAATGGCTTGGGGCAAACATGTCCACAGAGGCCTGCATTCAGCACAGAAATTAGGCTATTTGCATTTTCAAAAGGTAGGTGAAATGGAACCCAAGAAACGCCCATTGTGCTGATGGTGTGGTTTTGTGTGGGAGGGTAATCACGCTCATTATGGCATCTCCTTTAAGTTCCCTCAAACAAGATCAGAGTTTTGTTTTCTGCTACGATACTAGACGCCGTTTTTAAAATGTCCTCCTTCGAGAAAATGATAAATACTGCTTTCCGGTGCCCTTTCATAATTGTGCTCTTATGCGGCTTTTGCATGTTGTTGGCTTGCTGTTGCCCATTTCCCATTAGAGGCATGGGTGGGGTGACACACAAATGGCACACAGTGTTGTATTACCTCATCATGTGTATTCGTTTTCTCTCCAAAGTTGATCATTGTTGAGTGCAAAGGCGTATTTTTATAATGATGCGTCAGAGCCTCACAGAAACCTGGCACTATGCACGATGTTTCTTCACGTTTATTGGTTTGTGAGGGATTTGGGCGTTGCTTTCCGCTTCAACTCGTCCACAGATCAATCCCCTGAGTGCACAGACCAGCCGGAACCAAAGGTGGAGCCCTCTCAGTTTTATAAACATAGAAACAGGACATCTTCAAGTCCTACCACTGTCGTACCTCTGCCACTCTCTTGCCAGTCTTTTAGGAAAAAACAGCAGCCATTAGCCACTGCGCAGTTGTGATAGCCATGAGGGTGTGATGTGTGCTCCATCTTTAATACTGAGACATGTCTTTACTAACATATCCAAAAATTAATCGAATCCAGGTTTAACAACTGTGTTTAACACGAGCTTTGCCTCCATTTTAAGCTGCCATCCCCATAGATATTCCTTTTTTCGTGCCTTGTAGCCCGCCTTTTTGGATATAATGCTACCCTTCACTGTCGCACTGCGAGCCAACCATTAAATATGCAGCATCCATCGACCTGGAAATCGATGGGCTGGCTGAAAAAAAGTCGTCTTGTCGTTCTGTCTGCAGAGACGCTGTCTCGTGCATGTGACATAAGGTAATACGGCGCAAAAGAGCCTTCCTCACAGCAGCACGAAGTGCGCCACAAAAAGAAACAAATGAGTGAATTAATTTTTTTAACCGGGCAGATTGCTCAGTGAGCTAAGCGCTCGCCCCCGATATCTGTGTGCAGCCTGCTGTGGCAGATTCAAATTCCGGCAGGGCAAACTCCATAAATGCCAAAATTCCGACACACCTGGGAAGGAGATTTCGTCAGGGAAATCGGGAGACCTACATTTTCCAGAAGGAATGCATTGGGCTGCAATTATTTTCAGATGGAGAACGTTAAAAATAGCAATATTTTTCACTGAAAAACTTGGAGTCTCCCACCTAAATCGGGAGGGTTGATCAACTCAGCCTTTCATCCTTCCGAGGTCGATAAATTGAGTATCACTCTGTGGGATAATGTCTTCTGTTATTTCAGTGCTCTGAGACCTATGGGTGTGTAGCGCTATGTAAGAAAAACATTATTATTTTTATTATTAATATTATTATTATTATTAATAATAATTATCATTAAGATTACATATTTTTATTTTTTGCGAACCTAGTCCCGGAGTAACAGAGCGCAAGGGAAGGTGGAAGGACTTTTTCTAAGTATTCTCCTTGCGAGACAGTCTACTGTCCTGTCTGGAGATGGTCTTACTGCAAGATGACTGTGTGCCATTGATGTTTTTAGTTTCAACATCAGGTAGGCCTGTGTACCGCCAGAGATTACCTTGTAGGTGAGGCATGCAATTTTAAACCTGATCCTAGCTGGTATGGGGGGCCAGTGTAATTTGTGCAATGTGGGGGATGATGTTAAATTTCCTGGTGATGAGGTGAGCAGGTACCAAAAAAGATAATTTCTATCTCATTTGTTAATTTCTTACATGATAGTAGTTCATTACCATACGAGTGGTTGACCTTAGTGAATTTACCACCTATAGTAGGGAACTGTAGTTTGTGCTCTTTATATTTTGAATAGGTGTTTGACAATTTAGCGTACTTTGCACTGTTTGTGTTACTTTGCACAAAAAATGTTTTGCACAATGAGATGGTTCTCTATTTTTGAAGGTTTGATGATTTGAGATTTATTCTCAAGAGATGTATTAAATCAAGTGAAAATAGAATATTGAAATGTATGTTTCATAATTTTTTATGCTGAATCTTTTGCTACATGTGTATACTTGATGTTTTTATAATGGAATATATTTCATAAAATTGAATAAGGTAAAATGATTTATGTTTTATCTGCCATACACTAGCCTCAGTCTGAGCACACCTGTGCAGATTTCTTCTATTATGTAAGAAATAAACAAATTAGATAGAAATAATCTTTTTTGGTTCCATGTGGTGTAACCCAAGGCTTATATGTGACAGTTCTAACCCCAGATGACCATGAAGAAGGGGATTCCCACCTTTAGATTGAAGGATGAGGTGAGCAGAAGCATGGTTGCCTACTTTGAGGGTGGGGGGAGGCAGCTGAGAAGCTGGGAACTCTGCGAAGAGGGCTTAACCCCATCAATATGCAAGGTCTCTAGGGCCTGCAGCTCTGTTCCGATGTCCTGGGGAGGGAGGAAGAGCTTGAACTTGTGGAGTAGAGAGATCTGATGCCAAGCCATCCAAGCCTTTTTTGCACTGTGTTGTTGAAGGATAGATTGGTATCCAAATGAAGCCCAAGGGGAATTGAGTGTTGAAGCTTTATTTTAAATCATGAAGAACATAAGGACTTTGAAACCTATCCAGGCTGCAAGAGATGGTATAAGAAGTAATCCAGCCTTCTTTGCATTAGAAATGTAAATGGGCTACTTTGTCGTGTGCACTTAATAAACAGTTGGAGGGGGGCTATTGTTCTGGGCAGTTTCTGTCTTGGGTGGACACTCTTCTGGAGGTTATCATCACAGATAGGCAAACTAGTGAACTCCAGGGTACGATGCACCGACCATCTTTCACTCACACATGACCACCCAGCCTTCAATCCGAAACTTAAATCGGATCATTGTAAACATATGGTGAGATGGCTCCCTTCCTCCTTAACTCTGTGGTTTCAGCATCATTATGATATGGGAAATGCTCTTGTAATTTACAAGATATGACACATACACAGGCCTTTTGTTGCCTGCGGGGAAATCACTTTACAATAGGCCTTGACTATCATCCATCCACCAACGCTACGAAAATGGTAGACCATCTTTATGAATTATAGCTACAACATCGCATCAGGTGTGAGACATTTGTTTTTTGATATCAGGGATCATTTTCACGCCCACATTTGACCGTCACTACACCAAAGGCTGATTTAATGCTTGTTAAAGAGCGTTTTCCAATTTCTGAGACTGTACTGTTTTTTTTATATAGCTCATTTATAGCATTATGTTGAAAAAAGGTTCAAAACATTTGTTTTAGGGCATGATTAACTGGGATTACTCTCTCAGACACTTGTTATGGGTTCTGCAGTATACAGCTTTCATGTTTCATGCTTTGGAAATGGTTTTGCGTATGGAGTTGGGGAGGAGCCTATGGAAGATGAAGTGAGCAGCGAATATAAGGTCAAAGTAGTGAGGGAGCGATGGAAGGAAACAAAGCATGTATAAGAAGAGTGCAGAAGATTTTGGAAGGGGTACTGGAGAGCCTGTAATTTTGGATGGGATGAGGAGATAGAAGGAAAGAGCAGATTTCCCATTTGTGCAAATTGTGTGAACCTGGGCAACTTACTTTATGTCAGTAAAACCTGGTGAGGTGAACAGACTGTTTCCAGCCAGAGTCATACACCTAAACACACAGTTCCAATAGAAAAAGACAATTTAAAAAACATGCATAGCATTTGTTGCACTGGTGACAGCTATTAACTACTCCAGCCATAAGCTCCACACCCATGTACCACCTACACAAGACCACCTGTCAGCCTTGCCCAAGAATCCCTTTGCAGAGTGCAATCCTTATAATAATCTTTATAAGACATTCAAGTAGTCTTGCAGGTCCTACCAACCTGGGTTTGAATCCAGGCGTCTGCATCCTATAACGCAGGCTAACAGACTAAACTAATTTGGGTGCAAATTGATTTTTTCAGATCCAGGAAGACATGTTTTGCTGGAACACAGACCATAGACATCTGGCCTAACAGAAGCACATTTTAGGGCATGGATGGTGGACGCCCCTAATAGCAAACTGGGCCCACACAGATACAGATTCCTGGAGCCGGGCCTGGATTTCAGGGTTGACTGATCTTACTTTGGGTTATCGCCCCCTTGTTTCTGCAGAGAGTCAGGTCGTTAGGTCTCCTAGATCCTGCAGTGAGTATTTTGCTGTGATGGTCTAAGGTACTGTGAGGACCTCTCCAGGTTGCCTTTGCTTTTGTGCATGGTTTCTCAAAGCGCTTTAAAATCTTTTCTGGTAGCTTGAAGTTCTACACCTGTGTGTCACTGCAAGTGTTAGATAACCCTCACCAGTGTCTGCTCTGGGGTTGTCAGAATGGCATGTGGTATATAAGACTGACTCTTGCAGATCACTCTTTTACATGTTGTATGTGTTGCTCAGGGCCTGCAGCGCATATGGTTACATTCTATTGAACAAAATAGAAGATGAGTTTAAGTTCAACGTAGCTCTATTTCCCCATTAAAACAGGATACTGTAACCTGCGGCTCCCTAAATATTTTATACTACAACTACCATAATCCCTCACCATTGCTAGGGCTGATGGGATTTGTAGTGGAGAATTCCTGGAGATTCAAAGTTTGAAGCCCGCGGCCCTCAGACTTCTCCAGTGACACCAGAGATAATAACAGCTGATATAAGAAAAAGTCATGTTTTCCAGAATGCCAGAGAGAATGTTGATTTTCTGAACAGGGTCTGCAGTTCTGGAAGTGTGCAGTCCTTAATCTTGATCGACCTTAAGGGCAGCAGTGCCCTGGGCAAAATAGCGCCCCCCTTGCCCACCGCGTGCCCCTGGTTAACAGGGGGCGAGGCGAAAGGGGGCGGCGCAGGATTGGCAAGTTTTCTTTTTTTTTTTTAACCTCCTCGCCTCGGAGAGGAGGTTAAATAGGGCGCGTTAGCACCCCATTGTCATTGAATGAGCCGTCGCTGTGGGTGCATTCAATGGGAATGAGGCGCCTGCCACTACGCCAGCTCGGGGGACCCCTTGAAAGACTCCCCTGAGCTGGCGTGGTAGGGGGCTAATGGCGCCTTTTCTTATGAAAAGTGCCCGTGGCGGAGGGGCGCATTTAAATGCACCCGCCGCCGCGGGCACATTTTACAGTAAAAGGCCGCCTGCCACGCCTTCTCCCACAACTCCTGCTCGGGGGAGCACTTGAAAGACTCCCCCGAGCGGTGGTCGGTCATTTTTAAAAAAAATAATGTCGAATGACAATTTTTTCGAAAAAATAATATCGGAAAAAAATTTCGAATTCCGTTTTTTAAAATTATATATTTATTTTGGGGTTCGGGATAAAAAAAAATGGGTAAAACAAAAAAAACATTTTTTAAAAAGGAGGGTTGGGGCGAACCCCCATTTCGAAAAAAAAATGCATTAAAAAAAAGAATCGACATTTTTTTTTCCGACATTTCTTTTCTCGAAAAAATTACTTTCGACATTATTTGTTTAGAAATTATGATTATAAACCCCCCCGAGCTGGCGTGTCGGGGGCTAATGGTGCCCTGGGGGGCATGGCGCCCCGGGCGGTCTTCCGGCTTGCCCACCCCTAAAGCCAGCTCTGACAGGGAGTTCCCTGAAGTGAAGTATAGGGCAGTAGCAGTTTTTGTCCATGAAATACTGAGAGTTTGTTTAGGGAGGGTGTAAATGCTGCTGGCCTTTATTGTGATCTTGGCCATACCACTGCCCCCCTGTGGGGCAGCAGGCCTGCCCTTCTCAAAATGTGAAAGCAGTAAAGCTTGGCCCCTGTCGCTAGCTGTCTTAGCTACTCTGAACCAATCAACGGTGGGAAGGCCCCTCCTTCACATGGTTTCATGAACCTACACAGCTCAAATGAAGGCCGGAACATTGGTATTATGCCAACCCTTGCGTCCCCAAGAAAGGAGAGAGCCCAGAAGAGGCAGAATGGTGAGTGACTTAGTACGCAAGTTACTCTCCACGATTGTGAACAGCTTCAATTCTCCCCTCGTTTCAGGTACATAATTGGACAATGGTTTTCTCCATCCATAACCTGGTTGACAATAGGCTTTGTCAAAAGCCCATACAGAAGGACTAATATCCATACATAAAATCCTATCCAATGTGTGTTATGAAGAGATGCCAGCACTTACACCATGCACGCATCTAGTGATTAGAAGCTGCGTGAAACCATTGCCACACAAAATAACACAAAAAGGGCAGCAACGCGGTGAACACTGAAAGGCCAGGAAATTACTCCATTGAAAAGGTGAGTGTTTCTTGAGTAAATCGTAGGTGCTCAGTAAAGAGAACAGGCTGAGCTAGCATACAATAGGATCTGGAATCTGGTTGCCTCTCGAAATAAGCCCTGGGGGTTTTCTCAGGTGGGAGGTGGGGGGCGGGAGGTGTTTCTCAGCAACTCTTGAAGCTCTTTGGACTGTTGCACTGCAGTATTAGCTTGTGGGGCTGGTGTCTTGACTAGATCTCTCCTCCTAGGCAGGAATTGTTCCCCTCAGGGGGAATGTACACAGTGTCAACGAGCCTAAGCGAGGAGAGATTCTCACTTTCCAAACAATTGTATTGGCTCACAAAGTTTTGAGTAATTTTCACTTAAATCTGCTTTTATGAATCAGAAATGGGGAGGAGGTCATATGTAGATAATACCTCTAAAGTTGCTGTAAATGTTGCATTTTTTTGTGAAGTGCCACACATGGGTACAAAATGACTGCATGATACTGTCATCATCAACCAGCACCCTTTATTTATTTATTCTACCCTTCTGTTTTTTTCTCGCTTTTTTTGCTCACTGAAATTCAATTTCACAGTAAATGGGCATCAAGGGTAAAACAAACACAAGCGTAATTTATTTAATTGTGTTTTTTATAACCCTGAGTTCGGTTTCTAAGCGTGGACACAGGATTTGAACCGTTGTTGCTCGGTATGGTCTTGCTTCCAAGACCAGTGCGTTGCCCTTGTGCTATCCTATCCTCCCCTTACCTTTGTGGTTACGCAGTGAGAAAATGATGGTGGGGAAAAAAACAGGCAATACCTAACAATCGTTTTCTTTCTGTATCACATGCAGCTGCCTCTAGGTACATGCCCATGTTTACAAATAGATTTCTAATAGACAACATATGGGTCTAAACCAAATGTGAGTGCCATGAAGCCATGTTATTGGTGAACATTTCACCTTTAAAAGTAATAACATGTCACTCAGCAATGGGCGAACCACTTCCTGTAGGTTAGTGCTACCACCGGTAGCAATGGGCGAATCACTTCCTGTAGGTTAGTGCTAGCAGCGGTAGCAATGGGCGAACCACTTCCTGTAGGTTAGTGCTAGCAGCGGTAGCAATGGGAGAACCACTTCCTGTAGGTTAGTGCTAGCAGCGGTAGCAATGGGCGAACCACTTCCTGTAGGTTAGTGCTAGCAGCGGTAGCAATGGGCGAACCACTTCCTGTAGGTTAGTGCTAGCAGCGGTAGCAATGGGCGAACCACCTCTTGTAGGTTACTTCTTGTAGGTTAGTGCTAGCAGCGGTAGCAATGGGCGAACCACCTCCTGTAGGTTAGTGCTAGCAGCGGTAGCAATGGGCGAACCACTTCCTGTAGGTTAGTGCTAGCAGCGGTAGCAATGGGCGAACCACCTCCTGTAGGTTAGTGCTAGGGGCGAACCACTTCCTGTATGTTAGAGCTAGCAGCGGTAACAGGTGCCGCTAATGTCAGCAATAGTTCTGAACTGCTCTAGCTACTACTAACATAAAACCAAGGCAAGTGCGCCAGTAAAAATGAAGTCCTTACGTTTAATAGCAAGGGAAAGGGTGGAAAAAGGCAAGTGTGGTTTTTTCCATTTCATAAATTATTTGACCCAAATGTGCCCAGAGAAGAATACCAATCTCCGATCTTGGAACTTTATATATTAGTTAAACTAATTGATTGAGTACCTACCCAGCTTTTTTTAATCCAAGAATGCACTCATGCTTATTAGAAGTCACGTTTTCTATTTAATTGAAGTTCTGGCCTTTATGTTGCAAGGTGGTTTTCTGTGCCACTCGGGATGTTAGAATGTCCACTGACCTCTGAGGGTCAAAGGTAGCATTCCTCAGCCCTAGAATGAGTGACAGGGCAAGAAAGTTGTTCCTCTTCCGACTGCATGCACACAAATGACAGCAAATGACTGTGGCAAGATGGTGAACACATTACCGACACCCGGGTCTCAACAGAACTACTAAAGCACTTTGAGAAGGGGGAGCTTTGTAAAATGGCGGACGGTAAAACAACAAATCAAGCCAGTAAGTGTGCTTGTGAAAATTCCGACTTACGGTTGCACACGAGCACACAAAGGGACCTTGATGGCAGAGCCTTGCAAAGCTGAAAGGCATGTTGCGACACGTTTCTTTCTTTAGCGGAACTTGCATCTTAGCTATCTGACAGAGCAAAGACTACTGTGTTTCAATAGCATTGCTGATAATGCGGAAGGAATGTCAAAACGTACTGACGCGTGATATACAGCTACAGCAGTATATTGTAAATGATATTCCCCTTACATTCCTCTTGCTTCCTCCTTTCTAGTGCATAAGACTCTGCAAACTGTTTCTAGTTTCCTCACGGCTGTCTCGCTTTTCTCTTTGCGCCCGGTTAGTCACATTGGCTCAGGCCAGGGCTTTAAGTGGGGCGAGCCCCAAAGTCTCAACAACTTGTGTTCGAGACAGGGCCCTGCCGGAGCTCCCTAAAGTCGCCTGGTAACCCCAGCCCACTAGAAGCCAAGTTATTCTTTCTAAAGCCTGAAGCTCTTGTGTATAAGCGAGCGAGTCAATCTTTAGAAAAAAGCCTCACCGACCCCCACCATGCACCCCTTCAACTACAGATGCAGGGTCATCAGCCTTGTACCATAGGGGCAGGGCTGATGATCGAAGCAACGGGATGCCTGGAAGGGGATCGGTGCCACAATTAAGCGGCAAAACGTCCCTGACCCGAATGCTGCCTTTGAGGCCACGGTCCTTTTGCAAAATCGAGCCGGGCTCTTATGAACCTTGTCATATGTTCTTGAAGTACTTTTCTTAAGGTTTGGTCTCTGCGCATTGATGCACAAATATGGTGCAATAACCAGGCCTCAAATACACAATTAATTTGTATACATGATGATGAACTTTAATGTTATTGACATTTTCTGGTTATGTTGTTTCTTTCTTCCTTACTTTAGTTTCCCTATATGTATCTCTGATTTGTATGCATTGTGGGTCTTCATACGTATTGTTTGTACTAACACAAGTATGCAGTACGTCTTGAATTATTAGCTATTTATTCCATGTTTAACATTACTCAAAACTCTGATAAGGTACCATTCATTATTTTCCTATCCAAAATTACCAGATTAGAAATATTGTACTTCTATGGTGCATGCTGCAGCCATTACCTGTGTGTGTGTATGATTAGGTTCCTGTTATAACAACAACACTCCAATATGATGTTTTGTTTCGATGAGTACATTCTTTAATACATTTAGTAGTTCAGAATAGGTCTCCCGATAACTCCTGACATCTTATGCCAACATTATAAACACAACCCCTTGTAGAGACTTCATCAAAATTAATTGTTTATGTGATGTCACCAGTGATGTCATCAATGACATTTGGGAGGTTGTTTTTGATGTCCATAACTGGCGAATTTCTGAGGTTTTTCGGTTATACTTGTAACCATAACATCCTGTGGCAAAATATTTCTGTGAATTTCATGCGTTTTTATCAGTACACTCTAATTTCCTACAACTTACTCATATCATACTTACCCCAATATAGCAACATTTGTGTCAATTTACAAAATGTCACCTTAAAACTCTGCCATTTCCCACCTTTTAGCATCATTTTTAACACATCTATACACTTTGTACAACTTTTTCCACTGTTTTTGCATTCGTCGACCTCCGTGAATGTCTGACATCATCTCGGACTGTCCAGGCAGGGTCACGTGACCACATGCTTACAGACCCCGCTATAACTTTGCCCCCCCTTAACAAAACCTCACCAAACTTCACAGAATCAATCTGACGGGGCCATATACTTTTTTTTGGCAAAGTTGTGTGAGAATTAATCCAGGGGGGGGTAAAGTTATAAGCCGCCCAAAAAGTGCTCTTCCTATGGGTTGAGCAACTTAACCATAAGTACGGGGCAACTGCTGCAGGCACCTGTAATAATAGGGAATCTACCTTCGGAAACGGATTTCTTACTCTGAGTTTTTACCTGTTGTCTCATAATGCATGCAGTCCTTCATTAATTAGCTTTAATGATTTTCAATGACACATGACCTAGACTCTCAAGAATGTAATACCCCGTACATTTCTGCTTAGTGCCAATACTATTACCTGAAGTAAATTGTGCTAATGTCTCATGATTTAAGGTTCTTCTCCAGTACTGGGGTGAACAATCATCATATGACCCCCATATGACATTATTTTGCATGCAATTAAATGAAATGTAAGGAGAGTGGATGCGCAAAGTATTGGTTTTACTTGGTAGAAAAATGTGCTGCCCACAATCCCAAAGTTGAGTACTAAAACACTAGCAAAATGCAACAAAAACCCAGTAAACTAGGGGTCTACATCCTTTAGCTCGCCATATGTTTTGGACTACAACTCCCATCTTCCCCAGTCTTCATAACAAATGCCAAGGGATGTTGGGAATTGTACTCCAAAACACCTGGAGAGCCAGAGGTTGTAGACCCGCCCAGTAAGCCTATATGCCACCACTTGGCCCTTAACACGTGCCATCAAGCGATGCCCTAATTGTAAGTGGTGATTTCTAAAACCTTTTCCAAGTCCTTTGACACCTGCTTTTCGGTGGAGGTATGTATGGAGGTGTATGTATGGCGAATGCCCTGTTTTTGTGTGTGCTGAAGGGTATTTAATGAGATTTTGCTCCATACAGAATTCTCCCATGCAGTAATACCCTATAGCTCTACATGGGGATTTATGGTTAAACATGTAGTGAAAAGAGTTGCAGAATATTTGTCTGCTTAGTGCCTGGGTAAAAAAAGGGTGAACAATAGAGACTGTGATGGTAAGACAGCTGACTAAATATGTGTGCATCTGTGCCTTTGCACCACTCGTCTTTGTACCACCAGCATGAACACGCCCACTCTTGTATGGCAATCATTATGGGATGACGTGTCCCTTACCATCCATTATAATGATATTGTAAGTTAGCAATGAGTTCTACGATCATGTAGAGGATTGAGGCCAAAGTTTGAGTTCATTATCTACATTCTGGAGTTCTGATATGACTTATCCGTTTAAAGTAAGATACTGGGGGTATTTCGTACCTTATGATACATGGTCAAACCATAACCATAAATACTTGGTTTCTTGCTTGCTCTAATAGATTGGATCTTCCAACGGTGAATATGTAGAATAATTATAGAATATGTATGGTTGGACAAGCACAACTTTGTGCGGCTGTGCAAAGTTAGGTTATGTTATTTCGCCTTTATACTGTGCACCTCACCACCGTAGTGGTCATAGAGTTCCGAAACCTTGTCTTTGGTTGAACTGTGACCGCACCAAGGGTGCAACGTAGACCGTGGTGTGTGGAATGAGACTTAATGAGGGAAAAGGTACACAGGAATTGGCAACAGTGAGAAAGGTTGCAGATAGAGCAGGAGACAAAAGGTGGCAGGGAGAGGGGAAGATAACATGAGGATTGAGTGGTAGCATTAGCTGGGATGCATGTACCGTAGTATAGGTTTAGACCAAAAAGGTAATGAAAAGAATCAGGAGCTGTTATTAATGGACAAATCACTTAACTTGTCAGTTAGGAGTTGTAGGGTATTTTGTGAGGTTCCCTAGCGTACCACAAGACACGGGGCTAGACTCACTTTGGGACCAGTTACTGAAACTAAAACCCAGGATTTAGGGTTACACTAGGGGCATAATTTCACTACCTTATTTGTATTGCATTGTTGGTTCAGTCCAATTACTCAGAATAGACTTACCAGGTCACCTGAAAAATGATTTTTTACAACCTATGGGAAAGCATGATTTTGCTTACAGAAATAATGTGTCACGCAGAAAATAGCCATGCACACAGCCTTCGTTATTTCACAGGATACTTTATAAATCGCCTGCAGTCGGAATAAACCCACACACAGGAATGCACAATATGCAATCTTTCTACATTGAAATCAACTGAGGACAAAGAAATATACTCTCACCTATCGGCACATGCTGGTTTAACAATCTGCCAAAAGTGATGCCATGCATTTATTGCTGTAGCAGTTTTAGAGTACTTTTAGCTTCTCTCACCCCAGGCGAAATTTTCCTCTGTCTGCCCGGAGAATTATTGCAGCTCCCTCACCCTCCTCTCAACTTGTAAGAAAACACTGTGCGAACAACCTTGAGGAATAACTGTTTCTCTAAGATCTGAGAGCGGTAACTTCTTTTTTTTATTATTGTATTTTTTTTTGGGAAACTAATCTCACATAGAGAAATGCTCTTCACTTCAGCAAATGAAGAACAAATAGACTTTCCTGATGCCTGATATGTTTTTCTTTTTCCAAAACTCACCACAGCTATATTCTATCACACACAAACACAATGAAATGTCCTCACTTGGTTACCGATACACTTACCCAAATATGCCCAAAAGGACCTTGCTTGCAATGCCAGCAAGAGATGCCTCTCTGCGCACTGGGCTGCTTGGCTGTCTCTCTCTGAGCACACCCCGCTTCCTCTATTGCAGCAGGCCTCTGTCAGGGGCATCTTGGCTGTCTGTCTCCTCTCTCTGCCAACTTCCTTCTCCCTCTTTGATTAGCAATGATCCCAGCCCAGCGTCTCTCTAATTGCACCTTTTTTAAACTCTTACTGCACTCCTCCTTCCAAGGTATATCTTGCTACAGTAGACATACCATATTCCTGCCTATTGCACTGATTGCATCCCATCAATCAGACACCTCCTCACAGATGCCAGGCCCCCTAGAATCTTCCAGAAAACTCACACATGTTCCGATCCTGTCACCTTTACACAGAGTTTAGCACAGCAAGCCCAGATGGCTTAGTTGAAAATGTTTCCTTCCAGTTTCCTGCACAAACAATGCACCTAGTTTGCTGCACATTCCATGTTTTCTAACACTCACGTTTTCCATCGGAAATGCAGCTTGAATTCTTCCATTTTTTCTTTAGGTAGCATTTCAGAGCCTTTATCTGCAGTCCCATTTACATCCCAGTTTGCACCCTAAGTTTGCACCAAATGCTATGGACACAGATGTCCTACTCTAAACACAAATTGTATTAATATGTTACATGTTAGGAGTTAGTAGTTAATCATGTTAGGGGTTAGAACACAGTCCCTACACTTCCTGAAAGTTTGCAGCACCATTACAAGAGTATTTCCCAAGGTATCTCTCCACTCTGGTTTGCATGAATTCTCAATGTTGTCTCCTATCAGTGTACCCCATACACCCTAACATACTCTTCTGCAGAAGTATAGGTTATGATTCCTGGCCTAGTTGAAATGTGCACCATTCAACAATTTGCACTACCCAAATCTCCTACAGAATGCAATGTGTTGTAGGTTTAATTATAAGTAAGGTTATGCATTTGTGATGACTTGAGATGTGCTCAAGAGTTCCTGGATGTTTTGGAGGCTTAGAGACCAATGCTCATATTATGTCCCTTATGAGGAGTCCTCGAGGGACCTGGTGCTACTGAGCCCACTGACAGAAGTGCCAGAGTAAGAGATGGCTGTGTGCTGGAGGACAAGTTGGAGGACACAAAGTGGGTGAAATGACAAACGAATCTCTCACACATGGAGCCGTACTCAAAATAGAATCCCATGGCGGGGGAAAGAATGCAAGTGCACAATTATGTAACAGAAAGGCCTGACATAATCCTATTCTATAGGGCACCATTGGAAAATGTAATGAATGCTGTTGTTTCCTTTGCTGTGTCCTGGCTGGGTGCATTGGCGAATTACATGGGAAATCATGTGCTTCTTCGAGCTATGGGAGCTTTCTCGCTGGTAGGCCATATTACAATATCCTTTTCAGTAAAACTTGCAATGGCCAATATAACGACTGCTACGCCGAAACAACGTCCCCAAAGCTCTACATTGATTGCTGTGGTGATCCATTTTCTAATTACAGAAGGCAAGAGGTCAAATGGGGGGCAGGCTTCGTAAATTAAAATAATCAGGGGGGAGGGGTTTACCCTAGAAGATCACTTCACTTGCTCCCAAATTTTGTTTGCTATGAAAAATAGCCAGGGGATAAGAATTGAAGAAATGCATAGTGCGAGGCCATTTTGAAGAGCATATTCCATATAGTGATGGGGGTTAATGACCACAAAATCACATGTGTATTTGCTGAACTATGCTCCAAAAATCTTGAATTCTTGAGGACAGGACGGTGGAGCAGAGGTGTGTGCTCTGCCCATGCTGTTGAAAAGATGGAGCGTTCTCCGAAAGACAAGGGAAGTGATGTTGTGCCTGGCATGGACTGCACATGCTCCTCGGCAGTGCACATACAATGGGAAAGCAAATACTGTGCAGCTTTTCTTCTGAGCTACACTCCTGGACTACAAGTGGACCGTATCCCACTGAGAATGAGCTTTTCAGTAGATAGATTAGTGAGTCACCATGAAAAGATTACAATATGGAGAAGGTTTCAAAGACAGAGCTAAACCAGCCTGCTCTGAAAGAGGTGGAGGGGATACTTCCAGCAGAGGAGACATGCAGAACACAGGATGTTAAGTGGGAACAACTGCCCCTCCAACATGTCACTGACATTCTGTTCCTTGTGGTCTGACATTTCACTTTCCTACCTCCGCAAATATTAAAAATGTGCCTATGTTGAAAAGTCATGGGGGAGCCAAGAAGAGTCTCGAAAGCAGGGATATTCTACATAAAAAAACATACAAATCACATCCGCTCAACTCTTGACATTAACAACTTTACATTGCCTACTGGACTCAAAGGGAAAAGCCACTTTGTGATTTCATGAACAAATCGTGATTTCTGGAGTACGATCTCCAAGAGAAATTACTTGACCCCCAAAACCAGATCTGTATCCCCTCCCTCACACCCATGAACATTAAAAGGCTTCTGCTTCTTGCCACAAGTCTTTGGTGAAGTGGTGTGCTTCTCAATTCTACATAGATACGTTCTCCAATATGATCAGGGCTGTGTACCTTATAATCACATATAAATGTATTCGCAATTTGCAGAGTAGTTGCACTTTTTGTAGTGTATGGAGGCAAACAACAATTAGTCAAATTTAGCGGCCACATGAGTCATAGAAAGAAATTAAAAGGTTCTAATCCTGAAATGAACTTGCTCTGCCATCTGATAATTGGAGTGCAGATAAGAACTGGAATCTATGTCATGTCATGTACTGTAAATCGGAGGTTTAGTTTGCCCGCGCAATTCTACATATCATCTGTTGTACTTTCCTCCGGCTCCTGCATATGTTCAACTGCTCGTGAATCTTAGAGCAGGGTGTAAGGACCTTTAATTTTAAAAGATTGTGTGGTTGGTCCTTATGCACTTGTGCATTCTCAATGTCACTGGGCCTAGTAAGATTGTTGTTTTTGTTCTCCCTTGTTCCCCTCCCTTGCCTTGTCGCGCTCTGAAACACTTGTGTATGAGCGCGATACAAATAAAATATCAATACAATACAATACACATGCACAACTCTGCGCAGTTGCATTTGGCCCAATAAGCCTGAACAAAGTAGAACTTGACCACGATAAGTCTGGCAGGTCCAAATTGGCCCCTGAAGTTTTTTTTAACCATCTGGTTTCCTTCAGTCTGGACATGTTTTGTTTTACAGAGGGTTCGCTTTAGGGATGCTGCCTGCCAAGTGTTAACGACATGGCTGATGGGTAAACATAACAAGCCTGTAAAGAAACGAAGCTCAAACCAGCATTGCTGGTCGTTTCCTATAGCGCCAAGACACCTCTGGGTAATCAATGAGCTTTATAATACCTAGTTAACACATCATAGCGCTGTTTTAGGGGAGTATGTCCCAGCAAATTAATGGTTTTCCCCCAAATAATATGACCACGTGGTAATTTATATATCCATGCTTATGTCATTTCAGAGGAAAAAGAGGGAGTCGTCCTCAAATTTCTAGATCAGTGTATAGATTGGGACCGGCCAGAACAAGAGACAGGCTATCAGCTTATCAGCTGTAACAGTGTGCAGCTACCAGCATAGTCGGACAGTTAATGTGGGAAAAGCGGGAGCCGGCGTGCCCCTGAAGAATTTCCTTTATATGGCACTAATTTGTAGAGTGGAATGAAACATGTAGAGTGGATGTGGTTTCAATTTTGAATGAGAGAATGAGGTATCTGAGTGAATGAATGGCTATTTTTAGCTTTGTGGTCTGTACTGTATTGATAGCACGAGCACTTTAATAACAAAATAGTGGTGAAGAGCCGAGGACCGCTTTTTCGGTTATTATTGTGAGCGATGTCTGTAGATTTTTGTAGGGACGACACTGTTTTGTTCTAAAAAACCTCTCTGTTGCTATATTGAAAGTGGTATGCTGCTATTATTGCATTTTGAATGGTATGAAATGTTACTATATACTGTCTATAAAGAGTTGGGGAATTTGTTTGTGTGTGATGACACTCTGCCTTCTTTGAAAGGACTAGACCCATTCGCTTTTTTGTACTTGCGAGGATAGTATCCAATAGAGGGGCAGCTAAAATTGGGCCGATAAACTACCCTCCTGTCTCGTTGTGTTGTGAGGTTCCATCTCAACCATTCACACAATCGTGCGGTTCCAAGGGAAGCCTGATCATCGACAAGGGACCCACAAAACCCTCCTTCTGCAGCGCTGCTGTGAGTAAGACTGTCTGCCCCTCTCTGTGCCCGAGGCGGAGCTAGAGAGGCTGTTCAAGGCTGCGATGAGGCTGGGAAGCCGCTTTGCTTTCGCCTTTCACATGGCAAAGGCCGAGTGCCTTTCACTTGGCTGTGTAAGGCCTTTATTGAAAGTAGCCAACCAGGGCAATTTAGAGTCCCCATGCACACAGACAGCTATTGTGTACAATAAGTATTACAGAATGGATCTACCTACCACACACAGTGCCCTACTATCATCATTTGCTTACCTGGAAATATAAAGTATTGTGAAAGGAGAAGAGCAAAGGGGCAACGTGCTGGCCTTGGAAGCAAGACCAACAGAGGAACAGGGGTTCGAATCCTGAATCCGCATTTAGAAACCCTATAAAAAAAGATCTTAAAATAAATAAATAAGGATCACTGCTTTTCCTACAAAAATACAGCAGTGAAGCCCTATGCAACTGCTGGACACAAGGTGCGTGTCCTTTGAGCAGAAACATCTCCCTCCACCAGGTGCGTTGCTAGGGGGTGGGTAAGGGGGGTATAGCCCCTGATCTTTTGGTTGTAGCCCAGGATAGAATCTCAGGAGCTACAGCCAAAAGACTAGCTAGCCCCCAGTCCCAACAGTTCCGACATCAGCTTAGCCCCAGGTCTTTTCCAGACCTAGCAACTCCCCTGCCCTCCACCAACCCTGATTACTGTTCATCTTACAGCGAACCACTTCCTTATCTGGGGAATTTGTGATCGGGAGGATATAAGGGAGTCTGTCAAAAATATTGCGTTAATCACTCACGCTGAGGGCACCGCCTCCCATCAAAGACTGAATGAGCCGGTTATTACATTTAATCAAAAGTCCTTCAGCTTCTCGTGTGGACAGCCCTGCACTGCTTATTGAGATAGCAAAAGCTGGCGACGAGTCGTTTCCACCTTTGAGCAGTCTATACCAAGTACCAGGGCGCATTCAGTCACCGCAGAGCAGCAGCGACTTGTAAGTCATCTCAAGCGTGGGTTCATGAGAATCTTCCAGGGGACACGTGACCCAGAAAGGCTCTTTATTAGGGGCTCATTTGTGCTTCGCTTTTTACCTCTCATCCTAAGTCTGTATTTGTCAACAAGATATTTCCCATCAAACAGCTGCACCGTATTCACAGGATCCGGCCAGAGATGGAAGTGCTCAACCATGACTGAACTATACCAGCTGCTTGTAAGCACTGGAAAAATAGCAACCTCCACATTAGAGAATATAACAGGTTTTAGCAGAGCACAGTTAAAACATGGAGTCGTTCACACGTAGGGAGATGTTCAAAATCCATCAGCTCAACAAGCTTAGACGAAGGTCTGCGCTTTATGCAACAAACAAGGCCGAACATGCTCAAAAACACTGTTGATGCTGGCACAAAAGATCTGGCACAAACAAGTACATTCAAAGGGGATTTCCCATGCAAGCACAGCATGCAGACAGCTTGAGCTGGATCTATGTAGTAGAACACGAGTGGGAACTCAACACCACTACACTCAAACAGATTTTTCAAAATGGGGTCACCCATCGTGAACCTGTTTTCAACAGCAGAAAATTTAAATAAATTAAAACTTCACTTCCAAGTAAACGGAACAGGGGTCCTTAGGCAATCCACTATAGACCTGCTGGTCAGGGATATTCGTGTATGCTCCTTGCTGACACCCTTTCTCTGCAAAGTGGTCCACTAATTACATCAGAGTACATGTGAGAATGGCAACCGTGGTACTCCCACTTATGTAACATCTTTGACCACCAATCAAACTGTATCTGCATCACAATCGTTTAAAACAGAAACACCAACAAGTGACAGATCCCAAACCACAAACTACCAACTTGGCAGCTTGTCTCCTGAATTCCTAGACTTTGCCCACTTACAATGAACCCCCCATTGCTTGCATATACTGCGTGAGGCAAGAAGACCTAATACCAGACATTGTTACTATAATAGAAGTGTCCCTAATATCCTCTCTGTCCAAAGTTGAATTTAGAAGCGTGCATAATATCCTCTCAATGCAAAGTTGAATTTAGAAGCGTGCATGATACCCTCTCTATGCAGAGTTGAATTTAGAAGGTGCCTAGTGGCATCCCCTGGTTGTCTTTAGAAGTGTGCCTAAAATCCTCTCTGTGCAAAGTTGAATTTAGAAGTGTGCCCAATATCCTCTCTGTGCAAAGCTGAATTTAGAAGTGTGCCCAATATCCTCCCTGTGCAAAGTTACATTTAGAAGTGGGCCTAGTAGCGTCCCCTAGTTGCGTTTTAGAGTGTCCCTAATATCCTCTCTGTCCAAAGTTGAATTTCTTTGATTTTGCTTTTTTTCCATGCAAAGTTGAATTTAGAAGCGTACATAATACCCTCTCTATGCAGAGTTGAATTTAGAAGGGGCCAAGTAGCGTCCCCTAGTTGACCTTAGAAATTTGCATAATATCCTCTCCATGCAAAGTTGATTTTAGAAGTGCCTAATATCCTCTCAGTACAAAGTTGAATTTAGAAGGTGCCTAGTTGCGTCCCCTGGTTGTCTTTAGAAGTGTGCCTAATATCCTCCCTATGCAAAGTTACATTTAGAAGTGTGCCTAATATCCTCTCTATGCAAAGTTGAATTTAGAAGGTGCAAAACCGTAATTAGAAGTGTGTCGTGCTTCCTCTCTGTGCAAAATCGACTTTAGAAGTGTGCCTACTATCTTCTCCGTGCAAAGTTGATTTTAAAAGAGTGCCTAATATCCTCTCTGCGTAAAGCTGAACCTAGAAATATACCTAATACCCTATCTGTCCAAAGCCAAACTTAGAGGTGTGCCTAATATCCTCTCTTGCAAACTTGAGTTTGGTGCCTAATAGTGTACCCTGGTTGAATTTATAAGTGTACCTAATAACGTGCCTGGGTTGACTTTAATACTGTGCCTAACATCCTCCCTGTCCAAAGTTAAATTTAAAAGGGTGCCTAATATCCTCTCTGTGCAAACTTGAATTGGTCGGCTAACACCAACTCTGTGTCCCTAATATATATAATCCCGTGCCTTGCCTAATCTCAGATGTGTACCCATCTCGGTGCAAAGCTGACTTTAGAAGTGTATATAACAACATCACTTTGAGATAGCGGAATTAGACAATGTCCCTAAGAGTGTCACTGTACCAAAGTCTTGAAAGTCTGTTCTATAGCATATGTGTGTCATAACTGCACTTAGAATGTCTACCTATAGCCTATCCGTGGCATAAATGCATTCTTAAACTCTGCCTGCCCAATAGCATGGCTGTGTCATAATTGCATTTGAAAACTGGATTTAGAAAAGCTAGCCTAATGCAAGAGCCTAATTTGTAGCTAAATTTGTAGCCTAATTTATAGCCTAATTTACAAAGTCTGCGCCATAGCCTATTTATGCCATAACTGCAAGCAAAACTCTGCCCTACGCATATCGGTGTCAAATTGGCACTTGGAAATTGGATTTAGAAAATTTAGCCTATAGCGTATTTATATCATAATTGCTTTTAGAAGTGCTCCTAAATTCCACTTATAAGAAGTACCTAAAAACAATATCTGCGGTGTTGTTACACTGGAAACTCTGCCTAAGAGCATACCTGTATCCCAGCTTCGCAATTTAGTACATTAAAACTTAGTAGACGTGAATAATTTCACCTTGCTTAGTTGAACCTATAAACCTTGAATATGAATAATCTCACCCAGTCGTACCACTCATCCTAACCATGAGTGCACCCATTCCACTAAGGTCTACCAGAAACGACCACCGGGCACCACCCCCCCTTCTAGCCAACCCTACCTCCTGTCCCCCCCTCCCCAAATTATCCCACCCTCCACCCCATCCCCCTCGCATCCCCTTACCAAACACCAAGCCAGAGGTGCACAATGGCGTGCCATCCACCCTAAGACCACTACTCTTACGAACCCCACCGATCAGCCTACCGCAATCATACACGTTCCCCTCACAAGCCTCCAAGTACACCCTGCCCAGCAATCATGTACCCCGCGCTTCTCCTATCAACTCCCACCTCCATCCCGCCACGACCACACTCCTTCCCCTCCCTAAAAATTGCACGCCTAGCACGAACGGAAGCCTCATCCCTCTCCCCCTCC
Organism: Ambystoma mexicanum; assembly: GCF_040938575.1. NCBI lineage: Eukaryota > Metazoa > Chordata > Amphibia > Caudata > Ambystomatidae > Ambystoma > Ambystoma mexicanum. The sequence continues at coordinate 1,164,937,415 of NC_090927.1, read as the reverse complement.
GACCGCCCTACCGTCTCGCACACACCAATCGCAACAAAGACACTAAAGAGGAAACGTTCCTGGTCCCCCTCAATCTCTCAGCACTCATCGCCTCCCCTGTCTTGACCCACCACCTCATCCCCCACTTCACCACCCTCACCCCATGCCTCACCCTGCTTAAAACCTCTCTCCCTCGATTTCTCACCAACCACTGCTGAAACTCTTAACCCAACACACCCCACCTTCAAGTCCCCCAGGCCAAACCGCAACATCCCAACACACACGTCCATCCACTCCCACCCAAAACCTGCCAACTTCTCCGCCCGCCCACTCTTCCCATCGACCATCAACCACTCCACCCCTCTCACTCTCCTCTCTCCACCCTCCACCCCCCCTGCATCCATCTCTGCAGCTCCGACATCAACCTTTTCTACCGAAGTGAACTGCATCCTATTTAATGCCCGATCTGTAGCAAAAAACAGACACAGCATCTTTGACCTCCTCACCTCTGACACACCAGAGCTGGTCTTCATTACCGAAACCTGGTTCTCTGACAACTTCGCCCCTATCACCAATGAAGCCTTCCCCCCCAACTACTCCCTCATCCCACGTCCTTCTAGAGGAGGAGGAATAGCATTCGCCTTCAAATCTCACTTCCACGCCTCAATCATCGACAACCAACCTTCCATCCCTTCCAGCGAATCACTGCTAGTTAAACTATCACTTTCCCCATCGTTCTCCCACAGCTTCCTAATAATTTACAGACCCCCTGGCTATGACAGACAATTCTCAAACAACCTCTGCGACTCTATTGCCGCACTCCAACTAAACCATCCCAACCTCACCCTTCTGGAAGATTTCAACATATGGCTCGACATTCCCACCAACCCTATGACACACTCTCTTGTTGACGGCCTAGACACAATTAACCTCCAACCCCACATCAACTGCCCAACCCACCATAAAGGACACACTCTTGATGCCATCTTTAGCTCCCACAACCGGATACATCTAAAGCCCCCAACCCCTATCATCTGGTCCGATCATTTCATTGTTTCTTTCACCATTCGCTCACCCAACCCACCTCCCGTGCCCGTACCTGAACCTCCGACTATACGCAAATGCTGGAAGAAACTAATATTCCTTCTTGACCTAGCCGACGCACTCCTCCAGTCTCCCCCGCCTACCTGCCTACTCAATAATCAACTGAACCCCAACGCCTTTGACTCTTGGCTCAATACCTCCCTAACGCGACTCACACCCACTTGCAAACCATCAGCCCGCCGTGGCCACTTTCCTAGATGGTTCACACCTGAGTTGAAGACCAGTAAACAACTATACAAATACCTAGAACACAAATGGCGGAATGACAAAACTCTCCTGAGCAGATCCACCTTAGCCCGGCACCTCCATCAGTACAAGGCCGAAATCCTAGAAGCAAAAAAAAGCCCATTACAACTTCTGAATTCTAAACTGTAAAAACCCCAGCAAAGAACTTCACAAAATCGTCACCGAATCCACCAAACCATCATGCACCACCACCGCGCCGTCCCCCTCTCAATCGCTGTGCAATTCACTCTCTCTCCACTTTTACACCACAGCTCTCGAAAGAACGAATGCTCTAACCAATAAACTCGCTCTCTTATACCACCAGGCAACCCACCATACCAGCCATCCCACCGCCAGCGACCACTAGCCAACCAACGTTCGACTCCTTTAGTCCAATATCAGCTGACAAATTTCTCAAACTCCTTTCCGCCCGCAAACCATCTGGCTCCCCACTGGATCCCTGCCTGGCCGCAACCCTTAAAGAAATGTTTGCATCTACCTGCGCAGGAGAACACGCAAGAACCATCATAAATGACTCACTTGCCTCTGGAATTTTTCCTGACTCGTTCAAAACGGTTCACGTCAAACCTCTCTTAAAAAAAACCTCCCTCAATCTCTCGAGCCCAAAAACTAACGCCGCTTCTCAAACACAAGGTTCCTTGCCAAACTCATCGACCGAACCGCCTACGCCCAACTAAATGCCTTTGTTGAAGCCAACAATCTCCTAGACCCTGCTCAATCAGGTTTCAGAGCCCGACACGGAACTGAAACCACACTAACCTCAATCTGGGATGACCTTAAAATCATGGCAGACGCAGCAGGATGTGCTGCATTAATCCTTCTTGACCTATCAGCCACCTTCGACACAATCAATCACTCAATCCTCCTTGACCGCCTCCACTCCTAAGGAATTCGTGGAACCGCTCTAAAGTGGATAGCTTTGTTCCTCAAAGATAGGTACCAAATAACGCTACCCTCCACCTATTCCTCCCAAGCCCGACCAGTCGACACGGGAGTTCCACAAGGAGCATGCCTATCTGCCCTCCTGTTCAATTTCTACTTGATCACCCTCCCACCAATAATTCGCTTACACAACATCCTGTGTTACAACTATGCCGATGACACTCAACTAATTCTAAAACTCCTGAACTCAAAAGCCAACTGCCGACCTGACCTCGCTTCCTGCCTCCTTGACATAGAGCTCTGGATGACCAGAAACCACCTCTTGCTAAACCCCGCCAAAACCAACATCCTGGTATGTGGCAACTCTGAACTTCTTCCACACCCACTACCCTGGCCATCTGCCATGGGCAATTCACCGACTCCCTCTAAGTCAGTAAAAAACCTTGGATGCACCCTCGACTCTGACTTAGCACTCTCGCGCCAAGTCAACAACGTCTCAAAGTCCTGCAACTACCACCTTAAAACTCTTAGGCGCATCTTTCCATATCTCTCCTTTCCCAACAGACTCTCCGCGGTCCAATCAATTGTTATATCAAGACTGGACTACGCTAACCCACTCTACTTCGGAATCCACGCTTACCAAATGAATAAACTACAAAGAGCACAAAATGCTGCAGCCAAACTGCTTCTAGCGCTCGGCCCGAGAGATCACATCACCCCATCCCTCAAAACTCTGCACTGGCTTCCGGTTGCCCGAAGGGTGGCCTTCAAAACTTTATGCATTTCTCACCGAGCACTGCATAAAACCGGACCACAATATCTTCAAGACAAGTTAAAACCCTATCAACCCCCATGAAATCTAGCTCAGCCGGCCTCCTAGTCATACCCAAAACAAACTCAGTCAGGTTAGGCGGATCATCATTCTCAGCCTTGGTCCCCACACTGTGGAACGCACTCCCACCCCACATCCGCCTAACTGAAGATCTAATGTCTTCCTGCAAATTACTGAAAACTTGGCTCTTCCCCTAAAACCAACCATGTACTGAAACCAACTCAAACTGAATAACAACATCACAATGACACCAACCCAACAAACTACTAGATCTTGAATAACAATAAGACAAATAACAATACAACATCAAGATCCAAGCGAGAAATTGACAACTAATAACCGCTAATGTAAACTAAAAAGACAAACAAAATAGAATGAGGAAATTAGATCAATGCAGTGAAATGGATAAAAAGAATCAATCGTACGAAAACAGTAATTGCGGTTTAAATGAATGAAATAGGTGTAATGATTGCAATGGACAAATAAACTAAATGAACGAAATGAATAAAGAGAAGACGATGGAAAGATGAATACAGGTGACTGATGAGTACACAGACAGATGACATGGAATGTATGAGTGCATGGCATAAATGGAAAGTACAGAATAGACGATTCAAGTACATGAGACGGGTGTAGTGCATGAAACAAATAGAGAGCACGGAACGGATCCAGTGCGTATGGCAAGTGACATGGCCTGAACCGATAATGCATGATAAATAAACGAAGTGAGTAGAGCGGACGAAATCGGTAGAATGGTTGAAGTGCATGGAACGGATGAGTGCCCTGAGCGGATGAATGCGTTGAGCAGATGAGTGTGTAGATCAGATGAGTTTGTAGATCTGATGAGTGTGTAGATCCGATGAGTGTGTAGAGCGGATGAGTATGTAGAGCGGAGGAGTGTGTAGAAAGGATGGGCGTGTAGAGCGGATGAGTGTGTAGAGCTGACGAATGTGTAGAGCGGAAGGGTGCTTAGAGCAGATGAATGCATAGAGCGGACAATTGCATAGAGCGGATGAGTGTGTAGAGCAGATGACTGTATAGAGCGTATGAGCGTTTAGAGCGGATGTGTGCGTATGAGCGGAGGAGTGTGTAAACCTGCAGGAGTGCATAGAGCACATGAATGTGTAGAGCGGATGAGTCTATAAAGCGGATGAGTGTGTACAGCGGACGAATGCATAGAGCGGAAGGGTGCTTAGAGCGCATGAATGCATAGAGCGGACGATTGCGTAGAGTGGACGAGTGTGCAGAGCAGATGACTGTATAGAGCGGATGAACGTGTAGAGCGGATGAGTGCGTAATAGTGGAACAGTGTGTAGACCTGCAGGAGTGCATACAGCTGATGAATGTGTAGAGCGTATGAGTGCGTAAGAGCGAAGAACTGTATAGAGCCGATGAGTGCGTGGAAAGGACGAGTGCATAGAGGGGATGAGTGCGTGGAGCGGATGAGTGTGTGGAGCGGATGAGCGCATGGAGCGGTTGAGCGCGTGGAGCGGATGAGTGCATGGAGCAATGAGTGCGTAGAGTGGATGAGTGCAAAAAGCGGATGGGTGCGTAAAGCGGATGGGTGCGTAGAGCGGATGGGTGCATAGAGCAGATGGGTGCATAGAGCGAATGTGTGAATAGAGCGGATGAGTGCGCTGAGCGGAGGAATGCGTTGAGCAAATGGGTGTCTAGAGCGGATGAGTGCTTAGAGCGGACGAGTGTGTAGAGCGGATGAGTGTGTAAGAGCGGACGAGTGAGTAAGAGCGAACGAGTGCATAAGAGCGGACGAGTGCGTAATAGCGGACGAGTGCGTAATAGCGGATGAGTGCGTAAGAGCGGATGGGCGCGTAAGAGTGGATGGGTGCGCGGAGCAGATAAGTGCGTGGGGCGGATGCGTGCGCAGAACGGATGGGTGTGCAGAGCGGACAAATGTGCAGAACGGACGAGCGTGCAGAACGGACGAGTGTGCGGGGCAGAAGAATGTGTAGAGCAGGAGAGTGTGTAAGAACGGAGGAATGTGTAAGAACGGAGGAATGTGTAGAGCGGATGAGTGCGTAAGAGCGGAGTATCACGTAAGATTGGAGGAGTGCCCAGAGCAGATGAGTGCTTAGAGCGGATGGGTGCGAATTGCGGATGGGTGCGCACAGCAGATGGGTACACAGAGCGGATGGGTGTGTGGAGCGAATGGGTGCGTTGAGCGGGTGGGTGCGTAAAGTGGGTGGGTGCGTAAAGCGGGTGAGTGCATAGAGCGGGTGAGTGAGTAGATTGGGTGAGTGAGTAGAGTGGGTGAGTGAGTAGAGCGGGTGAGTGCGTAGAGCAGGTGAGTGCACAGAAAGAACAAGTGCTTGGAGCAGATGAATGCGGCGAGCGGATGAGCGCCTCGAGCGGACGAGTGCCTAGAGCGGATGAGTGCCTAGAGCGGATGAGTGCCTAGAGCGGCCAAGTGCCTAGAGCGGACGAGTGCCTAGAGCGGACAAGTGCCTGGAGTGGATGAGTGCGTGGAGCGGACGAGTGAGTGGAGCGGAAGAGTACGTAGAGCAAATGAGTGCGTAAAGTGGATGGGTGCATAGAGTAGATGGGTGCATAGACCGTATGTGTGAGTAGAGCGGATGAGTGCGCTGAGTGGATAAATGCGTTGAGCAGATGGGTGTCTAGAGCAGATGAGTGCTTAGAGCGGAAGGGCGCTTAGAGCGGACGAGTGTGTAGAGCGGACGAGTGTGTAGAGCGGACGAGTTCGTAAGAGCGGACGAGTGCGTAAGAGAGGATGAGTGCGTAAGAGCGGATGAGTGCGTAAGAGCGGATGAGTGCGTAATAGGGGATGAGTGCGTAAGAGCAGATGGGCGCGTGAGAGCAGATGGTTATGCGGAGCAGATAGGTGCGCGGAGCGGATGGGTGCGCAGAACGGATGGGTGTGCAGAGCAGACGAGTGTGCAGAACGGACGAGCGTGCAGAACGGACGAGTGTGTAGAGCGGGCGAGTGTGTAAGAACGGAGGAATGTGTAAGAACGAAGGAATGTGTAGAGCGGATGAGTGCGTAAGAGCGGATGGGTGCGCAGTGCGGAGGGGGGCGCAGAGCGGGTGGGTATGTGGAGCGAATGGGTGTGTTGAGCAGGTGGGGGGGTAGAGCGGGTGAGTGCGTAGAGCGGGTGCGTGCCTAGAGTGGGTGAGTGTGTAGAGCGGATGAGTGCGTAGAGCAGGTGAGTGAGCAGAAAGAACAAGTGCTTGGACCGATGAATGCGTCGAGCGGACGAGCGCCTCGAGCGGACGAGTGCCTAGAGCGGACGAGTGCCTAGAGCGGACGAGTGCCTAGAGCGGATGAGTGCCTGGAGCGGATGAGTGCGTAGAGCGGATGAATGCATGAAGGATGGAACAGTGGAACAGGGAAGTATGTGGATGGAATGGGTGATGTATGTGGATAGAAAAGGTGTCGTATATGGATGGAAGGGGTGACGTATGTGGATAGAACGGGTGAAATATGTGCATGGAACGGGTGAAATATGTGGATGGAACGGATGAAGTATGTGGAAGGTACTGGTATAATATGTGCAACGTACGGGAGAAATATGTGGATGGAGTGCATAAATCAACTTGGATTACACCGACCGGATCGGAGTACATGGAACAGATTAGAGTGCATGGAACGAATTCGAGAGCATGGAACGGGTCGGAGTGCATAGAACGGATTGGAGTACATAGATCAGATTGGAGTGCGTGGATCGGATTGGAGTGCATGGAGCGGTTTGGAGTGCATGAAACGGATTGGAGTCCATGGAACAGAGTGGAGCGCATAGAATTACACGACATACATGGAATGGTTTAGAGTGCATAGAACGTTTGAAAGAGCATGTAAACCATCATATCACAGCACCACGCTTACTCTCTTCCTCACACCACCACTCAACTAGAACACAGAGATACTATGACACCATTCGGTATAGCTGTTCTCATACCAACATCCGCCTCATACTCCACATCACTCTAACTAAACACTGCTGGTTACACACCCTCCAGCCAGGCGTTCTCCTCAGGCCTAACGTAGCCAGAATCGGTCTAGATAAACCTGCCAGAAAGAACACCTACTCCTGATCTCCCAACCACCACACCTAATGCTAAGAAGCAGCTATTACACGAATGCCACACCAGCTGCACACATATACGGTGCTCACATGCACCTTTGACTCTATCTACTCTCTCTACTGACTTGAACTTCGGTTCCCGAGGGTGTTCAACCTACCAGCGCCTTGAGACTATACCAATGGTACATAAGGCGCTATATAAATGCAAAGTAACATAACATAACATAACAATAAGTGGAAAAGGTTCAAACACATCAATCCCAGTGACTGCACAGCTTCAGACCGTGTCACCTATCCCCTCTACCATCTTGATTCAGATCTAGTTAACAATTTACTCAAAGTACATTTTGCTGCGTTGGCAGCCTACGCCACGTCTCAACACAAGGTATCGTGGTGGAAGGTTCCCATAGTTAGTGTTTATGCAAGGAGTACAAAAAAACCTGTGGCACACCACCTGGTTGGGATCTCTATATGGTTCCACAAAAACGAATGGGCCTCCATTTAAACTAAGGCATAAGGCACCATTGAGAGAGCTGTCATATAAAGTGGCTTTCCGAACTGCTAGCCCATCAATCGGAAGAATAAGTGAGCTACAGGCACTATTAGTCTCTGAGACATTTGTCAAACACAAAGTGGTTTTAAGAACATATAACCCACGTTTATTAAAAAAAAATCTCATGAATTCTGAGGTTACTCAAATGCAGGTGAAAGCATAGTTGGATGCGGGTGATACAGCGTATGAATCAGTGCGGCTTGACACCAAACGTTTTCTACGTGAGGATGTGTAGAGGTGTTCTTCCCTAACTCAGCCCGGGTGGCTGTAGCAGGCCCTGGCCCTGTGACTTTGTGAGACATCGAGACTCCGAGCCGGGGGAAATCTCTGGAGCGGTGGCAGCGGAGCAGCATAGTGTAGCAGGAGGAGCCAAGTAGTAGAGGAGGAGGAGGTTGGCAGAGGGAATCTGCTGGTGGGAGATCCCTGCGGTCCCTCTGGCAGTCCCTCTGGGATGAGAAGTAGGCTGCTTAAGGGTTGAGGATTCAGTCTATCTTGGTTTGTGCAGCCTGGGGCTCTTGGTTTGGCTTGGCTTTGCTTGACTCTGTCTGACCTATACCTTATGGTAATAGGTACATTGAGCGAGAAGCCTCTGGCAATGTTTAATTACCTGAATTACTATTCTTGTTGCCCTGTTCTTGTCTTGTATGCTCCCACCCCTCTGTGTGTGTTTTAGAGTTATAATACATGCGGAGAGTCGAGTGCAGACTTTGGCAGATGCAACTTGGTTACCCCAATTTTCGCACGGGATTGCCGCTGAGAAAATGCTTTTTTGGAGCCACCATACCTTTAGCAGGTTTTGGCAGTGCGTAGTTGGGAGCAGTCTTTGGCAGGACTGGCAGGACCTTATATGATTGGTGAGAGATTTTTCTAACTTCTCATATATCTTTGGTTCAGTTGGTGGATTTGATTTGATCCAATGTCCACTTATTCCCTAAGAAGAAGGGTAGACTCTGATATGGTGGCTCAACCGGATTCCTTTATAGGCTCTTAAGTAGCCGCCTTATTAATGACTTCCCTAGTCGAGGATAATTGGGTGCAGAAGGTTTCATTTCAAGAGAACCTAATACTTTGGTGTATTTGGCAGCAGAGCCCATACCACTTCTGCCCCCTGCAGCCGAGGGATGAGCTCTCCATGCTGGAAGTGGTCAGAAATGCAGTGGGTCAGAGAGACGGGGATGGCAGCATACATGCTGCGGGTGGGCAAAGTGATGGTGTTTTGGATTTCCAGGACCCTTTGCCGATTGCCCAGGCCCCGGTAATCGGGGATGTAAGCAGTGTTGAGTTTCTGCGTCTCTCTGGATCCCTGACTTTTCGTGGATTGGAAAACACCCGAACGATTGGAGCCATCGGCCTGTGCGTTTTATCCATACCACCCTAAAAACCTCTTAGAATAATCAACAACAACTTGGCGAGAATGCGAATGATATCGGTTTGGCGCTCTACGTCCTGAATTTCACCTTAATATCACTAGTAAAACTTTATGAAATCATTAAAGAAGATTTAAAAACACAGGAATTATCTTTATCAATGCTATTGGCAAAACTAAATTTCCTGTAAGGTTTCATCTTTGCTAAATCCTCAGAGGGTGGGGAAGGAGCAAAGGAAGTGCATAATTCCATTTAGGCAAAAGTGGTAAAAGTAGGAGCTAAGCAGGAAGTGGGGATGGATTATTCTGTTAAGATCATTGAATAAGACAGTCCCACTGGTTTGACAGTTCAGGACGACTCGGCAGGTCAGTCTTCATCGCGGACTGTGATAACAGATAGCTTGAAGATGGATAATTGATCAGGGTAAACCAAGCATTTCCATGTATTTGATAAGGGGTACATGAAAGAAAAAGGATACTGAGGCAAGAAATCCGCAAAGTAAAAGAAAAGTGGCTGGCTGATAGGGAAAAGGTCACTGAATGGCTCAATTGAATCACTCACAAAAATGATACAGCTTCTTTCCACCCATGATGATTATCTCTTTTGGGGTGCTATCAATTCTCTGGAGTGTGCCCAAATTATGGCTCAAATAAATCTGATATCAGAGCCAATTTGGAGAGAACACTTTGAAACATGATATACTCAGTCACATGACGGTTCGTCTTATCAACTGAGTTCTAATGAGATACTTACTGCAGATGATTCAGTCACATGACGGTTCTTGGCAATCTGTCTTGAAGGCCATCAAAAAATCTAGTTCTTCCACAGTAGTGGGCCCTAATAAGCCGGCCAAATGTTTATTCAAATCGGATGGGCATACATGGGCAACCATTTTAACATTCTATTTTAATAGTCTTTTAGAGGGGAGTGTTTTCCCATCCTCTTGACAAACATTGCACGTGGTTTTAATCTAAAAGAAGACTTCTAGGACTGATCCTAAAAACTACTGACTAGCTCAATAGCTATTATGGACGCAGATAATATGATTTTCGCATTCCTGCTCTGAGAATATCTCATTAATTGGGCAAATAGTGTGGGACGTCCTAGACACTTCCAGACAGGCTTCAGAAAACAACACGGAAAGAGTTGTAATGATGTTTTTGCTTAAATGTTGTCAAGACCTTAAAAACGAGAAATATCTTTCTATATTCATTGCTTTTATAGACCTCACCACAAAATTCGACCTGGTAGACCGAGGCCGACTGTGACAAAAATTGAACTCCTGGGGTATCCCTTCAGGACTGTTGCGCTTTATCATAGGTCTGTATACACAATCTAAAATTCAGATTTGTCTGGATGAAGAAGGGAATTTGTCAAAACAGATCTGTACTTTCTCAGCTTAAGACACGATTGCATCCTTGCATCCTGCCTTTTAATCTCTATTTCTCAGACACTGGGCCTCATTACGGGTCCGGCGGTAACCGTGCTGGTAAAACCCGGCGGGAAAGTCAGGCGCTGGTAAATTGTTGTTCCCCATTCCTATAGAGTCCTATAGGACTATAGGACTCTATGGGAATGGAGACCACTGAAACACTGGCACCGGTAATAACGGTGCCAGTGTTTCTGTGAAACTCTGTGGGCGGGTGCCGGTCCGCCTGGCAGGTCAGACCTGCCGGACGGGAGGTCACCCGCCCAGCTGAGTTGCACTTTGCTGGTCCGGAAACAGCTGTGCCGGTAAGCTTACTAGCACCTTTGTTTCTGGACCGGCAAGGTTGTAATGAGGCCCATTGACCAATATTTAGAAAAATATTTTTTTACACAACCCAAATTACCATAGTTTAGTTTCCCTTGTCTGGTATACGCGGATGATTTTCTTCTATTGGATTGAAATTTAGTGGGTTACCACGAACCTTGAATAACTTTGTCAAATTCACCAAGGACAATTTTGTAAAGATCTATCCGGAAAAATCTAAGATTTAAGGTTTTAATAATCAAAAGAATTGCTATCTTTCAAATGGGTTCTGAATGGGATACCTCTTCAGAACGTCAATAGTCTGACCTACTTAGGTTTTCTTATTGTAAATAAAGTCTGTAAACAGGGCATAGTTGATTTTTTTTGAAGAGGAAGGCTATTGCACTGTTTGGACAGATGATCAGTGTGAACTCCAAGTATGGGCATTTTTTGTTGATCCTTGTTATTAAATTCTACGAGGGGAAAGTCATTCCTAACATGATTTATGGAATATAAGTTCTGAATGTACATGCTCTTAAGTCTTTGAAACGTTATGAGGCGCTGATATGGCAAAGAGTCTTATGCTTGCCAAATTGTATTGCAATAGTGGTGATCCGCTTTGAGTTTGGGCCAAGATTTCTGAAGTGCATAGGAAAAAGGCATTGTCTATTGTTATATCCTAAATTATTGGACCCTCTGGTTTGCTCTCTGTATACTGAATTAAATACTGTTATGGAATCTCAGAGAGAGTGTTCTATTAATTAATGTATTCATAAATGTAATGCCATCCTGGAAGATGTTGGTCTTGTAGCTCCGGATTTAATTTAGAATACCAATCACGTTAAGAATGTCTTGTATGCAAACGATTGGATTCTCTTCAAGCGTATCACTCATTATCACACCTTACACTAGATCACAAAAACAAGGCTAACTGGCTCCATACCTGGGATTCTTGCTTGATCATGTGTCCAGTGGTGATTTGATGTGTTTTAGATTTGATATAGTACCTACCCGAGTCATTTTTATTGAGAGCAGGATAGCTCAGGGGCAACTTGCTCTCCTTGGAAGCAAGATGACGTGGAGCAACACAGGTTTGATCCCCGGGTCTGCGCTTAGAAACCTCTGGGTATTAAGTGCGTTATAAATAACCTATCACATTTTGTAGATTTTGCGGTGATGTTGCTGTAGTAGAAACATTGAAGCATATACTGATACACTGCACAACACTTGAAGCACAACACATTTTATATTTTAGAAAATGTGTTTTCATAATGGATTGTGTTGATGGGGACAGACTGTGGAGGAGCTTTCTAAATGGATTCCCCACCTCGGTGGATTTAGCAGTTTTGGGGTTCTTAAAAAATTAAAAGCTATTCACATGATTTTATGAAGAACAGAAGCTGGTGGTATAAAACAATTATTAATCTAAAAATGATTAATCCTTGAACCTATTTTATTGGAATCTAGCAGAAGTATCTCTGAACGGGTTCTGTATACAGACATGATAACACTGAATCCTGTAGGTCGCTGTTCGGATTCGCTGATTACTTGATGTACTTTGCACCCTGAAGTAAACTGCACTGAGAATAGGCGTGTGTGGCTGGGTGACATATCCCGGAGCAGACGTTGGGGGGAGGCGAGAGTTGGTCTGCTGCTGGGACCTTCTCTGCTCTCTACCCACCCATCGCCTCACCCTGGAATGGTGCCATTTTTTTTGTGCTGCATTGCAGTGCAAATATCTTGGAAACCGTGCATCTTAGGGCCTGCACTTCGAATTTTGTTCCTCGTGTCAGGGCTGGTCCTTCTACGACCACATTGATGTTTCACCAATTTCATGCAACCGTCTCATGGGTGAAGGCGATGAAATCCAGGGAAAGGGGTGGGATGTCCAAATGTCATGTAGCCAGTAATATCTGGAAGGTCCTAACAGGTAACTATGCAAAATTTGGTGGTGTAGATTGGTGAAACGTTGTAGAATTGTGCAAGGAACAATGCTTCGCCAAGCCACAAACCCACAAACAATTTTTGCCTTGTGCTGAAATCCAGAGAATAGGGTGGGGTGTTCAAATGCGATGTAGCCAGTATTGTCAGGAGGGTCCTAACATGTAACTATGCTATTTGTGGTGCAGATTGGTGACACATTGTGGAATTGTATAAGGAACAACGCTTTGCCACAAACCCTGCCTTTCATATATATATATATATAGATGTCGACGTTGGATAATGTATTTTTTAATGTATTCATCTTTTATGTTTTATGATTACTATGTCATGTTTTGTGAAATTAATTGTCACAACCAAATACAAATGTCATGTAAATCTGTTGAGTTACCAGCTTTCTTCCAAAATCCTCAAAACAAAGGGCAAAGAGCACACTATTAATGTTCATCGAACTGTTATGTATTACCTTGATAAAACAAAACCATTCAGGAAAATGGATCCGTTTTTGTTTCATTTGCAACATGCAGGAAAGGAGACCAATTGCAAGATCGATTGTTAGGCGAATTCAGCTTTGTTATACCCTAGCAAACAAAACAATATAGTTCACCCCTAAAGCCCATTCAACATCTAGCACAGGGGCAAAATTGGGTTTTATAGCAAATGTTCCACTTGAAGCCATTTGTAAAGCAGCAGCATGGAGTTCCATGTACACGTTCATGCAGCACTATTCTGTGGGCACACAAGCAGGAACAGCAATAGTCTTTCTGTGGCTTGTATCAGTCCAGAATCACGTGCATTTGTTGCAAACAAATATATCAAACAGTTTGCTATAAATGTATTTACAGCCAGCTTTTTGGTGTTGAATTAAGAGTAAAATACAGATATATCCCTGCTCTCTTGTCAAAATCTATGGAAGTGCAATAAATAAACATATTATGAAAAATGTTTTAATTGACGTAGTAGGTTGAGCATAAAGGAATCTGAAAATCTAGTCATGCATTGTAATTGTATGGTTTATAGTCAGCAGGAATTCTGCTTTGGGAGCTGCATTTCACACTGTGCTAGCTCTGGCAGCAACCGTTTGTGCATCACCGATCAACTTTAGTAACTTACTACAGTTGTATATTGATGTACTTTTTATATTACAGGTGAGTAGTGATGCCAAAGCTGAACTATAACAAGAAAACAAGCATTGTAAAGCAGTTCTACCTTTTGTGTAGGCATGGAATATGCATTTGCCAGGGTACACATACACACACTGGTACAGCCTGGCTGTGTGGTTATTTGTGACACAAGGCAAAACTGTTGGCTTTGCCATTGCTTGTTTGAACAGGATTTCTGTCCCAGAAGCATATGCAAGGACACACATATTGCCTATAGAGCAAGTAATTGAAGGTACATTTGGTTGAGAATAATTTCTTATTGTACCAGGAGCTCATTTGCTGCTGCAATTAAGCCAATAACTCTCATAAAACTGCTTGGAAATAATACTAACAGGCCCTATACAGCACAATGTATGATGCTACTACGTGATAGAGCTTGCCCAAAAAAATCCCAGAAGGGCGTGTTTTGGAGGGGGGGTGAAATGTAATATTCAGAATGACCATAAGGATTACCATGGCGATGGGCGGTCAATGGGTGGGTAAAAAGCCAAATGTCACCCACAAGCTGTTTCTCCCTCCTCAGATCCCATCTCCCTCCTTTCTTGCTGTAATCCAGTGCAATCATTTTGGTTTATAATAGCCAAAACTAAATATGTGTAGGTATTTACACAGATATCGCAGAATTACATATATTGCAAGGAGCACCTTCATCAGAATAGTTGATTTGGGAATCTGCATTTAGTGGCCTGGGGCAGCAGTGGGCGTGGGTATAAATGTGGCATAGAGAACATGAATTTTCAATGCACCATGAGCACATCTGCTGCGATTTATATAAGGGCTAAAGTACCTCCTAAAGTCACGGAAGTCCAAGATGACTTGCAATATCCTTTTTACATGTGGTCAGGGGTATTTAAGTGCTTATAGTACATGGTTGCACCATCATCTCCTTAATTACTTGTGGGATAGTATGTGCTTGGAGGTATTAGCAGTGGTAACATCTCCAAACAGTATTATTGCTACCACTGGTGGAAACCGCGTATTCTCTGCCTGATTGTGAGATTGTGTTACTCCACATTCTGAAGTCCCATAGGACTTAATTTGGAAAAAAAGGGGCTACCACCAGCGAATATACCACCTTCGGTAGTACCCCTGTTATCTTGATGGTAACACCACGATGCATGTGCTTGGGGTATTACCCCCTAATGGGTTTACTAATTTATAATCTGGAGGACTGAAAAAATAACAGGAGGTGATACTTATTTTCAGGGGCCTCCAAACACCTGCTGACGCTCTTGGTCTCTTGCTGCCTCTGATAGAAGTGATTGCGCAGTGGTGGTTAGATGCAGGCACTGTGGAATTGGTTCAGCGGGGAAAACACTAATATGGATATTGTGTTGCATTTTGGAATACAATGCATTTAAAAATGTATTTATTTATGTTTTCATTTGTATAGCTGACACAAACCCAGAGGCATCAGGGCGCTGGAGAGAACCAGTTACATGTAACCCGGAGGCTGGGTTGCAAACATAATGATACACAGTGTAGTTACATCACATATAATATCAAGTTACGTTAGGTGCAGCAATACCAGCACGTTAATCAAACATTCAAGTTTTAAGGGCTATCCAGAAGGATTCCTCCGATCTTAGGGAATGAGGTAGGGAATTCCATTGCTTGGCCGCAATGACTGGGAAACTAGTCCCACCTGCTTTGGCGCTTTTGAACGTGGATTGGACCAATCTTTGAGTGTAGGGGGTTCTGGTGGGCCTGTTAGAATGAATCATGGTAATTCTTTGAACCAGCGACGGTGGGGCAGATTTGGAGATACATTTATGGGTGATGGTGAGTGTTTTGAAGGTGATTATTTTGCAGATAGGGAGCCAGTGAACTGATCTACGGACAGTTGATATGTGTTCAGATGTAGGGATGTTTAACGCAGCCCGTAGGGCATTGTTCTGGATGGTCTGGACTTTTTGTATGTTATGGGCAGAGGTGCCAGAGAACAGGGCATTGCAATAGTCGAGCCTTGCGCCCACAACTGCACGGGCAATAGGGCAACTGTCTGTGGAAAGGAAGGCTCTGGCAGCGTTAAGGAGTTCGGTGGAGTAGGCTGCTGAGGAAGATATAGCACTCACTTGACGGGTTAGGAACAGTGAAGCGTCTAGATACACTTGAGTGTTTTGACAGCTGGTGAGACCGGGATCATGGTGCCATCAATGAAGAAGGCTGAGTACTCAGGGTCTGGTTTTTTAGCACAGCTGGGTGCCCAACGATGAAAAGTTCTGTTTTCTCATCATTGAGGCAGAGGCCTTGAGTTGCCATCCATGCTTGGATGGTGGAGTATGTTGAGTTTAGTGCGGTGACATCATCGGTCTAGGTACCACAGAGGGGAATGAGAATGTGCGTGTCATCCACGTAATTAGTGTATGCTATGCCAAGAGAGTCCAGGAGGTCTAAGAGTGGCTTTGTAAATATATTGTAGAGAGCCAGGGAGACGCAAGACCCCTGGGGTACACCACAATTTATGGGCGAGGATGCATCGCTGGCATTCTCAGAGAATACTTTCATTACTCTGCCCTTCGAGGAAGGAGGCGATCCAGGATGCTGCTTCAGCGGAAAAGGAGGCTGCAGAGGTGAGGTGGCAGCATAAGATGTTATGATCGACTAGGTTGAAGTATGCGCATCGGTCTAGGAGGAGCAGTCGGTCAAGTTTCCCCTCATCCCTTATCTCATCCATTTGATTTTTAAGGTCGAGGAGGGCTGGATCTGTGCCATGTCCTGGGCGGAAACCAGATTGGTGTACTCCTAGGATATCGTTTATTTCTAAGGATGTTGAATTTGAACATAGGCTGCTCTGTCCAGTATTTTTAACAAGAAGGGAACTGTCGTGATGGGCCTGTAGTTATTGGGTAAGGCTGGGTCGAGAGATGTTTTTGTAAGTGGAGGTAAGACCCAGACTTCCTTGAGGCTGGATGGTACCAGGCAGGAGAAAAATAGGAGTTGATGACGACTGTGATAAATGGTGCTTCAGCAAATTGTTTGATGAGAGGGACCCGGCAGAAGTCCCCATTGCCTCTGGATGGCTTTAAGCAAGCTTTTTAATATGTGTAGAGTGTCTTGGACAGAGATGTTATTAAATCTGAACAACGGGGTTCCTGGAGTGTTAGAGGTGGGACTGTCAGTTGCTGTCATTCCTTGGAGGGTGTGATTTAGGCAGCTTATTTGTCAGCTAGTTCTTTCTGAAGTGTGACAATATTCTGCTGCATGTCATTCTGCATGCTGGGGCATCAAGTGGATGGTAGTGGGACTGGGGCTTCCAGTTCCGTGCGGATGGCGAATAGTTCTCTTCTGTCTGAGTTGGCGTTGGTTATTCTGTTGTTGAAGGTGGTGGCCGTGGCTTGGATAATGGCTTTCTTGTATTTTCTGGAGAGGTTTGCGAATTTCTGTTTAAGGGCCGAGGTAGGGTTACTTTTCCAACTAGTTTCACAGCAAGTCTTTTCTCAGCTGAGAATCGCGAGGTCCTGGGTGTACCAGGAGTTGAGATGAGCTACTCGTTTAGCCTTTTTTAGTACAAGGGGTGCAATAGTAACGACTGCCCTGGTCAGACTATCGATGTAGAGACCAACTAAGCTCTTAGGGTCAGAGGCATCTAGGAGCTCTGGCTTAAGGGCATGGAGGAAATGTGATAGGCTATTTCTAGTAAATTCTTTTGGGGCTGTGGGCCAGAGAGGGTGGTAACATCTTGATAGGAAGCTTAGCCTGCGTGCCAAGTGGAATTGTGAACCTGATGATGTGGTGGTCAGACCTTGGACATGTGGTATTGGCTGTGACTGTGATATGGCAGTTTAGGTCAGCTAGCCTGTCCACGGAGCGTCCTTTGATGTGCGTGGGGTTGTGGATGTGCTGATTGAAGCCTAGGCTGGTTAGGGAGTTGGCTAATGATATGGCTGGTAGGTCAGTATGATCGCCGATGCGTAAATTGAGATCTCCCAGGAGAATCACTTGCGATGTCGCTTGATATTTTCTCCTAGGGAGCTAAGTAGATCTTCTTCAGATGTTGAGATGGGGCCTGGTGGGCGTTAGACAAGGTGTGCAGATATGGTGTTGGTGGCAGAGGTAGTCAGTTCTATAGAGAGGATATCACAGTTGTTGTTGAATGAAGTGTTGATTTGTCTAATGTGTAGGTGGTCTTTGGTTAGGACAGCCACTCCACCGCCTCTGGAATTCAGCCTGTCACTTCTGAAGATGGTGTAACCTGGTGGGGTAGCAAGTGATAGGGCAGGGCCCGATGCTGCATGCAGCCAGGTTTTACGTGATGACGAGGAGAAGAGGTTGTGGATGTCTAAGGCATGTGCAGGTAGTGAACAAGCATTAACCAAAGCTAGGTTCAGGGTCTGGCTGGGGCGGTCACTGAAGCCCATTTCAGGACCAGGTGTGACAAGGGGTGATGTGGGCATGGTTAAAGGTAATCTGACTAGTGGGGGTGATGGCAGGGGTAGGGTTGTGGTGTTGGGGTTGCCAGTCATGTTGGAGGTTGTGCCGTTGGAGTTGGCAAGTAAGAGGAGGGGGTGTTCTTGTCCTTAGTCTCAGTATTGGTAACAGTAGGGGTGGCGACCCAAGTGTGGGTACCAGTAGTCTGGGGGGGGGGAGGCAGCGGGCACATCTCTCATGGCGTGCTGGCAAAAGCAATAATTGTTGTAGCAGTCGCACATAGGAGCCTAGTATCCAGACATGTAGGGGAAGCATTAGCAGGAACCAGTGTGTACATTTCAGATGGCATCTTGGTAGGGACCAATGTATTCAATTGACATAATAGGTTAGCATGAACAGTCTCAATCACAGTAGTGGCACAAATGGGGGTTACATCCATAAGTAAAGGCACAGGATAGGCGGGGTTACATTGGTGATATTAGGTGTGGCACACATACGCAAAGAGTATGTGGGTGCATTCATTTTCAGAGAAGTCAATGGCAGGTTCTGTCTCAGCGATACAGGCAACATTATTGGAGGGCGATTTTCTCTGAGACTAGGGCAGTGGCGTTGCCAGCTTGAGCATGGGTATTCATGTGCACGTGCAGGTGTTTATTATCAGATGTGGGGTGGTTGGTGCCATGCAGGGAACGTACGTTGACCCTTGGATCATCGACTGGGAGGCAGGGGGGAGCAGAGACTTTTTTGGGGTCTGCGTTAAGGAGGCTAAATGGGGCACCGTGCCGGGGGACTTTGGTAGCGAGTTGTTCCCTAGCCGACTTGATGTATGCTGCGGCAGTAAGGGGAGAAGGGATTAGGCACGTTCTTAGACCCAGAAGTCTGTTTCTTCTGCAGATCGAGGGGGTTGTAGTACTAGTTTTGTGGGACATCAAGCTTCTCTGTTTACTGTTCATTCCGCAGAGTGTAGGAGCGGTCTTTGAGAGCAAGGGTGTAGTGATACAGCCTTCTGGTACTTCATGGGGGTGTTGGCAGATGGAGGCTTGCTGAACGGCAGGAGAAAAGGTGTAGGGGCTGGTAGAGGGATATCACTTGCGGCGGAGTGGCAGATGACCGGTGTATGATAAGAGCATAATTTTGGCACAAGCTCAGTTGGCAATGGAATCCTTGTCATAGGGAGTGGGTGTACTTTACCATTCGGTTTGGGTTTCAGTGGTCAGATGTTAGGCTGCCAGGCCGATATATAGGTGTAGGTGTGGCAAGTACGGCAGAGGCAGGCTGAGGCACATCACATCCTTATATGCCACCCTTTGAAGTCGGCCAGCTGCGCCATCTGGCTGGGTTTGCCCCAGCATTTGAGGTAACATACAGAAAATGGCCTTATAGCACATCTTGTCTCCGAAACAGTAGCAGCCACCATTGACTAGTCAGGTACCCTGGGAACAGGGGGTAGTATGCGGGATAAGGGGATCAGGACTGCAGCGGGACCCCAGTTGCTGGATTCCTTCTTGGATGATGCTGAAGCGGGGGATCAATGTCTACGCACATGACCAGTGGGCATCGCAGCCATGCTGCGGGGTTCAGAAGCGGGTATGCTATTCTTACCTGTAGAATCAATTGTGCATTGCAGAGGATCTGCTTGCTTCATGGAGTCTTGCTGTAGGGGCGTGTCAGAGCGTCTTGCTCGTAAAGGCTGGCACCTTGAAGAGGTCTGGGTAGTGAGCAGAGGGGTGATCATAGGCATGCAGTCCATGACATGACAAGCTGGCCTTCGAAATGGCCCGGCTCCGCCTCCTGGCTCTGGGGTAGGTTCCCTATTTATTTCGCAGGCAGCCAATCAGCAGGCTCTTCCTGCCGGCCGAGTGCTGGGCACCCTAAATGCTCAAAGGGGTCGTCAGTGCAGCGGCAGCCATTTTGGATTGGAATGGTTCTTCTCCTCATTGCTTCTCATGGTAGTAGTGCTGCTGGCAGTGGTCTCATGGTTATCACTTTATAATAGAGTTTATAAACGAATGTATAATTAATATGCAACCAAGAACCATTTTATAATGTGTAACTAATTAAACAAAGCTGTAACAACACTTTAGTAATTCATAAGCAATTAGTATTTATTGTGTAGCATACACATCACGACCGACTTGGGGGCCAGTTAAACAGAATGAGAGATTATCACTGCTGAAGAGGGGGCCCCATATAGTTCTTGTGCCTGTGGGGCCAACTGTTCTGAGGACAATGATCCTTTATTACTGTGCCTCTTAGGCCTTCATATTCCCCACTGCAAAGTGTGCCAGTCATAGTAACTGTGTGTTCTATAGAGCTACACATCACACTAATAGGTTCAACCTCAATGGGATTCCCTTTTAACACTGGTGAATCACCAGTGAAGCACTCATTCTTTACGGCATGAGCCCAACACCAGTAGGTATGTGTACACAACACAATTATTAGTAATTAGCTACTCATTCACAAACAGTTCTAAAACCGCTGCGGCATATTCATTATGCAATGTCAGTGCACCTTATTATAAAGTGATGCCAAAAAGGTTTTGTAGTTCAAAATGAAGGAATAACATGCAGTGAGAGCCTTGCTCTCCTTTGTTAAACTCCAGGCATGCAATCAATACATATACTTCTATAAGAAACAGTTCCTTATGCATCATTAGTACCCAGCGAGAGTCAAGCAGAATGTGCCACAGGAAGGTACTTTAGAAGAGAGGAATCTGGAAATATAATCACAGCTTTAATTAATTGTTCTAGTAGTAGTTGAAATTCCTCTCTGTACCGGCCTAAGTAGCACGCATTGAGGCATCTCACCAGCTGTAATAAGTTAATACAGTCGCTGAGTGATATCATTTTCCAATTATAGGTGAGCTCTGATGTCACTACAAAACCTCTATAAGGACATTATTCAAAGACCTTTCTATGGGTATTGCTGGCTTCCATGTATTGTTGTATGAGTTTCACAATGCCTCGCCGCTTCTCTGCTGTCCGTGCTGGAAGCATTGGAGCGTTTCGACAGTTGTGCGGTGGGCATTGGGCAACACCCTGGCTTGGGCCTGCGGTCAGTACCCAGTGTGACTAGATGCAGAAGTGGCGGGAAAGTGCCCGGTCATTCTCAGCTTCAGATCTTATTCTATCTTCACGCTTTGATGCTTTACAGAGTTCTGCAAATCTTGCTTTAATCTGAAGACCCGGGGCTAAGCTGATGTCGGAACTGTTGTGACTGGGGGCTAGCTAGTCTTTTGGCTGTAGCTCCTGAGATTCTATCCGGGGCCACAACCAAAAGATCAGGGGCTATAGCCCTCTTAGCCCCCCCCCCTAGCAACGCCCCTGCTGAAGACTAATAGCTCATTAAGGAGAAAAACAAAATGCGCGTGCCAACTAGTGACCTTGCTAAATATGTGTGTTTTTTGTGTTGTTCAAATAATCATAGTCGCCCTTTGGCAGTGTGATAAGTAGCCGTGCATTTCTTCCTTTCACGTCTCTTTAGCACGAGACTAGAAATAGCCTGGTGGGGGCAGGGCTTCTTGGTGGTTTTGGACCAACAGTATACACTCCAGGACCTTTTGGCAGAGTGCCTCATGCACAGGGCCTGGCATTCTGAAGGGCAATGTAACCTGCAAAGTCAGCTGGGATAGCGAGTGAATTCATGAAAAGATTTCCACAACATGAACAGGTGTGCGGGTGGATAGCTCAGGAGTAGAGCGCTGGTCTCTGACATGAAGTCAGCCTGCTCTTTGCAAGTTCTAGTCTAGCAGCAAGACAGGCATAGCCTTTCATCCGGCCTAAGTTGACCAATCTAGTATCGTGCAAAGTAGTGTAATAGTAACTGTTATTACAGTGCCTAGAAACAGGAGGAATGTGAGAAGACAAACTATTGTTATTATCATAGAGGCGACTTCCATCCTCGGGATAATTTTCCTATTCTTTAGTTTTGGCTCATAAATTGCACTTTGTAGTTGCCTATTATGAGAGCAAAAGGAATGGTATGTAGTGCAGAGGGAGGAGCAGAGTCTGTGAATGGATACACATCAATGGTGCCATCTCCAAGTTCCCTTTCATCACATTTTGCAAGTTGTGTTGTTCAGGCACTTTCCTCTACTGGAAACACTTTATGGGAAGCAACTAGGCTTTCTTCAAGTGGCAAGCCACCTCACGAGGACAGAGGGAGGCGCAGCAATACTGAGCTGTCCTTATGTGCAAGGGTCTGTGTTGTGTACGGTGTGCCATGTGGCAGATGAGTGAAGCCTGGTTCTCCCCGAGTTCACAGGTGGGGGCCTTCTCTCCCCACTCACATGGCAACCTTGCCACCAAACGGTCAGTTCAGAGAACCTGTTGGTTGAACAAGAGTTTGGGGAGAGTAAAACCTTGAGGTTTATGGCTCAATCTCGGGGCATAAAAGCTGGTCAAGTCCAACAGCTCCAGGTTTCCAAGGCTCAGAAGAACATATAGCAGAATTCCTCAAGGGTTTCCACTGGCTGCCTTTTGCCTGAAGACTCTGATTCAAAGCAGTCTGCATTTCTTCCCACACAGGCCAAAAGGGCCTGAGTTCCTGTGTTTCAAATTCACACCCCACCACCCACACAACTGAGAGCAGCTGTTGCAAGGCTCCTCTTGATCCCCAAATCAGGACGACAACCATTGGAAGAATGGCCTATTGATTTCTTATTGCTAAACTGCAGAACTCAATCCCAGACACATTTCATCTTGACCACATCCACCCCAAAGTTTGGAAGTTGGGTAAACCACTGGATTGCTCTAGCCTGATCCAGCTCCCATTAATCTTTTCTGATTTTTGCTTTTTGTTGTATTGTCTTTGTTGGCGCCACCATGCCTTCGGGCGTTGTCTTGCATGTGGTACAAATAAAATAAATAAATAAAGTCACTGGCGATCTAGGTCTGCCAGATTTAATTCTGGTGCCCCTCCCCACCCTTTCTGGACTGACAGCTGCCACTTTTTCTCCTATACTACATGATTAAACCAGATTAGGGTGATATTGAGCACATGCAGACAGGAGTAGGTGGCTCTTATCCATTGTAAGGGTTTTCAGGAATCTAGTTCAATATACAGATTCTGTTGGAGGGAGTGTCAGAACAACCAGTCTTGTGCAAGGATGTGCCTTTGGAAGAAGAGTTTACGTTATTTGGGTGTTTTAGGCAGGATAGGATAAGGTGGTTAAATTGGTATTTAGAGGGGGGCAGACTGCAGAGTTACATACAGATAAGCAACCCTACCGTTCATGGGTTAATTGCAGAGCTTTGAGGTCTGTGCACGTTTGCATGGAAAGCCAGTGCAGAGCCTTCACATGTATTGTGCTGTGATTAGAGAGTATCACCTTTTGAAAGTTCAGGGAGAGCTGTCATTGCAGTAGTGTCTTAGCATGGGACCAAGGTAGATTCTACAGCGGTAGTCCAGGCAGATCACTGCCACTGTGCACACCAGGGCAATATTTTGCGTTAGGGGGGCTCCCACAGGTCAGATGTGGGTGGAAAGAGCTCCCTTAATCAAGGCCTTCTGTCATGTTCTGAACATCAGAAATGGTTGCATTAAAAGGTGTTATGGCTTAGAATCCATACCTCTCACCAATCAGCATTTAATCTTCATAAAGTTACACACATTAGAAAAAAGCAATTTCTAAGCAGTTTTCTTTTACAGAGACATAACATCAATAAAACCAGTAAAGAAAATCTTACATTCCCTAAGTAAATTATACAAGTCAATAAGAACAAGAGTAAGAAACTCTTCTTAGTACCTGTTCATCATATTTAGGAAAGATCGCCATTAAAAATGTTGTGGTAGCTAAAATTAGGGAAACATTGTATCCGGTCAATATTCCAAGCCAGAGTTTGTGGCCGTTAATAAATCTGATCATGGAAGAACTTCTCAAAGTAAAATTGCCATTTACAAGCCAATGTCTTACATTCGATCACCAGATTGAATAGGGTTTCAAAAATATCAGGCCTTTTACAAAATTGGCAAAGTATTTCATCAGTTGATAAGATATTTAACCTAAATCTCAGGTCATGGAATGTTTTCAAATATGGCAATATGAAATGCCGAACCGTTCCTTTAAAAAAAATTGGAAATCCCAAGTGGATAAATGAGGTGGTCACTTCGATAAGGGCATTGCTTAGTATCCAGTTAAAATTGTTATACTTGGCTCTACACCTAGGGCTAAAAACATGTATCTTCATATTTGTTGTGTTTATGGTTAGGCTGTTGACATAAGTATCTAAGGTTACCAATTGTCGTTGAACGCCAAAGGGCGTCAGGTCCAATAACACCTGGTCCTCTGCGTATGCCAACCAACTAATCAGGAAATTCCCAAATTTAAGGGGGAAAAGATATTGCCTGCCCCAAATATTCTCCAGTGTCAGCAATAAACATGTTGAAGAGGAAAGTGGTGAGAACAAAGCCCTGTCGTAGTACCCTATATGTGGAAATAGGTCTAGACATGGCGGCCTGGGCATTGAGCCTAATCTGAACTGTTGTGTCATAATGAAGATACTGGAGAATTGCCAAATATATAATGGGACGCTCCCTGTTTCAGAGTCTAGAACAGAAGCGATCGGTCAACGTAGACGAAGGCCATAGTTAGATCAACAAAGGAAACAGAGATAAGAGATACGCCATTTCTTACTAATTGCCCGGGTGTGAAGAGATGATAGGATTAGGCCATTAAGTGTCTTCTAAAGTGACTCCCATCTTTGCACCAAGGTATAGGAAGGTGAGGTGTTGAAGTGGTTGCAGTGTGGTTTCCCACACTAATAGGAGATGGGTTTGTCGGCCTGAAAGGGGACTATGCTGGCAGGCCCAAGAAGAATACAACTTCAGAAGATGCGATTTCATATTTGTAAGTGAACCTGCCAGTCACACAACATACAATAAAGATAATGTGAAGTGACCCCTAAATATTCACAAAGTCCACGTGTTCATTTATGGGGGTTGGACACCAGTGTACATGATACGCTGGCCACATTTCACAGTGACCATCCCATAAAGGGCTGTCATTGTGAAATTTCACAAAAAGAAAAAAAGGCATTTCTATCCCTCTTAGAGGGATAGAAATGCCATTGGACGGCAGCATTTAAAAACACTTTTGTCCAACTAAAACAAAATACATGAGAGGGCCAAACATTACCCAGTCCTCTGCATTTTTTCAAGACATGGGCAGGGGAATGCTTTTCTTCTCTGTGCTTTTTAAAGCTCAACTGGATTGTGCATTTGGAATAAGAAGTGTCCATCCTCTGGTTTTTGGAATCACTCATAAGATGGCAACATCATTTTGAATGTGTACAGCTGTGGTGGGCCCATTCAAATGTCCTTCATACATTGTGTGCAGTATTCTTGCATCTGAAAATTGTTGAGATGTTTAAATGTATCGAATAGTGCCAATACAATTTTGTTTTAGTTATGGTATCTATGTAACTTGAATCAAATCTTAAACATGCAATCTATGTCTTTAAATTGAATTTTAAACATGTAATGTAACCAGATGTAATGTGATATATGTTATACAAAGCCAATTTTGGCTAAAACTATATCAATAAAAAGTAATCTTAAAAGGTATGGACATGTATGTACTTCAAAGCTTTCATGGAGACACGGGCGAAACGGCAAAGAAGTCTTCTTCACTCTTCTATGCCGGTATTCAAGACGGTGACCAGCTGAGCTGTGCACCACTGCTGCGAAAATGGCACTCTCTGAATGCTTCAAGCCATAGGCCAATGCTTATTATGGGTGTTTATGACGTAGAGAAGCAAGACAGATAGCACACTTATATCCTGTGCGGCTTTAACACCTAGTATCATCCTCACATTGACGGGGCAGATAAAGATGGAGATTAATTCAAGGCTGTCACTCTCCATGACTATCTCACCACATCCTGCATGAATTAGAGCTGTCCCCGCCGAGAATACCTAAACACGACCATTCTCACCAGCTGTCCAGTGCAACTGTCGAGTGAATGGAAGGACTTCTCAACAATCCTGAGATTCAGGCGGTGCACAAGAATTCACCCCCAAAGAAATCAACATGCCCATATACAGATTTCCATGAACAAAAAACAATACAACACTGGGACACATGCACATTTGTGACAAATTGGGGGACACACTGCCCACTGATCAGATGCCCCACTAGGGGAGTTGAGTGTTCAAAATGTGGATTTTCAAACAAGTACGCATATCTTTTCAAGGCTTATACTGACCGTGACCATCCTGAAGCCCCACCAATGCCCAGGCCCTGAAAGGTGAGACAGTTGAAGGAGATCTGGAGAACTCCAGTGACTCAGATGATAGCCAGAGGGCGTTCTTACTATTGGCACAGGGGAAGCACACCAAATGGACGACATGAACATTCACCCCCACAAACAACAGGGCATCAGTAAATGTCATGGGCAGTCACACAGTATTTGTCTCCTCAAGGTTTAGGGAGTATAACTCTATACTGATGAAACCATACAGCCAACAGTCTCAACACAAGAAAATACAATGTCACCTAAGATCCAAAGTCAAGAAAGAGTTACAAAAACTTGCGAAAGCTGACATCATTGACTGAGTTCAAGGGCCGATCCCATGGGTATCACCCATTGTATTTGCTTCAAAAGCAAAGTAGCCAGAGGAGGTCTGCATCTGTGTAGACATGTGCCTATTCAATAAGGCAGTCAAAAGGCACATCACCCTACACCTATAATCACTGATATTGGTGCCGGCCTGAAATGGGCCCAATACATTACAAAGCGCAACCTCAACTCTGGATACCAACAGATCCCAATTCACCCAGACTCCTACAACATTACACCTTTTCATCTCATGTAGCTTAGTGTTGTGGTCTCTTCAGCTGCATAGATTTTCCAGGACCATACACGATGGGTCCAAGCCGGGATGTGCAGAGCAATAAATATAAGAAATTATATATTTTAATCTTTGATATGATATGATGGGTTATTTATAACGTGCTTAAAACCCAGAGATTTCTAAGCACGGACCCAGGGATCGGACCTGTAGTGGGTGCTCCGCGTCATCTTGCTTCCAAGGCGAGCACGTTGCCCCCGAGCTATCCTTCCGAGACTTGCACAGTCTATCACTGAACACCATTTTTGGCTGCAGCATGTACTGTGGATGCCTTTGAGAATAAGGTCTCACAATAAATGGAAAAATAATGTGAGTTCGATAATGGAGATTTTTGGGTACATTTTCAACCGCCAGGGTATCGCCGCAAACACACGCAAAGTAGCTGACATCAAATCTGCCGCCTCACTATGGAACCAGACCAGGGTGCCCAGTTTTCTTGGGGTGGTCCACTTCTGTGTCAGAAAATGGCCAACCTCATTGAACCACTAAGATAACTGGCAGGGGTCTTGGAAGTATATCCATGTGGAATTCCCAAGTTAGAGGCATTGCGCCTTAAGACACCTTTGGCTATATAGGCGCATTATAAATACCCAATAAATAAATAAAATTCCAGGGCATGAAAGACACTCTGGCTGCTGTCACCACAATAGCTTATTGTAACCTGACAATACCAACTGACTTGTTAGTGAATGCCAGAACCCATACCCTGGGTGAGTCCTGGCCCAGCCAAACCCTCCAGAAGTGGTTGTCCCAGTTGTGTGCACCAAGAGGTCTTTGACTCCCTCAGAAAAAAGGTTACTCTCAGTTATAAAAGGATGTCATTGTGGTGCAGACACTTCCTTGTCTATGTATATGATAACCCATTGATGATCATAATGAACCCTAACCACATCCTGCCCGGTTTATAGTAATTCCATCGAATTCTTACCATGGACAGAACATTCCATCGAAAAAAATGCATCAAAACAATTGCATCGAATGCATTTGTTTTAAAAAATGTTGTTAATGGGGGGGCAACCCCCATTTCTTTACCCTTTAAAAACAATTAAAATTAAACTAAACCCTTTACCTTCAAAAAACATGCATTCAATGCTTTTTTGTTCGATGCAATTTTTTAGATGGAAAGGCATTCGATGGTATTGCATTCAATGGAATAACCAGATACCTTCCTTGCCCAATTGCAGAACCTTAGCGCCACACCTACCAGCCTACACTCTAAAGAGATTGACTCCAAATGCAAGACTAAGATTTTAAAGTCCTCTTTCACCTAGGTGCAAACAATCCTGTTGATATAAAGAACACATCACCATGCAGCCCCTAAACCGTGGTCATTGGAAGATGCAGCAAACGAATCTGAGGAAGGAGAATGCTTCACATGCATCCAAAACACACTTGCCGGTGGCAAATGGAAAGGTTTTCTGGACATGCATTGCCACTGTGCAAATGGGACTTGCAACACTCTGAAGATCTTAATGATTCGATGTCAGCTATACACAATTGCTGCTGCTCAACTCTCGCATAGTGGTCCCAGCATAACTCATGCAGTAGGTGACATATTTAGAGCACACAAGCTACCAAGGCCTACACTCGAAGAAAGCTTGACTGAGAGAGAAAGTCTGGTTCCCCAGAATAGAGTAGGCAGTAGAAAACGTGTTACTTATGTATTTAAAATGCGCACCACTGACCCTGAGGCTTAACGGTGCAAGACCAAGACAAACATCAAATAAGACAAGGCCCAACTAGTAGGGCGTATTATCGGGGTGATTATCCCGGGGGCCGGCAGAGAGGTCCGCGGACCTCCGGACTGGGGAGGCCCCAACTCCTCCCCCGTCCCAAAAGGAGTATGAGACACACACAAGAAGCAAGGCAGGTACTGCTGTTTATTATAGTAACGGCAGGGATGGGTCTCAGCGCGTATGCATCCGGTGAGACTCTCGTCTTTAGTGGGGCTTGCAGGCCCTTTTTACAGCAGTATGATGCGCTACTGGCGTCACCTAGGAAAATCATCACAAAACCTATCGCCACTTTGGGTTGGTTCCCCGGTTGGTTAGTATAGTTATAATATGGGAAAGAATATTAGTGGAAGAGAACAGGTCAGGTGGTATACTTGGGCTGTCCCTAACATTTGCTACAACGAAATTGTTACAAGGAGCCCCTTAGTGATTGGCTAAGAGTAATGGCGTCAGTGATGAGACCCCTGTATTTTGGTTCTGCCGCGAGCCCCCAAGCCTGGGACCATCGCCGTTCCCAGCTCGCAGTGTACCTGACAATAGCAACAATGTGCAACTATGTGTTTGTGGCGGACAATGGACAGGTCTGATTTGCAGACTAGTGAGCAGGTCTTTCCCATCGCTGTAGGTGTCCAACTTGCCGCTTCGTTGTTGCAACTGTGTCCCAGACATGGGACCCTGGCGGTTTGCTGTCTCATGAGCTTGACATCTTGTCAGTTCGGCTTGGTCACGTGTGAGGAGACCGTAGCTGGAGCAGAATTATGAGCATTAGATTTGTGTTTTTCGGTTCTGATGGCTTGGCACCGGCAGGTATAACCTTGGCGCTGAGTGCACGGCATGTGGGTTGCAACATCGTGGCCTTGGCTACGAACTCCTGTTGGGGGCTCGTTCTGCATGGTCAGCTTTCTGCATCTTTGTTCTGGGAGGATTTTCGTTTGCGATGCTCCTTCCTGGGGACTCTTGCTTGCGGCCTACTTGGGCCTAGTTCCTGGGTGGTGGTATATAATCCATAGTATGGAGGTTGCGGGGCTACAGAGTGTCACAAGCAGCATTAGATACTCATAGGAATAGGTGGCGGGAAAAGTGTCAGCAAGCATGTACACGAGCTCTTCAGGCGTCTTGCATTTCTGCGATGCTATAAAAGGCCTATGTGAAAAATAATAACGATGCACGTCAGTGGGTGTGTCAGTCACCTTTGTCATAGCACTGAGTATGTTCTTCTTGTGGGTTGGTGTGTGAGTGACCAGTGTGCATGGTGGCATGTGTGTTCTTGTCTGTTGGCTATGTCGTCATGGCATCTCTAACGATGTGAGTCCTTGTGGCTGGTTGTTCTTAGTCGATCTGATCCATATCGCAGGCGTCAACTTGAGCCTGGCGTGCTGGTGGGCATACATCTCTTATGTTGAGGTTTCTGAACCAGTGTATTTTGTCATCTGGTAGGTAAATTAACTCCTCTTGTGGAGGGTGTCTGGGCCGTGATCCCCTAGGCCATGGTCTGGATGAGATTGGGGGGAGGGTGTTATCCCATTCTCCTACTTCAGTATGTTCTAAACACATCAGATCGAAAAACAGGGCGCCCATACTTCTATAGGAAACATTAGGTATTTAAACAGATAGGTCTTTAACCTTTTTCTAAACATTGCAGTTGATCTCAGTTCCCTTAGGTCAGGTGGAATGGCGTTCCAAGCCAAGGGGGCAGCTACGGAGAACGCACTATAGAACCGTGTCCAATGTCAAGCTGCAGAGCCCCTGGAAAAACCAGCCTCCAGCAGTCCAATGGAAGGAGGTTTAGAATTCTGGCAATGCCTCAGTGCAGATTGTGGATCTTTACCCGCTGGTCGATATGTGTTGGTGGTCATTGATGAATTTTCAAGGTACCCGGAAGTGGAAGTCTTTGCCCCCACTGCCGGCCTCCTCAGTTCTTCCCAAGCTCGCAATATGCTGGCAGCTCATGGCTTGCCTGAAACATTCAAGACAGACCATGCTCTCCCTTTCAGGTACCTTGAACAATTCCTGGATTTGTGGAGTGTGAAACACAGTCTCATCACTCCTAGCTAGCCCCAAGCCAATGAAGATACCAAACCCATCACACAAATTCTAATGAAGACTCTCCTAACTGCACAAGAGCAAGATGCTGGTATTAAAAAAGAGCACTCTACCAATTTCTTTAAGAATACCAACCCATGGCCCATGCAGCAACAGGAGTGGTCCGAGCCAGGCACCTACTGGGGCACTCCCTTAGAGCCACCACTCCCACATATCCTTTGAGCTCTTCACGAACATTGGGCATCTCTGAGGTTCTATGAAACGGCTCATTGAAATTGAATCTGCGCTGGTCACCTGGCCACCCCATGATCTTGGGCCCAGGTCCCCTCCCCACCACTTGCACCCCTGCACTGCCTCCCTGGCAACCTCTGCACTTGGGGACTGTGTTCTGTATCCCTACAGTCCCCTTCCAGCACTTGACACTTGATGTCTGCATTTACCCTTGCACTTGCCACCAGCTGGCCGCACTTTTTACTTATTGCTTTTATTTATTCTATTTATTTTTCTTACTGTTCATCCCATGTACTGCACTGCCCCTTCCCCACACACTTTTCCTCTTCCCCCTTCCCCTGCGCAATCTCAATGTCACTTGGCCTAGTTAGATCGGTGTCTCTATCTTGCCTCTGTTCTCCCTCAGATGCCTCGTCGCGCCTTGAAACACTTGTGTATAAATGCCATATCATATCATATCATGACACAATACCGAAGAGTGCACTCAGAGACATGCCAGAGAACCTACCATGGGACCAAGTACTCATAAAGAACTGGAGAATTACCAACAAATAAAGCATGCCATTTGAACTGATGCGGCTCACTGTGACAGCTAGAGATGGCACCACGAGCACTCCCCAGAGGACATCATGAACTATAACTCCAAATGTTTCTCATTTTAAGCGAGTAAAGCAAAACACAACGGATCCTCATCCTAGGAAAGGAACTCACAGGAAGTCAGGAACAAACAACATACCAACTGTGAAGACATCAACCCACCAGTCTCCAACAAGCATTGGCAATGCCAACAGTTTGGGCTTTTGTGTAGGCAGAGGTAAGGCACTTGCCAGGCACTGCTGTAGTGGTATTAACTGCCATCAATGGTGGCAGGTGCAAAATGGTGCGGGTACCTGGGCATCTAATAGCAGTGCCTAGCAAATTCCTAATGCATATACACAAGCCAAAACTGTTGGCTTTGCCAATGCTTGTTTTAACAGGTTTTAGTGATGGACATGCATAGTGCTTATAAATTGAGTGGCTGGAGCCAGACCTGGATAAAAGCTGTTTATTACACCAGTAGCGTGTTTACAACTCCAATTAAGTAATTAATGCTTTGATAAAAACACTGGCAGGCAATCTGAGCGCAAAGTTTGATGATAAGGATTGAGTAAAGTGAGCTCATGGGGAGGTGCATTGGGTGGGGACGGGCAGGAACTGGGTGTGAATGGCCATAGGGATTACCATGGCCGTGGACAGTCAATGGGTGGGCAAATACCCAAACAACACCTACAAGCTTTGTGTCCCTCCTCATATGACATTTTTCCCTACCTTTACTCTAATGCAATAGTTTCGGCTTATAGCGCCACCGAATAGCCCAAACTAAAAATTAAGCTGAACATCTCCAAAAGTGACACTTTCACTACAGAAGGAGCCAGTAGACATCCCTGCGTGACCAGCCTGCCATCCGTAGAGAGCCCAGAAGCGAATGTCTGATTGTCTGATTGTTTCAGAGACTGTGATAAATAGCCTGTCACACGCTCCAGCAGAACGTGATGACGCCACAGACTTGATAACCGTCGCAACGCACGGGCAAGGACTGGAACCAAAACGGTTCACCTAGGAATGTGTAGTGGGTGGAAATCCTCACCTAGAGCGAACATGTAGCGAATGCACTGGCCAGGACAGCACCATTCCTCCCAGTAGCAATTTGATTTTAAAAGCTTTTTGCAAGTAGTAAAGAGCAGGGGGGCTGGGGGCAGATTGATATTTTCACAATGAACCCGACGGAGCCATGATTGCTCTGTGAAGAGAGGGGGCACATATTTTCCTAATGGAACAATTATGTCTTAGTCCTCCCAGAGGCTCAACGCTCTTCTTCGTCATATGTAGACAATCTTGAGCCAGAACATGAAGAACATTGAAAACATTTAATAGGCCTGCTTGTATAAAATAAATAAATTGAGCTGTGACAATGGCAATTGACACCCTTGTCTCGTGTAATAGGTCTGAGGGGTTGGCTAGAAAGCATTAACTTGCTGTGTCCCTGCCACTCCCAAGACACCGAAAAGCGGGAAGCTATTTTGGACCATCCAGAATTAAATATGCATGAGCTGTGAATGCATTTTGTGAAAAAATCGGATTTCGGGTACACGCTATGCTACAAACCATTTGAAGACGAGCTAACACACCAAGCATCAAAGCGTGTGCTCCTCTCTCTTGCAGAGTTCCAGAACATTCGACCATGCAAAGCGATGGGCGCCATTTATTCTTAATCACTGTGAATCCTTCTGGGGAGCAGGAACAGAAAGGGACCAGAAGTATGCAAATGAATCTTGATTCCACCCTCAGCGTTTGCAGCGCCGCGCCCGGAACTGCGCGGCCACGCCCCTTGTGCATACTAATGCAGGCATCCACCGCCATGATTTAGCCTTATTGGGAGCGCCTGGAGGCCATGCAAATGGTAGCGGTGCACTGTACAAATTCTAATGTGCAATTCTATGTAATGTAAATCTGTAACTATGTATTCAAGTATAAGCGCCTAGATACCTGAGGGTTAAGTGCGCTCTACAAATAAACAAACTAAACTAATAACACAACATATCAGAGAGGAGCATCTTGAGTCCCAAGGCAAAGCTGGTTCTATGAGGATACAGAGACCCCCTTTTTCTCCGCGGTACTTTCATCAAAAGTGTCTTATTTTTATTTCTCCCCATTCTATATCTCTGCTTACACTATATTGCCACCTACCCCCCCACCCCCGATCCACCCAGCACCCCTTTAACCATTTACCAAAAAACTCCTGTCATGGAAGGCTACAAGGAATTGGTGAATTGTGCTCTTTTTCACTAAAAAGAAGTTTTGCTCCTGTTCGTGAATTTCTTTTTGTAGTAATAAAGGGCTCTGCGCGCAGAACGAGTTTAGTTCCCATATGTGAGGACTCGCAGAGAAAACAGAAGCACACTGGATGGATGGATAGAAATGCTTGGGCCATGCATCGCACCCACTGGAAATGCCTCCGCTAGCATTCCATTCATTGCTTTTAGCTCATCTTTTCCATTATAAGAAGATGCCAAAGATGGGAAAAAGAAGCTGCAAACCAATGGGATGAAAGAGAATGCTACCCAGCAGAATTCCCATTGGCTAGAAATCGGGTGATTACTAGTAAGGATCAATTTCTAAACCCCTCAAGCTGATCTGCCCCATGTCCTTTATTTATTTACTGTTGTATATATGCAAACTAAACCCAGCATTATAGATTAGGCTCCCAGTATGTATATGGCTGCAGCAAAATATTACCGTCTGTATTCAGCCATATATATTTTTTAGTCATTATATCTGTGTTTATCTACATTTATTTTTTGCTCTGTAAAAACTGTGGTGGACCCTAAGAAAGAGTCAGACAACTTAGTGACAACTTAGTGACATGTCCAAAACGAGTTATATTTAAATTAAAAGAAAACTCCTGTTGCTATGAGGGAAGTGCCCTACTTGAAAAAAGTAAAACTAAGGGTGCATGTCAAGTCCAAACAAAAAACTCTTCTGTCCGAATCCTAAGCTCCTAACTGGCCCTACTACTTAAGGAAAATAGCTAACTCTCAGAAAATGGAGGCTTGTAGAATAGCCTTGGTATGAACTTCTGCCTGGCCCACTTGTATTCGACTTGTTCTCAGTCTTACAGTTCTTGCAAATCGTCTTTACAGCTTTATAATAAATCCTTTTGTAAGATTCACAAATGTCATTTGTCTGGGTTTCCCTCTCCTTCTGATAAAGACACAGTTTCTGAAAAATGTTCCAATCCCTCCCGGGGTGCCTTGAAATTACACTTCTTCCTTTCCCACCTTTGTAGCGTAGGGACTTCCCAAAGTCTGATGGCTCTGTAGTTAAGTGTCTTATTTCTTGGTAGAAACTTAGGTTAGGGCTTCTGCACAGACGGGGAATACAGCTTCTCGCGATGTCCTGCACTTTGCGGTCAGGGTTACTGAGTATACACCTTCCCTTCACTCTGTTTCAACGTAGGCTGTGTCTGTTTCCTTGATAGTGCAACGGTTTTCAGCTTGGATACACCATATCTGTATCTTTTCCACTCTCGTTTATTGGTACCATGTGCCCTTCTCGTTTTTGTTCACTTCTCATATATTTGGTGGCTATCGCAGCCTTGCATCACATTGTTCGTATCCCTTTCTCTGTGGGCTAGTGGGGCCTGGTGCCCTTTATATTCACTTTGTCTTTCGTACCTGCGTTGGTTTTGCACCTCCTGGAAACCCACATTTGTAGGGCTTGTTCGATTCCACATGTCCACAGAATCTATTTCCCCCATCTGTACCTCTTGCGGGAGGAAAGGAACTTGTCGGCAGGAGCTTGGAACCTCAGACTCCTCTCTTCTTTGGGTGCCAGCCCATCACTGCTCTTGAGTGGTCACACCACCCACGAGGATGGTTTGCTTTCCAACCTCTCCTTCCCTTGACCTGAGCCACTTGCTCGGTCAAGGTACCCGCCATTTTTTACATAAAAACTTCTTTGTCTGGGGAGTTAGTGGGTCTTATCCGATGAATACCAGGAGCAGGGCCGGCCTTAAGGGGCGAAATAGCTCCCCCCTCGCCCACCGCGCGCCCCTGGTTAAAAGGGGGCAAGGTAGAAGGGGGCGGGCCAGGATGGGCAACCTTTATTTTTTTTTTACCTCCTCGCCTCGGCGAGGATGTTAATAGGGTGCATTAGCACCCCATTGTCATTGAATGAGCCGCTGCTGTGGGTGCATTCAATAGCAATGAGGCGCCTGCCACTACGCCAGATCGGGGGACTCCTTGAAAGACTCCCCAGAGCAGGCGTGGTGGGGGGCTAATGGCGCCTTTTCTTATGAAAAGTGCCCACGGCGGAGGGGTGCATTTAAATGCACCTGCCGCCGCGGGCACATTTTACAGTAAAATGCTGCATGCCACGCTTTCTCCCACAACTCCAGCTCGGGGGAGCATTTGAAAGACTCCCCCAAGCTGGCATGTCAGGGGCTAATGGTGCCCTGGGGGGGTGTGGTGCCCTGGGCGGTCGCCCGGCTCGCTCCCCCCTAAGGCCGGCTCTAACCACGAGCCATATTTGAATCTTGCCATGCAGTGGGGAAGATGACAAGGTAGAAACAATAGGATACCATTTAGAAAACTACAGTGAGCCATTTGGTAAGTTTTAAATTTGTCTGATTCTGTGCACAAAATATGTTATACAGGGTAACACACCGCAAAACCCTGTGATTGCAGTTGCCTGAATCAAGCAACACACCGGACTGGTGTTTGCAACCATTTTGGTAAGTCTAATAAACCCAAGGCATTTATTTTAGTTTAAAACACAGACTCTTTGATTAGATAGCATGACAGACAATACTAACAAACAACCGGTTTAGGTGTCCTATCGACATTTTATAGCATCTTATGTTGCTGCAATTATAAGAAGGCAAAGAATCTTGTTATTCATGGCAGACTGTTTATTAAAGTATAAAGACAGATGTACATAGAGGGGTGTTGTGATATATATATATATATGTTTTTGAAATATATTTCTGATGTTAAAAAATACTGTTAACAGCGTATAAAGTGTCATATGCTCATATGTAAGTCATTATTAATTCAATTTTTTAAAGCATTTTTTCTAGATATATTTTGAATTTCATACATTTGCCCCTGAAGAAGAGAACACTCTCGAAACGCGTTGGGCCACAAATATACAACTTATGTTGTACAACAAATAGAATTGTGTTAGTTTGTCTAATACTAATCAAATCATTGAATGTGTATTGATGAAATTATTTGATGAAAATTCACAGTGAACAATTCATACATTGTACCTTTAAAAATCTGGACTCATTTAACTTGTAATATGCCCATAATTCTGACAAATTTGTTTACTGTTACCACTACTTGGTCCCATGGGTTGACTATGGGATTACATGGAGATTTCACCAGATTAGCCACAAACTGTAATTCTGCCTCAGTAATTCCACTGATGTTTGATCTTAAAGGGGCAGGTTTACCACCAAAATCTTGCACTTCAAGATGACACTTGCAGTTTGCTGGTGCGATTAAAATAGCAGCAATTTTGTTACTGCCAAAAAGAAGTGGCAGTAACAGAATTATCAAATACAAGGACTGATGACTTGAAGGTTTAGAATGAATCTTAACCGATGGCATTGCTCTGGCCAACCCTCCAGACCATTGTTCTTTGCCTGCCAAGTCATTACAGAAGGGGAAAGACAGTATGCAAATCAGGCTTGGTCCCACCCACAAAGGGGTAATTCAGCCCGAACTGCTAGGCCGCATCCCTTCTGCACGCGACCACAAGCATCCCCAGACATGTTTCGGCCTTGTTGGGCCTCATCACTGAGGAGTAGCTTGGGTCTCTGGGCCCAGCAGGCACGGGACCCACGTCTGGGTATACCCGTCCCACTCGGGGTGACAATAGCAAAAACAAGGAGAAATGCCACCAGTTGTTTCCAAAACACTGAACTTGTAATGAGGCCTACTTTTTTAGCCTTTGGTTTATTACTTATCTGATCGATTTCCTTCCCCTTTTCCAGTTTTGCACAAATAGTGAAAGGAAACAAAGTGATTTCCGTTTGTATTCAAGTGTTGAAAAAATATGTGAAAACGCAAAACAGGGAACCCGAATTACAGTTTATTACAAGTATTTGTGTTAGTTTCTCATTCTTGCCCCATCATGTTCGAGCAGTGAATACACATCTGGCAGTGCTTGCAAATGTGTCATCACAGAGGGAAACACGTGGAGTAATCAGGGTATCCACACACAGTGGCCCATCCTATCTCTGCAAAGTGTTACCATTAGCACTGACCCTCCTTGAAGGAGTGCAACTCAAAATAACCCAGCTATAAAATATTCAAATGTTTTTGCAGCACAACGCTATGAAAGAGAACATGCTGGGTGGACGTTGTTGCCAGTTTTATTTATGAGCATTTTGTGTGTGTTGATTTCAGTTCACACACGGATGCAACTATGGAGTGCAGTAGCAACAAAGATGCATGAAGGCAGCATTGAGCGATTGTCTTGCAAAACCTTTGGAAAGGGTCAGAGTTTAAAGTTGTTCTTGAATGCCATTCCACGTGGGAGAGGCTCCTCGATTTTGCCCCCGTGCCATTTTAGGGACGGACACAGCATGTTCGTTTTTGTCTCTTTTCTTGCTTTCCCTTATGGTAGGCGTGGGCGGGATCACAGGGGGTTAACAGTTCTAACTTAGCCTTCCTGGACTGTGGTGAGGGACCTTTCGCCATAGGGGGGAAATATGGTGTGCAGGGATTGTGCAATAGGGGAGGCCCAGTTACTAGGAGACAGTGAGTGTCAGGTGAAAGGAACAATGAATGAAGTAGAAAGTGACCGGCTTTGATAGTTGGGAATGACATGACCGCTTCCTGTGGAGAAGGTGACTGCAGACCAAAGTAAGCCGATTGGTTTCGGCTAAGGGAGGATCTAAACACGTCCCAGGTCTAGGGGATATCCCATTTTGGGCGGTCCTAGGCCTCCATCTCCCTGCAGACAAATCCTCCATTATATGACAGAATATCTGCTTTGTACAGCTTTATACAGCCCACGCACTAAATCACCAAGCAGGATGCTTTTCCCAGGGTTAAATGAGTCAGCTAGACTTTGAAGACCATTTATTTATTTATTTGTTTGATTTATTTTATCATTTATAGCAGCGCACCAAGCCCTACGGTATCTGGGCGCTAGTTGGGTTAAGACCTTGCAGACCGGCCTCCGGAGGGTTGAGAAGAAATGGGTTCCAACAGCCCATTAAAGCCCTCGTTGTGTGATCATGCACTTATAATATGTTCTAAGAGGGTGCTCGTTCCACAACACCCCCAATGTTTTGTTCCAAGTGAGCGAGGGTGCCCAGTTCCCCAAAGCATACCCTCAAGTTTATGTTCTTTGTGACTGATGGTCCTATAGACCCATAATTCCCGTATGAATGTGAGGTTCTACTGGGAGGTTCAGGGTTCATCAACCCTGATAATTCCTGTCATTTTTTAAGCAATAGAAGTGCCTAACAATTGCACAATACATAAAATGTCTCAATGGTGCCTCTCAATACTGTTTGCTTTTTGAGCCAGTGGTGTGCCGTAGGTGCGACTATTCTTCTGTACATTAGGATTACACAGACCTTCCAGGATTTTGCGGCATGAAATGGCAAATTTTCGGGATGAAATGGCAAATTTTGCTGCACAAACCTTTATTTATTGCGGCATTTTTGCGGGACATTTTGTATTAACTGGAGGGAGTAAGATCACCACATTGCAGGAAATAGGCAGAGTGCAAGGCTACAAGAGAGCCAGGGTATCATTATTATTTATCTTTTGTACTAATTTAATAGAAAGAGTCCCAGATGTCTCTGGCTTGGCAGAACAGTGTTTGATTTGGCTACATTTTTGGTTTAATGTGCATGCCTATTTAATAGTATTAACTGAATTGAACATTATCAGTTGTAATGCTGAAAATATTCCCCTTCTATGTTCACCAATCCCCCAAACACCCACACACCTCTCTCACCAACACACACACCTCTCACGAACTCCCCATCACAACTTGCATTCCTGAACCTCTCACTCTGTCATACAAATACTCCCGTGCTTTGTCACACTGGCAAGTCACAATTTACACTGCCCAGCCCCTGCCACACTCCAAATCATACTACCAACTCACACCTTACACTCTACAATTCCTCCCGCAATGTACAGACCTTCATTCTTTTGTGCTGCTTCTGCATCTTGCATCCTTTCTCCCATTCTAGCGCACTCTTCACTCATCCTTTTTCCCAATCTGCAGCTCGCTCCCTCTTTCTGGCCAACCGCTTCCTCTCTGCTTTCTGGCTCACTGACCACACGCTCCCTCTACTATCTGTACCTCTGCTCGCTCTCAGATTTTTTGGCCCACCGCTTCACTGCTTCCTCTGCTCTCTTGTGCACTGCTTCCTCCTCTGACCCACTGCTCTCCCTCTGCTTTCTTGCCTATCACTTCACATCTCACCCATCACTCTCCGTCTCCCTCATAGTGTAACCATTTTTTTTTTTTAAATGTAGATTTTGACCCAGTTCCTCAAATAATGGGGCATTTAAAAAAAGAACAGAGGATATGCTATTTTTGGACAACCCATTTTTGGAAATGAGCAGGTCACCTTATTCTCAAAGGTGACCGGCGCATTTCCACAGGCTTGAACTGTAGCGCAAATTGTGCGCTGGCAAGCTGCCTTGAATGGTGTTCTGGGTTGTTTGACCGAAGTGTAATTATTTGCGGCCGAATTGACCGTAGTCAATTTCGCTGCAAATTGATTTGCACTTCAGCCAAACAACCCAAAAAGTACCTTTCACCATCACCCCACCCCCGCCCCTAATTAACTGCTTGGTCGCTGCTGCTTCCCCTGCAACCCTGCGGTGCCAGATCCGTCCCTCTAATGCAGGTCGGATCCGACTCAGCAGGGTCACTTTTATCGTTATTTTCTTTTTTTTCTGTCCCCGCCTCCAATTTTGAGGAAAAAGGGCAAAACACTTCTGCAACCACCCTAGACCAAAAATACTGAACATGGGGAGCGGGGTGACACCCTCGCAACACATGTTCGGTATTTATAAAAATTGATCAAATAGTACTGGACGAAATAGGTCAAATTATAACATTCAATAGATTTCTGTCATCAAAATGGGCAGTACTTTGAATAGAATCTCTCTCCCGACAGTGTTCTGCAAGCTCCCAGCGCCTTTCACAGGGACATGCCTTCCAGGTGCCTGCCGCTGTAAAATGCGACGCAAAAAATGCATTTTTATCCTGTTTGAAGAACAGAAATGCAAGCGACACAGCAGCGGTTCATACCTTAAAAGAAATGCATGACAGGGTCAGGAAAGACCCTGTCATGCAGTGGCAGCCCCACATCCCGTGCGCGTAGGGTTGCCTACAATTTCTGCACATTTAAAAGTGCATCTTGCTTGGAAATGAGGGATGCGCTTTTAAATTGACAGAAGCGCCACTTAATTAGATCAAGGAGGTGAAAAAGGCCATCTGAATGGGCGCGCATATAAAATGTGCCCATTCATGTGTCCCTTGTGGATTGGGCTGCACTTTTTTGGGGCACAAGTGATGAGATGTGTTAGCGCATTTCATTTCATCTGTAAAAAAAAAGTTGAGAACCTGGCACCCTGAGTATTATTTTTTTTAAAACAGTAATTTTTGCAGATTACTTTAAATGCTGTTTTTGCACAAAACGGCCGTTTTCGCGGCATTTTGCGCGATCGCAAAATCGCTATAAACTGGAGGGTCTGATTACACAGGAAAAGCTCTCTCTTGGGTCTCACCCATGAACGCCTGCATGATATGATAGTTTATTTATAGAGCGCCCATACACAATGTGTTTCAAAGCGCTTCAAGGCAAGGGAGGGAACAAGGGAAAATACAACCACATTCTTACAGGCCATGAACAGTAAGGATGTGAAATTAACTATCGTACTCGGCCTGACGACATTTCAGATAGATCAAGAGCTAAGACATAGATAAGGAAGGGAGGGGGGAGTGGGAAGGAAATGGAAACAGACAGGTGACTACCGTACTAGGCCTGACGACATTTCTGGTAAAGCCAGAGGAAAACAAAAGGTGTGGGAGAGGGGTGCAGAAAGGAAGGGGAGGAACAAAACAAGCGACTATCGTACTAGGCCTGACAACGTTTCAGATAGTGCTGGAGGGAGGGGGGAACAGTAAGGGGATGGGGGAGCGACAGACGAGGTTGCTATCATACTAGGTCCAGAGACAATTCTGATAGAGTAAGTGCATCGAAGAAAGTAAGGGGAGGAGATGGGAAAAGGGAGAGGGGAGGGGAGGAGAGAACAGAGAGTAATCAGTCAAAAAGAGTGGAGAAGCAAGAGGGGAGAGCAAATACAATTGCAGAAGTCAGCATTAACACATAATGTTGCAAAACAGGAGGATACAAGATGAAGATGGGAACAGCATGATTCAGGGCCACCATGAGTAAAAGATGCAAAGGAAGTCCAACATGAGAGTTGAGAAAGGGTGACGCACCGTGAATCAATGAAGTCCATAAAAGTAAAATCCAGCATTAGCCACAAAACGGTGATGGTGAAACCAGAATGTATAAAGACAGACTCCTGTGTACAGGAAGGGGGGGTACAAGGGAACAACAAGGGGGGGACCAGAGAGGGTGGGGATGGCCTGGGGATACAGAGGGTGTAAACACATGTTGGTGCATGCTTACCTGCTGTCTTAGCAGGGGGTCAGACCCTGGATCCTCCTGGTCCGAACAGGAAGTGCCCTTTTCTTTGACTGCCCTTCACTTAGGACGCCCGGGCGAGAGACGCCCTTGATCTAAGAGTTAAGAGCAGGAAGGAAGAGGCAGGGCTAAGAAGGTGGGTGGTGCTTAGGCCAGGTGACCTAGATCCACTTACACCTGCTCCCCAGCTGCAAAGGAAAAGAGGCTGGAGGGCTCCTTAAGAAGGGAAAAGAGCGGCAAGCAGGAATGCACCAGGTGGGCAGGGCTTGCTAACTGGTGAAAAAGAGCGGCAACCGGGAAGGCACCAGGTGGGTGGGGCTTGCTAAGTGGTGAAAAAGAGCGGCAACCGGGAAGGCACCAGGTGGGCGGGGCTTAGGCCAGGTGACCTAGATCCACTTACACCTGCTCCCCTGCTGCATAGGAAAAGAGGCTGGAGGGCTCCTTAAGTAGGGAAAAGAGCGGCAAGCAGGAAGGCACCAGGTGGGCGGGGCTTGCTAAGTGGTGAAAAAGAGCAGCAACTGGAAAGGCACCAGGTGGGTGGGGCTTGCTAAGTGGGGTGCGGTGGGCAAGTGGGGCCCTGTACAGTGTTAATGGAGTTTTGCTGAGTCTGCCACTGCCGTGACCTGCATATGTGGCCCGGCGGTGAGGGCCACACATCATTTTCCTGTTCTTTGCATGTTTTCTAATCTCATTCCTTGAAGAGATGCCCCAGTGTCCTCTGGCCGCATGGAGGGTTCCTGGGAGCTGTTTCCAATATTCAAATTCATTATAAGCCATCAGCGAGTTATGGATCCAGTTTGTGCACATATTGATACATGATGTTTAAACCCTGCCTGCCTTATAATAAATGACTTACTGACACACACTGAGCGCTGTCTTCAAATGTCTTTATGGAAGCTGGTGGTCACTTTTTGGTGGTCCCTACCAGCCCAACAGCTTGGTAGTCGGAGGCATATGTAAGCAATAACCCCCAAGCTGTGGGAGCATTACCGAGTGAGGTAATGTCAAGGAGACCATAGTTATAGGCCTGAGCGAAGAGAGGACCTTAACAAAGGCCCCGGGGCATTACGTGACTCGGTAATGGCCCTGCAGCGAGGGGTTTATAGCTATTAGTACCCCGGCCCACCAGACCGGGGTACTAATAGCAGCGTTTCGGAACAGAAAAAAAAAAGAAAAGTCAAATTAAATGGCTGCCGGGAAGGCAAAACGGAGTCCATTTTACCTTTCCATGGAGGCCATCGGGAGCAGACACGCTGGGGACGGAAGTGTCGAAAAGGAGAAATACAAAGGAAAGTGGGGATGGGGGGGCGGGGAAGGGATTGTATGCAGGGGAGGGGAAAAAACATACCTGAATCCCCGCGGGGAACGATGGCAGCCTCCCGCCTCAAGCCTTTTCATTGGCTGAGGTACTGCCACGCCCCCCGCCAGGAACAAAGGAGTGGAATCCCGGCTGAGGGATTCCCGGGTGGGTAAAGCCCCGGCGAGGGCCAATCAGGATGGTTGTTACATTCTCGCTGGGTACTAATGAAATATATGGACATGCAGTTGTTAACGTTGGCGAACATTTGAAGTTTTAGAATTCTGGTGGCTTCTATGTGATGCTCATTTTTTTGACACACTTTAAAAAAAAATGACAATCCAAATAGGCGTACGTGGTGGCAATGCATTTAATGGCACTTGTTCCCCACCTCACCATACTGTGAATGAGGCTGATTGTCATTACCATATGATTTGCTGATCTCAAATCTCAAATATTCCAATTTCCTAGCCAGAATCTATGTTCTAGATCCATGAAAAACACATCACCTTCATGTGAAGTCTTGATCCCATTCAGTTATCTGTCCTTATGGATAAGAACCGCAACACTAGTTTGCTCAGATAGAGTTTCTAACCATAAATATGAATATCCACAGTTTGCAGAAAGGGGACATTTAGACCATTGAGTTTTCCTGTTGACATGCTGAGGGTCTCCTTATATACCCTGAATCATCATCTTCATACCCTTTGGAAATCGTAGGGTTTTTAAATCCTGTTTGTGCACCTGACAACAATTTTCACATCTATCGGATTCTAGCCTTACAGCCTACAGTGATGGGACCCGTAGACTTAGATGCCCAGAAAGCCTGTCTTAATTGTCCTAAGTGAAGCCAGCACCCTGAAGGATGCTGAGGCTTTTAGCATCCATTAGAGTTGATTAAAAGGCAAGGTTCAAGGTAGCTGCAGCGAGAAAAAATAAAACAGTTCTGGGGCGCTGGTGCAAGGTGCCTTGTCATGGGCGAGGATGCAAGTCTGTTGGGGCGCCAGTGCACTGATGAGAAGGAGCAGTGGTGTACCAGCGTCCCTGATGGAGAGAGGTGTGGCTTGCGACATGGCGAGGGATGCCAAACTGCAGGGCCTAACGGGTTGTCATGTGCAGCAAAGAGGTCCAAATGCAGGAGGGGAATAGGTGAGCAAGGGCATCACAGAGCAGGACAGAATGCCT
Source organism: Ambystoma mexicanum (assembly GCF_040938575.1). Lineage (NCBI taxonomy): Eukaryota > Metazoa > Chordata > Amphibia > Caudata > Ambystomatidae > Ambystoma > Ambystoma mexicanum. Next base: position 1,164,892,607 of record NC_090927.1, on the reverse strand, counting down.
GGTTCCTCCAGCTGTCATGAAGCTGAAATGCTGGGCCACAACCATGGATATTGGCACGAAAAGCCCAGACTTCTGATTGGTCAAGACCCAATGAGAGTTTGGATGAAGGTGCTAATCTCATATCTGGCAACTGGATTTCTTTGTTTTCCTTCTCCACAGCCCCCTTTCTGCAACTTGAACACCCTCAATGCAGATGAGCTCCTTTCAGGGCCAGTCCTTTGTATCATGGGTCCTCAAAAAGCTTGTAATAATTAGTTACAACAAGTAGTCCAAAATCTAGTGCACACCGGGCAAGAAATAACGCTCTTTATTACAGCTGGGCGAGCACAAATCAAACAGAACAGTGGAACAGAACTGGTTGATGAGAGCTGACAAACTGGCACACAGCGAACGTCATTTTTATACTGTTATACTGTGTTTATGGTGTTGGGAACAGTTGTGCTTCAAACGTCACATCATTGTGGTTCCCACAAGGCTTATTGGTTAAAATATGTCATAGCTAGACATAAGTTAGTAGAACACGATTGGAGCAAATTGATCTGCCCTTTCCTAGCTCATCTCCTCCCCATGTGGCACCACATTGCTTCACACTCCCGGAAACAGTTTGCAATTAGTAAAAATATTTGTGCTGACCTCCAGTCCTTTATTCATCTAGCGTTGGTCAGCACCACAGTGGAAGGAACACAAGACACCCTGAACTAGCGAGAAGGAGACGTTCACACAGCACCTGCAAGATAGCAACATTCACAAGCACTCTACTGGACACTCTGAGGTCTGGTTACTTCCCAGGGACACTAGAACTTACCGTCTGATTTCTTTTTTTAGGAATGCGGCTCCATTCAGCCTCGCCGTTCTCATACCCGCTGGCCAGAGGGCAATTAAGACTGTCTCGGCATTATGTGACTGCTCCACTGGATCAGGTTGAATTCCCCATCTCCCACAAGCAGCCGTGGGACTGGCTCGCCGACCCTGATTACATCACCCAATGCTGTCTCAGCGACTATGGTCTGCTGGAGACGTGTAGCTTGAGTTCAGCTTCCCACTCCCTAAACCGTGGTGCACGGGTCATTGTGTTCAAAGTGGGCCTTCAGGTTGAAGTACAACCTGTGGCATCCCCTTTCAGTGCATTTACCTGTGGTTTCCCCTTTCTCATACTTGTGCATGCATGTTCCTTGTGTCAATGTCATACACAAGGTATCCCCATCCCATGGTTCCCTTTCATGCCTGATTTGAATTCTGACTACAGCTCCCAGAGTCCCCTTGCTCACCCCCCAGGAGGTTTCCTAGCCATCCCGCTTATTCCCTCAGTTGGTAGGTGTGCCACATTAACTGGTGCTGAATCAGCACATTCATTACACCTTCTTGGGTACTGCGATTCTTGCTCACCTAGTCTGGTAACCCGTGAATGCTTGCGCTAGGAGACGGGAAGACCGGACACTTTGATTTTGTTCTCTGTATCCGTGGGGTTTGACCGGGTGAACCATGCTATCCCTATCAGCCATCTGGAACGGGTGACAGTGATTGATGTGCACCACTGTCCTGAATCATCTCTTTTTTGCAAGGGTGTGATTTGATTTTATCTGGGCGTGCAGTTCCTATGGTCTTCCCCAGGGCTCCTCTTTCTGAGCATCATTGTTTAACATCTGTATGCACCGCCTTCCTAAGTTGGTTGAGCATTTGGACCTGCATGATCAACTTTATGCAGATGACATCCAGATTGTGGTGCATCTGCACAGTGGGTCAGGTGATGCGGGATGCCTTTTGGGGCGGCGTGGGAGTGGGCATTGTTAGATGCTGGACATGTGCTTGTGCCTAAACTGATGTAAGACAGTGTTCCTGGGACTGCTGCAATCCCAGCACACTCCTTGTTGAATGGTCTTGTGAAATGGGGCATTCTCAACCCCTGTGTATTGGATGTAAATCCCAATGGGGTCTTCCCTAGTAGTCTATGGTTTTGCCTGCATGTCAATGCAGTAGATGAAGTGCCCACTATGCTTTAGATAGCTGGACAGTGGGCCGCCTTTTGAATAAAAGCTATTACAATATCTAGGTCCAGAGGAGACCAATCTTGCTACAAAATATAGGGGGTGTTTGGGTAAGGCAGTATGGAGTGCAGTGAGTCAAGGAGCGGGCAAAGAGGGTGGGGGAGGTACATGATTCGGTGGCAAGAAAACAGTAAAACAATCAGCAGTGAAAAAACCTGTGGTGAACATTTGGAACCGAAAAAGTTGGTAGTTGTGTCTAGGATTCAAGATTGTTTGTCAGTTTGCTTTGCATTAGAAGGCCATCTCTAAAAAACACTTCTAGCAGTTCATAAGCGGGCCGTCCGAACCACCTTTCTATGGAGAAAATGTCGCCCAGATCTCAGAGGCCTGAAACTCTTTGCATTCGCTTACATGCGAACACCGTCTCCATTAGCGTGTCCCACACAGTTGTGCAAAATGATGGCCAGTATGGCTGTGATGCTGGAAATGCATTGGAGGGACAGGGCCTCCCCGTCCTTGCCCTGTAGTCCTTTTTCATTTGCGTTCTGTATTGTTTTCTGCCCAGGAGTCCATGTGGGACTCCTGGCAGTGCAGCTCTTCCTGTTTTTGGTTTGGTGTACAGACCCATGGAATACCCTTATGGCACCCATGGGTGGGGGTGCAACCCTGTGCCCATAGTGTATGTTTTTGGGCACCTGTGGGTGGCCACAGAGCAGGGTATGGGTTGGTGGCAGCTCCATGCTGAATTTGACAGATGCTCTGAGTATCCTCCATTTTGGGATACATGGGCCCTGGCATTGGAATCAGTTGATTCTTGATAGGAAACACGATGGCCCCTGTGGCCTCTTGCTTTCTATAGCTTGTTACCTTGTTTTCCCAAAGTCATGGGAAGCCCTGACTCTGTCCCTTCCCCCTGACTGGCTGTGGGTTGGAAGTTCCATATATGGTGTTGTTGTGAAGTCCATGCCATACTGGCTGGTGCCTTCCCAGTGACTGTATGGTGTGGGTACACCCTGTGGGTGGGACCTAGGTGAATGGAGTGTGTGACGAATATGCACTTCTTGTTGTGGGTGTCTAGTTTCTGGTGTTTGACACAATGACTGAGACAGCCCTGTCTGAAACTGGTATGAATGCAGTGTGGAGTGTGGAATGGCTGGGTACTTGTCTGAATACACATAACTTGTTGTGAGTGTCTGGAGAGAAGTGAATGGCCTGAATGCACTATGCACCTGATTGGCTGCCTGCCTGCATGAATGCTCTTCTGACCGATTGGTTACCTGAGTGTGACCCGGCAGAATGAACCGGAGATCAACTAGTATATCTGGGGGCCTCTCACTGCTAGAATTCGTGTTCAGAAGCTGAAGAGAAACTGGAGTTGAAACTGAAGCTTAACCTTGAAGCTCTGCTGGAAGAGAAGTCTTGCTGATGCTCTACTTCGTCGATCTGAAAGCTGCTGTGTTTCCAAGGACTGACCCAGAGAGGACCTGGTTAGGTGCTCTCTTCCCAAGCTACGAGGGACCATCGTGCACCAGCTGATCTTTGCCAAAGCTCCCTGGTCGAGAGACCTATGACAGGCTGCTGACCGGAGACTGGGACCGCTGCGGAACCATAAGAAGAAGCGCCCGGACACTGCTGTCCATCACAGTCGATGGGCGCTGTCACCGACCGGAGCCGCCGTGCTCCCTTTGCCTAAGTAACATTTGATCCAAGGGTGCTCTCGCCTGCACCATCGACCGATTTGTCCCGCCGGAGAGGCTGCCGACATGCCGAGGAGCATCCGCCGGTGGGTTTCCCGCCACCTGACAACCGTAGAGACACGGGACGACTCAACGCCCTTGCTGGGCCACAGTTCTTCACAATCTCTTTGTGGTCCTAAACTATCGTCATCGAGGTGCCCCGCATGCCTCATCCTTGCAGGACGCCAACGCTCTGTCATCAACGAGCACCGCTTGGAACGAAGCTGCCACCTCACTGTCGTCGTTCAACCCTTTTCCTCGTAGGATCTCGACAATCCGTGGCTCCTGCCTTAAAGGGAGCTGCTCAAAAAGGATCAGTCGACGACTCGACGACGAATTCTGCTATTCCAGGTACATTAGGGTTGTAGAACTATTATAGAAGGAAATAAGACTCATAGAACAATATATGGACTGGGCTTGTGATATATCTTTACTTTACAGGTTGCCTAGGTGGGGGGATCTCCACACACAACTGTGTTTAACGGTAGAGGCCAGTATTCCGCAAATTGTTCTAACCAACTGATTTCCTCCTATGTCTATTGTTGGTTACCTTTTATTAAGTGATTTGTGTGACATTTAACCATAGTACAGTTGATGCACTTTAATGGAATCTAATAATAATTGTGGTACCATATTTATATTTGCCATTATAGATTAACTAAGCACAAAGTGAGTTATTGTGATTGTATATAACCTTGAACTTAATTATATAAAGACTGTGTTTTAACTAATACAGTGTGTGGACATTCCTTTGTGGGGGAGTGGGGACTACACTGTACTTAAGAACCAACCTGCATCACCTACTGAGAAGGTAGGCCCGGATTTCTCGTCCATTGCTACCAACAATAGAGAATCTTGGCTGGGGTCCTCTCTGCCTCCCCTCTACCATATAGAGAGCAGAAGTACAGACCCTCCTCCAGTCTTTACAGTGGTCTCAACCTATCTCTCGAGTATGGTTGAGGAGTATTTTGCAGTTCTGACCCTCCAGTTCAGCACGGCTGCCAAGCTGCAAGAGCAGGGGTACTGCAGGGAGATGATGTGGGCCAGAAAGTGGGGAGGACCAGCCTTTGGGATGCCCTTCTAGGCAACATTTGGACAATTTTTTCTACCACCTTCCAATATCAGATGAAAACAGCATTTGCTTTGGAACGGGTAAGCTGCGTACATTGGAGTAACTTTGCTGAAAATGTTGGGGGGGACATGACCTCTGAAGAAAAGGTGCCCCAGCCAAATGAATGTGGACACAATGGTGTGCCATGAAAGTTGGGGGGGCAAACACCCCTGTCCCCCCCTAGAATTACGCCCATGGCTGCGTATGCTTTGCTCTAGGACTGTGGTGTATGGGTTTTTACTTATTTATTGTGTTTGTAACTGCTTTATGTATTACCTTGCAGCGGTTGTTGTTGGCGCTTGTTGCTCTTAGTAAATGCCTTTACTACTTTACTACTTCCTACTGACCTTAATAGAAGAGTGATATTAAGAACTGGTGTCATCTTAAAATCTCTTAGTGTTTGAATATTGTGAGTGCTGAAGTCCTGATGATGACTAAAATAAAGTATCCTCTTTCTGGGGAGCTGTGTGCAATTCATTCCAGAGTTTTCATGCACCTTAAACCCTACTATTTGATTATGCTCAAATGTTTTAATTTCTGTAAGTCTTAAATCTTATTTTGCCATTGTGTGCTTATGTTTTATATTTTATTGTGCAATGATTTATGGGTAGTGAGGAGAAAAATCAAAAGCGATCTTGCTCCTTTATTTTGCTAGTTGTGATGCTTTTCATGTTGTCACCACAGATCACTCCTGGACTTGTGTAGGTGATAATAGCCAGAGGCGTTGCTAGCGAGGGGTGGGGGTCTATAGCCCCGGATATTTTGGTTGTAGCCCCGGATAGAAGCTTAGGGGGTACAACCAAAAGACTGGCTAGTCCCGAGACCCGACAGTCCTGAGAGCATAGCCCCGGATCCTTTACAAACCTAGCAACGCTCCTGAATTGATAGCAGGTAACTAGCCAAACGCAAGGAATGTACATTACACATATGTGTGTGTACGCTTTCGGGACCTTAGAGAACCCTTCCGAAGGTACACATGAACTGGTTGTTAGGTCATCTAGGCAGATACAATTCACTATGATCCTGCACAAGCGCATCTCAAAATTTGCAACAGGTACTTATTTGGCAATTTCTGTAAAGAATAAAACCGATTGGCAAGATGTCTTTTAGATATAACCACCGGTCATATTGACCTAATTGTCAACTGGATGTGCATACATTATACTGATGCACTCAGTGCACAAATGGAACCATGAGGTGCCGTGCAAAATGGCCACCTTGATTCTAGTGGCTGAAATGAGCTAAGATGTATTACTATCCCAAATGCGCTATGGTTACAATTTTGTTTGTTTGTGTTGTTACTGTCCCCTTTAGCCCACATTCTGGCACCGTGCTACATGTACAGTTTCTTGAATTCAGCTTTTCATTACAGCTGCATGCAATGGCCAGAGAACACCTGCAAAGCCCCGCGCAGACGCAATAAATGGAGTGGAGCGTGATATCCCTGGGGGAGAAGTCGATTTCTGCAATCAGGTCGCTCCAATGATCTCCCAGTAGTGGGGGTTCCCCTTTGTGGGCTGTGTGTGTCGGAATATGGTCTCCTATGTCATTTCCAATACCGGTGCTTACGGTTCTATGTGATTTTGTCGATCTTTTTTTGCTGATGTCGATTTCATCGAATTGCTTTTTTTTTTATGGGAGATTTTGCCAACAAAATATTGGGGGGCTACATTTATTATTGACCTAAACCCACCACCCACATATATTGTCGGCAAAATCCATTGGAAAAAACTCAATGACATCTACTTTGACGAAAAATGCTGCGTCAAAATCTCCCATTCCCGTGCTTACTACTGGAGTCAGGCCGTCTGCTCAGCAGGTTTCTGTCCAGTCGCTTGAGGATGAGCGGGGAACATCATCACCACTTTTTGCATAACCCAACTTTTGTGTCTGCCGGCCATCATATTTGATCTGATTTGATTTAACTTATAACGCGCTCTACCGAACAGGAAATGTTGCATGTGAGCGCAGGTGATAAAATTGAAGAGAGCAACTATGATATGATATTATATGATATGATATGGCATTAATAACGCGCCTATACACAAGTGTTTCAAGGCGCGACGAGGCAAGGGAGGGGGGACAGAGGGAAGACAGACAAACGATCCTACTAGGCCAGGTGTCATTCAGATCAAGTAGGATATTGGAGAGGTGGGGTGGAATTATGTGAAAAGATACGTCTTAAGCATTTTCCGCAACAATAACAAGGAAGACACGTGTCTTAGAGTCAGAGGAAGGAAATTCACAAATGAGGGCCTCAGACGGAAGAGCACCTATCGCCCCTAGAGCTGCAGTGAGCTGTAGGCGCAAGCAGTAAACATTCATGAGTGGATCACCGGTTACGAGAAGATAGCGATGTGCCTATCCGTGAATACACTTCAAAACCAGGCAAAGTATTTTAAACTCGATCCTCTGTTTAACGGGCAGCCAATGAAGAAAAATAGGATAATGTGAAATGAAGGCAGATTTTGGCAAGCGAAACATAAGACTAATTGGCACGTTTTGCAGCCAGGCCAGTTGAGTTTGATGGATGTCTCATTCTCCTCGCCAGCTCCTTGTCTCCAACTGTGCACAGGTGCACCCAGTGTCCTGTAACTTCCCAATAAAAACTCTCCCATTTGGAAAAGCACAGCAATCCAAATTAGTCTATGCTCCAGAGTTTCTGCAGAGCTGCCTTCGTTGACTAACAGGTGTGGCCTTCAGAACGGATTTGTATTGGCCAAAATCTTAGGGATCTGAAGAAATCTAGAATGACCTCTAAAATTGGTAGTGTGCAATTACGGTTCCAACGGTGGCAAACAGCAGATACATTTGAAGAAAAACAGTGTTTTCTTGTTTTTTTTTAGATGGAGCCCTGGTCATGCACCCAAAAGAAAACCTGAACAAACATCTACAATAACATTAAAGAAATTACAAATTGAATAAAAGGCGGGTTTGCAGAAAAAAACAAGATGAAAATTGCCTATTTCCAATCGCATCTTAGCAATGTATCTTTTAAAACTCCTATAAATGTTAAGAACAATGTGTAGGGTCCCTTATGTTAGAGGGCCTGGCAGGCCTGGTTCATCACTGTGGACACGAATCGTGGCTGTACACACACTTACATACTTCCAGTATTAATGACACCGTGACACCTGTGTGAGTTGAAAAAGTAAAAGAATAGTGCAATTCTTCTGACTTCTTCTCTCACAATACCCCTCTTTCCTCACCCCCCCCCTCGCCTAAACCTCTCTTCTTCTTCCCCTTTGTTCCTCTGTCCATGTAGTCTTGTGCTGCACTCCCATCTTCTCTCATGTCTGTGTCCTCTCATCTTCCTTCCATTCCATTTCTCTTGCGCCACTTCTATTCCCCTTCCCACCTCTGCTCCTCTTTACTTCTTTCCCACTCGCTTAGACAAGGCTCTTTCCTGCCCAAAACAGATCAAAAGGTCCTGCGGTATGAACTTTAGTATCAGCATATCTATATCAATTGGTCCCGGGAGGATAGCTCAGCGGCAGCGTGCGCGTCTTGGAAGCAAGACGACACGGAGCAACAACAGGTTCGATCCCCGGGTCCGCGCTTAGAAACCTTTGGGTGTTTAAGCGCGAAATAAATAAATTTGCACAATTTGTTTTTCATTTCTACACAATCCCCCTCACTACCTTACCGAAGGTTAAAGCTCTGTGCTATAATTTTTAATCTAATTTGTATTTGTCTATGCAAATTAAAATGTCTGTTAGCTGTACTTTGTATTATCTTGCTTTATCAAACAAGATATCTCCATGTCTGAATATTGACTTATGTCCACTACACTCGGCAACAGTAACTCTCTTTGTATGGGTTAACCCCCCCCCCCACTGCATATGTCCAAAGGTCAGGTGCTAAAGAATAATGCTGCCAGGTTCATTTTGAATGCCCCCTTAATACTCCCATGCTGCTCCATTTTTCTGGCAACTTCATTGGCTGCCCATTTCTGCTTGCATACAACTTGAAGGTTGCTATTTTAGTTTGCACGTGCATTTGACAGCAATGCCCCCTTGTATCCAGCTCGTGAATTTAAGATCAGCACCCCTCCATCTCTCTCTCCGCTCTGGTTTATCACTTCCCTTAACTGGTCCAAGATTTAACACACACTGGGCCTCATTACGACCCAGGCGGTAAGTTACCGCCTGGGTCGTACCTTTACCACCATGGCGTAAACTATGTTTACGCCATTGTGGTTGGCGGACTTACCGCCCCATTCCGAGGTTGGCGGGGCGGTAAGTCCCCAATCCCCATTTACCCTTCCCCATTCCCATTTTTGCCACATAGGGCATAATGGGAGTGGGGAAGGCGTTAATTACGCCACCGTAAATTACGGTGGCGTAATTAACAACATGGTCCCTTAGCGCCATGGATTTTAACACCTGCTAAAAGCAGGTGTTAAATCCTCCATGGCGCTAAGGGACCTCGGAATCAGGCGGTAAGGGTCGGCGCTGTTTACGCCGCCGTAAACCCCTTACCGCCTGGGTCCTAATGAGGCCCACTCTGTTGGAGGCAAAGGTTTGAGCTGTCTCTTTGAGATACGAGGCTAACTTGAGTATCTTTAAGAACAGCTAAAAGCCTTTCAGTGTTCCTCTGCATTTCCCTCATTAACATGTCACTGCTGTACATGGCCTCCCATGATGCTCTTATGCCTTAGGGTTTGAGTGTTACACGAATAGCCCTTAACATAACATAGTTTGTAGGCTGCACAAAGAATAATTAATAGGTTTCATTAGCACAACCATCTGGGGTTGTTACCCTCCCCTCTGGGGTTGAAACCCCCTCTTCCAGGACACCGGTATTCTTACCATCCCAATGCTGAGCAGGATTAGATGTGACGTTACGGCTCTTTCCCGCCGTATGGACTTGAATTCTTCTTGGGCAAATTATGAATAATGGAAATAGTCTTGCCTCAGTGATATGATGTTGTATTTGTATCGCGCTCATACACAAGTGTTTCAGAGCGCAACGAGGCAAGGGAGGGGAACAAGGGAGAACAAAACAACGATCTTACTAGGCCCATTGACATTGAGAACACACAAGTGCAGGGGAGAGGCTTGTTTGGAAGCCCTATAACTATCGAGAAACTATAGTGGGTAGACTTGGTATTATCCATACAAAAACAAGTGAATTGAGTTGGTGGGCCTTTTTTTCATCTGTACCTATGAGATAAACCTTTATTTCCCCAACTTAAATATTCATCGATCTTTTCTTCTGCTCTGCCTTTGTTGCTCTTTGCTGACTCACTGCAATTCCCTGAAACCTGTCACTCCTGGTGCCGGATTGCTAGAAAAAGGCCCTAACCTGCCAGGAGCGCTTACAAGTCCATTAGACCTGCCTCTAGGAATTGGGCAGCCTATCAGATCAGGTGATATTCATTTCTATACATATGCTGTGTTTGGGCCTTGAATGTCCTTTGCAGAACAATGTCTTCTGTGCAGCAGAGAACAGCGCTGCAGGAGTCACAATTTGTTGTTAACCGCATTGCACAGGTGCCACTTATAGACCCCTGCTTCATCCACAGTCTCCCCTATTGTTGCAGGAAGATATCCTTATTTGCCCATAAGGGTATAATGCTCACACGTTTTCCCACATATGTTAGGCAAATGCAGGTTCCTCAGTACATACACAGGCCTTTCTCTGTAGTGTGCTGATGATTTTATCTATTTAAATTGTTTTTTTATAACACGCCTAATACCTGAGTTCGGTTTCTAAGCAGGGATCCGGGATTCAAACCTCTGTTGCTCTGCTGGTCTTGCTTCCAAGTTCAGCGCGTTGCCCCTGTGCTATCTTGAGGGTAATGAGCAGATTTAAGCCCATACCTTTTTACAAAATTATATTAAGATTCAGAAATGGTATATTGTGTTCAACAGCAGCTGCGGAATAAGGGCTTGTCTATCGTATTTAAATGCCTGCGGGGCGATGCCCCATCCTATCTTATAGCTAGGATAAAAAAGAAGCCCATTGGACGTATACTACGATCCAATTGTGACTTCTCTTTGATTCAACCTCTGTCTTCATTGAAGAAAATTGGGGTGCTAGTTTCAATCTGTGGGCTCCTGCCCTGTGGAATTCTATTCCTGGATATCTGGCTGAAAGCAACTCACTAACTGTATTTAAAAAACAGTTAAAAACGTACCTCTTTGATGCAAGCCATGGCTAATTCTCTAGAGTGCCGTAACACTCTTTCCTACTCTGCCTCTCATGACATCCACTAATATTTTGTGTAGGCTCTGTTGGCTGTCCTATCTTGGTCTACTAGGTCTATCTGCTCCTCCATTTTCCTTGTTGTTGTTTGTTTGTTCATGTGTTCTTTTTTTTCTTTTCTTTTGTGTGCGCCCTGAGGCCTTTGGGTTAGTGGCGCAATAGAAGAACTCAGATAGACAGATAGATATATAATAATTCATATTCCGAAAAACCTAGTCATTTTTGTGGCCTGCATCAGAATGTTTGTGGCCTGCATGAGAAACAAATTGGAAGCATCTGTAAATAAGATTCTACGATTGTCCTTTGAGATTTCAATGCTGCCAGTTATTTCAGATCTGTGTGATTACTGCGCCAAAAAAATGGCGAACGCGAAAGAGTTTCTTTTATTTTTCTGCACATTTCCTTGCATTATATGAGGGGAAGACCCCTACAGCCCCCCTCCCCATACTCCCTGTGTATTTTTTATTCCCCTAACCCCCCCCCATGGAGCCCTTCAAGACTGATCATCTTGCATGACAAGATTTGACGCAGAAAAGGTGTCTTCAGGTATGTCCTTTGGGGTTACCTCCTCCCATTGAAACCAGCAGAGAGCTGCGCGCTTGGGCTGTGACAGTTTTTCTTGTAGCACAGCGTTTTGCAACATGTGTTTCTACAAAAAAAATGCCTTTCTGTATTTCCTGATGCAGAGAAATAATGCTTCTGGGTGCTGAAGTATTTCGTGCTGTCATGATCTGACCTCGGTACTATGCCTGAAACGTGTGTTTTAGCACATTTTTATCAAAAGTGTGCTTTAAAATAAATTGTGTGACCCTTTTTATTTTAACAAAAAAAAACGAATGGGAACACCACTTCAACCCTCTTTACTTTGGTGTACGAGCTGTCCCCCTGACCCCACACATTTGTCTTTTCCCCTTGTCCTGGCCGCTTTTTACCTATGGTTGTTTGCTATAACTATGCTTTTGTGAAAAGATGTAGACGTGTAACTCTCGCCATCTCTGCAATGCAATATTTCTGCAAATAGCACTTCCCCTGCCTGTGGACCAAGGGCTTGGTATGTTTTGGTGTTCAGCTTTTTTTCATTTTTAGCATCCTTGTCGTGAAATACCTTGTTTTCGTGACAAAGGGCCCGATTCATGGACATTTTTTGCATGGTTCAAAGTGCCTTTGCACCACTGAAAAGTGACTTTCACTGCTGACACAAACCCTGATTCATGGAACCGTGCAAAGTGTAATTTTGGAAAGTCATGTTTGCAGCAGAAAATGACTGTGCACTGACTTTGCACTGCAACAATACACTTTGCACAGTTCCATGAATCAGGGTTTATGTTGGCAGTGCAAAGTCATGTTTCATCAGTGCAAAGTCAAATTGAACCGTGCATAAAATTTCATGAATCGGGCCCGTAGCCTCTTTTCCTCAATCCCACTATGTACAGCAGATAGTGGCACAGCCAATGTGTTGCCTGAATACGGGGACAGAGGCAGACAACACATGTCCAAACGCTTAAAGAAAAACAGCACTACACATAAGCATAGCCATGGTCTAGTGCAACAAAGTGGGGATGCCAGCATGAATACCAAAATAACAGCAAGAAGACTTATGCAGAATACTTGTGCATATGATTAGATGGATTTTGGGGTAGGCATTGTGTTGCACTTAGATGGATTTTGGGGGTAAGCAATGTATTGCACTTAGATGAATTGTGGGGGGATGGCAATGTATCACACTGGAGATGTTTGTGAGGGTGGCCACCGTGTTGAACTACATCATAAGAAAGGTGGCCATGATTAATAAGAGTAACCAAGGTTTTTGCTCAGTGAATATCCATTACGGTAGCCAACCGGTTATACTTAGAAGACTTTGCGGTTGGCCAAGTGCTACACTTGGAATACTTCAGGAGGGTGACCTGGGTGTTGCCCTTGGAGGATTTTGTGAGGGTGGCCATTGTACTTCACAGATTGTAGCCTTTGCACCAGAGGATCTCTTGTGATAGTCTTTGTATAGCACTTGGAAGGATTGTGCAGTTGACTAGGATGCCGCATTTAGTCGAGTCCATGAGGGCAACCACGTTATAGATTCTAGGCGATTGTAGAATGTGTTGCACTGCATGGAATACAGGTGTTGGCAGAATGCTACCTTTACGGTTAAGCAGGTCTTGAAGGTAGCCACTCAATTATAGCTGGATGCATGCAGAATGTATCCACCATCATTTATCAACCCAGATGTTTTAGAATGTTGACAAATGCACCAATTCTAGGCGTTCGTTTGATTATAACCAATGCATCTTTTGCTCTCACACTACGCACCTTTGGAATCAGACAAAGGCACAACCACACTCCTGCAAGAATCCGCTTTCACGTACAACTCAAATAACACTTTGCACAACAGTTCTGCCATAAGAATGTAGCTACGTTTCATGACAAAAATTCAAACTGTTACTACACACATATTTGACTATCCTCTTACACACCCCTCCATATTTTTTCCCTAGTGTACCTCTCTCCACCCATACACATGACAATTAGACATCGGTGGCTAGCAGGGACTCGGCCGAACTCTCATAACCTTTAATGGTCATTATGCATGCACATTTACTAGCACCTCCTAACTTTCCCATACTTCGTACTTCGGTCCCTCAGAGGACTTTCAACCTGCAGCTCATTGGCACCATAGCCGTGGTGACAGGCGCTATGCAAATGAAGAAATGAACTGATACAATTGGCTACATCATCAGCGGAAAAAATTGCTGAGTCTGAGTCTGCCTCATACAAAGTGCTTCAGGACTTCCTCATGGAGGATTTCAATTTTTTCTTATAGCAAAAGTTGCTTTTGTAGTTAAACAACAATTCCTGGAACTCATTTACTTTCTTTTCCACTCTTCCAGCGGATGATTTGCAATTCCAGAAGCAGAGGTCTTTTTGCAGACCTTAAAATGGTAGATTATTTAATGGTCTTCTTTTCTGAACTAAACATAAAATCTAGGATAGGCATTCTCTTGCCCCCTGGAATGGTAAAAAGTGGAGGCAAAAGTGGCAGAAATGGAGTCCACCATTTATTCCGCCTCCTTAACTAATCTGAGGGAGTTTGGTGGATTTCCGAGGTGACCTGCTAAGGCGGAGCAGACTTTGCATGTCTGTTACCCTAACGATACACCTTGGAAATCCGACCGCATTACCAACCTGCTAGAGATTTCGATGCTAGTTGTAATGTGATGGATTCTTATGGAATCCGCCTGAATTTACCACCTGGTAAAACAAGGCAGATCTCAAAGGAATCAATTGTAAGTGGCTTCCACAATCATTCATTCCAGGAGGTATTTACAGTTTATCATATAGGTAGTGGAGAAGTGCAGAGTAAAGGCTATTTCCCCTCTCTTTTACTCTTAATTTCCCACTATGTTGTTGAAAAGTTGAAAATTGCACAGTGGGAAACTTTTTCCGGAAGTGAGAATGTACAATGTCCTCTCCAGTGGAATTTAGGATTTCTATTAAATAACCATCCAGTGTATTTTTTGAGTAATATAATGGACAAGGTGTGCTTTAAAATGCATCTTTTTCTCCTGTCCTTTCAAAGAATTGCTTGGGATGTCACACTTTCAGGGATCACTGACTCTGTATATCCAGGGGTGCTTGCACGTGAAGCCCTGAAGATTGCTGTGAAATGGTTCAATTGTGTTACTAGTCTGTGCACTGACTTGTGTTACTAGTCTGTGCACTGTATTGTATTGTTTTTATTGAGGAACACGTGGTTTTCAACAAGAAACCCATGCATACAAACATTAATCAGGGAACTCTCACAATTGGTGCGTGACAATAGAAATTGCAACAACAAAAAAAAGAATCGGGTGATGTTAGGGAAAAGATGGAACTTGGTCTGGGTAGAAAAGAAACACACTGTGGACAGGCGAAGAGGTTTTACAGGGGAATGCTCAACATGACGCCGAGAAGCAGCTATTGGCCCCAAATCGTCCCCTACAAATCGCCATTCAGTAAATCAATTGTTTGTTTGTGTTTGGTGGGTTGTTTTTGCCTGTCCTTTTTCAGTTTCCTTCAGAGGAACGTGCTTCATTTGCAAATTCCATGGTTCACAATCCAAAGGTATTGGCGCAGACTGTTTGTCCAAACAGTGGGGCTCATTTTTTAAGTCCTGGGCAGCAAAGTCAAGGCATATAACGCAGGCATTGGCCATTTATGCTCATATTAAACTCAGGGGCATTTTACAGCCATTCCGAGAAAGAGAAAGAGCACAAAACGGAATTGGCATGTCTGCCATGCATTTGTCCTCCGTCTTCAACAGGGACATGCTTTTACACCTGCATAGGATTTTCATGCAGCTGTAAAAGGAATGGATTAGCATGGAAGGCACCTGTTTTCAGTGTCTGTAAAAAGCAGGCAGAATCCATGGGGATCCATTGTGAATGCTGCCTTCAAAGCGTAATTTGCAGCTGGCATTTACAGTTTTTGCAGAGAGTAGAAGCAAAGAGTAAAGGCATTTTTGCAAGGTTTAAAACTTTACTTCTGCTCTGCCTTTTGTAAAAGTTGTAAATTTGGTGCATGGGACCTAACAGTAAGTGCTAAGGCTTTCAAAATAGGCCCTTGTGTATTGGCTGAATAGATGGTCAGATAAAGAAAACAAAAGTCAACAAAATGCATTGAAGAAAAAAAATAATAGGAGATTACAATAAATAGAAGCAAAGTTGCACCCTTTGACAAGTCAACAAGCATGCCAACATCAAGACAATGTAAAGATAGGGAAAATGCCTTCATGCAATTTCACATATGAGCAGAAGCAATGACCCATTTCAAGTTTGGATCACATGCTCACGGACCATAAAACTTAAGAAGCAGTGCCTGCGTTAGCCACATAAAACATAGTTCAGGGTTTCTTAATAAGTTTTTTAATAACTTCAACTAAAGCAAATGTTGCTAAATTACTTTTTTAACAGTGGCTCCTGTCGCTATTACTCCTGGGAACCAATTCTATTCATAGCCAGTTCTCCAGCTAATGTTCTCATTTTCAATGCTAGACGCAGAGGCTGTTCTGCTCCTCCAACAGATTGCTTTCATTGCCACTCCTGCATTCAAGGTGACAGACTGCTGTGAAGGTGAAAAACTGCTATCAGATCCTCTGCAGTGGAAGGAAGCAGAGAGATGGCAGCCATCTTGGTAGGACAAGAAAACAGTGTCCCATTGACCCAGCATTTCAGCGAGTATCGGGGTCATGTTACGGTGACTTACCAATCGGCTCCCTGTTGAATCTCTTCCTTCCCGTCTGCGCACTTGCCGTTCTTCTTCCAGTTTTGGTGGGTTCTAACTCTTCGTGGGGAAGGCCCCCTGCCTCCCGTGCTGCTGCTGCCTCTGTTTTGTTTTACCTGCGTGAGGGTAGCTGGTAAAATAATACTGTTCTAAGACAGGGGCGCCATTATTCGGGTGCTCCATTGCTCACCACCCTCTGCCCCCAGGAAAGGCCAATTTCGTGAAAGTCCCTATACAGTGCAATGGACAGAGCATGTGTTTTTGGGCCATGATAAAACATGAACAAAAAGCGTAGCCCCGGGAAATGTAAGAGCAGTGACTTTTAAACAAATCGTCAAAGGGTTATGACTTTTTGCAATGTGAAATATGCTCAAGTGCTATTTTCAAGCACACGTTGACGTCTGTGTGAGTATTGAATAATCTCGGACAATGGTATCAATTCATCAAATCATGGGGAAAGTATATGTTCCAGTATACTTACACTCCCTGAAAACATACAGAAACGTCACACGAGGCGTTACCAATAATTTCCCAGTAAATCGCCATGAACATTACGTCTCTGTACCATGCAACACGTCACCATAATAGGGTTGCATTGATTGCTTTGACAATGTCCTATGCATTTTGCTTCCAGAGGGGGGAGCCTATCTTAAGGTCGGGGCTTAATAGGCACTTTCTCGTGGGTTCCCATGATTTAACACTGCATCATGCAGCAAATTCCCCTTCATCTCTGCTGTGCTGACATGCGTGCATGACGGAGATCGTAATAGTGCCAGGTGTGAAATTGTATTGTGTCCCATGTTACATTGGATCCCTACCGACTCTGCCTGCCCTAAGCAAATCCTGAAAATACAGGATATTTTTATATATATATATATATTCACTTAAAAAACCTTAGTTAAGGTGCAGTTAAGTTGTGCAGATTTAATGCAACAAAATCCTTGAAATACAGCATATGTCAGTGGTCAAAGTGAGCGAGAATGGCCGGGAGCAGTGTTCCACTACTTTCTGCAACCATTGTGACCATTCTGGAACTGTTCTTTGTCAGGTTAAAGCACACTTCATCACTTTACCACCAGATATCAGTTACAGGTAAAACGAAATATGATTCAACTCAATTGGCTGTGAACCAGCATGACTGCAACACTCCAAAAATGTGTTGCACGTTGCTTCCCTTCCTTCCTACTCTGTCCGCAGCTGAGTCACATTTTCACTACTTTTTTGGTACACTTCTACCACTGGCCCATGTTGGAATTTATGACCACCTTTTTTTTTTTTTTTTTTTTTTTTTTTTTTTTTTTTTTTTTTTTTTTTTCCAAACTTTATTTATATTTTACAATAACCGGTAGGCATGGCTCCAACAGGGAGCTGCTGAATGCAATATCCCACAACAATTCCCCCACCCCACCGCCCCCCATCCCCCGTATCCACAGTATCTTTGAGAGTTTCTACTCATTGCCTTAGTCGCATGGACGTTTTCTCTCCTTGTCTTCCCGCTCCTCCCTCTTACGGACCTGAGTTCTGGGTGTTTGGATTATCAGGGTCCGAAGTAACAGATTTGTTCATCAGGTAGGTGATATATGGTCCCCAGATATCAGGAGGGCGTGCGTGTAAAGGTAGTGTACGAATAAATTCAGTGTCCATATCTTGGCAATAAGTTATATCCTTTTCCCAGTCAGCTACCCTAGGGAGTGGGCCCCTGCCCCACGACATGGCTATTCTCCTTCGTGCTAGCACCATGAGGAGTGCCGCCAGCTTGCGTGACGATGGCTGCAGATGTCTTGTGAGGCCAAGAAGCGGGCCCAGCGGCAGGGGGGTCATCTGCTCTCCTATAATCTCGGATGTTGTTTGTATAACGGTGGACCAGAATTGCTGGATACCGGGGCAGACCCATGCCAGATGAAGAAAGTCGGCGTTGGGACAAACGCATCTCTCACACTGGGCCGACGCCTCTGGGTGGTGCCTGTGTTTTTTGGCGGGTGTGTAATATGTTTGGTGTACAAAATTGAAATGGATCAGTTTGTAGCGAGAATTTAGCGCCACTTTTTGAGTTTGTCGCAGAATGTAGGCCCAGTCTTCCTCACTGATTGGTTCCTGCAAAACCGATTCCCACCTGTGTTGCACTTTAGGTAGGAGCTTCCTCGTGTCACTCACCAGGGTTTTGTACAGAGTTGACACCAGTCTGCCCTCTCCCTGTGCTAATATTGTGTTATGTAGCAGCTCCCACGTGGGGGGTTGTTTAGGGAATGAGGGGAATAGCTCCTGCAGGGCGTGACGGAGTCTGAAATAGAGAAAGACGTCCAAGGATGTGTTCCCTCCCTTGTCCTTGGCCATTTGGGTGGTCAGAAAGGTGCCCTCTGGGAAGAGGTCTCCTAGCGTTTTTACTCCTATTTTGTCTACCCATAGCAGGAATACCTTTTCGTTCGTGAGAGGGATACCGGGGATAAATTTTATAGGTAGTATGGGGGAGAATCGTACAGCCACTCCACACGCACTGGCGATCTTCTTCCATATCGCATATGTAGACAGGACCGTGTTCAGTGTCTTATGCGGCACAGGGATGTGGCTGATTATGACTGCGGATAGTAAATCGGGGGAGGCCAGGGCTCTTTCCACTTGCACATGTGGTCTTACATAGTGGATTGAGTACCAGTGGCTCAGGAATTGAGCCTGAGCCGCCCAGTAATATTTCTCTATATCTGGGAGCGCCAGACCTCCCTTCGCTATAGGTAAAGTGAGTGTGTCGTAAGCCACCCGAGCCGGTTTCCCCGCCCATATTAACTCTAGGATCGTGCTCTTGATCTTTGACAGAAAGGACTTGGGGAGAAGTAGCGGGATATTTGTGAAGAGATATAAGAGTTTGGGGAGAATAACCATTTTCGTCAGTGAGGTCCTGCCCCACAGCGTCAATGGGAGTGATTTCCATCTCTGAATACGTTCAAGTAATAGCTGCAGTGCGGTTCCGTAATTATCTCTAAATATCTCGTGATGGTTACGTGACATCTTGATCCCCAAGTAGCGCACTTTCGAGGTTTCCCATTGGAACCCATGGTCGTCGGCGAACTCTGAGGTGCACGGAGTCAGGGGGAATACTATCGATTTGGAGTGGTTGGTTTTGAGCCCTGACATTAACCCGAATTTTATCACCTCTCGCATTACGGGGTTGAGGTTGACTTGGGGGTCGCTAATGAACAGCATGACATCGTCCGCGTATAGGGAGACGATTAGCCTGTGAGGACCCAGTTTTAACCCTCGCTCTAACTGCTCGGCCCGTAGCCTCGAGGCTAGGGGTTCCATCACCAGGGCGAAGATAAGGGCCGAAAGAGGGCAACCCTGTCTCGTCCCGCGTTCCAATGTGATCCCCGATGATTTAGTGTTCCCGAGTGTGATGTACGAGCGTGGATTATTGTAAAGCAGAGCTACTAGCTTCAGGAAGAAGTTGCCCAGACCCATCTGCTTCAGTGTCGCGAACATGAAAGGCCACTCTACAGAGTCAAACGCCTTCTCGGCGTCCAGCAGTACTGCTATCGCCTGCTGTGTCGAGTCTAGGGCCTCGATGACGCCAAACAGCCTCCTTATGCCGAACGTTGTGCTACGCCCCGGGATGAACCCGGCCTGGTCACCCAGCACTAGTGCTGGCATCAGAGGGAGCAGTCTGGCCGCCAGGATTTTGGCCAGGATTTTGTTGTCCAGGTTGATCAGAGAGATCGGTCTATACGAGGCGCAGCTCTCTGTAGGTTTTCCGGGTTTATGCAGCATCATCACGTTGGCTTCACGCGTCGTGGGGGGAAGTGCTCCTCGACCCACCGCCTCTTCGTAGACCTGCAAGAGGAGGGGGGCCACTATGTCCATGTGCGCCTTGTAGAACTCGCCGTTGAGCCCATCGGGGCCGGGTGCTTTGATATTAGGTAGGGATTTGATTGCCATCCGGATTTCTTCCAGTGAGATGGGCGCGTTCAGGGGTTCGCGCAAGTCTCGGCTTACCCAATACAGTTCTGTGTCATTCAGGTATTCTTGTATCGCTTCGGGGTCTGATGTTCCTTTTGAGCTGTACAGGTCTTGATAGAATTCCCGGAAGGTGTTGGAGATCCCCTCCTCCGTGTAGACTATCTGTCCTTGCGCATCTGTGACATATTCAATATGAGGTGGGACTCTGTCTATCGATAGTAGTCGGGCCAGCAGTGCACCTGGTTTTTGCCCCTCACCGTACTGCCTGATCTGCTGTCTACGACCCATGAACTTCAGTTCGCGGTCCTCTGTCTCCTTAAATTTCAAGAGTTCTTGCTTAAGCTTGGCTTGCGTGCATGGATCGGGGGTGTTGAGGAGATTCTGTTCCAATTCCTTTAAACGGTCCTCTATGTTGGACAGTTCCCTTCGGATCATTTTTAGTGTCCCGTTTTCTTTGGTCAGGCAGATTCCTCTGACAAAGCACTTGAATGTTTCCCAAATGGTGCCTGCGGAGTCAACCGAGTTTTGGTTGGTGTCTATGAAGGAGAGTATTTCTTGCCGCAGTTCTGCTGCAAACACTGCGTCTGTGAGTGAACCGGGTTTAAACCTCCAGTTGAGGCCTGGCACTGCTGTGCCCGCTAGGGTGGCCTCCAATACCACCATCGAATGGTCGGAATAGGACCTTGGTAGGATCTGGCACGCGTCCCACCTGAAAGGGCTGTGGGAGGACGCCAGGATATAATCGATTCTAGAACTGGTGTTGTGCACAGCTGATCGGAAGGTATAGTCTCTCCTGTCTCGGTTGTGTCTTCTCCACATGTCGGAAAGATTGAAGGCCTGACAAATCTCTCGAACCTGAGTACTTGCTTTGGACGGGTTTCCTGAAGTGTTGTGGGACCTGTCGAGCCTGGGGTCGAGCGCGGTGTTGAGGTCGCCCCCCCACACCACAGTCGACGCGTCGGTCGTGGCTAGATGGGACATTATCCAGTTAAAGTTATCGTGTCCATCTGTGTTTGGAGCGTAAGAGTTGACCACCACCACTTCCTTTCCAGCGATTATTCCTTTCACCAGTAGGGCCCTTCCTTCGGTGTCCTTCTTTGACTCGATGAGGCTGAAATTGGTCCTCTTATCGATCAGGATCGCCACGCCTCTGGCGAACGATGAGTAGGACGAGAAGTACCGGTGGCATCCCCATGATCTGGCCCAGCGCTGTTCCGACGAGGGTAGTAGATGAGTCTCCTGGAGTATCGCTATGTTGATTTTGTGTCTCCGCAGATATTGAAGGATTCTCCTCATTTTCGTAGGCTGGTTGCCGCCGCGTATATTCCAGGTGGCGATTCTCAACGTTGTCGCTGCCATCTGAACGGATCAGTGTAATCCTGTCGGGCCGGGGCCCGCGGAGTTAGCTGGAGTCGCTTTCGGAGAAGGAGCCAGGAAGACTTGGCGATTTGTAGGTACATAGTTCCTCGCGTGGCTGTCGTGGATCGGGGGTATGTGGGTTGAGGCGGTATTACTGAATTAACTTCCCTCCCATGCACGGGCAACCCCCAACAGGCCCGTGGTAAACAGTCCCATAGTAACGAAACAACTTGCATTGCTGTGCTCGGGGCGCAAGTGGCCCTCCAAGAGAGGGCTAGCTCCCTTCCCCGGATACAATAGTGGTCTGCGGTGGTCTCTCCTTGTCAGCCATGCAGACACTAGCCCTCCCATTAGGTACCTTGTAGGCAAAATTTATGGTGGATTTCTTCTCGGTCTCTCTCCCCTTTGAGGCCTTCCGTTGGAGGAGGCGGGTCTGCAGCCCGAGCGGTCCAGATAATCGCTCGTCTCTTCCGGAGAGTTGAAAAACTGGGTCGTCCCCTCATGTTGGATTCGGAGTTTGGCAGGGTAGAGCATGGCGTATTGTATCTGGTTCTCTTGAAGCCTGCGCTTTACTGCCGTGTACGATCTTCTTTGCGCTTGGACCGCCTGGGAGAAATCCGGGAAAAATTGGATTTTATCACCGTCGTACTGAAGATCGCCTTTCTCCCTGGCCGCCCGTAGGATGGCGTCCCGGTCTTTGTAGTTGAGCACTCTCGCTATGATTGGGCGAGGATTAGCCCCCGGGATCGGTCTGGTGTTGGGAATTCGGTGGGCTCTCTCCACAACAAACAGTTTGGACAGGATGTCTGTGCCGAAAAGGTCTACGCATAACTTCTCAATGTAGTCCTCCATCTTTGTGTTGAGTTGTTGTTCCCTAGCTCCAACGATCCTGATGTTGTTGCGTCGGGAGCGGCCCTCCAAGTCTTCATTCTTTGCGTTTACCGCTTTCATTTGCCCTTCTAGGGAGGCCACTCTGGAAGTCAGGGCCGCTGCTCCGTCGTCGAGGTCCGACACCCTCTGCTCGACTGTGTCAAGTCTATCGGCGTGTTTGTCTAACCGGTGCTGGAGCAGATCAACCTTAGAGGAGAGGGTGTCGAGTTTGCTCCCAAGACCGCCAATTCCGGCTTTCAGTTCTAGGAGAATTTCCCTGATGTCGAACCCGTGGGCCTCCTCCTCGTCTTGGATGGGAGATAGCGCTCTGCCATTTGAGGTGGTTGGTTTGGTCACGGAGCTGCCCTCAAAGTTTAGCTTCTTTTGAGCTCTGTCCATTTTCTTTGAGGCCGCCATTGGCGCTTGTGTAGCGGGGGTCCTACAGGGCACCGGAGGTAGGTCCGGGGTCCCGGTTGATCCGCGCCTCCGTTGCGCTATCTCGGATGGGGTTTCTCTCCTGATGTTTCCCTTTGTGATAGGGTATAGTGGAAGCGGGAGTGACGCCGGGTCCAAGCGCTATCTACTGCTGGTTCTCGGCTGGCCCGTACGTTGGGGGTTCACGCGGACCCCGGCTTGCGGTTTCCCGCGCCCCGCGCCTTCACACAGGCTGAAATTCACCCCGGGGAGTATGGACGGGGGCGCACGGGGGCGCGCGTACCTGATCTTCGGGGTTCGTTCAGGACGGCTCCTCCGAGATTCTGCCGGATGTCCCACCGCTTTCGGCCGCTCAGGCCGTCCCCCTCCGGGCCCGCTCTGTCTCCGACTGCCTCGCGTCTAGCCCGCGCCGGCGCTCCACTCGGACCGGGGAGGGGGAGGGTTTCTCGTCGCTGAGGAATCTGGACCCAGCATCCGAATTACGACGAAAGAAGTACTTCGTTTTGTTCAGAATCGCTTTGGCTACAAACTGGGGGTGGCTGCATACACAGTGCCCAGCGCAGATGCCTCGATTCGTCAGGATTTCTGAGGGAGCTCCGTGGAGCTCACAGGGAGGCCGCCATCTTGGACGGCTCTCTAGCGCCCTCTATGGAATTTATGACCACCTTAACTCGGTGTGGAAACTAGAATGTAACAACAGATCACATGTGTATTCGGTACAATGGGCCTCATTATGAGTTTGCCGGTCCAGTAACAATGGTACCGGTAAGCTTGCCGGTACCGTTGTTACCGGACCGGCAAACTACGAGGTCTGCTCGCGGGTGCCATTTTGCCCGCCAGGTCTGACCTAGTGGACGGACCGGCACCCGCGAGCAGACCATGTCGGTGCATCCGGCCTCCCCATACCCATTGAGCCCTATGGGGCTCAATGGGAATGGAGAGCATTTTTTTCCCGTCCCCGGGAATGGCAATTACCTGGTCCGCAAGGGCTGTAAGGCCCCAGTAATTGCCCATTCCCGGGTGCTGGAAAAAAAATGATACCAGCACCGCTACCGCCGGAGTCATAATGAGGCCCAATGACTCTGGATGCTCGTTCACACGTTGAACAGGGTCGAAACCAACATATGTATTTTTTTAAATTATATGAGAGCTACATATTTCTTTACATGTTGCAAGAGCATTATTTCCATTGCTCACACATCCAGCTGCCAGTTATTCCCGCTGTTTTGCTCATGATTGCTGTCACAATTGAAGATGAAATGCAATTTTAAATGTTTGTTTACAACTTATGCACTTGCACTTTGCTTGGTTTATGTACTTGGAATTATAATTGAATAAGGAAGCTGGTACGAAAACAACAGGTGTGTCAATGTTTAAGGCATTAGCTTCATTTTGATACTATAGATCGATAATAAATCTATAGTTTCAGTATATCGTACACCATTTAAAGATGGCGCTTGTATTCATAATGTATGTGTGTACGTGCACCCAGAGTCATTTGACTGAATACACACGCGATCTGTTGTTGCGTTCTAGTTTCTGTGTTCAACTATAGAAACCCAGCGGCTTGTTTATTACTTTTGCCTGATGAAGTCCCAATGCGGATGGAACTCACAGCAATTTAAACCTGTTTACACGGGCATATTATTGTTGTTTCGCCTATGAATTGAAGGACTTTGCAAACAATGTTTTGCTGATCTTATATAATGAATGCTCTTTTTGCACTTTTTTACTAAAACGAGTGCCTGGTTTTTTTTTTATTTGGTGACATCGCTACCTTATTTGAATGATTGTTCGCCAGTTGAACTTGTGATTCATGTTTTGTGAGAGTGACTTTCTCTCAGCCTGTGGCACCAACTGCACTTGTAAGTAGGCAGAGCGCTTTGTATTTTGAAAGCACGTTTTCATATAAATAGGAAAGTTCATTTGAGCCAAGCCACACATTCCACAATGCCACAGGCATTGTGGGTATACAACTTAACTGAAATGCAAATATATATATATATGGAAACAGGAAATCAGTGAAAAAACACAGTGAACCGCACTTCGGGGGCTCAGGAACAAAACACAAAGTGTCTCTGTGGAAGGCAAAATTCTTTATTTTCAATCCTCAATTGCTCAAGCAGGGACGTCATTTGGGGGTCGCCAGGGGTCGCAACTGCGACCTCTGTGGTCTCCCTTGCGACCTCTGTGGTGTCCCTTGCGACCTCTACTAAAAAAAAAAAATACATGTTTTTTTTTTTTTATTTTTTAAAGTTATGCAAGCTCCTGGGCTGTGGCTCTTTACTTCTGGGGTGGCTGGCTTTCTTGTTCAGGCCCCTTAAAAAAAAAGACTTGAGGCACTCCTGTTCTTATTTTTCTTCTAACACTTTCAGCACTGACCCTAAATAAGAAAGAATAGGAATACCAAATAATGTGTCTTTCTGGAATTCTATACAGTAATTGCTGGCCTCATTAAATGTTTATTTCAGGCACACTTCAGGGGGTGAGTCACTGATTTAGTCTGTTCTTAAACGCCTCACTAAGCCTAAGCCGTTCATCCTTCTGAGGTCGATAAATGAGTACCAACACAGGTTGGGTGATATTGGGTGTATATTTTTTCTATATAAAGCGCTTAATGATGTGTTATTATATAGCACTTACGCTTATCATTTGGTCATGGACGTCTGCTTGCATACACAGTCATTTGGTAATACGGGCCAATAAACACTGAACTTAATGATACATATGGCGATCCATTCTTGTATGAATGTACATCATATAGTGATATCATAACTATATTTTTCATAGTGTACAATGCTATGTGATGCCACTTCCTGTTTTGTCAACGGGTGAAATGTCGTGTTCCATCGCTACCCGCTATATCACTTTGGGGCGGGGTCTAATGACATCACTTCCTGTGATGTCATCAGGGGGTCAAGGGTCGGGTGATGTCACTTCCGCTACCCCTGGCATTTTGGTGAAATGACGTCCCTGTGCTCAAGGACAAAGAGAGGTGTACAACTCGCTTTATAACAAACTAGCTGCTTGATCATGTGCTATATATATGTATATAGGTATATGTGTGCTGTTTATTGTGTGTAAATGACTTACACAGTTTCCTTTTTTTACACCTGTTTGTGTAACCCCCTGGGGGAAGGATTCCCCACAACCTACCTTTCCTTTTTAGATGCATTTTCCTTTCCTCATTACTGTACATTTTATATTGTGAACATGTCCCCCTCACGTGCTATTTTTTTATAATTGGTTATTTATAACACGCTTAAGGCCCAGAGGTTTCTAAGCGCGGACCCAGGGATGGAACCTGTGTTGCTCTGTGTTGTCTTGCATCCAAAGCGAGTGTGTTGCGCCTGAGCTATTGTTGGCTGGAATTGCACCTTTCCCTTTGCTCTGTTGTGATTCATCCAAGGTACTATTTCAGTCATGTAATCCATTATTCTGTTTTACATTTGTATTTTCTTCTTTAGATTTTTTTTCATTAGGATTAACTTTTTTGGCTTTATGTTCTTTTAGGTTCCATAATCTCATATCAAACAGATAAAAAATACCTTTATTAGAAAGACCCCATTAGATTTGAGGATTAAGTGTGGAAAATAAATTCAAATTCAGTGGCTTCCATTTGGTTCCGGGACTTCACCCAGACTCTGCTGACCCACAGAACCAGGACTGGGGCAATCAAGAATTTATTCTTGGTCGATTTGATTTATTTCACTCTGAAACCATGTGTCCTGCCACAAAAGGAGGGGGTACTTCCCCCCATGTCAGCAAGTGCTTCCTGGGGGAGCCGATCCTGAGAATCTATCTTGATATTACACTTGTGCAATCCATTTATGGGGTTCCTATTGCTTTCCTCTCGTTGGTACTTGCAAAAATGTACTTACCCTTATCACTTACTACCTGTAACGGTGTGTCTTAAAAATAGTAATTCCTCGACCTAAGCATTTAAGTACACTCAGGCAAGGGTTGTCTGCAATAACGCTTCCAGTGACTTTTAGGAAAAGGATAGGATTAGCGCAGGGGTTTGCAAGTTTTGGCTCTCCAGGTGCTTTGGAATGCAACATCCATCAGCCTTAACTAGCCTAGTCAATGGTGAGGGATCATGGGAGACGTAGTCCAAAACATCCGGAGAGCCACAGGTTGCAGTCCCCTGCTCTAGAGCAACCTGCTTGCATTGGAAACATTGCAATGCCATTCTACGTGGGCCTGATATCACGGCTCGTCGCCAACCTGAGGCCGATAAGTTGAGTAACACGAGCGGGTAATAATGGTACAGGAATTTCGAATCTGGTTTCAAGTGCAAAATAACTCCCCACATTATTATTAAAACCAGATTTCAAATGGAGTTTCAGATTTTATTGAAGCTCGTTTTGGCTTTCAAGCCTTTTGTACTAGTGAAAAATGTAAACCAAAGAGGGCAATGCGCCGCCCAATACATAGCAATTGCTAAAGATAAGATAGTTTTAGAAATATAACAGATGTGTTCATTGTGAAAAATTGCTATGGAACATTGCAATGGTAACACGAGTAGACTGAAACACACGGTCATTGAGCTTTCCGCAACTGCGAGGCATTTTGAGAACTGTATCTGGCATTGTCCTACTTTAAATGTGGCGTTCTTATTGCTGCAACCTAAGCCTCTGATGAAAAGCTGTACACAGCTTGAAACACTTGTAATATCAGGGGCATCCTGGTGTGAGACAAGGGGCGCTTATGTCTTTTGTCCACATCTCAAGAAAGGAGAGTGAGATCTTTGTTTATGTTTTCCGGGATTGAGTTTAGTAGATCTTGGTCATTGCAAGTGTATTTTCCTGCTGGCCTTTAGGCCATGCCCTGCCTCAGCTGACTTTATGCACCATGGAATACCCCTAAATTCTCTTTCAGACTTTCGGTGCAGTGTGGTGCCAGTGATGTGCCTCCCACTTCAATTTGGTTGGCACCGAAGGTTGTTCTGTGTGAGGTTTTGATGTGCACCAGGAGATATGATACAAAATAAATGATGCTAGCTGAGATGATAATAGATATGGGGTCTTGTCGACCTGTACTCTGGTTTATCATGTTCATCCAATCTCACCTTTAGACCGTTGCCATGTTTTGGGCACTGGGGATTGTCAGTGTAGTTGTGTGGGGGTGACCGCTCTCCTTCAAGAGTTTAACTTCCCAACAAGATCCTGTCTTCTGCAATGGCTTCTTGTTCCACTCATCTGTATTTTCTTCCTGCTGTACTACTGCAGAGATCATATCCTTTGTTTAATCCACTCTAATATGGTCCCAGTGTGTATTGTTTGCAAGCTCTTCATCATTACTGCATTTGTGGTCATTATATTTCTGACACTTCAAATGTTTTCAAAGGCTGTGATGTATTGGGAGGCAGGCCCACAGAGCATAATCTGTCAATGTGCGCTTGCTGTAGAATTGTTGGCTGGGGTCCTCTTGAGATTACAGTGAGGGGCTTTATAACTACAAATTTCAGTGTCATGATCTTCTCAGGAAAACTGTGTTTCTGGTGGGGTTTCGCCTCCTAATTCTGAAAATCATGCTTTTGCTCTCTAGATGTCTCGGGAGGATATATCAGGGGCAACATGCTCGCCTTGGAAGCAAGACGACGTGGAGAACACAGGTTCGATCCCCGGGTCCGTGCTTAGAAACCTCTGGGTATTAAGCGCATTATAAATAACCAATTACATTTACAGTAGATGAGATGCGGGGTGCCTGGGCTTGGCCATGTAAATACAGTTGCTAGTATTACAAGTGGTGGAGCTTTGGTTAAAAAAGGGTAATTGAGAATTACATAGTTCTATTTTGTTACTTTTCATGGAATCATTCAGATAGAGGTGTGACGCAGGGGTCAGCGGCAGATAGGCAGGAAAGGTGGTGCATTAAGGAGCGACATAAGGAGAGTGATAACAATAAGGTGCTCGGAAATGCTTCCGGAACAAAAACGTGAAGGCATGATTCTGTGCCAGGCTCGGTCCCACTGGCGTGTGGCCTGGGAGGGGGCCCCTTGAAAAAATAAATTCAACAAAAAAAAACTTTCACTAGAAAAAAGTGAAATTGTTTAATTTTGAAGACACTCTGCTTTCATGAAGAAATAATTTCTGTGTACCAGAAATCATTTCTTCATGAAGGCAGTGTGACTTCAAAAATAAACTGTTTCTTTTTGAGGTCCGAGGGCTGCCCCCACCCCATAACATAGAAGCCTCCAGGCCGGAGGCTTCCATGTCATGCGGTGGGAGGAGCCCTATGACTTAAAAAAGAAATTGTTTCTTTTTGAAGTCAAGGTTCGGTCCTTTCATGGAAATAATTTCTTTATGAAGTCAGAGTGACTTCAAAAAGAAACTATTTATTTTTGAAGTAATAGGGCTCCCCTTAACCCCATGACATGGAGGCCTCAGATCCTCTGCAGATGACCGGAACAAGCGTTCCGGGCGTTCCGGGCTGCTGCAGGGAGCTGATGGCCTTGTTCCCTGGATCAACGGATTAAAGGTAAGAAAATATATATTTTCTTTAAATGTGTGTGCCTGCTTGTAAGTGTGTCAGTATATAATATAATGTGCATGAATGAGTGAGTGTGTTATGTGTGGGTGGCTGCCTTGGTGTGCCTGTGTGAGTGTATGGTGAAAGGGTGCACACCTAAATGTATGGTAGGCTGCTTGGGTGTGCCTGTATGATTAATGGGTGTACACTTAAATGTATGTTTGGCTGCCTGGGTGTGTGTGCTTGTATGGAGAAAGGGTGCACACTTAAATGCATGGGTTGTTGCCTGGGTGTGCTTGCATGGAGAAAGGGTGCACACTTAAATGCATGGGTTGTTGCCTTGGTGTGCCTGTATGGTGAAAGGGTGCACAGTTAAATGTATGGGTGGCTGCCTGGGTGTGCCTGTATGGTTCCTTCTGACTGTTTCGACAGTCAAAGTTTCGAATTCCAAAAGTTCCGAAACAAAAGTGTCGAAAAAAATGTTTTGCATTTCTTTTTTTGGGGGGATTTCCCCCCCTAAAACCCCTGTTTTTTTCTTTTTTAAACACTTATTTACCTATACTCAATTAAAATAAACCCTTTAATATTAAATAAATAAATTCGAAACTCTTTTTCTCGACACTTTTGTGTTGGAACTTTTGACATTCGAAACTAATGTTTCAAAACTTTGACTGGACACCTGCCAGTATATGTGTGTGTGTGTGTGTGTGGTGAATGGTGTCTGTGCTTGTGTTCTGGGGCACAACGAAACCTACATTTCAAGGGGACTAACCTTCAAATGTTGGGAGAGGCACTAACTTCAGCACCGGTGGGGAAGGGGCAAATGTATTTGTTTGGGTGCATCTTATTTCTTTACACATGCTAATGAGACTATTCTAGTGCTGCTTCAATGTTACAAACAGTTAACTCCCTCCTTTAAGTCTGAAAGAACCCACTTATGGACTGCTGTGAGAATGAGTGTTATCCTGTCCCCTCTTTGCACTTCGAATCACTCCCCCGGTATGCAAGTACTAAACCTACATTACAATTTCAATAGCCTAAAAAAATCAGCATTTGTAGCAGGTACGAACAGTGTTATGCTTTATATTAGTAATTGACAGGGCTTTATTAGCAGTGAAACCCAGGCACCATTTAACATCTGTGTCCTATTCTGTCCGGCAACGGCTCTGTAGGTCAGCCAGGTCGAGTTAACATAGCCCACAATTTCAGTGCTGGGTAGGGCTGAAGCTCAATGGTGTTGTGCCACTGCTTGAGTTTAATGCCTTGATTACTTATTGGTAATCATCATTACTCGTAGCCTTATTCTTCCTTGTCCCCGTACTTGTGTTTGAGGCACTTTGCCTCATACACAAGTACTGGGATGAAGTATATGGAATTGTAAGTAATGCCTGGCTTACTTACCTGTAATATCCATTATGCATAGTGCAAGGTGCCACATATGTAAGCACTGGGACAAGGAAGCAAGACATGGAGGTAATTCTGGGCGGAGGAGATCATTTTGGGGGTTGAGGCAGGGAGGCAAGAGGGAGACGGGATGTGTGGGGGGCGTGGGGCGGCACAGGGATTTACGATAAATCCTAATGGTCATCCATGTCCAGGTTAAGCATGCATGATATGTGTTATTAGTGGCTAGAGAGGCATTTTGGTGCAGCCAGTCTAGCCATTTCTTAGTTTGGCTTGACTTCTTTTTAACTGGGCATCTCTGATAAAGCAGTCCCGCTAAGTGTAATTAACAGGCTAGACTGAGTGTTGCCAGTCTAGTCATTTCTTAATGTAGCATTGCATATTTTTCTGTGCATCTGTGATAAAATAACCATGATAAGTGTTATTGCTTCAACTTGCACTTTGGTGCAACCAGTCTAGGTATGTATAAATGTGGCCAGACATGCTTCATTGTAATGTGTTATTATGTGTCTAGACTGGTCTACATTTTGTAGCCAGTTTGACATGTTTTCATTGTGGCATGGCTTTTTAAATAGCAAAGCATAAAATTAATGAAAACATTAACGTTGATGTGCACTGTTGGTGACTTGCATGTATTGGATTTGCGGATCGGTGTTACCCTTCAAAACAAATTGCAAATGCTCTTGCTTTTAGCCAATTTTTCTCAGAAAGGGTGCTGTGTAGTGCATTAAAAGACATATTTTAGGCCGGCCCAGAGTGTGGCGCGACCCGTGATTTGTTTCCGAGCTTCGGGTGACGGGGGCCCCCTCATCATGGCGTGCAGGGAGGCTCCCAAATGTTGTGCTAGACCACTGCTCTGTCCCGCATCCTTACTCTCCCTCGCTGTAACCCTTTGGATCTTCATTAGGCTGTATGGGCTCTGTCATCCTCCCTGGATCCTTAAATTCTCCATCAATCATTCCGCACTCTCCCATGCTCTCCAGTTCTCAACTGCATGCAGCTGCAGCTAAATCCCACACGCACTCCATTTGCCTCTTTGGCCACCGCGTTCCCACCACTGATTTTATCAGAGCCACCTAGAAAAACTCAGTCACACAATGCTTCCCCTGCAAGCAGCACTGCATCATGGGGTTTGACTGCCACCTGATCCAATGCATTTGATTTGACCCACGACTGGCATACGTGTATCCACCTGCACATCCAGATATCCGCTATGCTATCAGTACACATGCATTGAACTACTATTTAATGCTCTGATAAAATGAATCTGCCACGTGAAACCTTTCTCCTCATTGAGAGCTCCCACGTTCCACCCACTGAATTCATCTACACTTAAATGAATCTTTCGAGAAAGATAAGACTGGACGGTTGTGCCGTCGCATTGCGTCCCACTCAGGATACACTGGAGCCGGCCAAGCTGTGGAGATTTCACCCAAAAAGCAGACAGCGCTAAGAAGTTAGGTAAACATGTCAATACAAGTGTGTGCTCTGAGCTACAAAAGGAGTCCCACTGTTGAGTCCCTGGAGCAGGCCATGTGGAAGATGAATCCTACGATGAAATAAACCGATGCCCGTGACTGATGGTGCCTTTTAGTGCAGGTCCCAACAGTATATTCTGGGAGGCACCTTACTGCATTACAATAAAGACCCGTACAGCTGGGTGGCATTTCCTGATGGTTAGCAACGGGTACCGCCACCTTTTGGGGTGAAATATTACACTCTGCAATTTGGCGTATTTTTTTTATGTGTGCTTCTCCCAGGACCCGGGCCGTGACGAGTGCTCTGATGCAAGGGATTTTGCCTTACAAAGGGATTTTTTAGATGGTCTTGACATGTTGAGGGATGCAGAGCAACCCAGCTGCTTCCAAGCAACTGCTTCATGGTGATCTCTCTGTTACCAAAGTCTTTCTGAATAGCGCATTGAAGTGAATCACACTGGACCTTGAGGACAATCAGAAAAGAACAGCCGTGTAAGCCACAACACTGCCAAGGCAAAGCCTGGATGAATCCATAGCACTAGTGCCAGCTTGTTCCGTAGGCACATGCCCACACCTCTATCTCACATCTAATACCAGATATGCCTTCCAGGGTTGTGAGTTTTCCCCTAGGTGGATGTTGCAAACTTAGAAGAACAGAGGAATTTCTTCCTGTTTATGTACAGTGACAGTGGTATGGCAATGGTATTTCTACAGATCTGGAACTCTATGGGGCTGTGAGGAATTTCTTGCTCTTTATGTCGGTAACATTAGCTATGTTGGCATGTTAGCCAAAATTGTTAGCCGCATCGTGGTTCTTTGGGTTTGTATCCTGTTTGATAGGATGCTCCTAGATGTTTGAGAGAACGAATGTTCTGATTACATTTGTTGATATTGTATTATTTAAGAATGTTTAATGTGTACCCTGTCAGTTTTTACATGTGCATACTATTTTTCATGTATTGATTGTAATGTGATTGTTCAATTTGTAAACGCGAATGGCTCTTTGTTCCGAATATAAAGTATTAGTAATAATAATGACATCTCTCTAAGAGCAGTATTTCAGAAGCAAGGCAAAGCATGAGTGCTTGGGGGCGGAGCGAGTGCAAGTCGATCTTTGAAAGTCCATTTGGTCGGTCACAGAAACGCCTTGATCCTTCCCGCAGGGAGTTCAGCCGAAGCACCATGAAAAACTTAAGACGTCGAAAAATGATGTATTCAGTGCCTCTGTTGTATTTTTGAAGCCAACTTGGAGAAGGTTCCCCAGACCCAGCATTTTAAAAGAAAAGAAGAATTTGTGATATGTGAATTCCACATTCCTCAATGGCCTCCGAACATAGCTCCACCTCTCTCGGCACACCTGTGATTTGGCGAGAGGGAGGTCATTCTTCTGTGAGCATCCAAAATGGCTTCTCCCAAATGGGATTTGCACCCAGCATTGGTAACAAAGATGCTAGGAAGGGAAAAAAGAGATAGAAGTATCAATCTACGCTGGTCCATCAGGGGTAAATTAAACACGCCTAGAAGTCATGATCTGGTTTGTAGGATTTATGTTTTGCTTTGATCAGCCCCCCAACCAGGAACCCTAACATGAAGTTTTATCAGATGTATACAACTGAGATGTGAACAATTGGACTTTTTTAGTATTTGGTAAAATATAACACATTATGGGGAAGAGACTGTAGTGTGAGATGGTACACGATGATACATCTGCTATGTACTAGCTGTTAGAGTGTGCGTGATGTGATTTCAATAAGTGATGTCAGCCATGGGGGCGGGGGGGGGGGTTACACAGCAAAAAGGGATAAAGAACAATAGTCCTTCAGAAACCTTTCTTTGAGCCGGCATAACAATATGAAAGCCTCAGCCAGTCTCTAGAACCCAAGATATTGCCCGGTGGTCAGAGTACCTAGGGTGCTTGGGTCTGGCAATTTAGCCACTAGTTCTCTACTGTAATCTTTGGTGGCCGGACATCAATGTGCTGGTCTTTCTCAAATATGGCATGATTTCAAGTTGATTGAGCATGACTCAACATGTGAGTGTCTCCGAGATGGGTAGCTTGATGGGCTAGATCAGCGTTGTCCAAGTCCAAGCCTCGAGGGCTGGAATCGTGGCCGGTTTTCAGGCTATCCCTCATTAATATTCATAAGAAGAAATATGCATCCATTTAGAATCCTTGTATGCAGATTTTCCTCATGAATATTAATGAGGGGTATCCTGAAAATCCGATATTGTTCCGGCTCTCGAGGCCTGGAGTTGGACAACCCTGGGCTAGATGGTGCTGGATCCAAAAGGCCATTTCTGCAACACAGATGGCTTGTTGGGTTTGATCAGTGGCTCTATATTTTATATCGTTGTCTTGGGATCTTCTAATCAGCTCAATGGTGCTGTGTCTCAGTGGCAATGTCCTTAAAGCCGCTGGCTTGCCTGATTTGATAAATAATTTGATGTAGCGAAGTACGGCTTGCTCAAGTGCTGACCATCGTATTCCAATACATTGATTGCTCTGATTGAACTGCTGGCTCTGTGTTGGTATAATGGCTCAATGCTGGCTCGAATTTTAGGTAAGAATATGTTTGGCAAGTATGAACCAAAGTGATACTTCTTTATCTTTAGATGCTGAGGGGTTTTCTTGCCAAGATCTCTAGAACTGGAGTTCCCATCTGCTCATCCCCTTCAAACTGAGGTATCTAAGGCACCTCAAAAGGCGCTTTCACTCTGTGGATTCTGGCTGTTCTGGCTCTCAGCACTGGGCAAGATCCTTGGTCCTCTCAGGGAGTGTTCCTTCTGTGCCTCAGAGATGGTTAGAAAAAGGAAACAGGCGTTCTACCTTCTTAAATCTCCTGTGTTCAAAGGAGGCCGTGAATAACCAGATCCCCAACCAGGTAGCCAGCAGAACCGAGTTTGTTTGGTTTCAAAGCCCCCTCTTGAGTGCAATAGGGATCTCCCTCCTGGAGTGGTGTTTTTGTAGGAATTCCCATGGGCAATTGCTTCTGTTGGAGATGCTGGGTCGCAGACTCTAAGCATGGTGGGAGATTTACTAATCACCCGCCCTCATCATCTCCTGCTATGCAGGCTCCAGATTACTTTTATACGCTTAACTCAACCTTTGACGGTATCTATCACACCTAGATGCAATAGTACGGATGTAGCGTTCATTCTGTACATACCAAAGTGTGTTTCTTTGTCAATGTGTTGCTTTAGGGTTACACGCATCTACCATTCTGTGTGTAGGTAGATCGTGCATAGCCACCAGAAATAATGAACATTGTAAATACCAATGGAGTTTTATGATGAGGTGATGGTGACGCTGCTGACAAATGAAGACCAAAGAGAGTTTGGTGAACGTTTATCAGGTCCTCCTGAAGATTCACAGTATAACGGTTTGTGTTGCGTAAATGCCTGTGAGTCATCTGAAAATAACAAGGACACTCTTAATAGACTAGTGACAAGGATAGGACAACTTAAAATGATTTTCTCCAGGTGCTCCCTGCACCTGAAGCTGATGATGTACTTTATCATAACATTCTTGAACCTCCTCTTATACGTCTCCCTCCCTCAAGTGATGCCTTATCATGAAAACCGAAGTCCAAAGGTGGTGGCTAAGTTCATGAAAGTTCAAAACGAGTCTTTGTGAGTGCTTTAGCTTCCAACCTAGCTCTAGGCGGCTACACAACACAAGGGTTCTCCAGGTCTGGCCAACTAAAAGTGTTAATAGTGCTACTTTCAAGGTCCATCCTTATTTTAAAACAAGATGGACACCAGATGCTTTCACGTAGCAATCTCTCCTCGGTGTACTCATAGTTGAGTTATCTTCCAAAGTCTTGTTCTTCCTCATAGTATTTCAGGTTCTCATTCTCCTGCATGCAGGCCTCTCCCAGGCCCAGCTGTTATAGGTTTACCTATGATTTCAAAGTTATTGAGTAACCTTCTCTTTTCCCAACCTTTGGTTGAAATACACTTCTCTTGGGCTCAGTACAGTGACCCCTTCCATGATATCAGGTTCCCAGCTCTGAACTTTTCCAAGTTTCCCCTGGGGTATCTCTTTCTCAGCACCACTCCCTTGTATTGTTCATGAACATCAGTCTCTTCCAGGTCTTTTCACGATCCCAGGTTCTGTTACGCCTCTGCCAAATCTCCTCCTGATCTCCTGTTCTTTTAAGCGTCCTTTCACGACTCTTCACAACCTTGGCATCTCCCAGGACCCTCTCAGGCTTTCTTAGAAAGCTGTTAGGTTTTGCTCCCTTAAGCCTCCCCATGACCTCAGAATCTCAGAGGATTCTCTCTCACCAGATGCTTTCCTGGTTAGCCAACTCATGGGCCACTCACATTTCAACCTTCGGTAGGTTCTTCGGGCATCACAGATCCTTTTGGCCTTTCCATGTTTTCCTGCTTCTTTCAATCAATCAATCAATCAGCTATTTATATAGCTCTCTTTCACCCAAGGCATCATGGCGCTTAAAACAACTGGTAACAAGAAAGATGTAAGAAATCAGAGGTAACCGTGTGAGGCAGAATTTATCTGAAAAGGAAAGTTTTCAAATTTTGTTTGAAAGATATGAAATCCTCGATTTTCCTTAACCTTTCCGGCAATTAATTTCAAAGCCTAGGCCCTGCAACTGAGAAAGTACAGCCTCCCAATCATTGTTTCTTATATTTAGGTATCCGTATCAAAGCTGCATTTGAGGATCTCAGAGAGCGAGCCAGGAGATATCTGTTCAGTTTTTCTTGGATGGCTGAGCATCCCTTCCCACCTAAGGAACGGTACATAATACACAGCGCCTTAAATTTTACCCGAGCTTCAATCGGAAGCCAATGGAGAGATGGTCTTGCCTTAGTTACTCCTGTTCCAACAGGTATGTGTGTAACCAGACGCACTGCAGCGTTTTGTAGCACTTGCAGGTGCTGGATGAGGAAAGAAGGCTGCGCCAAGTAGATGGTGTTACAGTAGTCCAGGCTCTCATTCACACAAGCTGGCTTAATTTGAGCATGACATGAATAAAGGGGAGAACTTTTTTTGTTGTTGTTTGAGCTTAACAAAGCGTGCACCATATACAGCGTTAACCTGCGCCTCCATTGACAAGGATTCAGCTAGCTTAATCGCTAAATTATGCACCACTTTAGGTAGTGGGCCGAATGATTCTGGCCAGAGAGCATGTGTCCAACTGTCAGTTGCCCCTGGTGGGCCTGAAATGAGGATCTCTGTCTTCCCACCATTTAGTTTGAGTCAATTTGACTCCATCCAGACCTGGGCGGCTTCCAAACAGTTTTTTAGCCTGTCCTTTATCTCATCCTGCTTTGCATCAAGTCTAAACAGGATCTGTCTATTGTCTGCATACGAAAAGACCCTGAAGCCAAACAAGTGAATGAGGATCAACAGAGGGCAAATATAAAGAATAAAAGGTAAGGGGGAGAGAGCCGATCCCTGCGTAACTCTGCATGAGATCGATACCGTAGACGTAGATGAACGATAAGGGTGAAGGGACACATCAGTTTGTGTTTGGTTTTAATGTGACCTGTGATTTTATTAGATTTATCTTAGGCCTCTCCCCAACAGTTTATCTTTGGCTTTTCTCAACATAAAACCATTGACAAAAATTGGTATTTCCGTCTAAATCCCCCAATCTCATTCAGGGTTCAAGCAGGTGATATTTTGACACTCTGGCCAGGGTTCCTCAAGGAAACACCCTGTACTCAGGCCTTCCTCCAGGTATCTGGTTTGGCGAGTTTGGACCGGCTCCTAGGTCCACTTTTCCACATATCACCAGATCTTGGTGTAGAATGTCTGGCATACCCTTGCCAGAGCAACCACTGCACATTGTTCAGCAACGGAGCTACCTCTCTCCCAATAGCAGCCTCCCTGTGTATTCAGGATGTGGATTAAAGGTCGTCTGCATCCTCCCAGTCTTCCCCCCTCACTAACAGTTTCTAACACTCTACTGAGCCAGTGGCTGGTTCTGTAAGCTGGCCCGGGATTGGTCATTCCATTGAGTGGGTTGCTTTATGTTTCCTGTTTGGTTTTGCCTCTTATAGCGTTTCATTTGAAATGTGGTTTCATTAATAATTCTCTCTTTGGCATTCATCCCATCTTCGTTGCTTTCTGTTGTAGAGTCGGAAAACAAAAAGGTCCGGAGCAACGCATTGCGGAGTGCCTTCCTGCTGTGAAATTGGCCCAGAGACAGGAAGGCCCCTGGGCACAACGTAATCCCAGTCAGCTAGGGAAGCGGAGAGTACGGAAGCACTGAATTGATGTGCAATCTCTGACAAAGTATTGAATCGTCGGTTGGTTGGGATCCTAAGAAGAATCAGAATGAGTGTAAAGTTGGCTGTGGCATTCCAAGGAAATTATGCTAGAGTTAAGCAACAGAGCCATATCTGTTGGATCTATGGGTTAGCAGCATTTCGGAATATAGCATGCTTTGACAACCCAAAATACAAGCACAGGTCTATTCTCTAAGCAAGGTGAAACCCCTCGCACTTCTGTAGAATCTATTGGCCTTGAGAAAGACATCGGGCTTCATTACGAGGTTGCCGGTAAGCGAAACACGATGCTGGTAAAGGATTACCGGCATCACTTACCGCTCCGGTGTATTATGACCCCGCAACCCGCTATTAGCGGCACCCTAAATAACAGTGCCACTAATAGAGGCATGGGCGCATACACGCGCCCCTTTGGGGAGCAAATACCGGCATGCCGGTAATAGGAGGACATCCCAACCCACGCGGACATGCAAATACCGGCATCGCGAAGCTGGTAATCATGGGCAGCACGATGCCGGCCATAGAGGCATCGCGGCCCACCCGCAGACAGCAATCAGCAATCAACCCAACTGCCACAGGTGCACACAATCCCCGCAGGTGGAGTCAATGGAGGTTGGGCCAGTATAAAATGAGCACACCCTCACACCACACCCCTTCCAACACCAAAATGCTACCACTAGCTGTTGCAATCATGGCGCTGGAGGACATGCCTATACTGCTACAACTACAGCAACAACACCAACTACAACAACAGCAGCAACAACAGGCAGCACAGAGGAGACGCAGGAGGAGAAGGAGGGTGAGACAGGCCCACCAATTACCACCAGTGCAGCCAGCAGTGCCTCGTAGGCAGCCACCAATCCCTCGTACCAGACCCAGCCCATTCAACCTAACCCCTGAGCAGATCCACACCCTGTACCGGTTGGACCGGGACACCATCACCACCATAGTGGACTTGATACACAACGACATTGCCAGCCTCATAGAAATACGCACTGCCATGCCCCCGCTACTAAAGGTGGTGTCTGTGCTCCACCTCCTGGCCACAGGCACCTATCAACACACAGTGGGCCAGCTGCATGTTGAACCAAGTGCTGGATGCCCTCCTGAAGCACGCAAGCACCCACATATCCCTATCACGGACTGGCCAGGAGATAGCCGACACCAAAGTAGGCTTCCATGCACTGACAGGCATGCCCAATTGTGTTGGTGCCCTGGACTG
Organism: Ambystoma mexicanum; assembly: GCF_040938575.1. NCBI lineage: Eukaryota > Metazoa > Chordata > Amphibia > Caudata > Ambystomatidae > Ambystoma > Ambystoma mexicanum. The sequence continues at coordinate 1,164,852,864 of NC_090927.1, read as the reverse complement.
CACCCATGTGGAATTGGTAGTCCCCCATGCCATAGAGGCTGTGTACCGCAATCTCAAGCAATACGACTCCATCAATGTGCAAATGGTATGTGACTCCAGCAAGATCATCACACATTGCTGCGCCCGATTTCCCGGATCAACACATGATGCCATGGTGCTGCGCAACTCCACGATACCCCGTCACATGGAGCGACATGCTGGACCACGTGCCTGGCTGCTTGGTGAGTTGCACAACTGGCCCATGAGAGTGCTTTGGGGTACTGATGTGTAGGGATGCATATCCCACCTGGGTGGTAAAGGGTGGCAGAGGATGCATACTCCACCTCGGTGGGAAAGGGGGGATGCATACTCCACCTGGGTGGCAATTGTCGGTGATTAGAGAATGCATGCAGAGCTAACCACTCCTGACCTGAACCTCCCAAATGGAACATGACACATCACTGGCACACATTTTACCAATTATGCATATCGATGACAAGTAAGAGGCACAACCAGGCCACCATGGTGATAGCAAGCAATGCATGACTGAACAGGATTGCAACTGTGCCAATGTGGCTAGTGTGACCATGCATAGTGTAGAATAAACAGCATGAATGGGAGGCTAAAGATTGTCGTACTACCACAGTACATCCGCCTCAGCATGCATTATTACATCCGGCATCATCTATTGAACGCCATCCAGACTACCAAACCTCATAACAGTATAGAATGCATCTAGGTGAAATTTTTGCATCTGTACAGGGACATGTGCATGTCCACACCAAATAGCTGCGGTCATGACTGTGCTTCCTGAAGGTGGCAGCTCAGAGTGACACACACCTATTTGTATTTGCTTGCAGGTGATGGAGAATATCCCTTGAGGCCGTGGCTACTTACCCCTGTGCGGCACCCGCAGAACACCCGTGAAGAGGAGTACAATCGTTTGCACACCCGTACCCGTGTTGTGATTGAGCAGACCTTTGGCTTGTTGAAGGCGCGTTTCCGCTGCCTAAGCAGGTCTGGTGGGGCACTCCTACATAGTCCTGAGAAGGTGGCAAAGATCACCATGGCCTGTGTCATGCTGCACAACATGTGCGTCCGGAGAAATGTACCACTGCCACCTGACATTGACATGCATGCCCCGGGTGAGGATGATGAGGATGGAGACGGAGGTGAAGTAGCCCCCCTGGTAGTACGTGATGCACGGGATGGCCATGCTGTACGCCAAGCACTGATTCACGAATACTTCTGAACCGCAGGGACTATGATAGACATGTGTCAGTGACACACTTGCTCCATGTGGACATGCATACTGGGATTGTTGGGAGTTGGCCACTGAACACCATCACACATTAAATGGATATTAACAAAATGAACAATGTCCAGTCATTGAATTTTTTGGCACACAATGGGTGTATTTTTTCAAACAGGGAAAAATGTGCCCACTCCCCCCGACCAACCCCCAGAGAACTCCCTAACCCACCCTACAAACCCCAAAAAACCCCAGTGAACTCCCTAACCCACCCTACAAACCCCAAAAACCCCCAGTGAAGTCCCTAAACCACCCTACAAACCCCCAAAACCCCCAGTGAACTCCCTAACCCACCCTACAAACCCCAAAAACCCCCAGTGAAGTCCCTAACCCACCCTACAAACCACAACAGTCCCCAAATGTACTCCATGAAATGGTTCCCTTCACCCACAACCATGTGTCCCACTCCCATTGTCTGGGCACTCTACTTCCTGGACTTTTTGTTGTCCGAGGGTGGCATCTCCGAGTGCCGTGCACTCCTCCGGGTCATCCGCACAGGGCTCGCGGGGACTGAGGATGCAGGTGTTGTGGCAGTGGATGTGTCCAAGGCAGGTTCCACGCCTGCTCCAAGGTGTGGCCGCTGCATATGGAGCAGGATGGGAGTTAGGACTTGGGTTCCTGCCCCCAGGCAGTCCCTCATGAGCATTCATGGCAGCTGTGTTCACTGCTATGGCCGCTGTGGTCTGCCCAATGGCCGCTGTGGTCCCCGAAATGGATGTTGCAATGGCCCTTCTAGTGTCCTCCCCATCGGCAATATACTGCCGCATGAGATCCAGCATTGCCTCCTGTCGTGCCTCCACCCTCGACAGGCATGACTCCAGGGTGTTGGTGGGAGCTGGAGTGGTGGGAGCTGGAGTGGTGGATGGTGCATGCACAGGGCCTACATTCTGGGTGCTGTCCTCCACGAAGGGGCACACGTCCGAATCCCTAAGGTCGGAGTCATGGAGGCAGGGATCATCACTGCTGTAGGCCTCTGTATGGGGTGGGGGGGTGGGCAGGGGGCTTGGGGTGGGTGTAGAAGTCACAACTGTGACACCCTTGGGGTCCCCATTGGCATCCACAACATCCTCAGTGGTTGGTGGCGCAGGAAGGGATTCCCCTTCGACTGTTGTGGGTGTGGGCTGCTGGTCCTGATGTGTGTCGGCCACATTGGCAGCAGGTGTTGTTGGCTGGCTTTCCACACGGTCAGGCACACTGCTTGTGGGTCTGGCCTGTTTGTCTGGCTGGGGGGTGGTGGTGGCGGTGGCCCTTGTCATATGACATGATGTGGATGCCCTTGCGCTCCTCTGCTGACTGGCATCTTCCTCATCGGTGCCTGGGGGTTAGAAGAGATGCAGGTCATCAGTGATGGAGTCACATGCCAGCGACATACAATTGTGCTGTTCAATATTCATCCATTCATGCATCCATGTCTTACAGGTGTGTGGCACTTGGTGTTCTGAGGGGGCATTTTGGCAATCAATGCATGGCAGGTGGCATGCCGTTGATATGGGGTTTGTGTGTTGGGTTACATGGGCACTGTCCTGGTATGTTGCCCGTGTGTTGGTTATGGGATTGGCACTGAGCATGCATTTCTGTGTGGCCGCAATCTTGACTTAGATATATTGATGTGGGTGTAGGGACATGCATTGCCTTGCCTAGTCTCACTTTCACGTCACTTGTGCTACATCATGGTTTCCCCTATAGGGATGTGCAGGGTCACTCACCTCCTTCTGGGGATGATGCAGCACCCATCTCCATCTCTCCAAATCCCTCAATTGACTCAGGGTCGATAAATGTGCTGGCAGTCTCCTCCCAGGGCATAACTTTGCAGGTGAGTGGGGAACCCCGCCTGTCGCCATGGCCGCCCTCCTGTTGCTTGACAGGATGTTTCTCACCCTCAAGCTGAGGTCATCCCACCTCTTGCGGCAGTCACGCACAGTAGTGGGTTGGTCCCCACGGCCGACATCTTCCAGGCAACCTCCTGCCAGATTTCCTTTTTCCTCATCTGGGCATCGCGCTTCATGTCATTGGCTTTCATTATGTCTGCATGTGCAGCCAGAGTGTCCGCCAGCATATTTAACTCTGCATCTGAGAAACGCTGTTTCTGCTGCCGGGGGGTGGGGTCGTCTTCCGGGTGGCTTTGGACATCCTCAGGGTTTTCCAACACAGCACAACACGAATAGATTGGTGGTTAGGGAGGATGGCAATGGATTGTGTTTTTAAAGATGGCCGGCAGCCAATTTCCCATTCCTGCGCGATGACGTTATTTCCGGGTCCGGTTCTACGAACTTGGGAATTAGCATGGTGGTATTACTTGGTCGATATTTAGGGGTTCCTCCTAGGCGGTGCCGGTATCAGCGGGTCCCGTGATGCCGCTATCAGGGGGTGGGAGGGCCTTTAGCGGCATGCCGGTATGGCCATCACCGGCATAGGGGTTTGCGCGTGCTTGTGCACTCGTAATCACCCGCTATTAGTGGGTTCATACGAGCACGGACCTGCTCTTACAGGCATGCCGGTAATGACCCCGTTTTTACCAGGCTACTTGTAATGAGGCCCATCTAGTCGAAACACGTGTTGGCTATTTTTGCACAATTTATTACCAGAAAATAAACGGACTAGCAACCGATTCAAGACTTTGGGACACTAACTTTACAGATAATTATTCCAAGGACATTGTATAACTGTATTGGCCAAGTGCAAAGTGTGTGGGGTTCCACCTTACTCATTTTGTTAAGTGGCATAAGGGTTTACCACATACCACGCAGCTGGCACGCCTTATATTCATTACCCCAGTGCAATATGATATGATAGGTTAATTATAACACACTTAATACCCAGAGGTTTCTAAGCACGGACCCGGGGATCGAACCTGTGTTGCTCCGTGTCGTCTTGCTTCCACGGCGAGCACGTTGCCGCTGAGCTATCCTCCAATAGGACACAGTTCCCCCTTGCCCAATTTTTTCCTATTCTCTAAGCACACTCTATTCCACTTGGCAGTTTCAGGGCAGGTGCCTAATCTAGATAGGTGCTACTCCTTATTCCATAGTCTTCTTGTCCTTTGCTCTGGCACTATCCTCCAATTAAGTCCCAGGTGACTGACGCTTCTAATATTTTTGCGTGTAAAAATAATGTGAATTTTCCTATCCTAATGTCGGTTCTTTCCATTGAATGAATTTCTTCCCATTCACAACACCCTCTCCTCCCCAGAGCGGGTCCACCTTGTGGTCCGTCTAAGTAAGTGCTGACTGAGCAGACCACACTTAGAAAGCTCGAAAAGGGGAGTCTTTCCAGTAAAATCGTTGGGCCCGATTCATGGAATGTTTTGCGTGACTTTCCACTGCCGACACAAACCCCTGATTCATGGAACTGTGCAAAGTGTATTCTTGCAGTGCAAAGTCAGTGCAAATTCATATTGTACTGCAAAAATGACTATGCACTGACTTTGCATGGAAAAAATAAATTTTGCACAGTTTCATGAATCAGGGTTTGTGTTGGCAGTCCAAAGTCACTTTTCGGCAGTGCAAAGTCAGTTTTCAGCAGTGCAAAAAGAATCCATGAATCGGGGCCTTAGCGTCTTTTAGATGACACAAAACCAGTTATGAATACCTTTTAGTGGCATAACTGAAAATGATATGCTGTGATGGAACAATCCATTAGTTTTAAAAGTCGCATGCCGCTCTTGTTCGGTTGGCAGGGACAGTATCAAAAGGAGAAACCTGTAACAGTAATTGACGGTTCTTTTGGATGACAAAGAAACTCATACTGCCACCGTCGCATATTTTATTCCGTTAACCTAAAACAGTGCATCACCACTTGGACTTTTGAGATTATAAAACTGAAGTAATGCAACATCAAACCTTTGTTTGCACCCGTCTTTTAGGTTAAGAGGTAATTTCACTATCTGACCGCAAGGTGGCGATATCCGCAGCAGATTCTAAATGGGAAGTGTGCTGCTCCACTAAGAGAGCACAGCCCACAAGTACTTTAAATGCTGCTGTTCAACAAAGGCATGTTACACAGTAAATTCCGACCATTTGTTGTGTGAGCCCACTCAGGCCAAATTGCGCATATGTCCACCTTATGTCCCAGGGTACAGGTCCTAAAAAAGGTGCGTAGGGGGACCCATTAAGGTTCACAATGGGAAGTGATGTCACAGGAAGTAAACCTAGCTTAAGTTGAAATATGCACAGATCCATAGCTCTCAACTCACCCGCTTTTGGCGGGTGTCACCCGCCTTGCAATGGGCTGACTCACCCGCCAAGCCTCCTGCACGCCCATTCATTCCAATTAGGGGTGTCACGGTATTAGTTTTATGACGGTACGATAACCTTCTTGCCAAATGATGGTATATCATGGTTATCGCGGTATAGCAGGTGGAGTTAACCAATCTTAACAAATATTTTCTAAAAGATCATAAATTGTCAGATTTATCATCACAAACAAAATAGGGCACCCAAGGCCAGAATTGGGCTTTTCAACATACTTTCCACTGAAATACCACCCCTTGCTTCCACCGAACACAAACACACGTGTGGAGAGGAGGAGGGGGGGGAGCCCTGCTGTGACTGGAAAAGCAAACTGAATAGCTTTTCTTAAGTGGTCATTTAGGCTTTACGTTACAGCCTTTAGTTTACTTGCGGGCCAAAGGTGTTCAGTAATCACTGACATGTTACCCTTTGGTATGGCAGCAGCGAATACCCACAGAGATGAGTGAATTTCGCAGTTTGACTTATTATATGTAAATTCAATGATAGAAACAGGGAAATCCCCCATTGTCATATGTTTAGGAAACATTACCCATTAGAAATATATAAACCCCAAAACCGCCAACCAAAAGTAAACCCTTTTCCTTCTTGGCACTGTATTTATTCTTCCTATTGCTAACAGATTGATTTTGTGTCAGGCACGTGTGGTGTATGGAATGGCATTAAAAACTGTGCCAACTGAAACTACTTGGGAGACAGCACATCCAACAGTGCAAGACCAAGACTGCGCAGCACTTGCTTACTGCAGCCTTTCCAAATAAGATTGAAAAGCACATTTAACGATAGAAACGGTATAACGGTATAAACAGTGTGATGGTTATTATTGTTAAATTAAGTGGTTCACGGTATCTTTAACGGTATACCGTTATACCGTTACATCCCTAATTCCAATGGGCGTCTCACCCGTCAAAAACAAAATCGGGTGATTTCACCCACCTTTGCGAGACAAATAGTTGAGAGCTATGCAAATCGCTCAGCTGGCACTTCCTAATGGAAGAAAGTACACAGGACTCACGAGCAGTTGCCTTTCACAACATGCAACATATAATCCGTGGTTATTTTGATGACATTCTAGCCTGACGACCTGTGCTCAAACCCGGGTTTTGGCACTGGTGCTAGCAGGCGGAACACACACTTGCCCATTACTAAAATCAGAGTGAGGAGACCACCTATTTTAGACTCCATCCCTCAAAAACAACCAAGAAGTACAGCATCCACTGTCTAAAAATGTGGGCAGACTCAGTTGACCATGCGTGCCCTCGAATTGTATGTACCCTGTTAGTGCAGGGAGGGGGGAAAAGGGAGTGGAGTGCTGGGGGTTTGGGGGAAGACGTGCAGGACATAAGCTCGACAAAACACAAACAGAGCGATAGAGTAAATAAATAAATGAATAATGAAGTGCGGCCAGGGGTTAAATACAGGCAGAAGGTCATTGAAAGTGCAGGGTATGGGGACTATAGGGTACCAGATACATTCCCAAAGTGCAGTGTTGCCAGGCAGCAGTGCAGGTGTGCAAATGGGGGGCAGGTACATGGGCCCAAGGTTCAGAGGGTAGCCAGTGCAGTGACAGAAAGGAGATCAGCAAGGAAGAGGAAGAGAGATGGCAGAAGCAAAGAGGAAGGTCTTGAGCAGCTTCCGGGAACCTGAGATAGTTCTGCTCAAATTTCAGAGAGGCAGGGAGGCTGTTTCAGAGGGAGGCCCCAGCCGAAGAGAGGGTCTGCCTTCCACTCTTTGCTTGGAAAAGCGATAAACCGTCAAGGAGTTGGAAGAGTGAAGAGCTTGAGTTGGGAGATACTTCAGAAGAGAAAGCTGGAAATATTTTAGTTCCAGGCACCAGAAGGCCTTGTGGACAATGCAAAGGGTCTTGAATTTGATCCTTTCAGCCACTGAGAGCCAGTCGAGAGATTTCATTGGTGAAGAGATACAATCTCTGGGCTTGATGCCAAGGACAAGTCTCTCAGCCCTGTTCTGGATGAATTGGAGAGGAAGGAAAGTGGAAGCAGGCAGATTTAAAAAGAGCTTGTTACAGTAGTCCAGCCTAGAGAGGACCCAAGCTCTAGAGACAGTGAGCTTCTGGGGAAAGGAGAGGAAGGGAAGAATACCTCTGAGGAGGTGAAGTTGGTAGTTTGACCTCGCAGGGACGTCAAAGATGTGAGGAGAGAAGGAGAGAGTGAAGCCGTACATAACCACAAGGTTCTTAGCCTCGCACGCAGGAGCAGCTAGAGGGCCAAGGGAGGCAGGCCAGAGAGTGCAGGGAAAGAGATGTGTAGGTGCACCGATGAGGACGATCTCAGTTTTACTTGTGTTCAGGCAGAGATCATTGCAGCGCACCATTCTTGGATTCCAGACAGACAGTCAGGGATGAGAGAAGGAGAGGAGGAGGCAGACGGGAGCCTAAAACAACCTGGGTGTCATCCTCATAGCATTTGAAGTTGGAACTGAGTGCAGCTGTGTGGTGGGCAAGAGGTGCCAGATATTGGTTGAACAACCAGGGGGAAAGGTTAGACCCCTGGGGAACACTGCAAGTGGAGAGAGAGCTAGAGGAGAGGTAGGACCTAAGTTGGGCCTGGGAGTGTCAGTCAGAGAGGAAAGAGATCAACCAGGCCAGAGCCTTATCAGTGATACCAAGGTTATCACGGAGCCAAGAGCAGGATGACATGGTTGACCGTGTCAAAGGCAGAGGAGAGATCAAGAAGGCTGAGGACAGATGGGAGATTACAATCAAGGTTAGAGAGCAGGTCTTCACGGATGTTGAGGAGAGCAATTTCTGTGCTTCTGGCTGTTCTGAAGCCAGACTGATGGTCATGGAGACAACCAACAATTTCAGTGTGAAGATTAAGCTGGGAGATGGCCAGCTTTTCAAGCAGTTTGCCCAGGAAAGGAGTAATAGAGATTGGGCGATTATCATGATGCATACCCCCGGGCATCCAGACCAAGTCCATCAGCCCCGGGAGCAGGCATCATGTTGCCTTGAGAAAACCCAGCATCCAGCAGCATAACGTTCACCGTGCCAGCAGCAGCAGCATCCAGCCTTCTGCCACGCCCGCCTCGAACCTGGAGCACCTAGAAAGAAGAAAAGAAGCAAAGGCTACAACAAGAGTATTACCTGATTTCTTACCTGATCCCGGATTCATCGCATCTTCAAACCTGAGGAAAGACTTTGTTTTAAACGCGTCGCATTGCCTGCAGCAGTGCCGCGCCATACTCACCGTTCCACGCAGCATCTCTTCGATCCGGCGCTGTCTCCATCTTTACATCGCCGAATTCCAGCACCTAAGGGAGACAAGAAACAACAAGGTGAGCAGAGAGAACAGACAGAGACAATCTCTTTAGCCGCATATGCTTACCTGATTTTACCGCCAGAGGTATTATTCATCAGCACGCCACATCGTCTTATGCCGCACCTGTGAGAAAAGGAGAAAGCAGCAAGTTTAACCCTTGGCATTATTTACCAGACAGTGTTGGGTAACACAGACTTTACCAGAGCGCTTTCAGCTGTCAATCTTCTTATTGGGTCAAAGCTCCAAGATAAAAGAGGAATTGGACAGGAGTGAATTCCAGACATTTTGAACTCTAACGAACTATATACTTACAGCTCTTCGCCAGGATCTTTTGGAGTCAGGATTTGTCTACAACACTTCCAATATCTTCAGGCCAGTGAAGTAACTGGTCATCAACGCGCCCCTGTGTACTTCGCAGGATGGAGGGCTCATCCTTCAAGAATATAAGGTGTTATTGCTGAGAGGGCACTTCAGTGGTGATTAGAGAGGAGGACAGTAGGGGTGCTATCACTTGAATCCACAAGTGGCTAAATCCATCTCTCCACCTGTAGGAGAATATTTCTACGGGTCAAGCAGACAAGAATTGGAGGGCAGATCCAGTCAGTCATCGCTGCACTGCGCATCACGTGGGTGGAGGCCGCAGTAGTCCGGGTCCGACCGACGCCCCTGTGGGAGCCAGGTGAGCGTAACAGCGATAGTTAGCTGGAAGAAAGGGGTCGGCTGAAGGATTCTTGAGAAGAGGGTACACAAGAGAGTGCTTCAGGGGGAGGGAAAGGTTCCAGAGGAGAAGGAATGGTTGCAGAAGTTGGCCAAGGCAGGGGCAAGGTTGTCAACGTGGTCCTTGATGTTTTTGGAAGAACAGGGAAGAACCTGTTTTGATGAGGTTTTCATAGATCAGACTTGTCTAGAAACCCCCTCAGGGGTGAAGAGAGGAAAAGCAGAGAAGGGAGTGGGGGTGGCTGCAGGGGGGCCTGAGGAGGAGGGGTGCCTGGACGGAGAAACAGGAGAGACTGAGAGGGTGGACAGGATCCCATGAGTTTTGGAGATGAAGTGAGAAGCCAGGGCTGTACAGAGGGCCTGGGACAGAACAGGAGAGGTAGAGACTGCTGCAGGATTGGCCAGCTACCTGCAGATTTTAAAGAGTTTGGCCGAGTTCTTAGATGCCGCAGGGACGTGAGCTTGACTGTGAGAATATGCAAATTAGCCAGCACGTTCTATTCACCACCTGGTATTTTCCCCCGCGTTTCAGCTTTTTCATGTTTGTGTATATTACACATGGTGCGCTGCAGTTTGCTGAGTAAGGGATTCATTTAAAAACGACTTGATCAGGGAGAGTTCTAGTCAAATGTGTTTTTTTAACACAAATAATATCAGGTTTTCATGTAGTGCTTCATGCCAGGTTTCTTCCTCTTCGAGTAATAGCTAGTTTACCCAAATGAATACTACTCTATGTTTCATAATTGGAAGGACGAAGGGCTGAGTCAGACTTGCTAGATTTGAAATTGCTAACTTCAGGCAGGCCCCACGTCAGAGGCGAGGATTTAGCAAGTAAGCTATGCTTGATTAATAATATTATGCATAATCCATAATTGCAGTTCATGCATAATAGCTTTCACTTGCTACATTATGTTATGTTACTTTGCTCTTGGATTCTGCCGAATCTCCACCATAACGGCCAGACAAAATACAAAGGTAACGCAAGTTGGAGTAATTCCAGAAATTAATCTTAAACCAAGAGAATAATTTAGTAGGAAAATAGTCCCTATCAGAATAGCATTTCAAAACCAAAATTACACTGTAAGAAAATACAATGAGAACGGCTCAGTTCACATCTTCTCTTTTTTCTACGAAATATTCCCCAAATATATGTGAGGGTCGGGTATAGGCGAATAAATAATGTGGGGGGCTTATAAGAGGGGCTGCAGAGGGGTCTCCCCCCGCAAATATGTGCGGCAAATTCCCCCACACATTTATTTTCTTCAATTAAATCGAATTCGATGTAATCTTTTCGTCCAAATCACATTACAACCATATTAAATAGTTATTATAACTAATTTATAAAATAACCTTTTTTTATGTATTCCCAGTTATATGAATTATGGCTGGAGGGGTGCATATGGGCACGCTTCGCAGTATATGCAAGGAGGGAAGAGGAGTGAGGTGATAAACAATATCCGGAGTACGGTCGACGACCAATGCCCGGAAGAGCCAGGCACTGAAGGAGTGTTGCCAGGGCATGCACCTAGATCATTTCTTTGCGTGTTTAAAGAAGAGGTTATTAAAGAACAACAAGACATACATGAGACCAAAACAGTTAAAACAAGACAAAGGGAAATGAGGCAGTACAATGTGTGCCTTAGGGAGTGGTGTCTGCAAAGGACCTTTTCGATCTTTCTTAATCGTCTTCAAAACCCAACGGGTCACAGAGTAGGGGCCGCAGAAGAGAAAGGACCATGCAGGTTGGGCACTACATTAGAATATACACCGGAAATGTTTCAGTGGCCAGAATGTTGAGAATTGCCCAATTGAGACCACATTTAAGCTTTATATACCCTATTCCGGGTTCGTGCGGGGTATTATGATCCCTGGGGACTGAGTTAAAGGGCTGAGCACTTCAAGGGTGGTTAATAAGGCCCATAGAACCTATAACAGCCCATGGGCGGGGGCTATAAAGCTATTATAGCCTGTGTCATTCTTGATAGTGCACACTGCATATATATCAAATAAATCTGTCTGGGTGGTCACATGGATATGGCTGTGGGTTTGCCTTGTCCTGCTGGTAGCCCTGACCTGTAGCGTTCTAAAAAACCTGTAGGCTAAATTAACCAATCTACGGGATACACCTTTGTGTATAGACCCCAAAGAGGAAGACCCAAAGCCCTTCTCTCGCTCACTCCTACTTCCCCCAAATTAGTACCCTGGAACACCATGTTGAAGATTCATTATGAAACCCCTTGACGGGGGCTTTAATGTCTGGTCTCATTAAGGCCCTGGTCGTGCTCAGGGCCATAACTTGGTGTCCTGGCTGATACCAGGGGTAAAGACCCTAACATTCGGGTTTATGGCATACATATTTGTGTGTGAGCCACCAACAAAAGACATGAAGAGTAAGTGTGTTTTGAACATGTTTTCATTTATTGTACATGTCACATGCACACCCCGCCATTATGCATCCCCTTTGGGTATTTGTGCTCCAGCTAAGCATGCAATGACCTCCCTCCCCCCATCCTTGTACATCCCTATGCCTCCCTCTTATTTCCCTTTTTGGGTGCCCTACTAAACTATGGCATCAGTCCACAGGGACAGAACATCTGGACATACCCGGATGCCACGTTCTCCTCTTCCATTAGGACAGCAAACGCAGCACCTGCAATGGTTAGATCAGTTCAAGATAAGTACCAAGCCTACTTGGGGGGCTGAGGGGCTCTCTTACATAGCTGCATGTGCTTGTGTTGTTTCCTCAGGGCTGTCTTTAATAATGGCCTCTATGTCTGTGTATAAAGAACATAGGCTGGGTGCTATGTGTCATAATTTGTGACTTGATGCTAGTGAGGGAGTCCCTTCATTGTCCATGCCATGTGCATGAGAAACCGTTCTTCGTGTGGGCTCTCGGGCACTGTTTCTTTACTGATAAGTCTTTTACAAACTTCAGATGGGGTTCTGTCAATTCCTTGAATAACTTGAAATTGTCCTGGGGCTCAGCTGCATCTTGGATGCTTCACACAAAACAGTCAAAGGCACAACAGCAACAAGAGAAATGCACCTAACACTCAGGAAAGATACAACACTGGCAAATGCATTGTTTATGTACCTGAATCCCAGAACGGGGGTAGGAGCATCAGGAGGAGTGCAAGCTAACCTTACAGAGCACATGCAAAACAGGGACTAGCATTGCAAACTTACCCCACACATACAATGGGTGAATCACATGCGGGAGCAGATCCCTTATTCACCCACAGAGGACAGGAATAGCATGGACAGCAGCAAGGCAAGCTTGACCCACACACACACAAAAAACAATACAGCACAGGCCAAAACATTGCAAGTTTATGCACAAACACCAGCAGTGCACGCTACCATCGCAGAGCATGCTCAGGCAGCGTCAGAGCAAGCTTCCACCACCCGGAAACAGTTAAAGCATGAACAGAAACCCACCAAGCATTACAAAGACTCAGAACAGGCGTTGCATACTCAAGTCAAAAAGAAAGATCTTTCTGAAAGCATTCTGGAGTCATACGAAACCATCCTGAAGTATGTGTATAGGCCAAAATATTTAAATTAGATGACTCTAGAGTTATCACAGAAACTACTCCAGGATGGGGTCTGATTACTTCCAGTGATGATCTTGTAATGCTCCAGGATGACTTTGCGACAATTTGAGGATGGATGGGATTACTCCAGGATTACTCTCTGACAACTACAGGATGGGTGGGGGATTACTCCAGGATTACTCCCTGACAAATACAGGATGGGTGGGGGATTACTCCAGGATGACTCCATGACTTCAGGATTGGTGGGGAGCACTACAGGATGACTCCATGCCAACTTCATGATGGGTCGGGATTACTCCAGGATGGTTCCATGAGAACTTTAGGATGGGTTTGGAATTGTGAATGATTTTTGCAGACAACTCTAGGATGAGTTTAAATTATTTCAAGATGCTTCCAAAAGTTTTAGGAAAAGAGTTTTGATTACCCTAGGATGTTTCTCTTGTGAGTAAGACGGGTGGTATTACTTTAGGGCAAGTCTAGTTATATTTATGAATAGTGTACTGATATACCTCAAAGGAATTTGCAGCCGTCACTTTCCATCTTTGCCTTCTATGATAGAGCACCCAAATGTTGGTAACTAAGTTCGCTGATTTCGAGTACAAAACTACATAGCCACCCCACAATGTCACAAATCCAACCTGTAAACTCTGTCATTTCAGTTCTCACTTCTAGCCAACACGGCATCCCACCCTATAAACGTCCACAATTACAAAACACTGTACTCAAATACACAACACTTTCAGCAACCTAAATAGAATCTGTTAAAAGTCTACATGACAGACTGCCGACAGTCACTTCAGTCAATATCTCTGAGCAGCTAACAATTAGTTCCACCATTCACCACACCCAACAAAACACTTGCTGACCCCACCAGAAATCATAGACCATACCCAGTACCAAAATAACATGTACCATTTACAACTTTGCACCAACCTACAAACTAACCAGATCAACTATATAGTTCCACACACAAGTGCATCTTCAGTTTCAAACAGCAACATGTGAGCTCTACAGAAACACACACACACGCTCCCCAATTGATGACTCAAACAGCAATACCCAGTTCAGGTTCCATAACCACGGAATCTTTACATGAATGGTTTCACCACAGTAATCAGTAACTTTTGGGCAATCTATTAAAGATGAACATTGTTGTGCCTTACGTTGTCAATTAGTAAGATCACTTAGAGTGTAACTAGTTTACATTATGATAGTTAAAATACTGCAGGCATAAATTGCTGCTATTTTAATATAGTTTTGCTGTCGCTATAAGATATCTTGAATCGAAGATAGGCTCAGAATGTGTTCCACATTTGTTTATCTGCCAAATGCAGTTCAACGGGCATAGCTGTATTCTATAAAAATAAAACACAGTTTTCAAAAATACAAATAAAAATCAACCATTCTGCATTTCAAAAGGTGGAGTCTTCTTTAGCACTCTTCTGGCATTGCAGATTTTATCACTGCAGTCCATAGTAGGCCTACGGTTGGTCTTGCACACAGATCTAAATGATTCTACAAAAAAAAGAAAGGATACGTGAATATAAATGCACTCCTTATAGGTACTCAGCCCCCACCCACAGATCCCCTCTCACACACACACTCATATACACACTCCTTCCCCACACACTCAGCCCCTCACACAGCATCCAGCTCCCCCAGCCACACACTCAGCACCCATGGCCCAATTCAGCACCCAGCCCACACACAGCACCCAGGTGCCTCAACTGCCCCTCTTCTCCCTCAACTGCCCCCAACCTTCTCCCCAAGTGCCTCCGCCCATCTTCACCCCAATGGCTCCTGCACCCCTCTTCTCCCACCCACAAGCACACACGATTTCCCACCCCAGTGCATGCACACACTCACCCCACACACAGCTGTGCCCCTGACATACACAGCCCTGCCCCTCTTCTCCCCAACCAACTCCCTTTCACCCCCACCCCTCTCTTCTTCCCCAACTACAGCTTTCTGCCCCCACCCCTTCTCTCCAACTGCCCCACTCGTCTATTCCCCCAGACACAATATCTCCCACTCATGTGCACACATAAAGCCTCAGCCCCCAAACAAACATACTCAGTACCCAAGCCCCCATAAACACACCCAGAACACAAACCCAGAACCACACACCCCAGAACACAAACTCAGAACCACACACCCAGAACACAAACTCAGAACCACACCTTCCAGCAGACAGCACCAAGCCCCTCAACTGCCCCTGTTCTCCAATTGTCCCCTTCTCCCCAACTGCCCCCACACTTCTCTCCAGCTGCCCCACCTCTTCAACTGCTTTTCCCTTTTCCCCAATTACCAACCACTCTTCTCCCCCAATGCCCCCAACCTTCTCCCCAGCTGCCCCTAAACCCTCTTCTGCCTCAACTGCCCCTCTTTTCAATTGCCCCCTTCTCCCCACCCCTCTTCTTCCCCAACTATACCACCCCTTTTCTCTCACACACACATACAAAGAATTGAAGGTGCACAAACACACAGGCAGCCCTGCCCCTCAGAGCACCATCTTACTAATCCTGTTGAAGCCTGGTGTCCAAGTTTAATATTCACAAAGAGTTGCTGCTCTCATCTGAACACACTCTTAATGGGTCTTGAAAAGTTCCCCTTCCTTACTATTCTGGTGGCGTCACTGGCATAGCGGGGGGGCCTGCCACCACATATTCTGGGAAGGGGCCCCCTTAGACTTAAGTAAAAATATGATTTTTAAACAAATAAAAGAAATAGTTTATTTTTGAAGTCACAGAAATAATTTCTTTATAAAGGCAGAGTGACTACAAAAATAAATAGTTTCTTTTTGAATTCTGAGGGCTACTCCCACCCCATGACATGGAAGCCTCCAGGCTGGAGGCCTCCATGTCGTGGGGTGGAGGGGATCCTTATGCCTTCAAAAAGAAATAGTTTCTTTTTGAAGTCACTCTGCCTTCATAAAGAAATTATTTCTGTTACGGTTCGTTCCTTTAACGGAAATCATTTCTTTATGAAGTCTGAGTGACTTCATAAACCAGTTCTTTTTGAAGTAATCAGTCTCCCCTGCATCCCATGATATAGGGGTCGCCAGATCCTCTGCAGATGACGGGAACAAGTGTTCCCGACAGCTGCATGGAGTTGAAGGCCTTGTTCTTTAAATGTGTGTGCCTCCATGTAGGTGTGTGTATATATGTATATAATGTAATGTGCATGAATGAGTGAGTGCGTGATGTTTGAGTGGCTGTATGGTGAAAGGGTGCACACTTAAATGTATGGGTGGCTGGGTGGGCATGTGTGTGTATGGTGAATGGTGTGGGGGTTTGTGTTTGTGTCCAAGGGCATAACAAAACCTAAATTACGGCTGGGAAATGTTGGGAGAGGTACTAACCAAGAAGGTGGTGGGGGAGGGGAACACCGATTTGTGTGGGGGCATCTAACTTCTTTATGCATTCTAATGAGACTATTCGAGTGCAGCTTCAATGTTACAAGCAGTTACCTCTCTCCTTTAAGTCTGAAAGCACCCACTTATGAACTGCGATGAGAACAAATGGTCTCCTGTCCCCTCTCTACCCTTTCAATCACTCCCCTGGCATGCAAGTACTAAACCTACATCACAATTTCAGTTGTACAGTCAGCTCAATGGTGTTGTGCCACTGCTTGTGTTTAATGCCTTGATTACTTATTGGTAATCTTCAATACTCCTAGCCCTATTCTTCCTCGTCCCAGTACTTGTGTATGAGGCAATTTGCCTCATACACAAGTATTGGGATGAGGGTTGCAGGACATTAAGGTAATGCCTGGCTTAGTTACCTGTAATCTTTATTACTCCTAGTCTCACTCTTCCTCGTCCCAATACTTAACTATGAGGCAAGGTGCTTCATATGTAATCACTCGGACAAGGAAGAGGGATATGGAGGTCATTCTGGGCTGAGGAACTGATTTTGGGGGTTGAGGCAGGGCATGGGAGGGAGAGGGTTGTGTGGGGGGATGCAATGGAGATTGTGTGATAAATCGTAATGGCCATTCATGTCCATGCTGAGCAGGGCTAGCGCAGCCTTTTGGTGCAGTCTGTCTAGTCATTTCTTAGTTTGGCTTGACTTCCTTTTTTACTGAGCATCTCTGGTAAAGCAGTCCTGCTAAGTGTAATTACCTGGATAGACTGGCATTGGGGTGCTGCCAGTCTTGCCATTTCTTACTGTGGCTTTGTATATTTTTCTGGCATCTGTGATAAACCAACTATGATACGTTTTAATTGTTTCAACTGGCATTTTGATGCAACCAGTCTAGGTATGTTAAGTGTGGCCTGGCATGCTTTACTGTAATATGTTATTACGTGTCTAGACTGGTCTACATTGCGCAGCCATTTGAACATGTTTTCATTGTGGCATGACATTTTTAATAGCAAAGCATAACATCAATTAAAGCATTAATGTTCCTGTGCACTGTTGGTGACTTGTATGTACTGGATCTTTGGATATATCCTAGTGCAGTGTGTGGCGTACCCCTGCAGCAGCACATTACGTGCATATTTCACAAGCTTGGTAATCTAGGCTGGCCCAGAGTGTGGCACAATCCGTGATTTCTTGCTGAGCTGGGGCGGGGACCCCCTCAGCATGGCTCGCAGAGTGGCCTCCAAATTTGGTGTTACGCTACTGGGTGGCGGGCATGCACTACCCGGTGGCACAGGAAAATATCTATTCTCCCTGTGACGGCACCGTCGGCTCAGGCTCCACTGTGCTCTGTGCTCCTGAGTAATTACACAAGCACTGCAACTAATATTAGTCCAAAGTACCTCTCAAAGGTAAAGGCTAATGACCCTGTATAAATCAAAAGCAGTTACTCCCACTCTCTGGGATTTATAGAGTTCGGGATCCGCTAGCTCTTTCTTGGCTGTTGCCAGAATACTGCAATTACTTTTTATGAATGTGTTGGTTGTTTACTTGGCTCCATCACACCTGGTGACCTGGATCATCTTGAGGGGCGTCGGACATATTTTTAGAATTGTTGAACGCCAACTACTATCACTTTCTCCTCCTCACCAGGCTCCACTGCCCCAGATGTCCTGGAGCCTTCAGTGGGCTTACACTCCTGAGTGTACCCAGTGCTCCAGTTAATATTTTGATGTGGCCTACTTTTTAAAGATGGGAGTAAAGGGATTTTTAGGGAGTAAAAAGGTAAGTCAAATTCCCAATGGGAGTATTTTATACGCAAGTAAAACCATGTTTTAACTGGGAAATTGAATGTTTTTGCAATAACTGTTTCTTTGTACCAAGTTATCCAAGCACATTAAAAAAATGCATGTTTGCCGCTGCGTATCAGGCAGTGATAATAGTAGTTTATTTCTGTGGAACTACGTACACTGCTGGTCCAAACATATCCCTGGAACTGTGTGGATGAAAGTAGGGGAACAAAGTCCTATTTGTTGGGAGTATTTGCACTCCCTGTTTATATTTTTGGGGAGTATTTGTCTATTTTAGGGAGTAAAAATGGCCGATACTCCCCTTATCTGTAGGGCTGAGTGTACCGTTGCATTGGCCATGTGGATGAACTGGGGTTTTTGGTGCCACACGCTTAGGAGCACCTTTCGAGCTTAGTTCCCTTAGTCTCATAACTTTATTTTGTCACCCGGCTGTTGAATTAGGGGTTCTACCTTTTCTTTCTTAACCACTGCACTTTCCTTGCAGTGCTCATTTTCGTCTCTTTTTTTTCATCCTACTTTTCCTCCAGGCTTGGTCCTTCCATGATGCCTTTTGACTTTTCTTCCTTCTCTTTTTCTGAATACTACTCTCTATCAGAAATAAACGAACAGAGGAACAAACTGGCGAGGACATCATTAGCAGAGAAAGGTGGTTTATAAATCGGAAATAAATGGTTCTAATGTCGACTGTTTAACTTTCTCCGCTAATGATGTAGTCTCCAAGTTGTTCCTCTGTTCGTTTATTTCTGATATCGGCCGTGGCATGCATTCCTTGGGCAAGGTATACATGACTTGCATTGAGCCACGGGCACCTGGGGGAAACGGAGGGGGAGTTTGCAGCGCTTAAGTATGGTGACAGGAATGTTTACAGATGTGAAAGTGTGGCACACATCCATCTGCTAATGAATACCGCCTGCTTCACATTGTGCACGGGCTTGCACCGACCGTTGACCAGCAGCTACACACTACTAGCACTATTCCTGTAGAGTAATCAACCAAATGCTGTGCTCGTGCCGTGCACACATTCATCAGGTGGGTGCTGCCCGCGAGCACACGTGGAGCCTATCCAACTAGATACATCAGTCCCCTATCCTGAATAAATAAGCCTACAAGCTTCACAAAACACTCCTCCCAACACCCAGTTTCACCCAACTCCTCTTTAAAGGAAATAAAATTACCACCGATTGATCCAAGTTGCTCCAAACGTGCGTTCTCCGAGGCCCTGTGATGGCCGCTATTATTGCTGCTGCTTCTTCTTCCCTCCCAGGTAGAGACGGCAGCAACATAAAAGAAAGACCTCAGTGTGGCATTCAGGTAGACAGAGATGAAAGACTCAGCATGTCCTAGATGTATGCTTACTGTTTCATCTCTAGTTGCGCTCAGCTGTTCACTTTCTGCCTTTGGTCTATTCTATGCTTTTGGTCATAGGCCCAGACTGGAAAAATAAAAAACAGCTAAAGGTGCCCCTCTTATCTTGTCCAACAAATACATGCACACCAAGAGCTTTAGGTTTCCCAATGACATGGTCATCCATATCTGTTCTTTGTTGTGCATTCTGGGACCTGTAGTTCTTTGTTTTCCACTATATAAATATAGTCTCACAACGCAAAGAAAAAAGTAGGACTGCATGTCATACCCAAATCCATGCAAGGGAAAACCATAGAGCACAACAAACCACAATTGTATTTTTGGAAGACCTGTAAGGCATTTTTAATTATATTTAGATGTGGGCCTGCATGTCTTTGTGATGTGGATGTAAATCCTGTGACATAGTTTAGATGTTTCTGTAGTTGTAATTGTAAAGCACAGTTTGGCTCACCTTATGGTAGCACTAGCCGAACTCAAAAGCATGACTCTACCAGTTGCTGGGGGATACAGTAATGAAAAGGTGAACTTTCCAGTACTGTCAAATATTGAAAGAAGGTTCAGGGCATTATAATATTAGGAGGTCTAGGAATGTATCTACGTTTGGTTCATCCACGTCGGATGTTGCGCCAGGAAAGGGATACAACCGGAGCATAATGCACAGCAGCACTGAAAAGCAATGCTGGGGTACATGTACGGACATGCTTGCACACAAAGGACATTACTTGCACATAGATGCTTTTTGGGACGATGTATGCTTTTGAACCTATGCACATCTACCTAATACATTATGTGTTCAGAAACTATACATGTTTGCAAAACCACTAACAACTCTAAAATATTCATCTTATCCTAAAACACAGAGCTTTATACTGCATACCTCTAATGCAACAACCTACTAGACCCTCACAAACCAGCAGGAACTATACACACTTAGCAAGAAAACAATCCATCCACAAAATATACACACGCCCACACCCGCCAACTACCACGAATGACTGAAAACCAGCCCACAGTGACCGGTGTCACCGAACTGAAGCTACCAACAGCACATCTAAGCTGTTGTGCTTTTCCCACTCCATCCTACTAACAATACCCTTCCCTCAGCCCTCTTTCCTTTTGAGGTGTGCCAGAGCGCCAAGAGACCACGCAAGTGGCAGGATTGTGCGATACAAAACCAATTAACATTAACAATAACATGAAAGCAACATAATACCTCCCTTTACCAAAAGCTCCTTTTCAGTTTCCAGGCAACATCAGGTGAGTGAGATATTCCAGCTCTTGCAATGAATTTTAGTTGCATTATTTTAGTGTGCATTGAAAAACTCTCTGGTTTGTAATGCATGCAACAACTTAGCTTTCACCCAACAGTCTTAAGCTTTACCTGCTTGCCACATTGAGGATGGTGAGTACTTGCATATGACTGAAATGGCAAGGATACTCAACCAGTGGCAGTGTACCATGTTTAGGCGCCTGGCTTCCACTTTGACCCAACATAGTCTTAAGCTGTACCCATGCCACACTGGTGATTGTGAGGGTACTGGGTGCTTGCTTTTGATTGGAATGACCAACGGAGTCTCGCCCAGGGAGTGCATGCTATGTTTAGGCATCTGGCTTCCACTTTGGCCCAACATAGTCTCAAGCTTTACCCTTGCAACACTGGAGATTTTTACTTAGCATACCTGGTGGACCATCCATTAAGTGTATAGTTCTCAAGACCCTGCGGAGGCTCCTATACATAGGGCCTAATTTACAGAAGCGTTTTATAATGGCAAAACCCCATTGAAAAATGCTCTGCGAAGCAGGATCATAGTGTGGTATTTTCATGTGAAATAAAGGGCTCACCTGTAATGTAGAGATTCATTTATATCTAATCGTTTTTGTAAAGACTATATTTTTTACCAAGATATATTATAAGGACAATCTTTTCTTGTGTACTTGTTGTTGTGGTTGCCATCTACTTTGGCAAGTCGGTTTGACTTGATTGTCTCTATTTGTGGTTAGCAACAGAATAGAGGACACACTTGATCTCCCTATCAGGAGCTTTGATGTAATCGCTATCCCAGTCTTATAAGACTTCATTTTCGAGCATTGTACCTCATTATGGTTGAAGACACATGCACACATACACCTCACCCATTACACACAAATCATAGAAGAGAAATCCATACGTGTTGTTCTTTTCTGCTTTGATCATATTTTTTAATGTACGTAGACAGGGCAGTATGAATGTGAATTGAGGAATATGACAACGTTCATTAACAGATTATCATTCACACATTGCAAGCTTTACTTTGTATGTCGAGTGAAAACATTTCACATACGTTGTACTGAAGTAATAGAATTGTTGGCAGCAGTAACAGAATAACACAATGTATTTTTAGTTTGATTATATAACCTATTTTTGTTATAGCAATTTGGTTTTGGATTATTTGCTTTAATCCTGTTTCAGTTGCTTATCTCACCAGCTCACATTGACTTCTGGAAGAGTATATTGCTGTCTTATTCAGCTATGTGATTGGGATCACTGCTGGTTTGCTAGTAGTGTGGGGGCTGAGTACGCATTGTAGACAGTACTCCTGCAGAACAGCAGTCATTACGTTGCAGGCTCCAATGTCAAATGAGTGAACCGGTTACTATATAACAAAGGTTAAGGTCAGATAATTGTGGCTAGGTACATGAATGGCTGCATGGCAGGCTATACCAATATGTGTCTCGAAACACATAGATTTCTTTTGACAGGGTGCATAACTAATTGAAATGATTATTTTTGATGACAGAATGTACTCAGCGGTGCATTCCTCTACATATACGTTAGTCCTTTATTACTGAAAGAAAACTATTTCTATGGCATGTATCCATATTATGCTCTTTACATGCAATTACAAGGGATACCAAAAAGGTGTATTTAGCAAAACATTCTAAAATCATTTATCACAAGTGCAACAAAGCAAAAGCTGGTATGACAATCAGTATTAGTCGCAAATCATAATACAAACGCTATGATTCTCTGAAGTAATCAGTAAGTCATCCCCAAATAATCAAGAACAAACATGTTTCATGGCAATACTCTTGAAGTGATCAGCAGGTCATCCCAGAATCATCCTAAAATCATCAGGAACAAAGTGTTTTTTCTAAAATAGGGATGATGTTGGCATAATCAGCAAGTCATCCTAAGCTCCACCCCAAATCATTCATCACACAACATTCTGAGACATTTGCTGATGACTTTTAACATTGTGATGACGTCTTATGATGTGGGAACGACTTCTTAGGTAGTTCGATGATCATCAGATGACTCCAAGGAGGGTCTCTAAAGTCATCCTTTTAGACGAGGGTAGGCATCAGCAGTGCAAGGCTGCCCAACAAAGAAAAAAGTGTATATCTTTGTCACCGGAAATAGTGCAAGTTTCCTAGGACAACATCCGCCACACAATTGCAGTCTCTTCCCACAGAAAAGATACTTCACAGACAGTATCAGAGCAACTTTCATCCATCGGCAGAACAGGTAGAACACAGGCAGCAGCAGATCACTTGTTATCCTCACACACAACAGATACAGTATGGCTCAGAGCAGTGCAGTATTGCCACATACACAAAAAATGCACAGCAGGTGCAGTGCACTGTGCCTACACTCCCAGCAGAGAATCAGCGTGAACTGCAGACTCCCCTTCAAGTGGTCGGCAACAGGGTAATATCCCTAACATAGAGACATGGCAACCGAAGAGGAACCTTTCCCCACCCAAGAAAGAAAGCCATAGTTTGTTCCCACACTTTGGGGGATGGAGTGGCAATGCGCCCCAATGACTCATGTGAATGACCTTGGAGAATTAGTGGCAACAGGATTCATAGAGCGTGTGTGAGAGTTTGTGTGCGTGTGGGTATGTATGTGGATGTGTGCCTGTGGGTGTGTTTACGTGAGAGTGTATGTGTGTACGTGCATGCACGCGAGTGTGTGTATGCCCGTGTGTATGAGTGCATGTGTACACATATTGGCTTATTGGTCCGTGACTATCCCCCTCTCTCTTGACCCGAGTGCCTTGTTACTGCTACTCACAGGATATGGTGGGATCACTAAGCCCCTAACTCCCCCCCTCCCCATTATGTCGGAAACAAGGACAGAGGAGCGCTGTCAAAGACACAATCGTCCCACCTCTGGGGCAGATTTGGACCCCAAAGGCAGCCAACCAAACTGAAAACACCAACTCTGCATTTTTAAAGGGGACCTCGCAGAAAACTGCTGCACACACCTGTTTGGTTCAACCCCCACTTATGGTCCTGGGTGAGGAGCTACTGAGGCACCTTCCGCAATCTAATGTGCTGTGTCAGAGGCAGTTGCTCAACCTCTAAGAGAGAAGCTGATCGCTTGCGTTGATCGTCCCCATCCAGCCCCATTGATCATCGCGGCGGATGCTGGCAGCCTCAGGAATGAGGGCTGTTCTCTTTTCTACAGAAATGGTGCAATAGCTCCATCACCCCATGCACAATGAATACATGTCCTTTATCAACCGGTTCATACTAATATCCTCTCTGCTTTTGGTTGCCCGAGCTTTCAATTCCTCCCTAAGGGAAGAGGCAAAGTTTGCGTTGCACTAAGACTGTCTCCTGGCAGACGATGCAGGTTGTGATGCTTCAACACCCCCTCTCTCTAATGGGTGAATGTGTCTTCTTGACAGTCTTTCCCTTCTCCGCTGTCAGAGAGCGTGCTGCTGTCTAGACGCGGTATCTATTTTTTGGAATATTGGCAGGCTTTATCCCTGTACTCGGGCACTCTAAGTGTCTTATCTCTGCCAAGCGCAACAGAGGCGTCAGTGCTGGCTGCTCTTTTCCTTCCTTTGGTTTTTAAGTGCTTGCTTGCATTTCACAGGGCTGTCTTGTATTGCCGCGATTGTTTATGCCTCTGCAGTAGGCAGTGGGGAATTAGCCTGATGTAAGTCTATCCCTGTGTGCGCTGCTTCTCTGGCTTTCATTGCTATTACTTGACCCCATTCTTGCCACTGCATGGGATGCTCCTATTAGCTATGATCTTCCTTTGGTTCTTCATGTGATATTGACCCAAGTTAGGGTAGATGCATCCCCCTTGTCCCCACATACGCACCATGCATGGGGTGGAGTAGCGAGCCAAGCAGCTTCATGAAACGTAGAGCTCAATCCACTGGTATAAGCCCAAATTTCAGGGAAGCACTATGCTGCTAGCCATGCAGCGGGCTGTTTATTGCTATTCCAGCTCAAACCCCCTCATCCTCACAGCATGTCCCCCTCGCTGCTCCTTTTCACCCCTGCCCTGTCTGCCCTCACTCACCGGGCATCCGCTGTCTCTGCCAGCACCTCGTTCTTCCGCATGCCATGACAGAAATAGAGATAGGGCTTGCTCCTGAGCATCTCTTGCACCACTATGGCGGCCATCTTACTCCAGTATAAGCTTCAGTATAAGAAAGCCCAAGTATGCCTGCCCTTTCCTCGAAGAGCGCCTTTTTTTGGCATGCTAATACCTTTAATAGGTGCATTTGCGGGTGAACTGTGTTGGTAACAGTCCACTATCAAACGGGCTCATGCCGCTTCGACTTGCAAGACTTCTGCTAGTGATCCTCAACTGACCAAGCCCACCCACGAAGGCAGCAAGTAATGCTATATAACAGTAATAACCATGACATTTACAGCCAACGATATTTAAAACCAAGGGGGCATGGAGTGGATACCTCTTTCCCACCCATGAGGTAAGTCCCTTATTGAAATAGCATTAAGAGAAACCCCCTGAAGTGGTCATTAATCCCTGATCATACCAATGCAACTTTTTGACCAAAACCCTTTTTGTCAGATCAAAAAGTTTTCACTGCTCCAGCAGTATTGGCATGGGCAGAACAGGCTGAAAGTGCTCTTTATTTGCCGCTCATTGAGGTAACAAATATTGGGCCTCATTATGACCCTGCCGGTCTGGTCAAAAGTGCTGGTATTATGTATACCGACCATTTACCGGACTGGCAGAGTACAAAGACTTAAGAGCTGGAGGTAACTCAGACCCCCACCGACATAAAACAGCCGGTATTTTCGGCACTGGTATTGCCGGTGCCGAAAATATTGGCAAATCCCCCCATGGATTCCTATGGGACACCATGGAATGGGGATTTACCTGTGGTTCTGGTGGAAAAGGTAGGTGTGTTTGCCAGTATCCTGGTGGATTTTCCGCCAGGATACTGGGAAACTTGGAATGGGGCCCGTTATCAGGTAAACTGTCAGTAAAATGTGTTGATACAATGGGGACACGTTTATGTGGCTCTAGCCAAGTTTCTTTCTGGGGACCAGATTCATAGAGTAGACTTTAAAAATGGCACAAAGGCATAAGCAGTTGATTCCTGCCCCACACCCACAGGAAGCTACTGACTGGCCCAATCGGCAATGCCCCAAGGGTAGGCCCATCTGGCAAGTGTAGGTCACTTCTCTGTTTTGACCAATGAACCGATATGCATTAAAGACACTATTTGCTATAAATGTTACTGAAAATGTACCTACGAATGCCATTCAAATACTTTGAGGCCATGAGCGATGAAAAGCAACTTCCGATTGTGGCCCACTTTTTGATTGGTGGCCGGACCAATTTTCTGTCCCAGTCTGATCCTGCTTACTTGAGTACTGCAAACGTACTTCTGGGTACTGATGCTCTGCCGTTTCTTCTTTAGCACAGTCTAAAAGAACCTTGCAACCCAACCTTCCCCTTAGCACGGTTATCTTCTTTTACATCATTTTGTGTTTGGGGAGCAGGACTAGTTGGATGCTGTGCTGAGGGGTTCCTCTTCACAAGCCTCTGATAGTCTGAAAGGGTGATCAGAATGAGTGTTGCTCTCAATAGTCAGATCCAATGAGGAATCAGAAGAGGGCCACATGGGCATCCCACTCTGATAGGATGGGGTGCCCAGAGCGGTTCAGGCCCATTCCCCGAGGTTGCAGAGAGAGCGATTCCAGATGCCAACTGCCTACCTTCTCTGCCTGCACTTCGGGGCTGGTCACTTTGTGGACAATGGTTGCAGTTGCTCCATGGAGCGAAGGGTAGAGACGGTAGAGTTGCTAAAAGGCATGACATCTGAACTGGTTAATGCGCAGTCCAAGGCTTCCCAAGAGAAAGGAGGGGTTGCTGGTGAGGCACAGAAGCTCCAAGTGAGAGGAGGGGATTGCGGGTAAGTTGCAGGAGCTTTCCATGAGAGATGGGATTGTTAGTGAGGCACAGGACCTGTTGATGAGGTGCAGAAGATTCCCAAGAGAGGGGAATTGCTGGGGATGAGCAGGGGCTTCCCAAGAGAAAGGAGGGAATCCTGGTGAGGCATAGGACCTTCCCAAGAGAGATAGGACTGCTGGTGAGGCGCACAAGCTTCCCAAGGGAGGTGGGAATGCTGGTGATCCAATGGAGCTCCCCAAGAGGGGTGGGGTTGCTGGTGAGGTGTAGGAGATTCCAAAGAGAGAGGGGGATTGCTGGTGAGGAGCAACAGCTTCTCAAGAGAGAGGAGAGATTCCTGGTGAAGTATGGGAGTTTCCAAAGAGAGGTGGGATTGCTGGTGAGGTGCACAAGCTCCGCAAGGGAGGTGGTATTGCTGGTAAGGAAGTGGAGCCTCCCAAGAGAGGTGGGATTGCTGGTGAAGTGTCGAGATTCAGAGGAGAGAGGGGGATTGCTGGTGAGGTGCACAAGCTCAGCAAGGGAGGTGGTATTGCTGGTGATCCAATGGAGCTCGCCAAGTGGGGTGGGGTTGCTGGTGAGGTGTAGGAGATTCAAAGAGAGAGGGGGATTGCTGGTGGGGAGCAGCAGCTTCTCAAGAGAGAGGAGAGATTCCTGGTAAGGTATGGGAGTTTCCAAAGAGAGGTGGGATTGCTGGTGAGGTGCACAAGCTCCGCAAGGGAGGTGGTATTGCTGGTAAGGAAGTGGAGCCTCCCAAGAGAGGTGGGATTGCTGGTGAAGTGTCGAGATTCAGAGGAGAGAGGGGGATTGCTGGTGAGGGACAGGAGCTTCCCAAGAGAGGTGAGATTGCTGGTGAGGTACAGGATATTCCCAAGAGAGGGAAGGGATTGCTGGAAGGTGCAGGAGCTTCCCAGGAGAGAGAAGGGATTGCTGATGAGGCACATGAGCTTCCCAGGAGAAGTGGGATTGCTGGCGAATCACGGGAGCTTCCAAAGAGAAGTGGGATTGCTGCTGAGGTGCAGAAGCTTCCCAGGAGAAGGGGAGGGATTTCTGGTGAGGTATAATAGATTCCCAAGGGAGGTGGGATTTGAGGTTCAGGAGCTTCCCAAGAGAGGTGAGATTGCTGGTGAGGTGCAGAAGCTTCCCAGGAGAGGGGAGGGATTTCTGGTGAGGTATAATAGATTCCCAAGGGAGGTGGGATTGCTGGTGAGGTTCAGGAGCTTCCCATGAGAGAGGAAGGATTGTTGATGAGGAGTCGGAATGACAAACCCACACCTAGGCAGCTGTGGGATCCACACTCAAGGCAGATGAAACCCTACAGTGCCAATTACAGTCAAAAATTGAGGCAATACAAGGTTTGTGGTAAATTAATGGTAAAGTCTGAACATATCCTGAAACTACTGTGAGGTGTGCATCATACTGCACTCGTCCTCTCTTGATTTATTTTAAACATGTCTGAACGTTACAAAAGCAAGGTGTGAAGAGAGGGCCGACCAAATAACAGACTTTGTGCGAGCTCCGGCGCTCAGCCTAATTAATACACAACGGTCCTGAAAAGCCTTGCCGCGATGGTTGAAAACCGGCGGGAGGCAGACTGTGTCTCCTGATCCCACCTGGGTGAAGATAGCCCAACATCCAGTGCCAGCCCTCGGTGGATGTGTGGTGGGGCCTTGGTGTGAACACAGGTGGCTGCAGAGCAGTCTGCCTCAAGAAGGCGGTGGAGTGAACTCTATCCTGGCAACACCAGCATCACCAGCCGCAGCGGGAGGTAACATGGCTGACAATGGCATTGAGCAGTCACAGACATTTCCCCGTAAACCAAGTGATATGCAGGCGGGGTACAGCTATTGTGCCACCACCCGGCAGGGAAGGAAAACAGGTAGTGTGTGGGCCCGTACACTGGCGCCTTTGAGACCCCAGCACCCCAGAGATCAATAGTGGAAGCGCAGCAGAGAACCTGGTGACCATAGCTGTACTTGCAGGGAAGCAGGCAGAGGCTCCTGAGCCTGTGGGGGCGAAGTTAACTGATGTTCAGGGCCAGCCTTTAGGAGGCACATGGTGTGAAACTTGTGGAGTGCAGGCAGCGGCAGTGCAGGCGTGGTGGTCGTTATACCCGGAAACACCATCTATACCCGCTGCAGCGGATAGCAGCATGGCTGGCTCCAGGGTCGAGTGTAGGCCGGCAGATCCCCACAATCTGAGCACCTTACAGGCTTGGGGCAACCAGCGCTGACAACTGGAAAGTGGTCTATGAGTAGTACGGAGGCCCCGACCCTGCCCAACTACAAGGCAGTGGCCTGAGATCACTAACACCCAGACTGCAGGGCAAGGCGGTGGCCAATATACTCTGCCTCCCGGACACGTGAAGGCCCGGTGACATCAATGCCTCGTGGGTACACCAGCGATAAATCACCCCACAACGCCAAGGTGGCCATCTTATCTTCAAACTCCAGGGTGCCAGGGTGGGACAATGGAACCTGACAAGCTGCCAAGCTGAAGTAAGAATCTTGCTGGGGCATCGCAATACTCCTCAAATAGGCCCTCACTTTTTGCAACAGTACTGCCGCGACACAGACACCAGGGTTGGCTCTTGGATGGTGGGCCTCACAACCTCACCATCAGGAAAATAGAAAAACACTAAAAACACACTGCTTCAAAGGTGGGTCAGCCATGAAAAAGGCCAAGCCCCCACTGCCACAATCATACCCCTGCACTGCAGTGACTGGACAGGGGGAGCCCCTTAATGAGCATGAGTCAGATATCACGGAGATGCTGCTACAGCATAAGGCAGGCATAGGTGGGCTAGACTCCAATTTGGATGCCCTCTAGACCAAAGTGGACATGTTGCAACAGTGCCTGGATAAGCATGGAGTCTGTTTGGACACAGCCGAGAACAGGATTTCAGACCTCGAAGCCACCACCTCCTCCCTGGTGTCAAAGGTCTCCACACTGGAGTCTGTGCTTTGAGTGGTTTTGGCTAAAAATGTGGACCTGGAGGGTTGGTCCCAAAGGAACAACATCAAGCTGGTGGGGAACCATGAGCAACAAGGCCAATCCAAGATGGAGGAGTTTGTGGAGAAGCTGTGTAAGGTGGTGTTTGGAGGGGACGAATATTCCATCCTATTTGTTGTGTAGAGGGCTCACTGGATCCCAGCAGCAAGACCAGTGCTGTCCCGATCACACCTCATCATCACACGCATCCTAAACTACTGAGAGAGGACATTAGACTCTGTCTGGCTATCAGAAGGGAGAGTTGGTGTATGACGGAGACAGATTTCAGGTTTTCCCAGACTTCTCAGTGGGGTTGCAGGCATCCAAGAGGTAGTTTGTGGGAGTTAAGCGCAGGCTCTGTGACAATGACATTCGATATTTTATGCTTTTCCCTGCCAAACTCTGCATTCAATTCAAGGGGATGGCACATTTATTTAGGTTGCTGGAGATCGCCAGTTCCTTCATTGACGGGGTCAAGAAATCAGCACGCAAAGGCGGCCCACTGCCCTGTTATGGAGCCAAGAACCGTGGGGTGTAAGGGCAGCTGGACCCCTGAACATTCACCTGAAGCAACGGCTAGTCTTGCACCTGGTTAATGGCATAATTTGCCCTGACAGCATGGGCTTCTGTTTCATTCGCAAAGACTGCAGCTCTCAGAGACAAGCTTGTTTTTCTCCTGTTCTGCTATGGGCTGGGTCAGGCTGAATAGCACGGGGGCCTTGGTTGGACAGTGTTGAGAGGGAGGGAGGACTTTGAACCAGTTGGGATTGCTCGTGGTGGACGGAGCGGGGAGGGTCTAAAAGCTTGGGGGTTGATGTTGTTCGGTTAGAGTGTCCGTGTGATGTTTATCATGGACTTGCTGAGCTGCTGGCTGTGATGATAGCTTGGGGTTGGGGGGGCTTAGGGAGGGGACTTGCACATCCTGCTACCAAATTGCTTTATTCCACAGGCTTAGCAATCAGTTGGTCAAAACTAGGTGCCTCCAACTATACATGAGCCAGCACAACATTGGGGTGGCCTTTTACACCAGCCACAGAAACGTGGTGGGCAACGCAGTGGGGCTGCCACAGGTACTACTCCTCGTACTCATCATATTCCATAGTGATCCACAGCTCCCTTAAATTCTGCCTGTTGTCAGTGGGAAAGGATCAAGAGGGGAGGGCCCTGCTGGTGTCTAGCATTCTGCAGGGCGTGAAAGTGGCCCTGATCAATACCTATGCCCGGAATGCAGACAAGCCCCGTTTTTTTGACTGGGTGTTAATTAACCTAGCCCTGTGTGACGATGCCACCGTTATTTTGGCGAGGGCCTTAATACCGTCCTGGACCCAAGCATAGATAGCTCCAACAGCAGCGCAAGAGTATAATCCAGAGCTAGCAAGAAGGTAGAAGAGATTTGCACTACATATGGGCTGGTGGACGTCTGGAGGTTACAACACACGGGTGAACGGGATTACACATTTCACTTGTCGGTGCATGGTCGGCGTCCCGGATTGACTATCTGTTGGCTTCTCGAGATGGTGGGTTCTCAATGGGTCAATGCCACATTCTCCCTCAGCCCATATCCAAATCACTCCCAGTCTCTGGTCACCTTGGTGTTTTAAACCAGATGACCTAACTGATGATGCAGTATTCAGAGAGGATGTACAAACGGAAATAACCACCTTCCTTGCCAATAACGAGGACTCTGTGTCCTTGCAAAGGGTGCTATGGGAGAGTCTCAAATGTTATATCTGGGGGATTTGTATGGAATAGGAGACAGGGTTCCTGAAAGTGATTAGGAGAAAATTGGTGCAGAATGAACACAAGTTGAAAATGCCTTGAGCTAACCGACGAGTCCTCCAAAGACACCAAGACCTTGGCCGAAATTAAACAGGAATTAGACAGCTTTTGTAGCAATGCATTGCTCGAGATTAAATACCAGAGTAGAGTTCACAAGGTGCAGCAATATGGGGAAGGGCAGAAACCAGGGGCCCTGCTAGCTATGCTCTCCTTGCAGCAGACAAAAAGCCCCATCATATACAGGTCATTCGTGACACCGGGGACGGGGGGGGGGGGTTTATCTAAGAATCGGTTGACATTGCGGAATCCTTCCATACTTTTTTTTTAAGTCAACTGTACACATCTAGAAACCTGCAGGAGCCCTCAAGTATACAACAATACCTGGAGAATATTGAGCTATATTGGTTGGCTCCCCCACTTTGAGAAATGCTTAATCAGGATCTAATAATTGAGGAGGTTTTGGCGGTCATCAAGGCCCTCCTGGGATCCAAGGCCCTGGGCCAAGATGGGGTGCCTGGAGATTTCTTTAGGGCTTATGCGCAGACTCTGGCTTTGCTTCTCCTCAATGTGTATGAGGAATATGTAGAACATGGGACCCACCCCCACTATGCGGGAGGCTACTACATAAAAAAGGGAAACTACCAGATGACTGCGCTTCCTACCGGACGATTTAATTGATTCATGTTGATTATAAATGTATGCTAAGGTCCTGGCCAGCTGACTGCTGCCTCTAATGCCCGGGCTGGTCCTGGTGGACCAACAGGTTTCATTCCAGGGAGTAACTCCTTATATGGCCTGCGCCGCTTCTTTGGAACTCTCTCAGCCTTACACTCCGAAGCTCAGGCGATCGCAGAACTGTTGGATTCAGTGAAGGCATTTGATTTGGTTGAGTGGCCTTATCTTTTTGCCAAACATTGGGGGGAGAACCCTAGTCACAAGGACCTGGGTGAGTGATTCGTTCAACATATGAGATTCATTTGTCATCAAGAAATTCAAACAATTCAACCATGACTAGTTGTATTTAAGAAATAAGTATCATTTTAATTGTAGTTCCTCCCAACACATGTTTCAACCCTCCTGGGTCTTTGTCAAGGCGAATGGTTTTTAATTAAGTCCAATTGGACAGTGCAAAGGTCTATTTCAAATGTAGGATTGTGTAGAACCGTGGAATGAAGCGCAGGGCTGTTTGCGATAGAGTGCGCTGGAGTAGTTTTACATCCCTGCGAGGGCAAGGAATGCTAGTACCTTGAATGGTGTTCTTGGGAAGATATAAATCTACAAATGCTCATTATATAATTGGAATAAAGATCAAGAACTATTATCTATAAACAATACTGAAAGATCTCATACAACAACAAATTTGAAAACATTGATTTGTCAAACAAAGAATATTAGTAATAGAATTCCTCCTGAAGAACCACCTGAAAAGATGGGGAAACACGTGTATAGGGGAATAACAACGGCAATGATGTTCAATTGCAAAACTTGGAATGAAATGGTATGGTGAAAAATTCTCCACGATTTGTTGAAGAAATCCTATCGATGAAATTGAATTGCATGATTTATAACAATATACAAATTTGAGCGCATCAATGGAGTTCTTGTGATCATTTTTCTAGTTTCTAAACTCAGACACTGGTCAGTCGCAGTGTCACAAGCTGCAGCAAACAAATAACAGAGAATAACAATACAGCAACTCAAAAGCATAGGACGCTCGCCACAGTTGCTACAGACTGAAAACTTTATTTAATAAATCCATAAATGGGATGAAAACCATTGATCTGCAAGCCGTGTGGGGCCCGCTGCGAGAGGCCAGTCAGCCGAAGGTGATGTTTCACTGTTTGTCGTCATGAGAAAATTGGGTCTGGGAGAATGGTTTATTTCGCTGGTGTTGCTCCTTTATTGCTCTCCTGTAGCCAAAATCACAGTTTGGCATCACTTATCGAAAGGGGTACAAATGGGTAGAGGCATCAGGCAGCGTTACCTCCTTTCACCGCTACTCGTTGCCCTAGCGATGGAGCCTCTAGCTGCCATTCTTAAGAAGCAGGGCATTCTCAGGGGCATGCAATTAGGACCTCACAACCTCATAAATCTTACTCTATGCTGATGACATGGTGCTGTTTTTGAGTGACCCCGTCCTTAATCTGTCACCAGTGATGCGACAAGTACTTGAAGTCAGGGAACTCAGTGAGTTAAGAATGTATCACAGTAAGTCAGTGGTCATCCCTCTTGCGGAGCACACAGAGGTCTTCTCAGATGACTTTGGGTTCAAATGGGAACGGGACAAAATGAGGTACTTGGGGTAGAGGTTTCACAAAACCCTGACATCTTGTTTCGGAAGAATTATGCAGCACCCTTAAAGACCATGTAGAAAGGTGGCCTTCCTCTCATGTTGCTGGGGCGAGTATCGGTAGTGAAGATGATCATTCTCCCCAAATGGGTTTACTTATCCCTCAACATTCCCATTTATCTAGGATCCAGCTTCTTCACAAGTCTATGAGGACCAATGCAGACATCCTGTGGGCCGGCAAAGTGCCCAGAGTGGCATGGACCCCTCTCTCCCAGCCATATCAAAGAGGTGGGCTGGATCTTCCGAATCTGGAACGGTATTATTGTGCCACGCAGGCCCCCTACCTGTCCTTCTGGTACACCACACAGTTTATCAGGCCTAATGATCAGCTGGAGAGACCTACTGAGGGCAGCGATCCTGGGGGCTGAAAGGCGGTCACAGGTAGTATACACTTTGTGAAAATCACATTTGCGACTTAGGGCAAAATCTTGGGCAAACAGATTGGAAGAGGGCCATTGGTGCTGCTGTTGGGCTTTACAAATTCCTTGCCCAAACATGTCCGTAGGTTGGCTGGTCATCCCCTGGTGCTGGCCTGCAGGAGGGTGGCTATGGCATGGGGGAGAGGTCCCTCTCCCGGAGTAACGGCATGGCTGGAAGACAGCCTACTGTTATGACATGGAAACGGTGCCGCGCTATACCCCCAGACCTTTGGATTCCATATGTGCAATATCGGCTGAACAACCAAGATGGGGTGAGGGAGGAACAGTAACGGGAGGGTGGAGGGGCGGGGGGGGGGGGCAATTTGCTGTAATGTTGTTAATCTAGCTGTCAATGTTTAACAGTTCGGACTTGACAGACCTTTGTGTTTTGGACAATGTTGTTTGT
The DNA here is from genome assembly GCF_040938575.1 of Ambystoma mexicanum. Classification (NCBI taxonomy): domain Eukaryota; kingdom Metazoa; phylum Chordata; class Amphibia; order Caudata; family Ambystomatidae; genus Ambystoma; species Ambystoma mexicanum. The sequence continues at coordinate 1,164,818,129 of NC_090927.1, read as the reverse complement.
TTCTAAAAAGGCAATAAACAACCTAAACAGCAAGGTGTCTCTTTTGACACATTTCTCGCCTCAGTAGCTTTTAATGTACTAGGGTTCCTGTCCCCCTAACACATATCCCCGCAGAGCCCGCCTTTTGAAGATTGTTTTCAAACTCTGCATATCCATCACACGCACATTTGTGTTCAGGCTCCATGTGTCCTAACTCCAGCCCGACTTCCCCAACACAAACCCTTTGTTGTGTGTTTGCCGACCCCATTCAGCCAGACCATCACACGGCCTTCCATCTATCATCCATGCTTCAGTGGGAAATGGGGGGATTGCCTGATACAAGCAGTCGAGTATCACAGCGATACACACGTCACTCCAACACAGCCAGACGGATACAGGGACTGGGTGGCTTATAGCCTTCCGACCCACTGCCAGAACTGCCCCTCAAAAGGCCCAGACTGCACGGCGAAAGGGAATGCTGTTTGGGTTCTGATGCCCTGCTGCAAATTGCCCTTTCCTGCCCATCAGATGAACACCATGACTTCCGGTACCTTACCACCAGACAAGAATCACCTCCACAAACCCAGATTGATATGGGCCCAGGACGACACATTGGCTTCCAACGCCCCGCTTAAGACTGCTCCCCACAAAACCCCGACTGGAAGGTTTAACTTCCACCCCCCCCCCCCCCCCAGCTCCCAGAAGCCTACCCTCATTGACCCACTAGATACAGACCATGCCCCTCCGCCCCCCCCCCACAAGAGGTCCATCAGCGCCACAAGGTCATATAAATGCTATAGATGTGTTATGCAATCAGGTGCTTAAAGGAGAGTTCCGGGACTTTTTTTTTATTGTCCCTACGGGTCGGCCATGTGTTTGTAAGCATAAATCGGTAGATCGTAGGAAACTTTCCTATGGACCTTACCCGACTTTTCGCCCCTTATCGCACTCGAAATCAGCCTCCATTTTGTGATAATCCTATCATTCCGCCGCATCGACCTGGCTCACCTGCCTTTGCGGCACTAAATCAAATCCCCCGCCCCTGAAACAGACTTTATCAAAACATTCATATTCCCCGCCTCTATCCGTGACGTGACTGAGCTGCGTAGGCAAACGCGCCCAGGCGTCTTCTACGCGACTCCACACAGACCCCGGAAATCAACACAGATCAGCTCACAATACTGCGCGCCACAATTCGGAATATGAAACTGTACTTTGAAATCAAACCGCAAGATTGTACATTTGGCAAAGTACGTTTATTGGACATCAAATGTTTAGAGAATATTCAGCGATTTGCATTTTTATTTGCTCACGTTCCAAAAAGTTCGTATTGAGGAACGCGATGGTCCTTTGCTGTACACAGGGTCTTAGAGCATCTCACAATACAGCGCCACAATTCGGAATGTGAAACCGTGGTTTAAAAGCAAACGGCAAGATTGTACATTTGGCAAAGTACGTTTATTGGACATCAAATGTTTAGAGAATATTCAGCGATTTGCATTTTTCTTTGCTCTCGATCCAAATTAGTTCGTCTTGAGGGAAGCGATGTTCGTGTGCAGTACACAGGGTGTTGGTTTACGATAAAAATAAGCTCTTCGGTCGCACTGATAATCGCATGGCTGTTCCAACAACGAGGCACTAGGCCACCACAACGGTAGGTATGTTGCATCTAACCGTTAGTACCGCATAAGGGCATACTTGTACTTGGCGATCGTCCCATAAAATGGTCAGGGTGGTAACGTTGTTCACGCGGAGAAGCAACTGGCGGCTGTAGAAGCCGTCCGCCGGTGTCTGGTACTCGTGACACAGACAGTAGTGAATGATGTACCTAAAAACATAAAAAATGAAATTAGTCTCACCATCAGATCCTTATTAAAATTATTCATTTCATAGCGAGGACAGCGCTACTGGGTGTACACAAGTGTTTAAAGGCGTGGCGAGGCATGGAGGGGGGGGGGAGTGGAGTACAAGGTAAGTAGCATAAAATAATAAATAAATAGGGCCAGCTGGTGGCAAGTGCAAGGTAAGTGCAGAACAAGTGCTGGGAAGGGGGGGCTGTAGGATACTGAGACAGTCCCCCAGTGCAGGGGTTGACAGGGAGGCAGTGCAGGTGGAGAGTGGAAGGGCCCAGGACTGAGGTCGCAGACAGTGGACCAGTTGTAGCAGGGGAGAGGGAGAGAGAAAGCAGAAGCAAAGAGGAAGGTTTTGAGGTGCTTCAGTAAAAGCAGATGTTTCTCCTCAAGATAGTGCGCGGTAGAAAACAATATGCCACATAGAACGAACAAGTACAACTGAACCCGTCTTTAAAGCCACTGTATAGTAATGAAATTGCGGTATAAACTCATCAAAAGTTACTTACATTATATTTGCATTTTCCATTGTGTCTCTGTGTAGGGCAGACCCGAAACACCACTCCTTCTTTGCCGACGTTACTTCTTCTAATGAACGTGGCTCATCGTTTCGTTTCTGAAATTTTATTCATTATCTTTTCTTAGTCTTTCAGGATGGTCCCGGCCTGTCAAGGTCAAATCACAATAGAACCTTATATTGGGTCGTGGGCCGTTCCGCCACCCGAGCAAAACATCAAAGCAGCTGACCTTCACTTTGAGCGAGCACACATTTCTAGTTAGCTGCAGTTAGTTTTAGGGACATCTTGTCTGCGTGCCTTTTTTTTTATTGTCCCTATGGGTCGGCCATGTTTTTGCAATACGGAAACATTCTATAATTTTTGTAAAAATGATTTATATTACTGTTTGGTTTAATTGCAATGGGCCTGCAACATGAGGAGACTCGAGAGAACAGACAATCAAATTACAATCATTTAAACCGTGATGTGTATTTCTCAATGAGCTCTGCTTTAGGTGGACATGGAACAGAGGCAATGTTGGGTGGCAATGCAGTTGTCCCCTGCATAGGTTCGTTCACCACTCCATGTATGTGCCTATCGAGGACATCTACGATAAGTCTCTCAATAAACTCATATTGCATATCCTCAAACACTGGTTTGATCACCCATTGTTTACTTCTTTTAGTGAAGGCCTTATTGTAGCGAAGCGTCCCTAAAGTTCCGGTCGTCCTACTTTGTTGACGGCCAACATTATGGTTATGTGCCAAGACCGCTAGAAGAGTCCGATTTTTCATGCCTTCCATGCCAAAATGCAATCTTTTGGGCCTGTACTTTAGGCACATATTGTGGAACACCTCCAAATCTCCTGTGTGGCAGAATTCCGTGAGTCCCCTCAAATCTCTTGTTATAGTTTTATCAAATACAATCTTTTCAATGGCCTTGTGAGTGGGTGATGAAGGAATCAACCACTTCTTCTTCCGTGCCTCCTCTGTGGACAAATGGCCATGTTCACATTTGTGGAAATGCTCATTTGTCGACCATCGATGTACGTTGCTACAGTGCAACATTACTGACCGCCATTTTTCCAGTAGAATTTCCAACGACCCTTCACATGTTTTTGAGCTCCACCAAAGATGGTTGCTGATTGACTTGGACCACTGTGAAATACCTTGCATATCTTTTTTTTTTCCTGCAGCCGACAATTTTTTATTGATTGTTTTTGCAAGATGCCATACGTCAAATTGGTGATTTATATTTTTGTACTCTTCTCTCATTGTCTTGGCAATTGAAACGTGTCTGTCCGTGGCTATCAGGTCGATCACCATTCCCCGCGATTGTAGTTCTTGCAATGATGCTACAAAGCCAACTTTCTCCATGGCCACTGAGGATGTACTTTGTGACACCTGCACGACCACCGAACTCACAATTTTCTTACTTTCCATGTCCTGAAAGTGGTAGGTGCAGTACTTGGCTGAAAATCCTGGGCTGTCGCACTGTCCATCACCGGCTAGCCTGAAGCGTTTGCCCGCGAATGTACTTTCCATTGACATTTTTTCCATTCTCCAAGCTTCGCTGATGGCTGGAAATAGATAATCGGTTTGGTATTTGTAGAACTGACTTTTCGCAATGAAATGGATTCCCACAAACTGAAAGAAATACTGTAACTTTTTAAAACTTGAACCACTAAAAAGTGCGGCCGCTGCACAAAGTAGATTGCCTGCTGGCAGTTGCCCCAGCATGGGTTGTGCAGACCATGCGAACGGATGATATTGTGTACAGGTGGCATGTATTTTAAGGTTAGTGCCTCGAATTGCACGAGTCACATTAATCAATGGCTCCCCACATACTTCCCCACCAACCGAATGCCCACATTTCATCATCATAATAATATCCATCAAACAGCTATCGAATACAATGAATTTGGCCTCTTTCCTTATACTGTCACTCTGCATCCCAGCTGGTTCGGCCTGTAACGTTGAGGACATGTCACTCGCATGAAAGGTACAATCTCTGATATCGTCTTCCGCTATGCTGAGTGATATTGATGGTGTTTCATTGTCGTCCACGTCATTCTCTTCCATTGCAACATCTGTTCCTTGTCCGGAGATGGGAGAAAAAAACAATGTCTTCAACTTTCGCGCGCTCTTATTTTTTGCGGGTGTGGATTCTGTGAATTGATCTCCGACTGCATCCAAACTACCAGGAGGACATTCACTATCAATGGCTGGTGGTGGTATAGCTCCGTTGTCAATCACTTCATATTCTTCCCATTGGCACGATGCATCTCCAGTCTCAAGTCCCTGCCAAAAGGTTTGACAAGCAACATCTCTCGTTCGCTTCACTGTCTGTGTAGATCTAGTTCTTACACCCACTCGCAACTAGAGGACAGATTAGAAAAGGGATGTTCAGTTTAAACACAACTTACAGTATTGAACTATTGACAGTGAAAGACAACATAATATAGTGAACAGGACACTAACCTTCTTTTGCTTTCTTTTCTTTGAAACTTTCTTGCCTCGAACTTCAACATCTGGACGCTGTTGCTCCGACTCGTGTGTGCATGTCTCCACTTCCTCTCGCGCTGCAACGACTATATTTTCATGATAAGCACATCCATCACTCACTGAGGCTCCATCGACTCCCTGAAACATAGAACTTTCATTAGTATGTATAATAATATTGAAAACACAAAATGTACTTGGGGACCAATACCCATACGTACATCTCAATAGCAAAACACGAATGAACGCATTGTGTAGAACATTCAAACGACAATAGTTCACGCATTGTTGATCTAGTTAGATTGAACTGTCAAGATCCATACCTCGGGCTCCGCATAGACTTCCATTGATGATATTATTGAAGATGACGCTTCAGCAACTCCCTGAAACACAGTAATTGCATTAGTATGCTTTTCTATTTTGTTAAAAAGAACATAAACTTTGAGCAGGCGTCAACGGCTCATCTAAATAGACCTGCACAAATGATCAGTTGTCTAAAATAAATAATGGATATGTAAATATGATTCGATTTGCTCGATCGTTGGAAGTGTCACCACCCAGAGATCTGCATCAACTACTAGGGGTGATGTTCTTGTAGAAGAAGCTCCGTCATCTCCCTGAAACATAGTACTTGCGTTAATAAAGAAGGAAGTATAGCGGATGTAATCACGTCATATGATTTCGCTTGATCGAGCTGTCAGTATCCATACCTCGAAATGCATAAGAACATCAAGGGACGATGTAACTGCGGTGCACACTTCTGCAAGCTGTTGCGCCGACCCGTAACTGCATGCTCCCCCTTCTACTTGGACTAATGCTCCATCGACTCCCTGAAACATAGGACTTTCATTAGTAATGAACACAATATTGAAAAAAGAAGACAAATAGGAGGGCGACGACAGAAGGACATATCAATGGCTAAAAACGAAAGAAACATTGTGTGTAACAATCATGCTACAAGAATGCAAGATCTGATGATCTCCATCGATGGAACTGTCCGGAAACGTACCTCGAGCATCTGAGTGACATCTACGGTTGTCGTCAATGCGTTGGACTCCTCAGCATCTCCCTGAAAGACAGTACTTGCATTATTTTGGATAACAATAATTATAACTGAAAACAAAGACTAGAGGACGAGTACAAGGGTGTACCATTAGGTAAAATAATTACACGATCAATTAAAACTATTGATTTACATGCCTAAAACAAGTCAGTGTCAGAATAGCTAAGTAAGATTACCCGATAGGCGCTTGAAGTGGCTGATGACTGCAATAACGACACGGATGGAGAATCTTCCGCCTTCATATTGAGTGGATACATAAATGGGGAAATTATTGTTAGCTAATGCTACACACTACCGCAAGGCCGAGAGATAAATACGTAAACTTGACTCACCAGTGGAGGGATGTGGACGAATAGAGTGGGAATAGCGGTTGAGAGCAATTTTCGCCTCGCTCGCGGTGTTTTCTTCTTTATTAGCAATGATGTGGAGTACATGTCTGGGCTAAAGTGCCTGCTGCAGATGCGGTATCGATCACCCCTCTTGTCCGCAAAGACTTCTAGGACTCTACTTTCTAGCTCAGAGGCTGGATATCCGCAATATCGGACCCATTCTCTTATCTGATCTATTGTCTTAGGGAAAACATGCATTATAGTACCTTCAGATTTGTTATGGGTCTTCGAAGGGCAACCGCCAATGGAACAGGCAGGCATTATGGAAAGTTCTGAAAAGTAAAGATCAACAATTCTCTATGAATACCAATGTGTTAAAACAGTAAATGACACATAAAAGGTTCAATGCAAGGTCCGTTTTGGTTCTTGGAACTATACACGTTATTCACATGCGGATAAGTATTTCAATAACTTTCAAAAAATAGAAAAAGTAATTTGACTAAACTCAGAACATGTGACTAGTTCCTTGCATGTACTGTCGTGAACGAAAAGAAAACATGGATGCAATTTGATGACTACTAGCAAATAGATATAAATTAAAAAATTGGACGCAAAATGATTATGGTACATGGACTTACCTTGACGAACAAACAGTTAGATGCAGGGATCAGAGTAGTTTCTTGTCGTAGAACAGGGAGCAGTTCACAGGTTGCAAACTGACGAGTTTGCTCAAAGTGGTCACGGAAGTTCACAGAGACGAAGAGCAGATAACCAGCACCTTCACGGGTTGACTAGCAAAGCGCAAAGAAGTTCTCATTAGAAATATGAAGTGGGTTATAAAGAATTCGAACCAGGGGTGTGTTTGTGAATGAATGACGTGTATATGTCGTGGCATTATGTGGATTGCAGGGGGCCGTCCAGCGTGAGGGGGATGCTTGGCAGGAGACACGGGGTCTGGAGGTAGACATGGGAACAACAAACCCATGCTCTATAGACCACTTTGAAGTGTACATGGTCTTTGGTACCTCTTGGCCTTTATCGCTCCCTGACAGCTCCACTTGCCAGCAGCTCAAGTACCCCGGTGCGAACTGCCTTTGATAGGGCGGGGGGTGGATCGGGGCGGTGGTCGTGCAGACAAGACACAGGAAGACTCGTGAATGGAGACACACTTATGTGGATTGCAGGGGGCCGTCCAGCGTGAGGGGGATGCTTGGCAGGAGACACAGGGTCTGGAGGTAGACATGGGAACAACAAACCCATGCTCTATAGACCACTTTGAAGTGTACATGGTCTTTGGCACCTCTTGGCCTTTATCGCTCCCTGACAGCTCCACTTGCCAGCAGCTCAAGTACCCCGGTGCGAACTGCCTTTGATAGGGCGGGGGGTGGATCGGGGCGGTGGTCGTGCAGACAAGACACAGGAAGACTCGTGAATGGAGACACACTTATGTGGATTGCAGGGGGCCGTCCAGCGTGAGGGGGATGCTTGGCAGGAGACACGGGGTCTGGAGGTAGACATGGGAACAACAAACCCATGCTCTATAGACCACTTTGAAGTGTACATGGTCTTTGGCACCTCTTGGCCTTTATCGCTCCCTGACAGCTCCACTTGCCAGCAGCTCAAGTACCCCGGTGCGAACTGCCTTTGATAGGGCGGGGGGTGGATCGGGGCGGTGGTCGTGCAGACAAGACACAGGAAGACTCGTGAATGGAGACACACTTATGTGGATTGCAGGGGGCCGTCCAGCGTGAGGGGGATGCTTGGCAGGAGACACGGGGTCTGGAGGTAGACATGGGAACAACAAACCCATGCTCTATAGACCACTTTGAAGTGTACATGGTCTTTGGCACCTCTTGGCCTTTATCGCTCCCTGACAGCTCCACTTGCCAGCAGCTCAAGTACCCCGGTGCGAACTGCCTTTGATAAGGCGGGGGGTGGATCGGGGCGGTGGTCGTGCAGACAAGACCCGTTTGCCGCAGGGCCTCACCAAGGAGAGGCCATCTAACTGAATGTAAGAGGATGGCTGCAGGATCTACTACATGGAAGGCAGGGGGGTGAGTTTATAAATACCTCACCCTCCCAGGAGAATATACACTAGATTCATTTAAAAAATCAAAACAACCATTGTTAAAATATATGTTGGGCTTTATTTTAGATTTTAATTAAACATAAATAATAAACATTACACATTGTAAAGTTGAGGTTGCAGCACATCGAGGGAAAATCCGCGGTATTGTCCACTGTCACTGGGGAAATGTTGTCTAATGGCAAGTACCGCACAGGCAGGTATTACTCTCCGAACGCGGTGTCCGAGCCTCCCGTGAAGCCACCAAGTGAAGCAACGATAGGCCACCAGCCTGTACCACCTGTGAAAAAAAAAGATGCAAACTGTATTAAACTGACCAAACTTTCTTATCAATGTCGATTCAGGTAACACATGTCATTTTCCTTAGAAAAAAATTATATCTAGAAAATGCACTATATGGAACCAATTTACATGCGTTCCAATGATATGTAAATGTAATTTTATATGTGGGAGACGACCATGAAATAGTGGTGGCATCACTGACATCACAAACAGAGTATACTTACTCGTTACTCGGATTACGCGGACGAACAGTGCCACGAAGTTCGTGCATAAGCACCATCATCATCCTCAACACTGTCCGTGAGAGGCAGGCTTCCCTGAACTCTGGCAGCTCGGTGATGCATTGCGGACTTTGCTCGCCTTCCTGCTGACTTTGCTCGCTTTCCGAAATGTAGGCCAAGCACCCGGAATTTTCACGGCAGCAGCAGTTCTCCTCCTCAGTTGGCATTAGCTCGCACCGATTGCACGTGCACCAGGTGGAGACGCCGTCCATGCGACATGGTCCAGGCTCTTCATCCGTTGACTGGTCCTCCCAACTGCCGTCCGAATCCCCATCGTTTTCCCGTGCTTGCCTTTCCAGTAGTTCTTCCTCGGTGTACTCGGGCTCGTACATATACGGCATTATTGTGGCCATTGTGCGGTAAAGATAGTAAAATAATTTATAGCGGTGGTACTGGTATCTGTTCACACGGGCTACAAGCGGCGAAGGTAGCTGACCAGAGCACTGAAACGAGTCACAGAATACTCAAAGTAACACAGAGAGAGGAATGGAATCGAAAATCTGCTGCTGTATGTTGTGAAACGGTCTGTTTATACTTATTGGGGAAAGAGGCGTCCTGCCATTTCCATGGCAACACGTCAATAGCTGAGGCGCAGCGATTGTTGACACGAGACGTGCTTGAAATGGGCAGTACGCGTCTGCTGATGTCAGGCTCAGGGGCGGGGGATTTGATTTAGTGCCGCAAAGGCAGGTGAGCCAGCTCGATGCGGCGGAATGATAGGATTATCACAAAATGGAGGCTGATTTCGAGTGCGATAAGGGGCGAAAAGTCGGGTAAGGTCCATAGGAAAGTTTCCTACGATCTACCGATTTATGCTTACAAACACATGGCCGACCCGTAGGGACAATAAAAAAAAAGTCCCGGAACTCTCCTTTAACGCCATTGAGCTAACCGGGCTTCAGCCACCCATGAAATGTGAGCTGAGGGGCGGGGCTTTTGTTAGTCAGAGAGGGGAGAGGAGCCTTTTCTGAAACCGGCAGCTTGAAAGTGTTACTGTGTTCGTGCAGACACATGTATTTGCACAAACGCAGCAAAACCTTAAAGCTGCTAGTTTCAAGAAAGGCTTCCCTCACCTATCTGCCTAACAAATATCAAATGCACACATCAGTCCCCTCCCCACGGAGGCGACCGAAAAACAAACAACGTTATATGTTCATTCACATCCGAGGGGCAGGGGCTGACGTGCACACTTGCTTTTGGTTAGGCAGAGGGGCAAGGTAAGCCTTTTCTGAAACTAGCCTAACAAGCAAACAATACAGAAATAAAGGATGTTGCATGTTAGCTTATTCTGTATGTATGCATGTGTGCAAGGAGTGTGTATGTTATCTATATGTGAATGAGTGTTTGATGTATGGGTGGCTGGGTGCGCATTAAATGAGTGAGTGAATGTGTAATTTGTGTGTTTGTGCACTTTTGTGTTATGCTGGGTCGCTACCATTTGAAACACGGTCCCCACACCAGACAACCCTTGGGGTAGAACAGAGCCTCCCAATTTTCCCCGCCCAGTTTCTGAAGTGGCCCTTCCCATCACCAGTTAGCTCCCCCAAAATGTAGGTTTTGTTGCGCCCCTGTATGCAATTGACATATTTTGAAGCATAACAAATTAATGGCAGGCAGAAAATGGGGGAGAGTCTTCACCTGGTCCACCGGGTCAGCAAGTGACTCAGCCAGAGCGGTTACCCTGCAAACACACACTGAACCCACTTCTCAGTCCAGCGAGTGCCTCACCTGAGCTGCCATTAGAGTAAACGGCTGTGCGGTTAGCCTGTTTCGAGAGCTGCCGGCGCTCCCCAGGCTCGCTTGATTCCGTTGGGTTTTCATCCAGAGAAATTCCATAGGCGTGGAATTTTGAAAATCTGTCCCCATTAAGAAATCTGTGTTTTCTACAGAAAGAGCTGCGCTGCAGATTTGCACTTGTCTCCCAAAGTGTGGATGCAGTTGATCCAGAAGCTCAGGGGACCCAAGGCATCCCCTGGGAACAGGACAATAGATGGGCCTGTTACTAGCAGCTGCTGTGCAGCACACTCTGCTGAATTCCCACCATGCCTCTCTCCATACAGTATGGCAGGGGCGTTGCTAGGGGGGGGGGGCTAAGGGGGCTGTAGCCCCTGATCTTTTGGTTGTAGCCCCTGATAGAATCTCAGGAGCTACAGCCAATAGACTAGTGTTAAGACGGATTTCTGAACTCTGTCCTGGCGGCGCAGAAGTTCAGAAGGCCAACCTAATTACTTGGAACAGGGTAACCTCTGGACAAGCCAGACCAATCAAGGTAGCGATCGTGGCGGTCAAGACTAGGTCTCAAGAGGGGTGAGGGTGACTGAAAGCCCGCAATGAGCACACAAAGCAAGGACGCTTACAAACTACTCCAAATAGGTGTTATATTAAAAATATATACACATTTATTCGAAGGCCTTTGCAATAATGACCGTAGCGAGAAATCACAATAAAACTCTAGTAAACCAACACATACCAAACCAATACAATATATATACAAATACAAACGAGTCTAAAGCGTTAGATGCACGAAATGTGTAGTCCACCTAGAAGGGGAGGAAAACAGGCAGTGCAAAATAATGATTAGACCCAGTCCGCCTTCAGAGGCACCTAACTAAAAGGAAGTCCAAGCCCTACGAAGAGTGGAGCCTTGTGCTCAAAAGTACCTGCACACGCTGGTGCCAACGGGCAAAAAGGGGAGTCTCTTCGAGGGAATCGGGCAGTTCAGTTTGGTGCACAAATGAAGAAGAACAGAGTTCCACGACTCAAGCGCAGCCTCCAATGTGGGCAGAAGCAGAGCGCGAGTACGGAAAGGCGTGCTGTTTGACACAGCGGGGAAAAGCTATGGGCTCCAGCAGGAGGGCGACCAGTTCCTACCTATGCTACTCACCGGTCCCCGATGCAAGAAGACCCAGGCTTCTCCGCGTCAGTTTCAGTGCTGGCAGGTTCAGGAGAGCAGGGGACGTCTCGTCGTTGTGTAGATTCTGCAGCAGCAGAGTCGAGTTAAAGATGTCCCAAACGAAGTGAACCCGCACAGTTTGTTACCACAGCAGGGCAACGGAGCGGCCGTGTGTATCTCAGCCAAATGTACACTACTCACTTCAGACCTGGGAATGCCAAGTGTACGAATTGTGTGAGAGTGACAAGGACTCGAAATACAACACAACCTGGCGGCGGTTACAGAGCAAGACTCCTGGGTAGGCTGGTCAGTCTGCTGGATGGCCCACAGACACTTCCAAAGGCTTACGTGCAGGAGATGGTGAAGATGCCGAGAATAGCTGTTCCCGCTATTCCAAGGGTCGAAGTACCAGTACAGGCCTTCTGGTTCGATCAGAGGTAGAAAGGGTTTCACAAGGCGACAGCAGTGCAGAGGAGCAGTCCTTCAGCGGGTCACCAACGATTCCTCGGTTCAGCCCCTTGGCTCCTGTATTCCTTCGTTCGTGAGAACTCAGGAGATCGACATGGTAGTGGCGTTTCCAGCCCCCTCTTATCCACGGTTCCCTTCGCGCGAAAATGGAGGGGACCCAATGGGAGATCCGCTCATCAACACTCACACCATAAGTGGACCTATCACAGACCACGGTGGTCCCAGGCATTCACACCACCATAGACTCTCTGGCACCCAGGATGTGTATTGGGACCAGACATCCCAGTCCACATCCTGGAGGCACACACAAGGCCTGTAGAAGCCCGCGAAAGCATCCGTGTTTCGCGGGACAGTACATGCCCAAATAAGGAAGGCCCCGGGTCGGCTCAACCTGGGGAAGGTGAAGGGAGCAAGACGGTCAGCGGACAGGACAAAGGAGCCTCGTGGTCTGGCCATTTTGGGAGCCAGGCCACCATTTTGGGCTAAGCGCGAGAAACGCGCTTAAAACTCCAAAAGGAGCTCAAAAACACAAGAAACGATCGCTGCCTATATTCCCGTCCGTGATTCACTTGCACCGTTCATTTACAATCCAAAAAGAGTATCTAGGGCCTGTAGAAGACTAGAGACCCAAGAGAGCAGTAACTTATCTTACAGTGCCCTCTTGTGTCATGTTGCACGAAAGCCGCAACATGATAAAGAAACTACGGAAAACAGCGTTTCCCGGTACTGACTGTCTTAAGGGCATGTCAGTTTCCCCGTAAGAATGGAGCGAAATCCCAGAGGAGTGCGGCAGAAGGCTGCACTTCTCTGGCAAAGTCTAGATCATGGTGAAAACAACAGCAAAAAGTTTAGGGGTTGCCACATGGAAGGAAAATTACCCACAATTACGAAATCTTCCCTAACAACTAGCTAGCCCCCAGTCCCAACAGTTCCGACATCAGCTTAGCCCCGGGTCTTTTCCAGACCTAGCAACTCCCCTGCAGTATGGTTTCATGTATATATTCATAACCAAGTCAATACTCCTGCCAAACAGTGGCCACTGGCCCCATCTAGACTACCCACGTCACTGCCTTTCTGCGGCTACTCTATAGCAGTTGGTCTCCAGCTCTGTCTTTGATCTTAGACTATGATCACTTTGAAATGTGCAACATTTCGACACTTCTCATTTCTTGTTGGGTGGGAGAAGAGGGTAGTAACCCTTGCAGGGGTGGGAGAAGCAGGGTCCAGTGCCTGAAGGGTAGTAGCAGAGTGCCAGTCCTTTTCTGGGAGCCTAGAAGGGTATCGGCGTCTGGCATTAGAGAACAGGGGAGCCTCAGAAATGCCCAGACCCTGGAGGCAGATTTGAAGAGAGGGTTACATCAACTACATATCTGCCCGCAGTGAAGAAGAGCACGAGGGAAAGAAGAGTGTCGGTCCCTAAAAGCAGGAGAAGGTAGTAGAAAGCATGTAGCGCCAATCCCTACAAGAAGACAAGAGATGGCCTGGCAGTCCCTGGAGGTAGTCCCCTCGAACCACCTCCCCTACTAACACTTGCCTATCCTAATCTTCCTATCCTGAACATATTTTGCAGCTTGCTTCAGTTTAACTTGCCAACTTTAAACCATGTAAGGCGCTCCGAGACCCTCTGGCTAGGGTCAGCGATGGTAAAATAGCCATTCCCCGGACAGGAGCCAAAAAAACCATAGAAAAGTGATGTCATCTGCTGGGAAGATACAGGGAGGAGTGTATGTGGTTTGAGAACAGCAGGGGAGAGGATGTGCAGTCGCTGCAGAGGGAAGCAAAGAAGGAAAGGGATCCAGCCCATGGTTAGCACCTGCCTAGTTTTGTCAGGCACAGTTTGGATTAAGACTTTATAGTTAAGCATCTTGTGGTATGTCGTATCAGAATCCAGAGAGGACTCGGGTCCGCAGCAAAGGCATATGTCTGTTCTACTTCATGAATAGTTGTAGGTAACTGTAGTCGATGATTCGTTTTGGGGGGTCCCACTATGTTCTTTTTTTAATTGACCATTGCCTCTGTCTCATTGGCTGCCTTTGGCTTTAGAGAGGCAGGTCCTGGCTCCTCATTGCCTGAGGTGAGCCCAGAATCTACCGGATTACTTTGCTAAGTCTAGTAGTAAGGGTGTCTTGCCAGGGTCCTGTCATTTCATCGATGGGTGTAATTTCAATGGGTTTTTTTTCGGAGTATTTTTTACTTAAAAACCTATCGAAATTATTTTTTGGGGGGGGCTTCCCCCATCCCCTATTGTTTTGTACCTATTCCCGACCCCCCCCCCCGGCACTTATATATACTTTTCCAACCCCCCCCCCCTATATACTTCGATGAGTTTTTATGGTAAAATGTACTCGGGCGGGGGGTTAGGGAGGCATCAAAATGACACCCGTCGATGAGAGAACGCTATACCCTTGCCAGTACCCCTCTCCATGCAGTATCGGGCAAATTTGTGAGATTCTTTGCATCAGTTAATGGAAATGGCCGGTAATATTTTCTGTTGGTCGTTTCTCCTAGCAAACAAGGAAAAAGATGGTTGGCAGCATTGTAAAGATGCAGGAAACAGTATCTGCAGATCTCCAATGGACAGGATATCACTGGCATCAGTGGTTCCTGCAGGCGCCAGGGAGCCTGCATTTCATAGGAAATGGAAAAGCAGAGGGCCACTGAGGACATTTCAAGAAAGTTTTCAGATACCAGGGAAGCAGTCCTCATGTGTTAGCGTATGGTTCTACCTCTGGAGCTATGTTTGGGGGCTGGGCGTGGAACAGAATACTTTGCTCATATGGACAATGTTCTCCTGCCTGCACCGTTCATTGACTACAAATGCAGGAGTAGAGTATGATATGTGGTAGCCAAGGGAATCGTTACATTTGCAAACTAACTTATTGTGGCTTTCAGTTCTGAAGGAGCTCCTAGAGTACCTTGCACTTTGAATTGCAGAAATCCGAAATGAGTGATACATGAGATCAGAAAATAGACAGGTCCCATCTCAATCCCTCCCAGTGCACTAGGGGGAATGCAGGCAGAGGCATGTCTTCCTATGTGTATGAATATATAACAAGGATTTCTGCCTACGCCTGCTTCAGAGTCCCTCCGGAAGAAGAAGTAGAAAGTGAAAGGAGACTTAAGTAGAGAGGTTGACGCCATGAGGACAGAGAGATCCGCGAGACGGATGCACGTGTAATGAACGCTACAGCAGCTGTCCTTTCAGCTTTAATCATGAACAGGATGTGCCTTTGCTGTCCATATCCTCTTTACCGGGGTCTTGTAATTAATGGCGCCTGGGGCCACTTGTGCGTTGTTGTGAACAGGTGGCTATGCTTGTTTAATTTAGGTCCACAGTGTGTGTCTTGGCTTTATTCTAAATTGATATATGATAGGTGCAGAGCACATTGTTTCAAGAATGACCTATATATTATGCGATCCAATTGACAATTAATTTGCCACGTCATTAATTCAGACGTTTTAAAACTCTTTGGGAACAAAACAAAAAAACAACATGAAATGTGGACCACTGTATTTTCAAAGTACAGGACTGTGAATCCTAAAGCGCTGTGGTGAGTTGCAGAACAGGCCAGTCCTTTGATGTCAGGCATTAATCCAGTAAGTACGTGATTGGACCACTTTTGCCTTTATTCCCCTATCTACCTATGGATCAAATCTGGGCACACGATAGTCTAACCCAGGATTGTCCAACTCCAGGCCTCGAGGGCCGGAACCGTGCCAGGGTTTCAGGATACCCCTCATTAATATTCATGAGATATATTTGCATACAATGATTCTAAACGGATGCACATTATTTCTCATGAATATTAATGAGGGGCATCCTGAAGATAAGTCAGGATACCAACCCTCGAGGCCCGCAGTTGGACAGCCCTGGTCTAACCCCTGACGAATTTAACCTACACCTCGAGTATAGCAAAACCACTCGTTCCGTTCCTGTATATGAAGAGAAGGCCCACAAAGGAAGGCATGCGGCATACATGTGCAGGAATTGCCTCTATGCCAGGACTATTGTGAAAGGTATTGCCATTGCTGAGAGTTACTGTTTTTGAGCAGGGCAGCCTCTATTGTGAAACCAGGAGTGGATTATTTAGAATTAGGGCTTGAAGAGGAAGCCTTGTCCTATCTCCTTCCCACCACAGCCACTCTCCATCGTGCACATTTCCCCCTTGGCTTTTATTTCATTTGTATGTATGTAACAAGAAAATCATATTAACCTGAAAAGTATGTGATCGATCGAGCCATAACTATGCAGGTATGGACCGCAAACAGTAACAATTAATTATATATTTGTAAAAAGGTTCACACAAAACTATACAGAATGTATGTATTGGTAAAATGGCAACTGGTAACATTGATATCTCATAATGAAAAGTGATGTCACCCTACGCCATAAATAATATTTATAACAGTTAAAAATAATGACATCTTTCTCATTTTACAATATGAGAGCAAAACAGGCCAGTTTGGCTAAGTCACACATGCCAATGTGTCACACGGTAGCCATCCCTGGAAGCTCACTTCCAGTTCATAGCCACTGAGCAATGCATTGTGGATATGCAAACTACCTAAAAATCAAACTTTTTCTCCAGAAATGTGTCTTGTCTTAAACGGAAGGACTATTCTATGGATAGCTTTATCACCAAGACAGACAGCTTTCTAAGATTCATGCAACCATAGACACATTTCACCCTCCCCGATTATCAGCGAGGTATAGTCTGGCATCCTTGTGGTTGGAGCATTGGGGTATGTGTAGCCTCAACCTTCAATGTTATGGTATGTTTAAAACCGCATGAAAACATCCTTCTACCTGAAATGTAAGAGTCTATTAGGCCCTTTCAGCTAAGCTATACATACCACAGTGCCACCCAGCAGCCACCCCTAGATGTTCACCACTAGTTCAGACTCAATTCAAAGCAAATTTCCAAAACATACCACATTTGATTCGTTGGAGAAAAATATTACAAATCAAGACTTGATATAATGGTTCTGGCATCATTTTGTCGAACAATACATTTTAGCAGAATATTCATATTTAATAACATATGGGGCAAATAAATATTCCATACACTACAGTCTGTACTTCACTGCTACATAAGGGACTTTTTCCATCTATGGGGTGCACACGACCCATCAACTTCTTTTAATGGTGACTGCTAGAATTTAAAATTTAAATAAAATATTTGGGGTAATAGGACATATAGTTGAATCAAGCAATTACAATGATACAGAAACTGCAAATCACTTTAAAAACTAATGTTCCTGTCTCCGCATTCATGGTTTCTGAACCTAACTAGTTGTTTAAAATGTCCCTCGTATCATTTCTTTCTCCAAGGTACCCAACCTAGTCTAGTAAGTATTCTACCATCTCATGGTACTGACAGCCAGGAGAGGGGCCTTTTTCTCCCTCCTCTTAGTCCCCTAAGGGTAATTTTGGTTGCTCATCTTAATTTATTTATTTAATTGTTAATTTTTAGCACGCTTATTACCAACGAGCGCGGGTCCGGGATTCGAACCTGTGTTGCACTGCATTTTCTTGTGACTACCTTGATATTATAAATGCTCCGTAGCCATGACAGCTTAGACTAAGCATCCCTAATTCTAGGCGTATCACCTGTTTTTGGAATGATTTGGTCAAACAGAGCATATTCCACCAGATTATTCTTTTGGCTGTCTCGAGCAGTGTTATCACTCTTATAATCATACATTCCATGCTCGAGAGTTGTGATTTTGTTGCATGCTTTCATTTAATGATACCACACGTTCGAATATAAAAGGTTCATTGGGTCCATTGCAAGTGGCTAAAGCTCTAGGAGAGGCTGCCCCTACATCGGCCATCCAAGAACGACGGACTGGAATCTCAAGCCTAAAAACAATATCTGTAAGCCTCCTCAACTTTGGCATCATTAAAATGCCACATATAATTCTTTTGATTGGTTTTCTGGGTAAATATCAAAATCTTAGTATTAAATTATTCCCTTTTCATTGAACATCTAATATGGCTAAGGAGCAGTGTAGCTCCATGTGAGGTTGAAGGTTACATGTCTTTATACCAAAATATTTTATAAAGTTTGAACATATATCGAATATTTTATAATGAAAACCTTTATAGAGAATGCACTTATTTTTCTTTTTTGGGGGGTTCCCCGCCCAAATCCCCCATTTCCCACCCCTAAAACAAACAAAAAAATCCCAAAAATATTTAACCTTTTACCCCACCCCTAAATGCATTCTCTATAAAAATGTTCGTTATAAAATATTCAATATATGTTCTTTCTTTATAAAATATTTGATATAAAGACTGCATACCGAGTGTGATCTAATAAGACTGTTTTGGCAGCAAATAACATTGTCTGTAGATATTCACCTCCCGACATGGGGGAACGATTTACACTAATGTCAAGGAGTTTGCTAAATCCCATTTATAAAGTGAAAATAGAAGGAGGGTGACACTGCAGCCCTGTATAAGACCATTGCTGGTAATAACGTTTCATTATATGGCCCTGGGAATTCAGTTTTACTTTTACCCAGGCATATTTATGGAACTGAGCAATTGAGCAAAGTCTTTATAAAGGAATGCCTGCCGGACATACAATTTAGCCCACAATAAGGCCCTGCCATCTACCAAATCAAAGGCTATGAACAAAATCAAGAAATATCCAGAATAAGGAAGCCTTATGTGAACTGATCATGACATTATCGATGACAGAATGTCCTTTATGGTAGCCATTTTTTTCTTCTAAAAGCATTCCTTTATCCAAGAACCCATTCTGAAGAGCCTACACAATGCAAACACTTCCTGTTGTATTCTATATTATGGTTGTGCACACTTTCTTGAGCTGAAATTGACCCGTTGTTCTTTTTTTGTTATGCAGTGACATGGGGTGTCCCCCCATGCTACCTCTCCCTACACAAAGCACCCACCTACACATATAGATATACATATACATGTATGTAATTGATCAATTTGACCAAAAGTACACAACCAAAATGCAAACGTTTAAAAGAAAGTCTTTTAAAAAACGTAATACCCTAAAAACATAGATTCGACCAAAAATAATTCCAGTAGCTTATGTTGGATCTTTTGTAAATGCAATTGTAGATAACATTAAGGCACATCCCCTAACTTAATGCCCCCTGATATACAATCCCAACCCACATTTCTGGATCAAGAAGCAAGTTGTATTATGAATCGAAATGTTGGTTTAGTCAAATAAAATCACTTGAAATGAGGTCTCTTACCTTTATGCTGGGGAAGTCACCACAATGAGATATTGTTACATGTGTACCTGGTTCACTTTAATAAGAGTTGGCCTCCCTGTGACAGTGTAACTACATGCAATACGCATATTCAGTTACATCAGAAATCCACTACTAAGCAACTCAACACAGTTCACATTTCCTTACATGACCCGTATCAACAACTTTTTATTTTATAAACAAGTGTTGGTATCAGGGAAATGTCACACAGGAAGATGCATTGACCCCTTCTATGTATATATTCCACTAGCATTCCATGTAAAAGACAGTGTAATTACTTTTTCCATATGCATATAAATGGCATACTAGTTCTCATGTACTGTGTTATCAATTCAGAACACACAGAACGTTTATGTATCTACCCCAGATTCAGACTTTATGAAATGACAACAAATATACCCCCAATCAACTTGTATTATTTTAGTGTATTTTGTTACAGGTCCTCTCACTTCAACACAAGATCATAGGTGAAATTGTATTAATTTGGAAGTGCATCTTTTCTATGGAAATGGAAATGCTAAACTCCATTCCATCACAAGCTGTCTTTTTAAATATCTATGGCTTTCATGGGTGTTGATTTATAAATTATGTCAGGTTATGGAACATTGGCCACTGATCCACAATCCCAGCTATTGACTAAACCTGTGAAATCCCACGGTTTCAGTTTACTTGGCTTGGGTTGCGAGGGACATGATCTGATCTAATCCCCGGGGCATTAGAACCACCCCCAGAACAAGGCTGAGTTGAAGATGAATTTTGCTTGTTGTTGTGTTCCCTGAGAAAATTAGCTTGGGGAAGGCCACATTAGAAAACCAATGATCTCCTTATACAAGGCGTGTTTACTTCTGTTATATTGATGGTGCACAAGCTGTTCTTTATCAATAAACTACCGTGAGTTTTCTGTCATTTAAAAAAAAATTGAAATACAGAGGTGCTCCAGTTGAAACACCTAATTTAAACTTATAAGATGACAAGAGGCTTTGCTCTTACAAGTTCCATTACATTTGCAGTTACATGTGTAGTCCCTTTCAATAATGCAATTACGTTTTCTTGTGTGCTTATCAACATTTCTCACATTTGTTTTCCAATAAATGTGTTAATGTTCTAATGTGCATTTTCTTTTCTTTGTGTGTAACAGGAATTAGAAACTTTAGGTTATTTCAAGCAGTCTTCAGTTCTCTTTTATTTTCACCTATACTTTCAAAAGGGTAGTCATTTCATAATCAGAGGAGGGTGCTCTATTACTCTTTCATTGAAAGAGGGATAATAATGCTATCCTTCCAAGACTGTGGGTTCGAGCATTGTGGAATACAATCTTCGTAGTTAGGTTCCAAGATACAAGCCCAAATATCTACATTTTGTTGGAGCACAAATACCGAAATTCCATCAGGCCCTTGAGCGTGTCATGGACTTGAGGATTTAATCAACTTGAAAAAAGCAGTACCATGGTGGCTATGATGGCTCCCACCTGTCTGTGCTTTCCTTTTTGCAGGGTTAAGCGCTTGTCTCTTACATGAGGTAAGTTTGTCCTTTGCAAGTTCAATCCAGGCAGGGCCTACTCAGCCCTTCTTCCTTGGCCCTTCTTAAGTCGGTACATTGAGTACTATTTAACTGAGCAGTAATATCTCCTATTATTACAGCAATTAGAAGTGGGAGGCATCTGGCATGAAACTAAATTGAATCTGGTTATTAATTAGGTATATTGTTCTTAAATTCTCAAACAGTAAGAACATGTGGTATTTTAAAAGACCACCATAGTATGACTTGGGATCAGATGTAATCTTTAAGGCATAGGGTATATAGAAAGCACTGCACATAATACATATAGGTAATTTACCCCACTCCCAGGACCCCCCCTGGTTTTTTTATTCTTAGAGAGGCACAGCTCCTCTCTACTGATAAGATCCAACCAGACCGAAAAACGTGTCTGGGGTTGCTGTTGGTACTCTTGTTCAGAGGGGAATTGCTTAGCATTTCGGTGCTGGACTGCCCCAGGGCAGGACAAAGACTGATATGTTTTAGATGTTTCTCCTCATACTCTGGGTAAGTCTCTCATGACCGGGACTAATGTCCCGCAGAGGCACTCCCAGGACCACCCTTGTTTTTTACGGAACCCCCCTTGTTTTTTGTACTTTATATGTATTCCAGGCTGTAAATATTGCAGGTGATTCCAATCAAAGGGTGGTATTTCAAAAACAGGAGGAATTTAAAATACCACGGGGGTCATTCCGAGGTTGGAGGTAAGGGATTACCGGCGCCTGTAAGGGCACCGATGGCGGTAATCCCTTACCTCCGTATTCCGAGTTCCCTTTGCGGGTCCCTCTTTACCTCCTGCTTTTAGCAGGAATAAATTACGGGACCCGCAAAGTGACCTTGGAGTAAATTACGGCACCGTAATTTACGGTGCCGTAATTACCTCCTTCCCCATTCCCATTGAGCCCTATGGGGGCAGAAATGGGGATGGGGAAGGGCTATGGTGAATGGGGAATTACCGGTCCATTCAACCTTGGAATGGACCGGTAATTACTCCATTCACCATGCCGGTATTCCATGGAGTAAATAGCTCCATGGTTGCCAACCATGGAGCTATTTACTCCATGGTGTAGTCCTAACTCGGAATGAGGGCCCACATGTTTTATCTTGACAAGTGTTAATTTCTTGATGGGATGAATGACACACAATCCATAGGGCAACTCTTGGATGGCAGAGGAGAAGAAGAGAATTCCCGGGGGCAGCTTGTGTGAGACACACGCTCACAAAATATTTGTGGGAGAAATTAGATGCAATTGAGGGAGGCGGAGATACTGTGTAACTGTGTAGTGTGTGTCTCTTGAGAATTATTACACAAGGCCACTGGGTGATCCTTGGGTGAAGAAGGCAAAGGAGTAGAGAATCCCTGGGAGCAGCCAGGCACATGCTCATGCTCTATTTGTGGTTGAAACTAGCTTAGCTTCAGTTAGGCAGGACATAGCATCCAGTGCCCAACATTTTAAGCGATTTAAAGACTGGTTGTGGGGTATCTCAATGGATTTAGGAGGAGGAGCAGACAATCCTAGGGGGCTGCTTGTGCAAGACACATGCTCCCAAGATATTTGTGGACGTAAGTATCTCTGATTCAGGGAGGCGGGAAAAACCATCCAGTGTCTGTCTCTTGAAGTGAGTGGACAACACTCAGTCCTTCGGGCAACTGTTGCATAAAGGAGGAGCAAAGAATCACTCTGATCATCTTTAGGGAGACAACCCACCTGCCTCCACACTAGGTAGAGGAGATTGCTGAAGCACAAGTAGCGGACCTTTGCTAGGAAACCCTTTTTCAAGATTCTTAATGTCCTCACCAATGGGCTTCACATGCTCAGAAGAGAGCCAAAATGGCTGCACACACGCAGTGACGCTAGAGTCATTGTGGGTATTTCTTGGCATGCTCTTCTGGTGTCTGTGAGGTCTTCCCTTTTTGCACCAGGCAGGTGTGGCGCGGCTACTATGCAAGGCCAGCGGTTCCGTCATATGCGCATGTTGGCCCAGTGCTGCCTGCCCTCTTAATGTTACCAGTGTCTGAGGCAGAGCAGATTGCTTGCTAGGGCCTGGAAATGATGACGTTGTGGAAAAATGCTCCCCTTACAAAGAAACAGGCAGTGAAAAACAGAATGTGAAAGCACAGAGGAATTAACATGTCTATCCTGATAATTCCAGCTACACAACTACATAGCTTGCCTCTAACTTTAGCTCTACAACTAAGAGGGTCTAAAAAGGCCACAGTAATTGTTCAGCAATGGCCAGGTCACCAGTGGCCTGGGTCAGCCTGTTGCATGCAGCTGTACCATTGTGACACAATAATGGACGATTCACTTAGTGACTCCTGGGGATCTGTTGCAGACAGGGCGGGGATTAACAAAACACTGGACTTTTGTGTACCGTAGGAAGGAAACAAAAAGGGCCTCCTATGCTGCACGGTGAGGCTGTGTTTATTCCTCTGGGTGTTCAGGGTCCAATCAGAGGAACCAAAACCTGACATGGCTCATTATATCTAGTGGATTAGGATCTAATGATCGAGAACTTAGGTCCCAATAACCCCTCTTTCACTCTCCTGATGAGTGGGGCTTGTGATGGTCTTGTCGCCGCTAAGGTTCCTTGTCCTGCAAGCTTGGATTAATCATGTGAAACTCAAGTGCTTCCTTCTGGTGCCCAGAAGGGGCAAGGGCAAAATACTAAGAGATAGGATGGAGTGTAATGCAGAAAGACACGTATTGTGAGAATCACACCAGGTAACCAGAGAGCTAGTCGTAAACCATAGAGATGGACAGAAACTTTGAAACCAGGCCACGTAGAGAGCTAGTACAAGAAAGTAACCTAGCTCAGATTGGCCGATAGGGTAGTAGGGCAACCCCCCGAGGCCGAGCCCTTCAGCCTAATGTGCCCAGTTGTGTACCCTAACACTGACCAGTTGGATGAGGGGGTGCACTGTGCAGCAGGCCGGTTTAACTAATCTTACTGACTCAATGTACTTTAAAATGTACTAAGTGTCATATTTTTTGCCAGAAATGTGCACCAGCAGCTGCGCAATAATGTTCTCGAAATAAATGACAGACTGCATTTTTTGACTGTGGGACACTTTTATAATCTGTGCACGGTCCTACTTTGTGTCCCAAGTCTTGCCTGCTCATACGTGTGGAATGCTACTGCACAAAAGGGTCACGTTGTTGTCATCGGTATGCTTGTGGTTATTACATTTGTGGAAACAATTAAATATATTTTGATAGAAACCTTTTTTTTAAAGAAGCCCCTAAAAGGAATTCTTGCTTGGCACATATAAAAAAAAATATACTGTTTAATGTATTCTTTAAAAGGTACGATACCATTTTACGCCATCTCAAAAGGCATACAGGAAACACTTGCAGAACTCATCAACGTTGTTCCCTATTTGATATGATGATGTTAACATGTACACAGAACAAACAATAAAACAAGGACGGCCAGCATGATCATGTGTGAAAGAGAGAGAGGGGGGGGGGAGAGAGACACACCAAGACGTCACTGTGTGGAGAGAGTACAGTCCTCGGAAAGCAGGTACCTGACTGTCAATGTCAAAAGGACATGACAAATACAAATGTGCTTAATGAATTAGCGTCACCTGAAACTGGAAGCTACAATTAGGGTGGGACGCGGCTAGCAACCATTCAACCATGCAACGCGTGGCTCGCTCCACTGCTGCACGGGTTCCACCACAGGCAGCCAATAGCAGACAGGGAAAAGCAGTGCTCAGAACGCGGCGCTTTGCCACGCAGCCACCGTTAGCACTTACATTAACTTTGTTTTCATACACTGCGATTGAACTACAGTAAAAGTCTATTTGAAGGGACCATTAGTATGTCATGTATTTTTTTTTTTTTTTTTAAAGATGCCGGGTTGTTTGATACCCACAGTCCACCATACTGACAAAGCACCTGAGGCATTTAATGGGGCGGTGCACCAGTTTAAATGATGGGCTGGCGCCCCGCCTGCATAAACTGGTGTTGGGCACAAGCATCCAACACAAAGGTGTGATAGGCTCCCAGCATCCACGTGACTGGTGGGAGCACGTGACACCATTCTGGGCCATTAAAGGGGCCTTTATTTGGAGCAGGGCGAAGGCAGCGTCCAATGACATTGCAGAATCCGCGAATCAGTCCTAGAAATAGCATGAGCTAGAGTCGGGGCTGCCAGCTCAGGATGTGAGGTCCCTGGAGGGGAGCCGTGGTTGCACCCGGTCAGTTCTTCAGTGGGCACTGCTAGGCATCGTCATGAACATTGGGGCACTGGGGATCAGACTAAGCCACACCGTCGCCTGCCGAACTCTGTGCTTTGCTCCGTTGGCCCACGTGGACCTTCATAGCGATTTCAGACTTGGGGCCCGATTCATAGAATATTTGCTCGTTTCAAAGTGACTCTGCACTGCCGACACAAACCCTTATTCATGGAACCATGCAAAGTGTATTTTTGCATTGCCAAGTCCAGGCAAAGGCATGTTGTACTGCAAAAATGACTATGCGCTGACTTTGTATGGGCTTTGTACTCCAAAAATACACTTTTGCAAAGTCACTTTTCAGCAGTGCAAATTCACTTTGAACCGGGCCAATATTCCATGAATCGGGCCTTTAGTATTCTTGGGGAGAGCTCTTTGTTTGGCTTCCTTCCTTTATTTATTTACTTATTTATTTATTCATTATTGCGCTATTGGTTATTGCACTATTGGTTTATTACAAACCTGTCACTTTTAATTAATCAGTCACATCTACATAAAACACATTAAAAAAAAACCATTAGATTTCAGTCATATCAAAACATAAAAAACATTCTAAGAACATTTTAAACATTCCTGTCAAGCACTATGTCCAAACATTTTACAGTAGCGAAAACCAATGATATCACTTCCCTGCTTGTTAAAAGCAGCCGCCACAGGCGTTAAAGTGCTAAAGCTATCCAAAAAGCCTTGAAGTGCTTTGAGCTTAAGGTTGTTAGAGCTGTGTAAAATAGTAACAAATGACGCACATGTTCAACCGTCCCCTTTATATTACAATAGCTGCATTGCACTTCTCTCAGTCTAGTAGGAAGTCCACTTCTTTGGTTGGGAGTAAGTTCAGCCGAATCCTCATAAACTGAGTTCTAAAATAACTATTTAGGAACTTCTTCAAATATTTTGTAATGAAGCCAAATGCCCTAATTTCAAGTGTCAAATGATAAAACAATGTATACTTGTTTGCCTCCTCACCCGTTAAAACCCATTCCAATTCCCACATTTTTTTGTTTTGCCTTATTTGGGTTCCCCTTAAATCCTCTTCCGAAGCACATACTTTATCAAGTAAAGCTCTGCACCGTGCTCCCCAGTTCCTTGATAAGCCATATCTTTCATTTGCCATTTCATTTTTTAGAATATCAAATATTGGGGGCAGTGCTTCTAAGACGCAATTCCTAAATAAGGATAATGATGTCCAGTCCACCAGTGCTTTTAACGAGATCAGCCTCGGCAGTCACAGCACCCATTTCCAAAATGTACCTTCAATAACTGACCATAAATTTGGTGGAATGAAAAGCAAAGATTCTGAGCCATATGTTAATGATGTGTTATTTTTTATAGTGCCTTTATCTGAAGAGCTTTACAGAACACATGTTTACATACAATATCACCCAACTGAAATTGGTACTCATTTATTGATCTTGGAAGAATGAAGGGCTGAGTTGGCCTTGCTGGGATTTGAACCTGTGACCTGCAGATCACGCTCAGATAGCAGCAGTGAGTGCTCAACCCACTGAGCTATCTTACCGGCATGCCTCTGTAACCTTTAAGTTAGACATCTCCAATACTGGGAGGAAAGAAAAACAGCAGTATTTTTTGTCTACAATCTTCGTCTGATTTGCCAACATTTTAGCTTGGTTTTTTAGCATTTTCTCACTACGTGCCTTCAACCTAATCATATTGAAACAGACTTCCAAGTATCTAAAAGACTCCACCGGCTCTATTTGTGTTTTTCCCAAGCGCCAAGTGAACTGCAACCTTTTTCCTTCATTGAGGTTGGTCCAAGATTAGGATCTTTGATTTTTCTGTATTTATTAGCAGCTCATTTTCTGCAACATACTCTTCTAATTTCTTTATCTGCCGCTAGAGGCCGATCACCGCATACAGCAGCCATCCAATGGGTCTACCCCCAAATCTCGGTGGGAAACATTTAGCTACGATTAGTTTGTTTCCCAATTCCAAGAGATACAGATTAAACCGAGCTGGTGCTAGGGGACAGCACTGTTTAAGCCGCCGAGATGTACTTATCTCTTCTGTTAACAGAAGCAACATTTAGCCAAACCCTCAGGCTTGTGCCTTTGGGGAGTGCCTTCAGTTGTTCTAAAAGGTCTACTGGGCATTCCCATTTGGAAGGTTTTCCCCACAGCCCGAACCTTTTGACACTGTCAAAGGCCTGGAACAAATCGACAATGGCCACATAGGTCCTTGACTTGCCCTCTAAGGCTTTGCCTTATAACAGAGTTAACAGAGTGATGTTTGGGCTTGTCCTTAGGCCTCACACAAACCCTGTTTGGGAGATGTCAGTGCGTCCCGCCCTGCAGGATGACTGATTCAATCCAGTCAGTAAAAGAGACTCAAAGATTTTTCCGACAACATCCAAAAGGGCAATATTTTCGGGTCATCCCTATTGCTGTTTTTATATATTGGAACTATAACCGCTCTTCTCCAGGAGTCAGGTATGTCAGAGGCTCCTTCAGTTTTCTCTAACAAGGTGTGCACAAATTGAGCCCAGAACTCTGGTTCCTGCTTCAACATAGCGTTTGTTAGGCCGTCACGGCCCGGTGCTCAGGAAGTGCTAGCCCTCTTAATTAGTGTTACTATCTCTCCTACACTATATGAGATATGCCATTTTACCGGCTCCCTCTTTCCAAATACTCATTCTAGCTCAGCCTTGTCAGAGTATAACGTTTTAAAGTGTTACACCCACGTCTCCTCCGAGACACCATTTGTCTGCAGGGCCATTTGAGGGGTGTCATTACCCTTGATTAATTCCCAGATCTCACCAGAGTTTTTTTTTACAGATGGCTCTTAGCATTTCTTCAGCATTTTGCTGAAGCATCATAGCCTTATACCAAAAAAGCCAGTTTTTGTAGGTTTTTTTGTTTGCATGGCAGCTATCTTCGGAGCTGCGGTCATTGGTGGTTTTAGTCGTCAGAGGTCTCTCCTCAATGCTCACCTTTTTTCTTCTGCTCCATTATTATACATGTGGCGATGCTTAAACATACTACCCTGCTGGCCCTGATTTTCAACCACAAAACTCCGCAGGATAGGGGTATAATCTAACACTTTTGATGGTTCAAACCCTTTCCATAAGGACGACTATCGTGAGTTTTGAGGTACTAGGTTCTCAACATTTTATCGAGGCATTTTAGGTGGTTTCCTCCATTTACAACCTCCACATTAACAGTCATTATGGCACCCACCCTTTCGACCCCTCCCGTCCAACATAGTTTCATCACCTCAAAGGTTTTTATATCCTGAATTAAGTCCCGTGAAACAAATATATAGTTGATTATTACGGATTGGTTACCATGGGACCAAGTAGGCCTACACGGTTTTTCTCCTTTGATATGAGCATTTAAGATATGTAAATCTCTGGAATGCATTAAATCAGGCCTCTTCTTTGCGATGGACTTAAGTGGATAGTCGTGTCCTGGTTAACTTCTCCCATTCTGTTTAAACATGTGAGATTTAAGTCTCCACGGGCTAGAATGGAAGCTTTGCCTTCCATCACATATGCTTCGTCAATCAGGTCGGACACCTTCTGAATAAAATCTGCTTCTTCGACTGCTATTGGGTTCCAGTAAATGTTGATTATTGTCATACCTATCCTTTGAATTATTGTCACTGATCCGAGTGGGGGATCCCAATGCATTACTACTCGCAGAATATGTGTTCTGGCGTTTTTCCTGAACAGTTTACTTCTAGGCTAACTCCGTTGAGTAGTCCAGATGTTGGTCTCCCTTTTGGATCACCAGAGGATGGGTTTAGAAGAACTGAGTAACCTTCTAGACTACATTGGGCAATGATGACACGGGTCAATAAAATGCTTAGAATTAGTTTCAATCCAGCATGAAGTTTTATACAAGAAGACACATTTATTATAGCCATTACATTTCGACACCGACCCAACTCGCTGATGTTTTGCTGCATTTTTAGGGGAGGTCTGGAGTTAGGGTATATCTATTTTGTATTTTGGGGGTTGGTGAAGGGGCGGGGACACAAAAGAGGGGAATCTGGGGCATGCCCCCCCCTTAAGAAATGCCATATGAAATGCAGGGAAACAGCTGCAATGAGTTGGTCACCTACGACTTGCACCAGACCATACAATTCAGCATATTTATTTTGTTAAGTAGCGCTTTGCAGGCTGCTTTGACTACCTATTCTGTACAGTTAACAAACAGAGCCTTAGGGAACTTGACTAATCTGTTTTTTTATTCAAAGAAAGGAAGGGGTGCGCGAGTCATCCCGTTCATTGAATGAAAATACTGCGCAAAGATGGCCACCATGGTTGAGGAAGGCGGGGCTCCGCACAGAGCCCTTCTTCCATTTCCATGGCAGACAAACAGCACAAGAAGAGAAGTTGTAGCCACTGCAGCAAAAAGGTAAGTGGGAATTGGGGGTCAAAATTACTGCAGCGCGGTGGGGGGGAGATGGCGTGCTGCAAAGCCGGCGATCAGGCGGACCGGAACGGGGGCTAGATTGGGAGTATCATCCCATGTTTAGAGCCTCCTGATTGGCCGGCTCCCACCCACAGGGTGATGATTATTTTGCCTCCCTCAGTCTCTTCTTGGTGCTACTGGTTGCACACATTACTTATGTTCTCAGGGCTATACAGAGTATAGTGCGTATGTGCCCAGCGCTGCAAAAATAAACAACCCTCTCATGAGCAACCCAAGGGAATTGCATTCATTGGAACATTCACGAGCTAGACCTTTGCAAAAGAGGTGTATCTGGGGATGGAGCACCTCACACTGTCCAGGTTGGTCTGTAAAACAGATAGGTGTGTTTGACGAGAGGATAGCGATCTCCTCTCAACATCCATACAAAATATTGTATGAGAGGACAGAGACTCCCTGTGGTGAGGTTTTCCCTTTCAGTTGCCTCAGGTATGTTATGTTAGGTCAGGATATGTTATGTAATGCTACTCAGCTTTTATACTTTGCCAACCATAGTAGTCTTACAGAACCAAGGTGTATCCGAACTGTGGCTTATTGTGCCCACGCCCAGGGTAACCAGGCCTTTTTCTGGGGAGAAAATGGAGCAGAAGGGAAGTATATGATGGGAGGAGGAGAATGTGGGTACGACAACACAAAAAGGAAGGGTAATGAACAAGGAGGAAGAAGGGGCATATTTTGTGATAGCTTGGTGCATGTTAATCCAACTACCGTGGGTCTTGGCTCAGGATTGCAGAAAAAAACAGCATATTCTAATGTGAATGTAGGTAACACTGCGTATGTGAGGCGGTTTTAGGCAGTTCATACCACGTGATGTTTGGCTGTGTAATAGGCTTCAGATGTGCTCAAGCGGGCCCTTGTGTGTATGGTGGCTTTTTGCTCTGGTTTACCTTAAATTTACCAAAGGTAAACTTCAGATGAATAATTCAGGGACCGCCAAAACTAGAATCCAGGCGTGGCCCAGTGAAGAATACGCTGTTTGCAAGAGGAATGCAGACAGATAACAGCAGGGGGGCTGGGACACATATCCGAGATTCCAATATATGGTGAAAGCCTGCAACTGTTAATAATAACACGTCTGAGTGATTTACTTGAGCCAGGCATCAAGTGACTTCCTAGTGATTACATTAAGCCAAAGAATCAAAGAAGCAGTGTCCCTGGAGCGGCCTTTAAGAGCCAGAATGTTGTGTTTAATGTTCTAGTGATCTGAGTATTTCCCTGGGGGGTGATATTGATATTGATGTTTTATTTCTATCGCGCTCGTACACAAGTGTTTCAGAGCTCGACAAGGCAAGGGAGGGGAACAGGGGAGAACAAAACAGCGATCTTACTAGGCCCAGTGACATTGAGAACGTGCAAGTGCATGGGAGAGGGGGAGGTGAAAAGTGCATGCAAGGGGGGAGAAGTGGAAAGTGCAGAGCAAAGGAGAAACAGATAAATAATAATAAATAAATAATAAAGGCAAGAAATGGTGGTAGGGTAGCCAGAAAGTGGCAAGTGCTGAGTTTAAGGCAGCAGACAGGGTAGGTCTGATAAGTGCAGGAAGAAAAGGGGGGGCTGTATGGGTACAGATACAGACCCCAGTGCAAGTGGTGGCCCGGAGGCAGTGCGGGAGGGTGGCAGGGTGAGCAGGTGCCAAGAAGGGGTTTGGGGCCTTCCTGAAATGCATGGGTTCAACCAATAGACCAGGGAAGAGGGGAGCACTCCCTCTTCTGCTTACTCACCAGGTTCTATGTACAGGAAAGCTGGGAGGGGATGCAGGCACACTTAAGGGGTGGGTTTTCAACTATTCTGCGGGAGGAAAGCCCTGGACTGGGCTGCTTTGAATTTCTTGAAGCCTGGCAGGAGCTGTAAGGGGTGCGAGTAGCCGTGTGGGTGGTTAGATTCCTCTTGGGCTTAGTCTCCGCTCTTCTGGGAGTTAATCTGCATAATCCAGCCTTGCCTCCCCTTCGCAACATGTGCTGCAGTTACCATGTCCTTTTAAAAGGGCAGGAGGGAGTTCTTAGCTTTAGCAGGGCTGTAGAGCCTCCTTACCAGCTGGCATGTGTAGGTCTACTTTCAGCATTATGTTTCATGAACCATGTGTAGTTTACGCGTATTCATATATTTATTTGAGTGTTCGTGGAGTGCTACAGGGCGCCACCATATGGCTGCTTCAAAGCACTTGTCAGCTTCGCACAAAGCAGCATGATATGACACGACGAATCATACAAGCTATTGCAACAAAATGATGGCCAGAAAATGAGAGGGGGTGAATAAATGAACTAAATAACAATGAAAATGGGCCAAAGTACCTTAAAACCAGAAAATGTCATTAAAGTTAAAAAATGGAAATAGTGAAGGGATTTTTGAAAAAGAAAAAACACACAGGTGCAGTAAATGACAAAGTGAAACTACATCACGCAGGTGAGGGGCAGTCGGAGTTGACACGCCAACAAAAACAGCATTAAGGCGTCCATTAAAAAGACCAATTTCCAAGATAACGTTTCTGGCAAAGATGCATTTGAGAAAAAAACACATAGATCCTAACATGCCAACACCATGACATGGTGTCCCATAGCACAGCATCCCAAACCTTTAAACTAATTGTGGAGCTTTGCACTTTACAGAGTATGGAAGTCAGGGACGTCATTTCACCAAAATGCCAGGGGTAGCGGAAGTGACATCACACGACCCTTGACCCGTGGTGACATCACAGGAAGTGATGTCATTTGATCCCACCCCGAAGTGATATAGCGGGATGCGATGGAACGTGACCTTTCACCCGTTGACAAAACAGGAAGTGCTATCACATAGCATTGTACACTACAAAAAATATGGTTACGATATCACTATAATGTGATGTACATTTCATGCAAGAATGGATCGCTATATATGTATCGTTAAGATCAGTGTGTATAGGCCCATATTACCAAATTACTGTGAATGCAAGCACCATGACCAAATGATAATGATGTGTTATTATATAGCAATTACGCTTAAGCGCTTTATATAGAGAAAATACATACCCAATATCACCCAGCCGGTGTTGGTACTCATTTATCGACCTCAGAAGAATGAAAGGCTGAGTTGAAGCGTTTAAGAACAGACTAAATCAGTGACTCACCCCCTGAAGTGTGCCTGAAATAAACTTTTAATGAGTCTATCGATTAGTGTATAGAATTCCAGAAAGACACATTATTTGGTATTCCTGTTCTTTCTTATTTAGGGTGAGTGCTGAAAGTGTTAGACTTGTGGCACTCCTGTTCTTCTTTTTCTTCTTTTTTAAGGGGCTTTAACATGAAAGCCAGCCACTTCACAAGTAAAGAGCCACATGGTGCTGGCCTCAGCCTATGAGCTTGCATTACAAAAAAAAAATGTTTAAAAAAAACCTTTTTTTTTCTTTTTTTCTAGAGGTCGCAAGGGTGACCACAGACGTCGCAAGGGAGACCTCAGAGGTTGCAGTTGCGACCTCTGGCGACCCCTAAATGACGTCCCTAATGGAAGTATGGTAGTATGAAATTGGGAGCAATTACTTCCAATCTATGAATTTTGACTGCTAGAGATGTTTAAGTTTTTGGAAACTGTATGCTTTAGAATAATATAATGATTGCTTGTATGAATGAGTTTAAAGTTTCTCTTTTTAACTTTTGTTGTAAAATATTAGTTGTTTTTGTGTAAAGTTCATTGAACTGAATCACAATAAATAAATAAAATAAAAACAAGATGGAACTCATGCCTGTTGTAAAATTGCACAAATCCTTATCCAGGGCAAATCCATTTTTCTGGGCATGACACGGTGGTACTCACCCCTCAGCAGTTTAAGGACTAAGTGAAAAGGCCAGTGCATTGTGTGGCGGCTATCGTGGGAAAACTGGATCCGCTCCAGTTTTCCCACGATAGCCGCCACAAAATGGAATGCCCTTCCGCCCAACCTAAGAATGATTGAGTCCCACCAAGCCTTCCGCAAAGCAATCAGAACACAACTCTTCATCTAATACCAATCAATTGTTTTCTTATGTCTACTCAGGGGCGTTGCTAGGGGGGGGGCTAAGGGGGCTATAGCCCCTGATCTTTTGGTTGTAGCCCCGGAAAGAATCTCAGGGGCTACAGCCAAAAGACTAGCTAGCCCCCAGTCCCAACAGTTCCGACATCAGAGTAGCCCCGGGTCTTTTCCAGACCTACCAACTCCCCTGTGTCTACTAAAATATGTATATGTACTAATGATTAATTGTGTACCTGCAACTAAGAGACCTCTCGGTCACATGTAACCTTGTCAACCGAAAATGCTTATACATTTCATGCAACAAGCGCCACGATGCCTCTGGGCTGCAGGTGCGCTATACAAATGCAAATAAATAAAATCAGCATCTTCAAGGCAGCCTCCACTCGTTCTCCTCGGCTCTGCATCTTGCTTATAGACCTGACTCATCACTATCGAATCGGCCGTGTGGCTGTAGTTCTTGTTAAAAAATTGCATTTTTACACTTTTTTTCTCCATTTTTGTATTTAATGTGTTCTAGTTCACAAGAAACGTTTCACATGGCATAAGCATAAAACTCCAATCTTTGTTGCAAGCTTGAGTCTGAAATGCTCCATCACATGTCATCCTTAACTTATAGAGGGGCCTAATCACCAGTGTGGTACTGTTGTAAAAAAAAAAGTTGCCAGCAACAGGATTACTGCCACTTCTACTGCACAGCCAACGTCTGTCTTTTGAGGTAACATGGATGATAAACCGGAACCAACGGCCGTTTCTATGAGGATTTTTAACAATATATTTTCAGGTTAATTTATCATGATTCATTTATTTTAAGTCAGATCTAATAAACATAGTACTTCAGTTCTTGAAAGCTAAAGTATTGACAAATAATTGTGGCTTGATATACAACTGGTTCTGGCAATTGATGCGTTCATGTGCCTAAATTGCAAACTGTGCTCAAATCACGGCTTCACCACTTAACCAAAATGTGTGATCCTGGACAATTCCTTTAATCGCACCATGCCTTACCTACCAAAATGATCAGTCACTAGATTGAGGTGATTCTGGTCCGTGTTATCATTTGGTTCTTACAAGTCTGCGTGTATTACATGAAACCTTACCTTAGGCCTCGTTTTGGAAAATAACGTAGATGGTTGTGGTGATGTTTTCATCGGTTAAAAGGAACTACATTCATTTTATACCTGGAATGTTTGTTTGGCCCACTCTTTTGGCTTCGCCACTGGTGGCCTTCGCCCTGATTACCGGTCTAGGAGGTATTGTGTAGCATGCCCTGTCCGCGTTGCCTCGGGCTTGAACCCCCTGAGTTGTCGGGGTGATTCCAGCGTTAAACTCCCGGCACATTGTATTGCGCGGCAATCGGCAGCAGCCATCTAAGGAGCCCTGCAGTTCATTTGGAGCCAGGGGCTAGAGGAGGAGGAACGAGAGGAAGAGCGGACGGGCGCACATACAGAAGGGTTGCCACGGCAACGGGCCGCGGACCATGCCGCTGGTTGGCCGCAGGTTTCCTTGGTAAAGGCCGTGTTTGGTTTGGATGCTGAAGGGCTAACATCTGAGCCTCGCGGACGCACGGCGCATTCTAGGAGGAGGGCAGCCATGAAGAATATTACTCTGCTGGCGATCAGGCAGAAGAAAGGTAAACTCTTCATCCGCGTTTCTGTAGCGGCAGCGAGGGAGAGAGGGAGGGAGGCGGGTTGGCAGCCACGAGCCGTGATTGTGCAGAGCAGGCGGGAGTGCTAAACTAAACGGATCTGCCTTCACAAGCTAGCACGCAGTTAACCTGGCGGAGATTCTGCGTACTAGTTGTTTAATGTACATGTGCGGGTCCTTCCGGTACACAATGTTATACTGACGTCACATCCAATAATTACAGAAACTTACTTGTGTAAATTGAAAAGTAACCAGCCCTTGTGCGAGGGGGAGTGCACGCGAACAGAGGACATTATATACATTGGGGTCAAAGTGCAGCATTTTTTTTTGTTAACATGTCACGCTGGTGGTTTACTTGAAGAGGCTTCGTGCCTAATTCACAGAAGTATTTTTTTTGATGTCAAAAAGCAATTTCAAAAGCTCTGTGAATTATGATATTGTCCTCCCTTTCACCCCTGCGCTACTGTTTGACACCACACGACACGGACGCACAATGGGCGCTTGCGTGCATTGGGGCGCGCTGTGCGATAGTAAGGACTTTCCAGAATGGCGTCACGTTCCAGAATGGTAAATAGAGCTTACATGTTGGCACTCGCGGTAAATACAACCTTGTTTCCTTGTGCACGGCTGGGTGGGCATCGGGTTGCGTTGCCGAAGCACTTTCAGTGCCATTGGCTCACGTCGGCGTCACCTAGGCACGCTGTTTACGTGCACCCTTGACGTAACGTTAGCCTTACTACGTGTAAATGGGCCTACTTCGGGATTAGGGTAGCACTGCTTTTAGCCTGTATTCTTACTCCACTGGCAAAACAGTACATTGGGTGACTACTGTAGGACCAAGTGCAACGTCACGCGATCAATTAAGACAGGAATGGTTGCCATGGTTTAGCATGCTGAGGTCTGAGCAGGGCCACCACATCTGGAAGAGGTGATAGAGATAGCTGCAAATGTTAAACAAAAACAACTTGCCCGTCCACCGTCCAAGGTGTGCATGTAAATGAGCGAGAATTAGGTGAATGGGATGTTTAAATGAGTGTGTGAATGTGTAATTGTGTGTAATTGTGTGTGTGTGTACGCGCATGCACGCTCTTAGGTGTAATGGTGAGCTGCTACCATTTGGTGCTTGGGCCCAGTGGTCGAAGTGAGCGGGGGCGGTCGGGAGCGGTGCTCCTCTACTTTTTTAAATTACCTTTTACAGCTCTGATATTTTTATTTTAAAAAGAAACCGTTCCGGAATGGTTTCGTTTTAAAATAAAAGTGTAGGAAGAAGTTGAAACCTTCACTTTCAGTGCACTGCACTGAACGTTCCCTTAAAAAGCAGGTGCAAGTGTTTGGGAGTATTGTATGTGGGAGGGGGCGTGGTGATGGGGTTTGTGGGGAGTGGGTGCAGGCCAGCAGGGAACATAGTTCCAGTACTTCTTTTCGTACACTTGAACCGCTGCTTGGGCCCCACACTAGACAACCTTTGGGGTAGAACAGAGGGGCCGGAGCCTCAAAGTTTGCCCACCCATTTTCTGAAGTGGCCCCTTCCATCACCAGTTAGCCACCCTCCCACCCCCGAAATGTAGGTTTTGTTGCGCCCCTGCCCCTCCTGTCCAGTCAGCTTTAGTGATCAATTTCAACAGTGGGATAATAGAGAAAAACACTCCACTGATCCAGGCGACATGCACATCTGATGAGGCAGATCAGTCACTGGGTTGAGTGCACACCCCAAGACAAGTTCACAAGTTCAAATCAAACAGGCTTTCACAAAGCAGTAAGAAGTGTCTTTAATGCATGGTATACCACTTCGCAAAAACCTCGAAAAGGTTCTAATGTTTGAATGCCACCAGGACCCACTCAGCCTTTCACCCGCGCCTAAGGTTAATGGACTGCATTCCTTGAGGGGCTATTGACCATTTATTTGCTATTGAGTTCTTTGTGAGGAGGCATTAGCCCACAAATAATATTTAAAATTAGCCAAAAATAGAAAGTGCTAATAGAGAGCACTTTCATTGCAATACAACTTTCCTTTTCTCAACCCTTGCTCTGCATCCCTTAGAAGCGGTTTGCAGTACCATGCCTGTGTGTGCCTGAAAAAGGGCACACGTTGTCAATACCAACAGATTAATCCAAATGAAGGAATGCATGCTGTGAAGTGAGTTCATTCTCAGCCCTGTTGGTGGTCTCAACAAAACAGACGGCGGGCGAAGGGGAGGGTGGAACATTGCAAATACCTAGGTTTTGGAATTTACACTAGGGGCGAAGGACTTGGGGCTAGAATAGCTGAATTAGGCCTTGTGCAAAAAAAAAAAAATGTAGCAAAATAATTTAGCGCCTGTTTTCCTGGTTAAATAACAGGAAATAACATGATGGTGGCGCCCGCCTGTAACCCTAGCATGAGGTGGGGAGGCGGAGTTGTGGGTGGGGGTACGTGGCTGCTGTTCGCCGTCCACTGGTGATCTGCGCTAGGGCTATTCTTGAGTATATTCTGTGTAATCCCGAGAGAAAGGACTTGTTTCTGGGCCTTGTTCTGGTTCTGTCAAGTGGGATCAACGATGTACACGAGCAGCGAGCTGGGCCTCACAGATACAACCTCTAAAAACAAAACAAAAATAGGAATTGGAGCAAACAAAGTTTACCCCAATCCGTATCATCTAAAAATGTGAGCACACTATTTTTCTTACCATGTTTGCTCTATAACATCAAAAGAAACACAGCAAATGCATTTCTTTTGATGTTATGCAGCAAACAGTGCTAAATACACTTGATATGATATGTTATTTATAACGCGCTTAATACCCAAAGGTTTCTAAGCACGGACCTGGGGATCGAACCTATGTTGCTCCGTGTCGTCTTGCTTCCAAGGTGAGCACGTTGCCGCTGAGCTATCCTCCCGAGACTTGCTCATTTTGTTTTGCTCCTGTGCAATCTGGTCACTGGTGCTAAATGCACTGGTCGATTGTTTGCACCGGTGCAAACGTATGATAATCTACCCCCTGATAGCCTTCCACTTGCAGCCCTGACCCAAGACCGATCTTCATTCCCAGCGTCGCGAGTAAGTACAATGACTTCTAGAGCGCAGACTGCATATCAAATCGCCTCCATGTGTGGGTGCAAACACCTTCCCAGTGTGGTGACTGAAACCCGAGAGAGGACTCAAAACCCAATTGATTACCTTGGAAATCCAACTCAAAACAGCTTGACAGGCCGGTCAGACCGGGACAAAAAGTCCCAGGCAACAAACAAAAAAGGGTGTCCCACATTCATTCACAAATCGCCATTCATATCGTATGTCTGTATTCAGTGCTGGCGATTGGGCCGACTCTCGCCGGATCCGAAATCCGGCACCAGATGTCTAGCCGGATCCAGTGGTGGCCCAACTGGATCAACCACTCAGTTGCACACTCACCCACCCACTTAGAAGGCTAGGGCTCAGCACTCAAACATGTCTTTTTGAGTTTAAGCAATAAGTATAGATATGTAGTGACTTTCTCTATCTCTCTCTATCTCTCTCTCTCTCCTTCTCTCTCTCTCTCTCTCTCTGTCGCTTTCTTTCTCTCTCTCTTTCATTCTCTCTTCTTCACCCTCTCGCTCTCTCTCTCCCCCCACTCTTTCTCTGTATCCAACTCCCTCTCTCTTTCTTTCTTTCTCTCGCTCTCTCTCGCTATGGGCATCACTTCTGCAGGAAAATGCTGGTGCCGTGTTACATACATGCACACTTTTCCATTCATTGCAGGAGATACTAGCCCAGTGCTGGTTTTAACTTTGAATTCTGGGACTTGTAGTCCTGGCTTTATAATGGCGAAAACCAGGACTACAAGTCATAGAATTCGAAGTAAAACCAGCAACGGACTACTGACTCCTGAGTGGAATGGATAATGCTGGCATGTATGGTTTAATAGTGCATCAGTGTAGTGGTAAGTCTGCCCAAGGCTATTTGACTTCAGGTGACTTGCTATGTAGAGACACCCTCCTATGCAATTGGGGCAAGAGTTGGTCTTTAGGGCCAATGTGGCACCCACTGGTGCAGTCCTACTGGTTGCACCCTGGGAGGGTCACTAGAATTGGCTTATTTTGCGCCGGCCATGAGTGTATCTGCATTTCAGATCCAAAGA
Organism: Ambystoma mexicanum; assembly: GCF_040938575.1. NCBI lineage: Eukaryota > Metazoa > Chordata > Amphibia > Caudata > Ambystomatidae > Ambystoma > Ambystoma mexicanum. The sequence goes on along the minus strand of NC_090927.1, from coordinate 1,164,778,690 downwards.
GTATTCTCCCTCGCTGTGCATCACCTGGAACGGCTCTGATGATGGTGGTAATGGCCTTTCCTTCCCTGAGTAGAAGAAAATGCTAACCCACAGGGATGGACGCATCCCAGACTAACCCACAGGGATGGACGCATCCCAGACTAACCCACAGGGATGGACGCATCCCACACACCGACAATGCGGCATGCCTATGCTGAGAAACGGTATGTCTTGCACGCTAAGGAAGTAATACACGATCATTTGGGAGCCTGCAGGCAAATATTCCGCCATAGGAAATCTAAGCAATTATAGCAGTACCAGAAGTCAGGTTGAGCCCTACCAGGAGTGTTTTGCGCTACTCTAAAACATGCGAATGACTCCAATATTGCGCAGCTAGCCTGGCTGCGCAATATGTGTCTTAGTTATCGGCCATCGCTTGACTAGGCTGGAAGCGCGCCTTTAGCTGATAGGCTAATTGAGTGATTGTATCCCATGAAAAGGACACAGCTGCGCATAAGGCATAGGCCACGAAGCGATGGATGCCAAATGGTGATCTAGTTGGTGGCCATTATCGCGTTGTCTTTTTTGGCACATTTTGAATTTTGTCAACAAAGGACACAGGGGTGGACTGGCAACCAAAAGAAATAATGTTCATAGTGGACCCATAACACACATTTTCAGCAAGCCCAACCCTTTTCCTAGGAGAACCTTTGGAAATAAAAGAGGCCCAGGGTGCAGAGGCCTACCAGGAAATCTCCAGAGCTCCATACAGGCCAGTCCACCCCTGCAAGGACAGACCTGGATGGCAGGAGGCCGCCCCGCACGGTGCAGGATGGCAGTCGCCGGTAACATGGTGCGATGAGAACACACGTAGATGTGGTTTTGCAGCAGCTGGTGTTGCTATTGCCTTCCTAAAGACGCGTTGATTATTGACTAGTTTATATCAAAAACCGAAGAAAAAAAATCTAATCCGCACAGCAGGGTCTGGACACTTTACAAAGACAAAGCATAGAGGCGGAGGGACGCCGTGGGCTGCACATTGCTCACGACGGGGTGGGGCATAAGATTGTCTCGGGCACTAGTGAAAAAGTGGTCCACAGTGGCAAATGGCAGGCAATTCAGTCCTTTTGTGAAAAACTGTTTGAATAGTAATGCAAATTGGGCAATGTAAAGAATATTTATTCAATAAATCTGGTCAAAACTACTAGCCGCATGGTGAAGGAACTCATCAAACGGCCCACATTGGCCAAAAGAAGTGGCCAACTTTGACCAAATAAACTGGTAACACACTAGCATTTTGCGTTTTTGATTTGGGCATTGCCCTATAGGCCAGTCCGAGCCTGGCTCATGACCTTTCCAGCTACGATGCCAATAGCTGATAGAAAGTTTGGAAGGAAGGGATCCCAGTTTTAAAAACGTATTTCTCTATTAAGGCTTTATTTCACCCGAAATAGTGCCCAGCAGAAAGTTATCGGATGCTCTTGTGTGCCCCCTGTGTACTGACGAGTGCAGGTATTACGCAACTTGTTGGTGAAACAGGGAGGCACATATGGTGCGGTATTTTGATCTTCATACCCTTGTTATTTTTTTGCTCCTAGTCGCACACGATCTGTTGGTGGGGATAGTAGTCAAAGTCAAACGTGTATGAGCACACATTAGCCTTAATGGTCTCGTGATTCCCTCCTTTTGTCTTTTTCTTGCATTGTGATTTGCTGAAAGGAGAAAGTTCTGCGTGCGCCTTAGCTGCAACTGGCTTCCTCTGTTGACATTTTAATGGAACGAGTCCCAGGTGTCCAAGGCTTCACAGAACAGTGTTTGTTGTGCTTCAGTTTTGTATTCTGTACTTTTAATTATTGTTATCGCTTGTATTGGCGTGAGATGTATTGTTGTCTCTTTGTCAAAGCGTGAAGTATAGTGGGCCATTTTAGACTGCACTTGGCCTGTGAATTCCGCAGTACTGAAACTGGAAGGGAGTAGACCCAAATGCGTGCATGCATGTGAGTAGGCATGGCGGGTAAATGCATTGCACTTATCTGCGCGCGCAAACAGACACAGCCCACTCAGCCCACTCCCAATTATGTTAGCGCTTTGGTGGCTTAATCAGCAATCACGAAAGACACTTGGCAGGGGATATCATTCCAGCTCAGCAAGTGACAAACACGTGTGATTCTAGGACAATCACTCTGCGCCCGCGGCTCAAAGTGTAAATATGTAAAAGTGAACTGCACATTTTGCTGTCTGGTGCTGTCCCAATGAAGCAGTGGCACCTCAGACCCCATCATTCCTGGTGCCTGTAATCTGGTCTAATATGGACTCAGTACTGTTCAGTGCACACCACCTCATAGGAGAATGTCTCCTGCTACAATAACCAGGGGTCAAGTCCCAAAAAAAGAGGAGGGGAGACTTCTTCACATACCAATTGAATGTGGTGTCAACAGAAATTAGCATATCAAGGTGAACTCAGAAAAAAGTGGGGGGACTTCTGAAAAAAGTGGGGGACTCCATCCACCCGCGTGTACCCTCGACTTTAGCCTTGACTCTGTGAATAGTTTTGCTGCTCCTTGGAGTGAGGGCCAACCTGCACCTGTGCAAAACGTACATGTCCATTGGGCCTCAGTCCCTGTGTGCTGGTTGGCATCGTGCATGTTTCACCCGAAGCCCTGTGCGGGGCTTCAGCGTGAGCACCTACCAGTGTGCGAGGAAAGGACCTGTAGCTGGGGTTCCTTTGGCAAGTTAGCGGGTCCAGGCTTAAGTTGTAAATGAGTAGGGAACACTAGCATGTCAGTGATGCCTTGTAAAGCAATTAGGACCCTCTGAGAGCTGCGTTGTTTGAAAGAAATGCAACATCAATATTGATAGATGTGCTTAAGATCATTTTTGGAGCGCGCTGTTAAACACGCGGCAGAACGGCGGGGGTAACAACAAAGAACCACACACCTTGTGGGCTGTGGGGCCGATTCTAAAGAATCAAACAAGCACAAGCTGCCGGAAATGCCCAAAAGTTCACCCACCTCATTGGTGGTGCAGCAAAACCTACATTTTGGGCGGGGTTGACTGGTGATAGGCAAGGCCCCAAACTGGAGGATCGGCCCCCTGTATTCAAACCCAGGGGTTGTCCGGCGTAGGGCCCACGTTAGTGTAATATGCCAGTGCGGGTAACCAAGTGATTGGATTTAAAGATAACCTACACATTAAGTTGCTAAAAAGCAACCACCAGTGGTCCATCCGGTAGTACAGTGTGCCACGACCCTTCCCTCTCCCACCCATCCCTCCTACTCCTACTCTCTACCCACCAAAATCAGCTCCTCGGCCCAGCATTGCACATAAGAGCGTGCGCACACACACATACATTTACACAACATTCACTCAGTCATTTAAAAAAACCATTCACTTGCACCCCGATTCACTGCACACACGCTCATTCACGCGAGCACCCAGTCCCCCTTCCTCATGCACTCCTTCACACACACCTTACATAATGCATATACACACTCGTTGCACACATGCATGCATACATATTGAGCTGACATACAACAATGCTTCCCCTCTGATGTAAAAGGGCACATACGTTGTTATATGTTGTCTCGAATCTGTGGGGAGAGGCTGATGTGTGCATTTGATTTCTGTCAGGCAGAGAAGTGACAGAAGTCTTCCCTGAAGATAGCAGCTTTTGAAGTTCTGCTGCGTTTGTGCAAATCCATTTTTCTACACGAACACAGTAAAACTAACGCCACCAGTTTCAGGAAAGACTCCTCCCCACCCCCCCCCCACTTTCTGCTTAACAAAAAGCAAGTGCGCACATCAGCAACCCTCTCCCCGCGGATGCGAGCGAACATATAACGTGTCATGTGTTCTTTCGGTTGTATACAAATTGTTTGAGTTACAATTGCTCGAATTACAATTGACTTTTTCACAATTGACCGAATTGTGAAGGTCAATTGTAACATATATGCGGGGGGAAACCCCCTGCAACCCCCCACCCAAAGCAACCCCCCAAAACCCTATATATATATATATATATATATATATATATATATATATATATATATATATATATATATATATATATATATATATTTGGTCAATTGTTTGTGAAAGGGTCAATTGTGACCCTTTAAAAACGGTCAATTGTTCATTCGAACAATTGTAAATGAACAATTCGGGTAATACCGTTCTTTCACATCCGAGGGGAGGGGGCTGAGGTGCGCACTTGCTTTTTGTTAAGCAGAACGGTGGGGAAAGCCCTGAAAGCTGCAAGTTTCAAGAAAGGCTTCCCTCCCCTCTCTGCATAACAAAAAAGTGTGGAAGCCCCGCCCCTCAACTCCCATTTCGGGGGTGAGTGGGTTGGACCCAGATTAGCTCAATGGCATTGCGTCACTGCACTTAATCCTGCCCAGTGGTCACGTGGATGAAGAGGGCAAGGAGTATCTCCATGAGCTGATCACTTCCACCTGCCGCGTGCCGGTGGAACCGGAAATCATCCCTCCCACAGCTTCCAGATCTGCAGGCCCTGAGAGCACTGCCCACCTTAGAGGAAGCCGTCCACTCATAATTACTCGGCGACTCAGAGTGCATACGCGGAGCTCACGTCTTCTTTCCCCGTCTCAAGCTTGCAGCCTTATGGATCACACTTAGGGTAACCAACCATATCTATGTACCATGGACAGTCTATAATTAAGGCCATTTGTTTATTGTCTGTGCCAACATCCTTTAGAGACACCATTTGCCCATAATTTCGTGTTTACATAGAGAATGGATTTCTGATTGGCCAGCAGATAAGAAAGACCACCGTGTCAACACCCATGACTATTCAGGCTACCTGCCATTCGGGGTGGGTGGGGGGGGCAAGGGATGCTGTCCAAGCATCAGCATTCTGGTAAACTGACATTGCCAGGGACAGGACTGACTGCAACAGCCCTCAGTGTGCATCCAAGGAGGAAACAGGTGCCATCGGATGGTGTTCTTTTGGGTCTGCAGCCACCACGGCAGCAAGGCCAAAACAGTCATCTGTGTGTGGCTGGTGGGATGCCGGGGCCAGAGTGCCCCACATATTCACACAGGGAAGCTGCCGCTCCATAACACAATATGTTCTCTGGGTGGATGCTTGGGTGTGCCTGTATGTCAGGAACGGCTGGCAAAGGTATATTTACAAAATATATTATCAACTAGATATAGGGTGTTGTTAAAATGCACCAAAGTGTGCCATTCAGGCAAACAAACTCCTTAGATTTAGAACACAGACCCCCTCCCCTCCTCTCCAGTTCCCCTCTTGAAATATCACAGGACCCTCTTTGAAATCCTTGATCCACTACTACACACTTCAATGACATCAAGGTATATCATGTGGGCATTTTTGTTTGGTGGGAGGGGAGTGCTTTATGACATTTGTTTACAGTGGCAGTGATGGCATATATTGTGTGTGCAACATGATCAAAGTGAGTTGTGGGCACAGTTTCATGAAAATGTTGCCAATGCTCCTGTGTACTGTTGGGTTCCTGGCATCTATTGGAATCCTTTCATGTGTGAAACCCTATGGAGGCAATTGCAAAGGTAGATCTGTACCAGGAGCTCAACATGCTGCTGTTCAGCTGTTAAGGCAACTTTTTAATGGAAATGAAATCCAACAGCTTCACAAGGCCCAGTGTAATGAAGTAGATAAAAGTTGAAACCTTTCAAATTAGGATTCACCGTTCTAAAGTGTAAATATTTCACAACAACTTAGGGGGTGAACCCAGAAAAATGACATATGTGTATTTCATAGAAATATGTGTTACTGTTAAAAGGTAATAAATACAAGACTAATGATTTTCCCCTCAAGCATCTTTTTAAAGCGCAAAAATTGAATCAATGGGCGGGGCAAGTCCTAGTTGATGTGAAACTATTAAATGTCCTGAAAAAAAAATCTTTGCCATAAACCATAATCAGTCTATTCCCTTGGCAAACTGCCTTGGGACATGGAAAGTCCTACGTTCTTTATACAGACTAGGCTGTGCCAAGACAGTGAATTCTTGGAGAAGTGCTGCATTTTGTTTGTATAGTTGGCAAATAATTTGTTGACACCCCTCCACTTCATGGGGCTTCTTCAAGTGTGGAGTCAGAATTCATTAAGTTAGGGCTTAATATGGCAAAACGAAGGGGCATTCAGCCCTGATTAGCAAAGTAAATGATGTGAGCTCATGGGGTCGTAGCCCAAAACATCTAGAGAGCCGCAGGTTGCAGACTCCTTTTCCAGCCAATGCTTTTACCATCTCTGGGCAGAGGGGTCCATGGCTACAATGCTGCCTTCATCCCAACTGCGACCAAAACCCTTAGCGGCTCTTCTCTGTTGCTGAAACTATCGTCCCGTGTGGATCATGTGAAAATCTCTTATGAGAAACTCCTTTCCCATTAACATCTTTCTGAATAGCATTGACAACAACATATTGAACACTGAGGAACGCCTTAAAGGGCAAGGTGTACAGAGAGGGGCCTGGGTGAACAGAATAGTCCATGTAAACCACAAAGTGGGAAAATACCTCAACCAAAAAGTGAAGGCAAAGCAAAAAGGTGAGGGCAAGAAGGTTTTGAATCAATCATTTACTAAAAAATCATAGACTGCATGCAGGGGGCGCCAATGTTAGCACCTACATGCTGTGGTGTCCCCCGCAAAAGTCCACGAGGCGGAGTAGACGAGAAAAGATCAAACGCAAAGCAAACTCGCTTTTACACCTTCCCTTTTCCACTCCAAGTCTTGGGAAGGAAAGGTGAACACTGCCTGCAAGTACGCCTTGCTGGCGGTGTGTACAAAAGGATTCCTTATGGAATCATCTCGTCTTGACCACGTGCAGAACCGAGGTGGATTCCATAGAAATCCATTCATTGTACGTCTGCATGAAAATGTCATCCAGGTGTATAACGAGGCGCACTCATAAGACAGAGAGGGAACTGCGCAGCAGAGATCTTATCTCCGCTCCGGACCCCTAATCCGTCTCCTCAGTGCTCCCAAATGAGGCGGCACGTCAAACGGGAATGCAAAAGCATTGCGCCCCGCTTTTACACCTCCATTTAACACGCTGCTTCATTTAAAATGAGGCTCAACATGTCAAACACTATACTTGATGGGGAAAGTAATCTTCCTTGGAGATAGGTTTGCTGCATGCTACATATATCACCAGCTTCCTGTTCTGCAGCAGTGGCTTCCGGCCAATGGCTGCACTCCTACACCCAGGAGATGCTTTTGTATCTTTCCTTTGCAACTCTTTATTTTGATTCTTGTGAGTAGAACAAGTTTTTTTTTTTTTTTTAGATGAATCTAATTACCTTTGTTTCTAAGTGGACCTTATCCGTAGGATTCCCAATGCAAATGTTCCCGTGAGATGCTCAGTCATGGATCGCCTCTTTGGCAGGCTGTTAGTAAACAGATGTTTAATAGCAATCGTTTCTGCTGAGTCATACGGCGCAGAGGCGCTCCCGCTGTGGCCTGGATTCATAACAGCTCCTAATAAAAACATCTTTTTATATTGTGTTTTTAGAGTTACTCGCAATATTCTTAAGTGACGCCTTTGCGCCTAGACTGACAGGCTTTCCTGAAATTAGATGAATTTTAGAGGCGCTTTTTCATAGCTGCACCCATGCTGTGTACTAGCCGCTGCTGCACCCATGCTGTGTTCTAGTCTCAGCTACACCCATGCTGTGTTCTAGTCTCAGCTGCACCCATGCTGTGTTCTAGTCTCAGCTGAACCTATGCTGTTTTCTAGTCTCAGCTGAACCCATGCTGTGTTCTAGTCCATGCTGTGTTCTAGTCTCAGCTGCACCCATGCTGTGTTCTAGTCTCAGCTGGACCCATGCTGTGTTCCAGTCTCAGATGCACCCATGCTGTGTTCTAGTCTCAGTTGGACCCATGCTGTGTTCCAGTCTCAGCTGCACCCATGCTGTGTTCTAGTCTCAGCTGCACCCATGCTGTGTTCTAGTCTCAGCTGGACCCATGCTGTGCTCTAGTCTCAGCTGCACCCATGCTGTGTTCTAGTTTCAGCTGGACCCATGCTGTGTTCTAGTCTCAGCTGCACCCATGCTGTGTTCTAGTCACAGCTGCACCCATGCTGTGTTCTAGTCTCAGCTGCACCCATGCTGTGTTCTAGTCTCAGCTGAACCTATGCTGTTTTCTAGTATCAGCTGAACCCATGCTGTGTTCTAGTCCATGCTGTGTTCTAGTCTCAGCTGCACCCATGCTGTGTTCTAGTCTCAGCTGGACCCATGCTGTGTTCCAGTCTCAGCTGCACCCATGCTTTGTTCTAGTCTCAGTTGGACCCATGCTGTGTTCCAGTCTCAGCTGCACCCATGCTGTGTTCTACTCTCAGCTGCACCCATGCTGTGTTCTAGTCTCAGCTGGACCCATGCTGTGCTCTAGTCTCAGCTGCACCCATGCTGTGTTCTAGTTTCAGCTGCACCCATGCTGTGTTCTAGTCTCAGCTGCACCCATGCTGTGTTCTAGCCTCAGCTGCACCCATTCTGTGTTCTAGTCTCAGCTGAACCTATGCTGTTTCCTAGTCTCAGCTGCACCCATGCTGTGTTCTAATCCATGCTGTGTTCTTGTCTCAGCTGCACCCATGCTGTGTTCTAGTCTCAGCTGGACCCAGGCTGTGTTCTAGTCTCAGCTGCACCCATGCTGTGTTCTAGTCTCAGCTGGACCCATGCTGTGTTCTAGTCCCAGCTGCACCCATGCTGTGTTCTAGTCTCAGCTGGACCCATGCTGTGTTCTAGTCTCAGCTGCACCCATGCTGTGTTCTAGTCTCAGCTGCACCCATGCTGTGTTCTAGTCTCAGCTGGACCCATGCTGTGTTCTAGTCTCAGCTGCACCCATGCTGTGTTCTAGTCTCAGCTGCACCCATGCTGTGTTCTAGTCTCAGCTGAACCTATGCTGTTTTCTAGTATCAGCTGAACCCATGCTGTGTTCTAGTCCATGCTGTGTTCTAGTCTCAACTGCACCCATGCTGTGTTCTAGTCTCAGCTGGACCCATGCTGTGTTCCAGTCTCAGCTGCACCCATGCTTTGTTCTAGTCTCAGTTGGACCCATGCTGTGTTCCAGTCTCAGCTGCACCCATGCTGTGTTCTAGTCTCAGCTGCACCCATGCTGTGTTCTAGTCTCAGCTGGACCCATGCTGTGCTCTAGTCTCAGCTGCACCCATGCTGTGTTCTAGTTTCAGCTGGACCCATGCTGTGTTCTAGTCTCAGCTGCACCCATGCTGTGTTCTAGTCTCAGCTGCACCCATGCTGTGTTCTAGCCTCAGCTGCACCCATTCTGTGTTCTAGTCTCAGCTGAACCTATGCTGTTTCCTAGTCTCAGCTGCACCCATGCTGTGTTCTAATCCATGCTGTGTTCTAGTCTCAGCTGCACCCATGCTGTGTTCTAGTCTCAGCTGGACCCATGCTGTGTTCTAGTCTCAGCTGCACCCATGCTGTGTTCTAGTCTGAGCTGGACCCATGCTGTGTTCTAGTCCCAGCTGCACCCATGCTGTGTTCTAGTCTCAGCTGGACCCATGCTGTGTTCTAGTCTCAGCTGCACCCATGCTGTGTTCTAGTCTCAGCTGCACCCATGCTGTGTTCTAGTCTCAGCTGGACCCATGCTGTGTTCTAGTCTCAGCTGCACCCATGCTGTGTTCTAGTCTCCGCTGCACCCTTGCTTTGTTCTAGTCTCAGCTGCACCCATGCTGTGTTCTAGTCTCAGCTGAACCTATGCTGTTTCCTAGTCTCAGCTGCACCCATGCTGTGTTCTAGTCCATGCTGTGTTCTAGTCTCAGCTGCACCCATGCTGTGTTCTAGTCTCAGCTGCACCCATGCTGTGTTCTAGTCTCAGCTGGACCCATGCTTTGTTCTAGCCTCAGCTGCAGCCATGCTGTGTTCTAGCCTCAGCTGTTTTACTGATGGAACATTGAGCCAATTCGCAAATCCAACTTGGTTTTCAACATCCCCTTTAGTGTTAGCGGTAATCTGCCACTGAACGCACCGCCTGGACCGCAACATGCCACTGAAAGAGCAGCCTTGACAGTATTCTGCAATTAAATAAACGACCTGGACCCGGAATGAGCCACTGAATGAGCAGCCTGCGCCCCTAATGTGCCACTGAATGAGCAGCCCGCAGGTCTACCTAGAACCATAGAAATGGCGCTCTGTGAGCAGCCAGTTTGTCTGGCTAAATGAATCCTCATTGTTCTGTTTCTTTCTTATCCTCTAAGAGTCTGAAATATGGCTAATGTGTACGCCACCACTACGAGCCAAAGGCATGCCTTAATCTTTTGGGATTCAAACACACCCTGAGAATTGCTTTTATGAGAATGCTATGCGACCTATGCCCTTATTGGGTACATATAATGTAGTGTCAACTCTGTTGGGCGGCTGCAGCTTAAAAGCAGAAATGATTTTCCCGTTGTATAGAACTGTGCAAGCGTGTGTAGATTTCGTGATGCAAAAATAGTCCCCACCAAAATACAGAATGCTACCGCTGCGCTTTGATTGACGTGAGCTATTAGATTAGTCAAGCGCTTCCATTTGTCTGCCTTGCAAATGAATGCGATTGTCACGCGTGACCTTTGTGCTTAATTCATCAAATCTAGCCTTCTCGGATGGTGGCAATAATGGCAAACGCCAGTAAATGCGAACGAGGTGGCCACAGTTTTCATTTGAGCACGGGCCTCCCTGCCATCGCCCATACATCACGGACACGCCCAGAGTGCAGCCTCCTGTGGGTTCCCGCTACAACTCAGCCACAGATGCACCCATACCTGGCATGCCTGCATGCCACTTAATACTCCCGAATGCGTCCATGCCTGTGAAAACCTCATTATGCATCCGCGCCTTTCAATTCCTCTATACCTTTAAAATCATCTATGCCACCGAGGCCTTTCTGCCCTGTCTTGCTTTCCTAGTCTTTACTTCTTCCATGCCTCTTATGTCGCCTATGCCTACTACCCATCCTTTCACGCGTGCCTGACTTTTATGCCTTCCATGCCCTGTAAAACTTGCATACCCCCCATCCTTCCAGGCCTTTTATGCATTGCATGCCTTTCTAAGCTTAAAAGCCTTTTTTGCCTTCCATTCCTTTTATGCTGTCTATGCCTTTGCATGCATCCACACTTGTATGCTGTCCATCATTTTACTCCTTCTAGGTCTTTCATGCATGCTATGCTCTCCATTAATTGTTATGCCTCCACTCCTTTTTTGCCCTCCTTGCCTTCACTCCCGGTTTTCTTTTGATGCCCCCGAACCTCCTCCTCACACCACCCTAGCCTCCACTCCCTTTTCCCTTTTTCTCACCTCTCCCCACTCCCTCATGTACTCTCAATCCACCACCTCTCACCTGTCTCCTTTTTATTTACCAAGGCATAAATTAGTCTTCCAAAATTGATTAGTCGAGACCGCTAAATAAACAAGATTTTGATTAGCAATTCAACATATATGATTTGCAAATTTGTATGGCCTTACTTTCAGTCGGGGTCAATGCAAGACATTTTGTCCATGTACAGCGGCAGAAGCCCTAGGCACCTTGCAGGCTTGTTTCGCCACTGGTGCTATAATGAGGATGCCTTTTGTTGGACATGTGAGCGGACACCGGCCCCCTTGCAAATTCAACAGAGCTTCCTACTAGCGCCTCACAAATTGTCAACACACGCAGAGCATTTAAATGGCAACCTCCTTATTAGTGGTGGGTCACTGATAAACCATTGTTTCTGACAAGTGTTCACTTTCCCTTCACAGGATATGCAGTAGCAAGCATGATTCTGTCAAACAATGACTACAAGCTGACCTTCTCATACAATACCTTTTTAATGTGTGCTCTTACGATCACGACTTGCCCACACTCAACAAAACACATGCCCTCATCCAAGCCTAGATGGCGGCTAATGGACTCTGTCTAAATGGAAAAACAGAGATCCTTCTAGTAGGACCAAAGGAAACCCTCAACAATCCTGACAGCCAATATAAATCTTTTAATATTGAGAACACCGTTATCACAACCTCACAAACAGTCAAAACACTGTGAGTCTTCCTGGATTCCACGCTCTCAATGAAACGCCACGTCAGTGCCATCTTCTCCTCGGCAGCACTCACCAGCAAGATCAGAAATGCAGTCAAACCGAACCTCTCCCCCAAAAATGGCCTCACCATAGCTAGAGCCACTATTGGGGCCAGACTGGACTATTGCAACGCTCTTTTTCTAGGTACCTCAACAAAAAACCTCAAAAAACTACAAATCACCCAAAATAATGCCCTGAGAGCGGCATTAAGCATCCCTAATAGGGAACGCATCTCTCAGGCCAGACGCAAAGCCCACTGGCTTCCTGTCAAAGAGCGCATACCCTTCAAAACCTTGACCATCACTCACAGGTGCCTCTCCCTCTCAGCCCCTCCTTCCCTGGCAGAAAACATTCACTGAGCCACCTCTGTTAGACCCAAGAGAGCCCAACCAGCTCCTAGTGCTGACTGTCAAAAGTGCCAAAGCTGGGGGGGTCGGGGCCTTTCCATTCCTAGCACCCAAAAGTTGGAACGTCCTACCCACTGCGCTCAGGAATGAGACCTCCCTCGCAGCCTTCCGGAAAGCACTCAAAACCAAGCTGTTCAACTAGCCCTACCTGCAAAGATCCCTTGGTCCTTCCGTAACCTCAGGAGCGGCGTCAATCATTTGCGATAACTGTCTGTTCTTAACTGCTCCACTGTTTCCATATGCCATAAACTGCTAGAGCCACTGTATCTAAGTAATACCTGTTATGTTTTTCTCCTATACCATGTAACTGTAACCAAGCAAGCTCACTGTAACAGTGCTGCGATGCCCCCAGGCCATTGTGCGCTTTATAAATTCAAATAAATAAATAAGTCTTAAACATACATTTCCCAAACTCATGGGATGATTTTTAGCTTCACTTTGCTGGTCTCAAATCCCAGCATCACAATAACAACTAAAGTGCGCAATCCTTGGCAAATCATTTGATCTCACTGTGTGTTACCTGCCAGAATTAGAAGTGCCCACAAGCCATTCAGTTGACATGTGTACGCTACACAAAAAAGCTCACTCAAGGTACTGGTTCATATATAATAATGATAATGCCACTTGTTAATCTGCACATCAAAGTTATTTGTCTCTTGGCTTACTTATAAAAACGTTTTGCAATGTAACTTACCATCATCACATTGAGTATCTAAAGCTACAGATGAGCTCATTTTCTGTGGTATCACTTACAGCGATGTCAATACATGTGCAAATTAGGGGAGGCTTCATATACTGCACAGCCACATAAAATATAAGCCTCGCACCTTACAATGGAAGGCAAAATTCACATTTGTCGTGAAAGTTGAATGTCAGCATGCACATCAAGTTTCCATCAAATGGCATGTGCATTAATTAAAAAAGATTAGCCTACGCTTTGCATGCTTGCTCCAGACTATAACCCCTTGTAATTGATGGCTTAACCTTAATCGTAACTTTTGGTGCGGTCATTGAATTAAGATGGTGTCCAAATGGTAACATATACATACCATCTTTACATGAGCAATGCAGACTTTCACATGCACATAGACCTCAGCCTTACATGTGCACACTTAGCCTTTCATATGCAGCATAGCTTTTCAGGCACGCAAACTATAGCCGTTCACATGCATGCACACCAAAAATGCACATGTGCACAATCAGCCTTTCACATCCTTTCAGATGCATGCACACTTTAGCCTTTTGCATGCGCACATGAAAGCCTATCATGTTTAAGGCCATTGCAGTCTGAGTGGAATATAGAACTCAGCAAAGGTGGGCAGCGAAGATAGGGGAACTAGAAGACAATTGATTTAGGAAACAAGATGTGTGAGAAAGAAATCTATGAAAAAAGAGCCTCTCAGAAGAGATGAGGGGAGATGGGCAAGAGAGAAAGTTATAGGGTCTGGTGGATACATGAGAGAAAAGTGAACAAAAAAGGGGTACACCATCAATAAAGGATGCCAAAGTGAGCAAAGAAATAATGAAATAGAAAAATGCTGGGAAGCAGAGGTGGAAGAAATGACAGATTAGAGAGAAGAGCTAACTCATTTAGTACATCCTGACTCCCTCCCAATATTTACAGTGGAATGGGTGCTCAATGAAAGTCAACATTGGGGTCAGCCTGCAGCCTGGATCTCCGCTTTCCTTTCTATAGGCCCTATACTGTCCTGGAGCAAAAAAAAATAAACATGTTCATCTTTTCTGAAATTACATCGCAGTTAGTGCAACAGGATTTATAAAATGAAAGGCAATTCATCATTATTGTCTTGCGAATTTCGATTCCGCTACCCGTCGTACAGAATTGCGATGCGATACCGGTTATTTTATGCCTTGATTTACTCTCATCTTTCCCTGCACCCCCACTGTTCTCGCTTCCACCTGTTCTCACATACTTTGTCAGTCTGCTATCCCCTTACTCTTCACCCATGCCCTCTCTATCCTTTCTCCCTTCCTCCTTACTCTCTTTGTCTGCTCTTGAACATGGCCATCACTTTCCTTCTTCTCTTCTCGTGCTCTCTTCCCCATTCCCACTGAATTCCTTAACTCCTTCTACATTCACCATTAATATCACTCCTTTCTGCTCTTGCCTTTCCTACCGTTTAACACCAGAGTGCATATAACACAGGTGGCACATGTTGTATCTCTTGTTGTGATGTTACTACATTCCAGTATCTGCTTCATGGTTACGAAGAATGTTTAGGGTGAACCTAAGAGGAGAGATCCAGAGAGATAGAGACAGTTGAAGGAGAGAACAGCGGTGGGCAGCCTGGAGCAGGGGCTTACTTATGTTACTTAATAAAAGAAGTAGCCCGGCCCTCACCTGACTAGAAGTATCATTCTTAACAGTACACATAGTACACCTATACCACACCGCACATTCCACAACACAAAATTGCCACACACTGCCCTGCTACTACCCTGTCCAACTTTCAGACTCCCACCTCTCTCCCTGTCCCTCTCAAACTCATGCGCACCAACCCAGATGCCCTTGCCTTACACCAGGTGAGCACCCTCTGAGTCTTCACAGGCCATTTTACATTTAACCGTGCAGCCCTGTCTCCTGTGCTTCCCAGTTGTTTGGTCCCTACATCCCTTCACACATCTCTCCCTCTCATGGCCAGTATTCCATGCACGCCCTTTAAATGCCTATGGTTTCTCCCCTTTTGTAATGGCTTGGCAGGCAAAGAAATATGGTATGGAGGGTTGCCGAAAGCAATGCCAGAGGTTAAGATTAATTCTAAACCTTCCAGCCATCACCCCTTTTATTTTGCCCTTTAAATGCCTTCATGTTGAAATGCATCCGAATCTGAAATGCATGAATGAAACGCCAGCTTAATACAATACTGCCAAATGCAGTGCATATAGCGTCTCTGTGTTTAAGTTCAACCTAGAAAGTGTGCCAAATATCATCAGTGTGCTAAAGTTGAATCTAGAAAGTGTGCCTAACAGTGTCACTGTGCCAAAGTTTGAACTTAGAAAGCGTGCCTAATAGTGTCACTGTGCTAAAGTTGGATTTAAAAAATGTGCCTAATAGCGTAACTGTGGTATAGTTGAATTTAGAAAATGTGCCTGGTAGCATCACTGTAGTATAGTTGAATCTAGAAAGTGTTCCTAATAGCCTAACTGAGGTATAGGTAAATCTAGAAAGTCTAATAGCATCACTGTGCTAAAGTTGAATCTAAAAATGTGCCTAATAGTGTAACTGTGGTATAGTTGAATTTAGAAAGTGTGCCTAATAGTGTCACTGTGCTGAAGTTGAATCTAGAAAGTGTGCCTAATAGCGTCACTGTGCCAAAGTTTGAACTTAGAAAGTATGCCTATTAGCGTCACTGTGGTATAGTTGAATCTAGAAAGTCTGTCTAATAGTGTCACTGTGCTAAAGTTGAATCTAAAAAATGTGCCTAATAGTGTAACTGTGGTATAATTGATTTTAGAAAATGTGCCTAATAGCGTCACTGTAGTATAGTTGAATTTAGAAAGTGTGCCTAATAGCGTCACTGTGCTAAAGTTGAATCTAAAAAATGTGCCTAATAGCGTCTCTGTTGTATAGTCACTGTGGTAAAGTTGAATCTAGAAAGTGTGCCTAATATCGTCAATGTGCTAAAGTTGGATCTAGAAAATGTGTCTAATAGCGTAACTGGTATAGTTGAATCTAGAAAGTGTGCCTAATAGTGTCAATGTGCTAAAGTTGGATCTAGAAAATGAGCCTAATAGTGTAACTGGTATAGTTGAATTTAGAAAATGTGCCTAATAGCGTCTCTGTAATATAGTCACTGTGGTAAAGTTGAATCTAGAAAGTGTGCCTAATAGCGTCAGTGTGCTAAAGTTGAATCTAGAAAATGTGCCTAATAATGTAACTGTGGTATTGATGAACTTAGAAATTGTGCCTAAATGTACGCCCCCTGCCCTGCACTCGTGCTTGATCACAGGCGCTTTACTGATACTCACCATATCAAACTACTACGCTTACTCTCCCCTATACACCATCATTCAACTAGAACACAGCTGTGCTATGACACATTCGGTCTAGCTGTTCTCATAAGTAACATGACCCCACGAACTCCACATCATCCTGACGAAACACAGCTAGCTGAGCACATTCCGGCTAGCTTAAGCATCTCTTCAGGCCTAACGCAGCCAGAACTCAGTCTGGGTGTCCACCCTCCAGACTGAACACATCCAACTGATTGCCTCAGCACCACACAAACCGCTAAGAAGCAGCTTTCATGCAACAACCACACCAGCTTCACACATATCTGGTGCGCCCACGCATTATTCCACACACTCTCTACTGACTGAACTGCGGTTCCCAAGGGTGTTCAACCTACCAGCGCTTTTAGATCATACCAATGATACATAAGGCGCTATATAAATGCCAAGTAACATATCATAACATAACATATGCTTGCGGTCCCAAACACGTGGCCCGTAGTATATTCAACTAGATTTGGACATTGCTAGCATCATCTACAACTCCCTTTGTTGTTTAGAGGCAATGCTATGTAGCCTTCAAAGGGATTTTCTCATGGGCGTAATTTTAGAGGGGCACAGGGGTGTTTGTCCCCCCCAACTTTCATGGCACACCATTTTGTCCCCATTAATTTGGCTGGGGCACCTTCCCTTCAGATGTCATGCCCCCCCCCCCAACATTTTCAGCAAAGTTACTCCACTGGTTATTCTTCTACATGCATCCTGAACGGTCAACTCACACACTATGCTGCAACCACGTGCATTGCCTCCTGCAGCAGTTCTGTGAGCATTATTAAGGGGTAGTCCTCTATGATGCTGCTTTATTATGAAATTGCGTACGCAATGTCTTGTTGGAGTCTGTGCAACCCAAGCTGGCTTTTGTTGCAATGCCTGTCTGCAGAGTATTTATGAAATGTCTTTTGTTGCACACTGTCAAACCACAGATCTCCGGAAGTCCTAGACCGTGGTAGATCAGTACAAGCCTGCAGTCTGAGCTAGCCCCAAGCTATATGAGGCCATCAGCGCTACACCAATGGCAGAGAGCGCATTACAAATGGCGCGTAGCAGTGACGTCACCGAGCCTTAGCGATGCTTTCCAGGACACAATAAGCAGGGTAGGAAGTGGGCCAGAACAAGACGGAGCAGAGCCCTGGCAACGTTTTCCCTGCCAGAGCGCTGCTGGAGCTCTGCTGTGTCCACGGGCCAGCCCAGGAAACTCCCAGCTACGTTCTCACAGCCTGTGCTTCAGAAGACTCAGCGTTGGAGACTGAATGCAGAAACAGCCAAAGCCTTGCATTCTGTTTAGCAGCTGTCTTTCATTTTGAAGACTTTTTTTGTTAGGGTGAGTATTGCGACTAATGAAAAGAGCAGAGTCCCACTTCCATTACTCGCTCAAAAGAATTTCCTGCTGAATCACTATCAAACATGTTTCAAATTTTGAAATTGTGAGCATTCTTATGTTCCCATAATTCTCTTTGCTTTAATGCAAATGACCAGGATTGGGTTCTATAAAAAGATGCAGGGGTTGCGTGACCTTTTGTGCGGCAACGCCCGTCAGCCCGCCTGCTCCTCCGCGCAGCCCCCCCAAGGAGAAGAGGTTTCCTCCAGTACATTTTTTTCCATTTCCAGTACTGACAATAAACTCATAGCAAATTATGACAATTGCTTTCTTCTGTGGATTAAAACCTGGATTGCATAGAATTCCCCACCATTGCCTCATCGATCAGGGGAAAAGATTGCTCTGTCTGCGGTGCACAACCAACTCGTAATCTGCACAGTCCCAATATTCAGAATATTGGAACAGTGCAATAGTTTTTAATGACACCATTCTAGGCCTTACAGTTTCAGACAAGGATCAGACAATTTGAAAATGACCCTTCTTTTATTTCAAGCGCTTCTAATTGATACCACACGTTTCAGAACATCGTGTTTCTAGGAGGTTGCCGGTGCCTGAATCTAGTACCTCTATGCCTCACCTTGCCCGGAATATTTGCCTAGTGTATACAAGCTGTTTAGAACTAATGCTAGAATTGCAACCATATCCCTGATCGAAGGTTGATGGTCTCCTTCAATATACTGTAGAAAGCCTGGTAGTCACGATCGAAGCTTGATGGTGTCCTTCAATATCCTGTAGAAAGCATGGTTGTCATAATCGAAGCTTGATGGTCTCCTTCGATATACTGTAGAAAGATGGGTGGTCATGATTGAAGCTTTATGGTCTCCTTCGATATACTGTAGAAAGCTTGATGATCATGATCGAAGCGTGATGGCCTCCTTCAAAATCCTGTAGAAAGCATGGTTGTCATGATCGAAGCTTGATGATCTCCTTCCATATACTGTAGAAAGCTTGGTGGTCATGATCGAAGCTTGATGGTCTCCTTCATTATACTGTAGAAAGCTTGATGGTTATGATTGAAGCCTCTTAAATCTACTGTAGAAAGCTTGGCATTCATGATTTTCATGCACAATTCATGAAACACAGAGGCTTGTAATAGACACAGGCAATGTTTTTGACAAGCTATACAATTAAAAAAACATGATAATGTACAGTACATATAATATTCCCATGTTACGCATACCACCCATGTGCGCACGCACACCGTAATCCTTGTTCTATTTTTGACCCAATATTTGTACATTTCAGTTCTGGGACGATTGCCAATGGGGTGGAATCTGAAGTCACATACGCAGCAAAGTAGTCCTACCACCAGAGCTACCTTGTCTTCACCCAGAAACTGACATGCTGTTCATCACACAGATATGGTGCCGTGGCCTTCGTTCTTGTCCAGATCTCACTGTCAGGCTCTTAATCGCACCCACTGGTTTGGCCCCAACCTACTTCGCTGACTGAACCAGTTTTGGGGTATGTGGTTGGGAGTTAGAATGGGTGGGAAACAGAGTTGAGATGAAAGGGTGATCAAGTGATAGGTAGGAATAAGTGGGTGTGGAAGAAGATGAGAGGGGTGGATTGGGGGTAGGAATAGAGGTATTTAGTACATGATGGTGTGGGGCGTTGTGCTTGGGTGTAGATGTGGGCGGGTGACTTTGTAGGGAAGGAGTCGGGTGTTAGGAGTACAGGTGTTGGGGGGGCGAATGAGTCTAATGAATGGGAGGGCTTGAACAGGATAAGGTAGTAGTGGCTTGGAAAGCAAGGTGATTAAGGGTTATTAAACTGGTATGATAGGTAGGAATGGGGTAGGGCATGGGAGGGTGGGATAATTGGTGTCCGCTTTGGTGGGCAGTGCTGACGTGGAGGGACAGGTCTGTTGGATAGGGAAAAAGATAAGTTGGAGAGTAGGTGGAGTGGATGAGCGTTGGTCTCCAGTGAGGTAGGATGGGTAGGACTACACAAAGGTGTAAACATGTAGTATTGTCTATGTACACAGCTACACTGCATTTATGAACGTTTGGAGCTGTCAAGATAGATCAGTGGGTTGAGGCAACCGCTTCCAACATCTGTGTGCAAGCTGAAATTCAAAGGTTCAAGTCTTAGTGGCTCCTATCAGCCTTGCTTGCTTGGACGGTCACTGTGAGTGGTGGCGTTAGAGGCGTTTGGTATCTGTAGTGTATGAATGCATGGGATTTTTTTTATAACGTGATCCTCCAACAGAGCGCTGTACAAGGGACTAGATTCATGTTCGACGGGGAGGCAGGGGTCAGAAGAGTAGTGGCGACGAGGCTTTCCGGGATACTGAGGTGGTGTTGCCTAAGAGTGGTGTTCTGAGTTCCTTCCTGAAGAAAGACTGGGCCAGCCAGTCATTGTGAGATTGTGGCCGATACAGCCACCCCAAATCCTCGCTCAAACGCTAAAAAGCCACACTCTGCTGTCATGTCTTTTCGTGCGGGTTGAGCAAGTGCCCTGCCACTTTCCGCAAAGCTGAGAAGAGCCGTTTCCAGAATAAACTGTCGGCCTCCGAAGCTGCTCAGCAAAGTGTTGCCCGTGGCCCGTCGCCCACCCTCTCTCCCTAAATCAGTTATCCCGGCTTTGACATCACGGGTTTCCACTTCATTGGCTCGTGCTCGAGACCCGCTGCCACACTCCCGGGAAAAACAGCAACGTTGGCAGGGAGGATGACATCTCTGTTCTGCGGAGCACAGCCGACTTCCTGAGCGCGGATAAGTGCGCATCCCTCCGTGACAGGCAGCGGCCGGATGGGGAACTGTGGCTGAGGGGGACCAGCGCAGGCTCGGGGGAGAGCCTCGCAGCGGCGCGAGGCGAGGGTAGGCAGCGTCCACGGAAGACGACATGCCAAGGGGCGTGGGGAAACGGCCGCCAGTAGAGCGCTACCTCAGCAGCAGCGGTGGCGGCGGCAAGGATGGAGGGGTATAAAGAAATTGGCGGCAAACCGAAGTCCTCGGTACATTTGGTGACTGCATTTTTTCAGTACCTCAGAGGTAAGACGCGCCCTTCCCAGGAACCTGGTGGCAGGATATGGGAACTCCCTCGCCGTCATAATGAGGTCTATGACGTAGTCATTGAGCCTCGGCTTCCTGTGGCACCGTGTAATGGCTGAAGCATGCAGGTGTGTGTAAAGCTTGTAGGAAGGCCTCGCGGATACACATGCACGAGGGTTTGTACTTAACTACTCGCAACAACTGAGGCCTGACAGCTCCGAGGCTTGCCCGAGATGTGACGTCTTGAGTCCCCGCCAGGGGTCTCCAGTCCTTACTCTGTGGAAGTGTCGTAAAGGGACTAGGAGGAGCAAAAGGGGAGCAGGTATTTGGATAAACATGAGAGGTTTCTAACTTACAAAGGGGAGATTAAGGGGGGAATGGAGTGGACGCAGAAGTGTCAAGTGTGTGCCCCTAAGGTGTGTGTATTTTTGAGACAAGATGTAACCTATGGTTTTTGGTGGCCAGATCGGGACCGGGGGAAGGGTCCTGACCTCCTAAAATGGTTTTCCAGTGCAAGTCAGATTGCTCCTAGCCTGCGACTGGCTCTCCAGATATGTTGAACTGTGACTTCCGTATTCCCTCGCCATTGACTATGCTGGCTACGGTGGATGGTATCTCTAGCCCAAAACATCTAGAAAGCCAAAGGGTGAAGACCCCTGCCCTAGTGCGAGAGCAGCGAGAGCAAAGTCATGTAACTTTCAAAACAGGTCGGTTTGCTCTGTGCTAATGAGTTCAACCAATTGCATACTTCAGGAATTTACAGTTTACTAATTTAGGAGTTCTGCCTTCAAATAGGCAGGCCCTAAAAAACACCTAAAACACTTGGGCAAGTGTCTCTCCCTGAACGTACATGCTTAGTCCCTGCTCTGCTGTCCCACCTATTGGGACACTCTAAACTTTTGGGGGTTTTCCCCCTTGTTTTCTAGGATCTATGTCTTCATTTCTGTGGCCACAGGGACTTCTAATGGAGCGACCCCGTTGCCTGTATTTACCTACGGTAGCCCATATGGCTCCCAGGACAGGGTGCTTTTTAAGCACTCCCACTTTGGCCTGTAGGGTTATTATACTATATTGCCCTAAACTTGTGTTGTGACGTGGGCTGGAAACAGCTGTAATTTAGTTTTGGCTCCACCAAGGGTGCACAGGATTTTACTGCATTAGTAGTCCAATGTACCCACCTGAATCTTGACATTTTTCCATGGTTCCCCTTAAATCCGTGGAGTTTTTGGCCAAAGACTAATTTTGTTTTAGTTCTGCGAACTTAGCCTATGTACCAAACTGTATTGGTAGACCTTGCCAGGTCATCTAGTATGGTCAGAAAAGGCCCATCCCCTTGTTATCACACAAGCAAAGGTTGTCCATTATCAATATATGTTATGGAACATAATGACTGGTCGGTCTATAAGTCTGCATTATGTTATGGTATTTTAAAAGCATTTATAGTGCTCCCATCACCACTGTAGTGCACATCACCACTGTAGTGCACATCACCACTGTAGTTGTTTTACGGCACTAAAGCCTGTCTGTGACGGAGGCCAACGATGCCCATAAAACTGTTCAGTTGATTCAAAATGGTCCTTTTCTTGGAATCAGTCAAGTGCTGAGTCAATGTTGGGTTTATGTGGACCCTCCAATGCATTCCAACAATAGCGGAGTGCCACAGCAGCCGTGTGCCCAGTGTATGGAAAGCACAGCTGTACCCAAATGCTAGAAGCGTCTTCCAGAGGGCACGTTTTATGCCTGGCTAGTAAGTTGCCACTTGGAGTTTGCACCCCTGGTTCTACCTACCTGGTGTAGCAGCATTGTAACATGTTCCCGTCATTGCCTGAGCAGTAATGGCAAGGTGTCCCTCCCTCTCGCATGCCTTTATGCCCCGGAAGAGCCCCGGGTTGCAATGACATAGACACACTATATCAATCCCCCATCCCTGCGGTCTATCGAAGACCCAGCAAGGGTTTGTCCTTCGTCCTCTGCCGCGAAGATTGACCGAACCAGTAAAAGTGCTAAATGAAAATCTGAAAAAGGGAGCCAGGCGGAGGCTGCCCACTGTATCCAAAAATTCACCTCTAGATAAGGCTCCATCTTGGCTACTGACAGGTGTTCAGAGACACAGTGAAACGCAATGATAGCTTCACTCTTTTTGTCACATTAAAACTTCGGGCCCGATTCATGCAATTTTTTGCACGGTTCAAAGTGACTGCACTGCTGCAAAGTGATTTTGCACTTCCGACACAAACCGTGAGGCATGGAGCCGTGCAAACCGTATTTTTTGCAGTGCAAAGTCATTTCGTACTCCAAAAATGACTTTGTACTGACTTTGCACTGCAAAAATACACTTTGCACAGTTCCATGAATAAGAGTTTGTGTCGGAAGTGCAAAGGCACTTTTCAGCAGTGCAAAGGCACTTTGAACCGTGCAAAAAAATCCATGAATCGTGCCCTTCATATCTAGGTTATGTATGTTATGTTGCTCTGCTTTTATACTGCGCCAAATAACTACCGTACTTGTTTCAAAGCGCTTGATCCTTGTCTATGGTGTATTGTGCCCCCGCCCGGGCATAACCAGAGATTAGTCTGCTGGGAAGGTGCATGGGCAAGAGGGAGAGTAAAAGAGACAAAACGTGTACTCCAGTAAAACCCTTCCACGTGTACACTGAGGTGTTTGGAAAGACCACACTGACTCCTCTTCCCGCACCTTGTCCTTCTGTGCAGTGCATGGCGACTTATTGTGACATTTGCACCTTGAGTCTATTATGCGTCCTGCTCAGCTTGTTTCATGTCATAACCAAGTTATCCTTCAGACGCTGCGCCTTGCTAGCTATCTATTCTGCAACCAAAAAAACAACACATAGAGGCCATTTGTTTTGCACAATCTTCCTTGTAAGTGCTCACACATTGTTCTCCCTCACTTGCACATTCATTCACTCATTCATTCAATCTCAA
Organism: Ambystoma mexicanum; assembly: GCF_040938575.1. Lineage (NCBI taxonomy): Eukaryota > Metazoa > Chordata > Amphibia > Caudata > Ambystomatidae > Ambystoma > Ambystoma mexicanum. Next base: position 1,164,754,906 of record NC_090927.1, on the reverse strand, counting down.
TCACTTTCTCTCTCGTACATCCACTGAAACATTAACCCACTTATAAACTCACTCACTTGTACTTTTAGCAATCCTTAACTTATTCACGCATTCACCGACTCACAGAATCACACAATCACTCATTTACTCACGTGCACAGTCACTCAATCATTAATTTGCTCAGGGAGGCACTTGCTCATTCACTCAATTCAATGACATACTGGCATGCATGCATGCGGAAGTGTGTTCTGTAGTGTGCTGAATTGTTGCAATCTCTTGAGTGCTGGCCCTGTCTAACCATACCCGTTGTCCTTGTTTTGCAGATGAGCAGGAGGCGGTGCAAAAGAGAACCTTCACAAAATGGGTCAACTCTCACCTGGCCAAGGTAAGAGCAGCGGCTGGACAGATTTCCATCTGCCCTGTCCCCGTTTTTCGTTGGTGTCATCTGGCAAGTACTCAAAAAGGGGGCTTATAAATGTGTTTTAAACAATTCCTTCACCAATTCCTAGCAAATCTTTCTCCTTGGCTCCTCTAGCCCACACGCCTTCTTCCTCACCCTCCCTCAGGTCCCGATGCGAATGCTCGCCCGCGCGGGCGCACTGTAAGCAATCATTGAACCACCAAAATAAAGCCGAGCTTGTATAAATCAGACAGGAAATATCACTAATATAAATGAGTGCAATAACAACACCCAACGTTCTCATCACACTTCAGCAGCTACATCAATAAACTATGGCATGATTGAAATATATTTCCATATTTTAACATTCTACATTAAACAAATGGCAGTGGGTGTTCAAACTTACGCCACGAGACCAACCAAACAGAACAGAAATGCAAGACAAGATACATTGCAAATAGGGATTTAGATAGACACAAAGTATCCACCATTCAGCATCTAGTGCTATAATAACAAAAACTATCCTAGCAGAGCATGCAGTATAATACATGTGTGTATGTGCCTTGGTATGACATACAAGAGTTTCTCCTGAGCTAATTTGCAAAGTTCATGCAGCGAGCCCTCAATGAATGGTTCCTGTATTTGTTCTTGGGTTTTGTTGTGGTCAAGCCTAGCTACGAAACAACAGAGAACTACACTGGTAAGGGAGGTTAGAAGCATTGGTATTTGCTGGAAATTATAATTGTTGTAATTATAATTGTTTTTTTATAATGCGCTTAATACCAAAGAGGTTTGTAATTGTGGACCACCCGGGATTCAAACCTGTGTTGCTCTGCGTCGTCTTGTCTCCAAGATGAACGTGTTGCCACTGAGCTATACTACCGATGCCAATGTAGAATGGTGACAGGTTTAATTGTGGAGAGATTCAGGATTGTATGAGATTCAGGGAGAGGGTTAGGAGATGGTGGCCGACACATCCTGCTATGACTTCCACGCTCATGCAATCAGTTTTATGCGCTCTGTCAAAACCCACCCAGACTGGGTTAGGAATGGAATAAGGGACACTATGAAAAAGGAATCCAGGAAGTGGTGCAGGCTTTAGTTAACACTACCAGGGTGGCGGCATCAATTTTTTAGATCTTGGCCTTAGGAAGATATCAATGTTAGCTGAAAAGAAATCCATCGGGATATCACAGCTGGTAACCCCCGCCGCTGTCCTGGCTCATTGCTGGTCTGTCGCATCGAGTATGAGAGTGTCCCCCGGCTGTTGCTTACTGCAGTAATCACTTTTGATTTCTTTGGGTGTTATTTGACTGCACGCCAAAGGGTGTGCGTCATTTTTTTGTTTCTATTTAATATCTAAATCTTGGTAGAGTGGAAAATGGAGGGTGACCTGAAACCGTTCTCTTCCTCTCCAAACACCTCAAAGGGCCACCAGGGGCGTAAAGGGGCAGTGCTACCAAAAAACGCGTTTGCGGAAACAGTTGAGAGCGCCATAGGAACGCTACTTTTTCCATCAACCTTGCGTTTCGAGATCTCATTGCGCCGCTCTGCAGTTTAGTTAATGTAGGTGCAGACTTCTGCGTTTGCGAGCCTCTTGTGCCGAGATTCTGTGACGTTCCAGTCAAACAGCTCTTTTGTAAAAGTTGTTAATACGTCAAGTAGTTTAAAAGGGTTTGAAGGTAAAAACTTTCAAACTAGCAGTTTGGGAACAGTCAAAAGTGCTGAAATGTATTGCAAGCGGAATTGTCACCATCGGTTAGTCACCAACCAATCTGTTCTTTTTGGATGGGGGAGGGTGTGTGCTCCTGTGGGAAAAGGGACAGTGTTAGGACGTGGTTTCCATGGTAACAATGTGGCAGTTGGTAAGGTGATATATTTCTCATAGAATTGCTCAGTTAATTACACAGTTTAATAAGAGATGACATGATATCTGTGCACTTAATCTGGAGGGCCCCCTATGTCCAAAGAGAGGCTTGGATACAGACACAGCAAGCTGACAGGAGGCACCGGTAGAACCTTACGCGGCTATGCTGGCGCAATATAAATCCGACATAACAGCAAAGAATCCCCTTGGGTTACTGAGAAAGACACCTCATCTATAAAACAGCAGTACCTGGACTGGCAACCAGTCAAACGTGAAAATAAATCAATTACAGTACCCATGGAACCATGGAAAAAATCAATCCTAATCTATAGAGCCGACGACCTCCTTATCATGAGAAATCCCTAGGATAAGTGTTATGACCCACAGGACGCGCCCCTTTTGGTCTTCCTGGTCCTTATCGCAACGGGCCTTGCATTCCCTGACACTCCCAACATGGCCGTCCAGCATGACACGCCTTCCGTGGTCTATACTTTGGATGTAATGTATTCTACTAATAGACCGCACCCCCGCGGCTCAGCGCGTCTCAATGCTATTGCCAAGTAGCGATCAGACGTGTGCTCCGTAGTTCGCTGTATTGCTTTCCTGGTTCCTAGCTTTTCTACTTCCATTCCTTGCCCCTTTCCCTTTCCTCTTGCTTCCTGGACTCGTGCGCTATCAGCACTTCTTCTTCGTTTCCCGGATCCCCGGATTGCTGCGTCCCAGAATCTTAAAGGCACGCCGGAGTCGGAAGAGACTCGCTCAGCCTTATTCAAGTCCAGGTCTGTCCGCAAGAAGACACCGCCCACAGAGTCTTGCAAGGGTCGGTTTCAGGTGAGAAGGGGGGAACTCCGTGACAGTTTGAGACGCCTACTGACCACACTCTAAGTCGACATGGAAGCAGCCGCCCAGGACCTGATGTGAGGTATGCAAGAATTAACCACCGAGATGCAGAATTTAAAGGCGGAAAACGCTGCTCTCAAGCAATTAGTTCTATCCCGTGATTCAGCCGCAAAAGAAAGTGTGTTACTGGGCGGCATTGTTGACAAATACAATGGGTCGGCAAAAACCCTTCGTGGATTCCTGGATTCATGTTTGGTTCACTTTACATTTAAGCCCTATTACTTTTCCATTTCCAGGGCTAAGGTGGGTTTCATAATCTCTCACCTTTCCGGAAATGGTTTAACCTGGGCTACACCCCTAGTTAACTCTGGTGACGCTCTCCTAGATGACTACGATGGTTTCATACGGGCCCTAAAGTCCATGTTTGATCGCCCAGAGCAGGTCTTTACTGCCCAGGAACGCCTCTTAGACTTTCAGCAGGGATCCCAGGATGTGCTCACGTATGTAACCCAATTCAAGCAATTGGTCAAGGGAGCTGATTTATCTTTTTACCCTTTTCAGGAGAGGACTAAATGAGGAGATTAAAGATGAGTTAGCCAGAGTGGCCCGACCAAACTCATTCCAGGCTCTTATGGACCTTGCCATGCAAATAGACTTTCGCATCCAGGAAAGGAAGGCAGAGAAGAAAAAATCTAGAGGAAACCCTCCGAAGGTGTCCTTTGAGAGTACCTCCAAATCTGACACAAACCCAGGATCAGTCACCGAACCTGAACCCATGCAGATAGGAGCCTTCCGTGGACCCATATCCCCGCAAGAAAGGATGAGAAGGATTAATACGGGGTTGTGCATGCATTGTGCCTCAGACAAACACTTGGTCAGAGAATGCCCTCTGGCCCCTCATCGGCGTTCGGGAAATGCCAACTCCCGATCCTATATGGAGCAGGGCTTCGGGAGAGAGATGTTTGCTCCACATCAATTCCATCCTTGAACTCGCCTGGACAAAACAATCTAGTGATACTACAGGCCTTCCTATCAACCTCCGGGAATAAGACCTATCCTGTTTTGGCCTTGGTAGACTGCTGGGCTATGGGAATATTCATTGATCAAGATTGGGTTTTTAGTCACCACATCCCATACGAAACACGAAGCATCATGCAGCCGGTGGAAGCGATCGATGGAAGACCCCTCACTTCGGGGCCCATAAGCCTGCAGACCAAAGAGATCCAGCTTTCAATTAACCACCACCAAGAGCGGATTCGAATCGACATTATTAAGTCAGCTCATTACCCCATGCCCTAGTTACAGAAACACAATCCGTATATCAATTGGACAGCAGGATCACTATTCCTCAGCTCAGAGTTTTGTATGTCTCACTGTCTAATCCTGGATCCCTCCTTGACCCCTTCCAAATAACCACCAATAGACCATCAAGCACCTCTCATGGTTTCCAATATCGTGCAGGTTCCTAAGGCCTATCAGGGATTTGTTGATGTGTTCTCAACTGCCATAGTCCAGGCCTTACCCCCTCACAGGACTAAAGACTGCGCCATAGACACGGATCCCTCAGCAGTGATTCCCTTTGGCAGGATGTTCATCCTTTCCAAACCTGAGAAAAAGGCCCTCCGAGAATACTTGAATACCAACCTTGAGAATGGCACCATAAGACCTTCAAAATCTCCAGCCGGAGCTTCATTGTTCTTTGTTCCTAAGAAGGACACTAAGGAACTCAGACCCTGCGTCGATTATCGTGGATTAAATCAATGCACCCTCAAGGAACGGTACCCTTTACCCTTAATCTCGGATATCCTGGAAGCGGTCAGAGGCGCTGGGATTTTCACGTAACTGGACCTCCGGGGTGCCTATCATTTGATTCGTATCCGGGAAGGAGACGAATGGAAAACAGCATTCAGAACACCCTTTGGTCACTTTGAATATCTGGTCATGCCCTTTGGATTAGCTAATGCCCCAGCAGTCTTTCAATGTTTTATGGACCGGTTGTTCTCTGACATGCTATTCCTCTTTGTCATCGTCTACCTGGATGACATTTTGATCTACTCAAAGGACCTTCTAAAACATGAAGAACATGTAAAGGCAGTACTACAACAACTCCGTGAACATAAACTCTTGGCCCCACACGAGAAATGTCTGTTTCACGTTGCTTCTGTTCATTACCTAGGATTTATCCTTACTCCAGAGAGAATTGGCATGCACCCTTCAAAGGTAAAGGCTATATTATCCTGGCCTGCTCCCACAGCCGTCAAACAAGTTCAATCCTTCCTGGGGCTTGCCAAATTCTACCAGAAGTTTATACCCACCTTTTCTGAGATTGTTCAACCGATTGTTGCTCTCCTGAAGAAAGACACCCCCTTTGTCTGGTCTATTCCGCAAGATAAGGCATTACAACTTTTGAAGACAAGATTTACTCAAGCCCCCATTCTGGCCCAACCCAACATTGATCGACCATTCCTTGTGGAAACGGATGCCTCTAACTACGCCATTGGAGCAGTGTTGAAGCAAGAATTTGAGGATAAACTAGAACACCCCATTGCTTACCTTTCACAAACCCTGACTCCCAGTGAGACACACTACTCCCTCCTGGAAAAATAACTTTTAGCCATCCGCCAAGCCTTCACTGAGTGGCGACATCTACTCCTGGGAGCTAGATATCCAGTCCAGGTCCGCACGGACCACCAACATCTTCAAATTCTACAGTCATTAGAGTGTTGGAACAGTCGTCAAGCTCGTTGGGCCTTCTTCTTTGCCCAGTACCAGTTCCACATCACTCATGTTCCTGGATCACAAAACTTGATTGCTGACGCCTTATCTTGATGGCCTGACTATGAAACTACCGAAGATAAGGCCTATCCTAAGATGTTTCCCCACACGATTTCTGTAGCTCAAGCAGTCAATCTCCTGGAAGAAATCCGAGTACAAACCCAATCCTCTGAACTCTGGAAGAATATTTCAAGAAAGAATCAATGGAACCTGAGAGTCAAGGAAGGATATGTGTTCAAGGACAATGCTCTGCTCATTCCTACACAAAAATTACAACAAAGAATAATAAACCTCTGTCATGATACCCTTCACTCCGGACATCGTGGCATCACCAACACCCTCCACCTCATACAAAGACAATTTTGGTGGCCTAAAATGAAGACTGATGTACAACTATACGTCCGAGCCTGTGCAATCTGGAGTCAGAATAAACATGACAACAAGAGGCTGGCGGGTCTTCTGCTACAACCCGCACTGCCAACAAGGCCATGGGAAATTATTGCTACAGACTTCATTGTGGAATTACCACCTTCCAGGGGGTACACCACCATCATGGTCACCATTGACTTGTTCACTCATATGGCTCATTCACACCCCTCAGTAAGCTACCATCCTCATCTGAACTGGCTGGAATCTTCCTGGAGCACATATTCCGCCTTCATGGACTTCCTTCCAAGATAATTTCTGATCGAGGACCTCAATACGTCTCACAATTGTGGAAATACCTCTGTCAAATATTAGGAATCCAACGCGCCCTTTCATCAGGTTATCACCCTCAAACCAACGGGGCCACAGAACGTGCTAATCAGACTCTGGAACAATATCTTCGATGTTTTGCCACTAAGGTTCAAGATGACTGGTCGCTCCTGATACCCCTGGCTGAATTCACCTATAACAATTCTGATCATTCAGCAGTTAAGACCAGTCCCTTTTATTGCAGCCAAGGCTTCCATCCATCAGTTCTGCCCTCTGTTCTTCAACAACCCACACCGGTACCTACTGTCGACTCCTGGATTGAAACACTCATCAACATACATAAGGAGACGAAAGAGCACTTAGAGAAGGCCAGAACACAGACCAAGAGATATGCGGATTCCAAAAGAAGACCCAGGCCTTCTTATTCAGTTGGAGATCAAGTCTGGTTGTCCTCGAAATTACTATCCCAACATCTACGGCCAAACAAATTGGCCCCCCGGTATTATGGTCCGTTTTCCATCAAGGAAATTATAAACCCAGTCTCATACCGGCTCAAGCTACCAGAATCCTGGAAAAAGATTCACCCAGTTTTTCACACCTCATTATTCAAACCTTACATTCAATCCTCCTGGAAATCCTGCAGACCCACTCCTGTGGTGGTGGACAATCAACTGGAATATGAAGTGTCCCGGATATGCGACTCCAGGTATAAACGGGGTCAGCTTCAATACCTGGTTGAATGGAAAGGATATCCCCCCCAGTGAAAGAACTTGGGAACCACTTTCTAATCTGAATACCCCTCAACTGCTCAGAAGATACCACCTCATACACCCAGGCAAACCTGGAGGAACAGGTTTTCGGAGGAGGCATGCTGTCATGACCCACAGGACGTGCCCCTTTTGGTCTTCCTGGTCCTTATCGCAACGGGCCTTGCATTCCCTGACACTCCCAACATGGCCGTCCAGCGTGACACGCCTTCCGCGGTCTATACGTTGGACGTAATGTATTCTACTAATAGACCGCACCCCCGCGGCTCCGCGCGTCTCAATGCTATTGCCAAGTAGCGATCAGACGTGTGCTCCGTAGTTCGCTGTATTGCTTTCCTGGTTCCTAGCTTTTCTACTTCCATTCCTTGCCCCTTTCCCTTTCCTCTTGCTTCCTGGACTCGTGCGCTATCAGCACGTCTTCTTCGTTTCCCGGATCGCTGCATCCAGGAATCTTAAAGGCACGCTGGAGTCGGAAGAGACTCGCTCAGCCTTATTCAAGTCCAGGTCTGTCCGCAAGAAGACACCGCCCACGGAGTCCAGCAAGGATTGGTCTCAGGTGAGAAGGGGGGAACTCCGTGACAATAAGTTGTAATCAAACTCCAGATGGCATGGCTGTGTATTTAATCATTTATTTATGTCTCATTATATAGAATTTGTATCCAAAGTGCTTAACTTGTACCTTACCTGTGAAACAAAGTGTTGCCGTCAGTTCCAAACTTTATGGAAAAACGGAAATTCATTCCAATTTATTTAAAGAAAATTCAAGAGAAAGTCAAATATTCATTGTATATGAGCAGATGCGGTGGATCGAGATACAGTGATGGAGGAGATTTTCAGAATGCCAGAATCACAGGGCAAGAGATCAAAACAGAGAGAAAGTAGATAAAGAAGAAGGACTAATTAGTTCAAAGGACGGCAGAATCCTCAAGGCTCAAGAAGACGCGAAGGGCAGTAGAAAGTAGGGGTGACATATTAATACAGTTAAACAGTTCGGCAATTGTTGTCCAAGCCCAGTTTATTTTTTATTCATGATTGATTTCGTGTTTAATGCCAGACTCCTCACTCAAGCTTCTAATCGCCGGACCGGCAGTTGAAGCCATGTCGCACGCCATTGTCTTATTCCCAGAGAGGGACGCTACAATGTATCTTTAGTGGGTCAGAGCCCCAGTATGCCTGTGGAACACTGAAGAGTGATGGAATATTTGGAATGAATGATAACCACGCGTTGCTCAAACCCATTGTTTCCAGCAAGCTGTACCATTACATAAGGTCAACAATGATATGAAAACCAGACTTTGTTCCACCCAAAAGGGGCAGTCCAGCCAAAAGTACTAGCTCACATCCCCTCTCTATGACCGGAAGCAACCCGGGACATGTTTCGGCTTATTCGGGCATCATCAGTAAACATGCAATGCTTGCCTTACATTACATGTTCTATGGGCAATACTAGTTCCATCTGCAAGGCCGACCTTGAGGGTTTCCACGCGGTTAATTTTTTAAGCTGGTCTGGGCTAGCACCTTACTTGTATAAGCAAGAAAGCACCTCACCAGAGAGTATGGGGGCCTCCTCAAAGAATATATTATTGCTAGATCTTCTTATTGTATCTACATTTCTTTCCTTCTTTCTTTTTTTTTCTTTTTTTTCTCTCTCTCCTCTTTCTACTTCTCAATTGAATTGCTAAATATTATAATTTCGTGTATCACTGAGTCATAAAAATGAAAAGTTTGTAACAAACTAAATCATTTTAATAAAAAAATAAAATAAAAAAAGTATTGCTCTTACCCATGAAATAGCAGGAGAAATCTTTTTGGAAATTCCAAACAGAGCATATTGATTGTTTATTCATACATGCAATCCACGTACATTCGGTATGGAGTCATAAAGTTGACATCAAAAAGATAGGCCAGGTTAAAAAATAGACTTTTTTAGGTCGACGTGCAATGAGATCGACCTTATCTTTTGAATTAAAAAAGACAGGAAGTTAGAGCGGTAAAAAGGTGAAAGGATACGCTCGGAGGGATGTGCGCAGGTGCTAGACTGCTGATTTAGAAGGCAGTATATTAGCAGGAATAGGTCTAATATCCAAACCCCATTTACAGTGCTGCTTGCTACTGGTTCGTAGGTGAGTGGGGGATTAGGGGTGGGAGGGGCAATGCAAAAGCAAGCCTTCCCGAGCAGTACAGACACTGAATATACTGAACCGGAAGGGTAAGCCAGTGCGCAATGTCCCTTGAGGTAAAAGGCAGCAGCAGCCAGAAAACCTCTCAGCTGGTCCGGGACTGCAGAACGCTGGCATCCAGATGATCGGGTGTAAACAGAGAGCAGGGGAATCTGGTATTGAACTGAAAACAGGAACTAAATAAAGAAACAAGAGCAAGGTGTTGCTGCACGTTTCTCCCTTTTCTCCAGCATCTGGGCGCGCAGTGCACAACGCCCTCCTGGAAAAAGACTAGACTGTAACAGAGCTGTGATGGAATAATGGTGCATCCCAAACGCCACTGTTTACATAGGGACCAAGAGCCGGCCCTCAGGGATGTCAATGGAATCCTGACAGCGGGAATGGTAGGGAGGCCTGCTGGTTTAACCACCATTTTAAAAAGATGGCTTTCAGTTAAAAAATAGGTCCCGTTGACCTTTGCTGTAAATCGACCTTAAAATGCACATCTTTTGACTTTCTTGTAGGTTTACTGACGCCTAAACAAATGAGTAGTTGTTTTTATCAAATGTAAAGCTTTACAAATACCTGTTCATATCAGAAAAGCGCAAATCACAATCAAACAAGACACTCACTGTTACGTTGGGATAATGTTATGTGGGGTTAAACCTGCACTATTTACTTTTCCTGTAGCAAGGTATATAGTTTACTTCTGATTTAATATCACATTTCAGGTATCAAAAATGATCGTAATCAAATTAAATCAATGCCCACCATTTGTACTGACTCCTGCGCTGCAGGGTTTTCTTAGAAGAGAAGTGTTGCTATAAAGTACAGCCTAAACAGAACAGAGGCACAAAAATGATCAAAGACCAAGCAGGCGTAGGCACAAAACCCCAACAGTTCCCACATTTTCAGGACGGACTTTGGATTCCGCTTGGAAAGAGTAGGACCGTCTCTTTTCCAAATGGAAGAGGCATGTCATGTGAAGGGTCGGCCCCCAAAGCAAACACGTTTAAATGTAGGCACCGCCAGGCCGGCAGCTGCTGAAAGGTGGGCAAGAGGGGAAGAATTGATAAGAGAAGAGGCAGAGGCATAGACAGGGTAGGGCCTGAGCGGGCAAGGCCCACCCACAATCTGTAAATGCCCTCTCAGCAGAGCTGTGGGCATTTGCAGATGTTAATGTCGCTGCGGCGGGCCCACTACATTACCATCAGGCCCCACTTGTTAGACAATCCTGGCTACGCCTCTGAGAAGAGGTTACATAGAAAGAGTGCAGGACCACCGTGAAGTTTTTTGTGGCCCGGGTCACAATGAATGTGTGCCCCCACGAATCAAAGGCATTGAGGGATCAAAGACTCTCTATAGCCTCTGCCCTCTGTCTCCCTTCATCCCAGTCACATGCTGCAATGATCAAAAGAAGCATGGACCTGGCCCTGCCTTGCATTCACCTCACCCCATTGGTCAAGGGTGGAATCACAATAACAAGCTAGTGGTATTCGAAGGTCAACATTGGCGGCACACAATGAGGGTATGATATGAAATGGCATTTATTTATTTATTTATAACGCGCCTATACAAGTGTTTCAAGGCGCGACGAGGCAAGGGACGGGAAACAGAGGGAGGACCGAGACAGCGATCTTACTAGGCCAAGTGACATGGAGATTGCGCAAGTGCAGGGTACCTCTGTGCAGGACACATTTTCACCATAGCAGCCTTTAGAAGGTGTACAGGCTAGAGTAGTGATGCAGGACACAGAACGGTAGCCGTATGAAACATGTACACCTACCCCAGCCTAAATACAGAAATAAGATTAAACATCACGGGGAAGCTATACAGGATGTAGCATAAACATAGGGCAAGGATTGAAAACTACGAGCAAAACACAGAGACCTATCGTAAATGCAGATACAAAATGAGCGGCCTCACAGAACATAGAAGCATAATACATGGATGCAGGAGAGAGAGGTTGGAAGCAACAAGGAGGGTACACATACCAGGCAGGGACAGATGACACTGATTAAAAGTTACTAGGAAGATGCACATGTTCAAACACAGAATTCAATTAGAAGATGGACATGGTTTTCCGGTGGAGTTGTAATGAGGGTGCCAAGAACCAAATGATTTTGCGGTATACAATATATGCATACTCCCTATTTTTATACATGAAGCAACACCGAGGTGACACTGCAGCCAGTTTAAACATGTGTGAGACTCTTTTGAAAATGTTACCCAGAGAACTAAATCACCCAATAAATGTACTGAAGTACAGCAGGAACACCGTGAACAAGTACCTAAAATGTGTATTGCAAATGCACTTCATACTTTACAGCGCTTTATCAAGACCAAGGCACTGTAGAGCGTGAGGCGCGTTGATCATAAACATTTATGCTGCCTGTTCACTGCGTTGCATCTGCACTTTGGCACAGTGAAAAAAAGCTTGATTTAGGCCTGTGGCATTTTGTCGTCGCATGTCTAGGGTTTGCTTCCACTAAGGCAATCTTTTCAACCAAGACAACACAGTACTACAATGAGATAAAATCTGCCCAGGATCACAGTTTTATTCAATATGAGTCTCAACACTGTGGTTCCAATGTCGCCAAATGGGCTACCTAAGCACCTCCCACAACCTATGCATTATGCTCCTCATTCAAGGTGGTACATAAAATGCCATGCTGGACCTTTCTTCCCATGGCCCAAACCCTAGACCTGCTCCTGACTGATGCTGTAGTAGTGCATATAACCAGCACTTTCTGATTCAGATACTTTGTTTTGAAGCACAATAGGCATTACTTTCAACACAGCTTATGTACTCAAGTTCATCAACCGTGGAGGGAGGAATGGATGTGTTGCCCAATGCCAGGATTTGGTACATGATCTAGCAAATTAGCGTAGATCTGTGTAACAAGTGCTTAACACGCTGAGCTATCTTCCTAACCATTGTGGCTCTCACCTATCCTATCAATATGTATTTCATCTTCTATTATTATACTCAATCGATATATATTCCCCAAAGAAAGGTGAAAACAGTACACAAGTTGTGCTTTAGTGAACATACAAACTGTATATACCACTGTGAACACACAGTGCATTACACTGCAGGGGTCTGCAACCTTTTGCTCTCCAGATGTTTTTGACTACAGCCCCCATCAGCCAAGACCAGCATAGTCAATAATATGGGATCATGGAATTCATAGTCCAAAACAGATGCCAAGCTGCAGGTTGCAGACCCCTGCAGAATAGTATTATTGGTCATATCAGAACTTACTTGTGGGCAACACTCGGGCAGCAGGCACAGTGCCTCAGCAGCACACTAGACTAAAATATCATGACACGTTTGTAGAGGAGCAGATGTGTACGTCACTGACAGACTCCGCCCCCTCACCTCTGTCGTACTGGAACAGCAGTAGAAGAGCCCTATGTGTGTCACCAGGAATTGTCCCAATACTGCATCGAGTATATGAGAGACAATATGCACTCAGACAACCGTATCGAATGTACCTTGGAACTAAAGGGTAGTAGGAGATTTGCAGGAACCACTAAGCTTTGAAGAGCTGTAAAGAAAATCTGACAGCTGCAAAGTGACATCATGAAGCAAAGACATGATGACGCACTGAAACAAAATGCAAAAACGTAAAGAATGAATATATAACTGAAGTAACAAGAGAAACATGTAACTAACCATAAAGAAATCATGTGCATCAAAGAAATAAGTGGGGAGAGATGAAGTGAATGTACATATGCAGAAACGCAAGATAGATAAGACATTTAGAAACTTGCTGCAGAAGAAAACATAACGCAACTAAAGCAGCCATGAGAAAAAGATGGACAGCAGGCTCATGTTGAAATCAATCAAGCTACCTCAGAGACAGACCAGGACTGCAGAGACAGGAGACGCTGGAAAAACAGCTATGTGTAAGGAATAAAGAGGAGTCTATTGGCCTGGAACTAATGATGCCACATCCAGAAATAATTGTGAGGCACAAATGGAGTCCAGAGGATAAGCTATAAACATAAAACATATTTCTCTTAGATTAAGCAAAGAAGAAAACATATGCAAGTATTGGATACTCTAAGATGCAGAAAGCCTTTATGAGGTAGAGCAACCAAGTCTCCAGAGTCCAAGAGGAGTAATGACACCCATCCTAATTGAATTAAATAGCACTAAATAAAAGGTTGAAATTGACAACATTGTGGTCTCATCCCACATGATTCAGAAGTAGAAAACAAAGGGCTATTCATTAAGCTCCAGATGAAGATAATGGTGTTACCTACACTCCCTTGAATGTCCCATAGCAGAAAACAGACGGCAAGGTCAACTACAAAGAAGAAGCCTTGATTTAAGGCCTGACCGATGAGAGATGATGGACTAATTGGACAATTGGATATGAGTCTGATGTTGTTCTCTACACCTGAGTTTCGTTTAGTCTACACGTTGATAATGAGCCGAAAGTCCGAGGTTGGGAGAGAATGCTAAGCCAATCATAGGGGTCTATGTAGCAAAATGCTATACAGTGTTGCACATACCAACCCGCTGCTGTTATTATGCTATAATCTGTATTATACACATTTAGAGGTGGTTCAAGGTGTCTAGCAGATAAGGACAAGAAATACAAAAGCTGTAAAGCAATGAGTTAGTAGACTATAGTCTTAAGTTAGTGATCATGGTATCTAAGATATCCAAAAATTCTTCCTTAAAACAAAGAAAGATATTCTAAGGGAATAAGAAAGCTAATGTTATGAATAATTTCAATGGTTTATTTGAAAGAAAAAAAGAAAACATTATTTTTCAAAAAAACATAGTAGTAAATAGACATACAATTATGGTAAAAGCAAAGTGCATATAAAGATTGGAGCACAAGAATTTAAACAGTTAGGTGAAACACAAACAGAGTGTTAAGTACATATAAGCAACGATATAAATTAACAAGTTTGTCAAAATTGAACAAAAAATGAAACACAAGCCAAATGAAAAATAAATAAATACATTTGTGCAAAAGTGTAGATTCACTTCACAGGTCTGCCTACGTAAACTTGTCACATTTATTCATGTCAAAAAGAACGGTCTCAAAATGATGTTGCTTCAAAATGGTTGGGGTTCCAACAAAGAGAGACCTAGTTACGTTTCGGCGTGCCACCTGTAGGGCCGTTGATCTAAAAAAACCGCCTTCCTCGGGGCAAAGTAAGCAGTAATAGTCCCTGCAGGGAAGCAGACAAACGAAAGATACTAAATATCCAATAACATAAAGCTTTCTTTGTAATTCTCAGTTGGCTACCTTAAGTTGACAAGGTGCCTAAAAAATATCTTCAATGGGTTTTAACATGACTACTAATTAGTTTTGTCCAGAAAAAGAACCTTACCCAAATCAATGTGGGGGCAGCGGGGGGGATCTTCTAGACAAAGTTTCCTTTTTTATTTTTCATTTGGCTTGCCCAGATGCAAGGTTTATTCCAGAGGGGACTCCACCATCTTGGATGTTGCTAAGGCTCCCCAAACATCCTGCCCCTCACCGCATCCGGCAGACAAAGCACTCTGGCTATCACACTAGAAGGCAAAGGACACTTGTTACAGTAGCAGCCTGGATTGGACCCCTAACACCAGGCTTGCTTTGGACCAATTGGCGATAACAATATGCCTTCATGCAACAGGTGCACGACAAGCATGCTCTAAAGTGCATTCCACTAGGAAGTGGGATTCGCTTGGATCCGTGCTTATCATTTCCTTTCCACCCGGAGTCCCTAACTGGACCGGCCTGGTTAACAAAGGTGTATTTGCCACACGCAAATGCATTCGCTTTTCGCATTGTTTTTTTTGGTAATCAGAGCCTTGCAGTGTGCGTCTTTTCTGTGCATCTGCCTATCGGCATTGCATGCATTTGTTTTAAGAATAAAAAACGTATTTGTTGATTTTTAAACATAGACTGCATTTTTTTGATCAAATGGGGTGAAAGGTCAAACGTTGCCAAATAGTGTTATTGCAGTGGTGTAATTGCAAACGTGCATCTGTTGTGGGACCGTTGCAGTAGAGCACGCAGATAGCTACTGGGACAGGGTGCAGTGTCCATTGAAGCTGCAGGGACAACAACATGGTCCCAAATAAAAGCAGAAGACAAACTGTATTATGTTGAAAGCCAGAAAGTCCCAAAGAACGGAAGCAAGGTGTGCAGGCACACAGCGACCAAAAGGCCATGGGCCCGGGGAGGGCAGTTGGCAGGGAGAGACCCAGAGATTGTGTAACCGAGGAAGACCAAGGGGGAGAGTGGAGCATGAAAGAAGAGGGCCGAGACAGCAAGCCTGGTGGGGGAGGGTGGACAAGAGACAGCCAGCAAGAGGCAGGGCCCTGATGAGGCGCAGGGCAAGCAAGAGGAGGAGAGAGTTAGGGGGCTTTGTGGGAAGAGGGTGTTGTGTTGGAGAATGAAAATGACGGGGAGCAGGCCTGTGAATGGCCCAAGAGACTATGCCTAGGGCGAGAAGGTACACACAGACTGCAAGCAGGTCAGCGAAAAGTGGTGACAAAGACAGGGAGCGGGACCTACCAGAACAAACAGGTGTGGTGCATGAAACAGAGAATGGTTAGAGAACAGCTGTGGGCTGGGGTAAACACAAAGACGGCATTACAGAACCTTTGCACCAGGGCAATTACAATTAGCCCTAGGGCCAACATTTCCATACTTGCCAACATTCTGTGACCAAAAAGATGTAGGATTTTTCAAGTTTCAAAAATAATACTTTGCATACCAATGACATCACAGGAAAATACAAAACATACATTGTTGTCACCACTGGAGTATTCTAAAATGCACAACCCATCAAACAGCCCAACATGGAAAGATGTTCAAATGTTTAAAATGTATAATTCTGAATGGTAAGCTAACACTAATTCAATTACCTAACTTCACAGAAGGTGATCACACAGAGCTGGTAGGCAACGTTTGCCACTGCTCTGTAGCAGCAGCCTGGGCAATGAATATGTATTCCTGCAGTGCAGGTTGAACACTGAACAACATGGAGACTGATAACCCCCCTCAGTCTGATATACAGATGCTGTGTGATGGTGGTATGCTCTGTCACTTGACTTCACTGGTGGTTCACCTAACGCCTGTCCCAGACAGAGTGCAGGGTGGAGTCATGTAGCTACCCGGTCACTGTATTGGTCTGAGCCCATCACTCAAAGTAATCACTTACCCGCCCACCACACAGACTAACTAATGTGTTGCATGCGTTGTCCTGGCCAGTCTCGAGCAGCCTGCCTTAGGGTCACATAAATGACCTGCCACTGTAAACAGCTCCTATACTTTTATTTTAAAAAGAAACCGTTCTGGAATGGTTTTGTGTAGGAAGAAGTTGAAACTTGCACTTACAGTGCACTGCACTGAACGTTCCCTTAAACAGCAGGTGCAAGTGTTTGGGGGTGTATTGTGTGTGGCAGGGCACGTGGAGATGGTGTTTGTGGGAAGGGGGTGCAGGCCAGCAGGGAACATAGTTGCACTACTTCTTTTCGTACACTTCGACCACTGAGTAGGGTCTGTCACCCTAATCTGAAGGTGGTAGGACTGCTTAAAAAGCAGTAGCCTACTGCCTAAATCCGTAGGGTTGGCAAGTATGCATTTCTGCGGTTCAAAATAAACATATCGTTTCTGCGCATTTTTGCACCAGGGCAGACATTGTCCAGGTGCAAGCACGCATTGCAAGAATGTGTTTTTCCCTGCCCTGGTGCTAACTGCACCTGCACCGGCGGTGCACGTTTCTGTGATACCTCGCCAGGAGTTTGGCATGGGAGTAGAGCAACAGAGCGAGGAGTGAACCAATAGAGAAAGATGGACAGACATGGCAAGCAAGCAGGCCTCGAGGGGAACAGAAATAGGCTTTGAATCTAATGGTTTGCAGCTAATCATCTGTCAAGGCTTCCAAAACAAGGAGGGCATTGATCCAGAGGGCTCCATGAGCACATTCTAACACGAGAAAAAAAAGGAAAATGGCTTTAAAGTAGAATACAGGCAGAATGGGGTGGCACCAGGGAACAGGAGTGACGTGGGGAGGAGGCGAGACAACAATGGCGAGTGGTGTGGGGAGGGTCAAAGGGTGTTCAGTTAAAGGATCGAATACAAAAGGTTTGAATGCAAAAGGTGAGAGTCAATAGGATCGAAAACAAAAGGTTCAATTTTTTTTTTATTATATTTTTTTGCGGGTTTCCGTATAGGTAAAAAAAGTGTTTTTTGCCACAAAAACGGGGGTTGGAGGGAACCCAAAGAAAAAACATAATTATTTTTTTTTTTAAACGGTCCTTTTAATTCGAAACTATTGTATTCCGAACCTTTTGATTCGAACCTTTGACCTATAACCATGTCAAAGACAAGAAGAGTGGTCAGAGAAGGAAACTGCTCAGGGATGGGGCAGTGGCCTTAAGAGCGAAGTGGGGAGGACCACGGAAACTGTAAGCATGGATGGACAGAGAGGTAAGGCAGAGAACCTACCTGCGTAAAGCGGGTCAGCGGTCGGTGCCGCATATGTAAGAGGCCAGATATCGTGGCAAGGGTTGCTGCAAGAGTAAAAGACAGTACCTGTGTGAACACAGATCATTTTAATTTGGGCGATGGCAATAAACTGCATAAAGCAGAATACAGATTTTAGCATGAGTAAATAGAGAGCAGGCGTTTAGCGGGGGCGAGGGAGCACACGGATTGGAAAAAGGTTGGAGAGACCCGCCAGACAAGGTGCACTCAAGACCTGAGAGGGAGGGGAAGAGGAACACAGAGAGCAGGAAGGGACACGCCATGAGGTGGTAGTGGGAAGGGATATATGGTCTAGGGCTCCAGAGGACAGGCAACACACTTGTGAATACCTGGCCTGCAAAGACAATGGAAAGGACTTACATTGCACCTGGTGACATAAACAGGTGTCAGCAAATGGGAGGGGAACATCTTTGGTATTGGTAAGTCGTATTAATAAACTCTTCATCACACCCGCCTGGCAACTCGCTGGGGACAAGGGTGATGTGTGTTACATGTGATTGTGTTGGTAATCTCTCATCTAGATCAAGGTGTGAGAAAGTATCGGGGCACGAAAGGCATGGGGGTACAACTGGGTTCTATTGTATAACCAACCCGGGGTGAAGATGGGGCATGGGGGGTGAACAGGCAGGAATGAATATGGAGGACAAGCAAGCGCAGAACTGATGAGGATCAGCCACTCCTCATTCCTCTTCTCCTGCAGATCAGCAGCCCTTTGGTCACACCTTGGTATTCCAAAAACAATGTTATAATCTTTATATACACTATTATTCATTTTGTGGCTGTATTTCTTTTTGTGTCCCAAGGCTAGACCTCTGATATTTACAATGTGATAAGTCGGCATAATATGCAGCTGTGGCTTTAAATCCTGCATTCACCATGAGGTGATGACCCGAGGTGAACCTTAGGGAAGCCACACAGGAGACACACCAATGATTGTTATGGATAAGCCCTGTATAGGTAAAACATTGTCATATGACTTTCAGCATCTTAAGATCCGGATATTGACTTGTGCTTGAAGGGCTTCTGTCCCATCGCTGTGTGAGATTGGCTTCTCATTTTTATAAGTCTTGGGCCGGAGGTTGATGATTTAATTGAAGGCATCACTTTGCTATTCTTAGCCCCGTAGCACAGGGGGACTGGTCACTGAGAAATACATAACGTTACCCAGCCGCATCCAAGCTCAATTAATGTCCCCAGGCTGCAGCAGTAGTTGTTTCTGCTCCCGGCCTAATTAGTTATCGAAGATTAAATATGGAACTGAATAGCCATAAAGGACTTGCAGATCCATCCGCATACAGATGCAATTATCTCACAAGATGCTGCGCAGAACGTCTAAGTCTCCTTGTAAAATATAGGTTTTTGCTCACAGGTCTGTTTTTTAAAAAGATGTCTTCATATTACATTTACAGTTAAGTTTGGTGATTGTTGCATTTAATTGTTTATCTTGGCCAAGTAATATTTACTTTCTGGTACAAGGGACACAAAGATGACGTTATTATCAATTATTTTAATAAAAATTGCTTTGGGTAGGAATCATTCTAACTCTTTCTCACTGTCCACCCCACAGCCATTCACGCTGTGCTGTGGGACCACCCCCCATTTACACCCCCTCTGTCACAATGCACTTGTGGCATACTGATTGTCTCTCTGTGGTGTTGGTTGTGGTGAGTGACAGGGTGGACACCACAAATAACCACTCTGACCGGGATGTAAGTCCAAGGGTGTTCATTGACCTTCAATAGACCGACTGGAGGCTGAATTTGGGTGTTCTCTGGTCAAGGGGTTTTGGGTGCTATGGCTGTCCCTCTCTGGCTCGACTTCCCCCGTCTTTCCCTCCTCGCTAGCCCAGGTGTCCATAACCAGGATGTTAGTTGTATTGAACGGTGCCACTGGCCTGTCTGGTGTTATGAGTGGGATGAATGATGTTTTCACTAAGACGATGACTACCTGTCTCCCTAGGGGTCTTCTAGGCTGAAAAGCCAAAATGTGGTTGCTTATGACATTTTCGGCATCCGTTCCCCAGAATCTCCATTAAGGTACACGAGGTACCTTCACATCTTAAGATGGCCGCCCGCCGTTCGTTTGCTGCCTGACCCTAGAGCCTGACCTGGCTCATCGCAGCCTCTACAACGACCGGATTGGCTGCCGTTTGCTTATCTAGCCTTGATTGGACGCCGGCAGGCGAAGCCGGCCCACATCACATAAGGCCCACTCACTCAAGGCCGCCACCTGTTTGCTGCCATACCAGACGTCTTCCAGCGACGGAGCAGGAGCTCCTTCTCCAGGTCCAACCCCTGCAGGAGCAGGGGGTGCTCAGCACCAAGCCCAGCAGCTCAACTCCGCTCGACTGGAGCCTCACTGCACACATCAACGCAGAATCGCCCTCGAGAGCAACGAGGGATTTACATTTTAACCTGCGTCTAGCATTTGCCAAAGAACAGGCTGAAAAGCCGAAATGTGGCTGCTTATGCCATTTTCGGCATCCGTTCCCCAGAATCTCCATTAAGGTACATGAGGTACCTTCACATCTTAAGATGGCCACCCGCCGTTCATTTGCTGCCTGACCCTAGAGCCTGACCTGGCTCATCGCAGCCTCTACAACGACCGGATTGGCTGCCGTTTGCTTATCTAGCCGTGATTGGGCGCCGGCAGGCGAAGCCGGCCCACATCACATAAGGCCCACTCACTCAAGGCCGGCACCTGTTTGCTGCCTGTTTGCGTGCATGGGAGCGTAGCCACTCATGCTGCCGGTTCGACTTCCGACAACAACACATCCTGTCTAACGGACCCTTCGCCTTCAAACTATTCTTTCATCTAACCTGATCTCCTCGCATGCAGTAGGACGCACCGCATAACGCACCAAGGATCCTCCCACGGGTCTGGTGAGCTGCTGTAAGTACCCTTGCCACTCGCTTATCCTTGACTCTTCGCTGAAATCCCTCCCCCTATCACCTCTGCACTCTGATAGACTTCTATTGACAATTCGTTCCTCTCATGCCTGTATAATTACGCTTAAATCCTCATGATCTTTACCCCATCAGATGCCCCATGGCTTCCTGTATGCCCTTTGCCACTAACAAAACTGTGAACACATTGCATGGTATTGGATTGTCACATCTAGTTGCTGCATTGCAGATCCCATGTATTTTGTCACATCTAGTTGTTGCATTGTACCATCCATGTATTTTGTCCTGTAATTGGATTGTCACATCTAGGTACTGCCTTGTAGCTTCCATGCATTTTGCCTTGTAATTGGATTGTCACATCTAGTTGCTGCATTGTAGCATCCATGTATTTTGTCCTGTAATTGGATTGTCACATCTAGGTACTGCCTTTGTAGCTTCCATGCATTTTGCCTTGTAATTGGATTGTCACACCTAGTTGCTGCATTGTAGCATCCATGTATTTTGTCCTGTAATTGGATTATCACATCTAGGTACTGCCTTGTAGCTTCCATGCATTTTGCCTTGTAATTGGATTGTCACATCTAGTTGCTGCATTGTAGACTCCTGCCTGTTACAGGATAGTCACATCTAGGTGCTACTTAGTAGTTAACCTGCATTTTGCCCTAAGTGTTAAACTAGATGTTAACGAGCATCACTGTATGTCAGCCCCAACCAGGTCTGCCATAACCTAGGCACCACAGTGTTACCTTGTGCCCAACATGAGTACCCTTAAGACTTACCTCTTACTCTCATACTGGTCTCTAGCCTGGACAATCCCAGTCCTCCTTATTACAATGGCCATTACTAACTCCACGCCTTTCAATATGCACGAGAGAAACTTGCGCCTTAGAGCAAGACTGCCACGACTCTATGACCTCAAAAACAAAACAACCAGCCCAGCAGGCACCACCCCAACTTTACCCACCACCATCCCTGATTCGTGAATTCCCGCAGCCGCTAAGTGTCCTAAACCACAAACCTTTCCACATCATAAACAGAAGAGACATAACCGTTCGAGCTTCAGACTTCCCAAAGTCAGAATCTCTTCTCCTACCCTATCAGGAGCCCTTATCAATGCTAGATCCATCATAGCTCATAATACAGAAATTGCTGACATACTTACTATGGAAAACCTAGATCTCTTTGCCGTCACTGAGACCTGGCTTCACGACGCATCAGGCCCTGCTCTCATGATTGCTATCCCAGATAACTACAACATCCTCAGAACAGACCGGCCTAACTCCAGAGGAGGCGGCCTGGCCATTATTGCCAAAACACAGCTAGATGCCAGACTTACCCCTCACCCAGCTATCTCTTCATGCAAACTCCTTTCTGCCAAAATACCCATTTCCAATAATAGCACATTGTCAGTCCTCCTAGTATACAGACCACCAGGCCCACTAGGCAACTTTGAAGAAGACCTATCCAACCTCCTCACCAACAGTATCAAAGACTCCACTCAGCTCATACTACTAGGGGATTTTAACTTGGGATTTAACAGTGCTGAGGACAAACATGCCCATTCTATCCAATCAATCTTAATTGATCATGGTCTCTCACAAAACGTCCTAGCCCCCACACACATAAAAGGACGTATCTTAGACTGGATAGCCAATCGCAATTGTGATACTACCATTTCTAATATCCTACCTCAAACATGGACAGACCACCACCTCATATGCTTCTCAGCCACTATAGAGCCACCCAAACCTAACAAAAGTGAAATAGCCCCTCCCATGCCAACAAGGAGTAAAAAAGAAATCACTACTGAAAGACTACTCCCCTTACTCCTACCAGACCTCATGGCCAGTTCCAGTGAATCTAACCCAATCATACTAGTTGAGACATTCAATAATGTAATGACTAAAGCATTGGACACGATTGCCCCTATCAAAGTACGCAAAAGTAAAAGAGAATCTCACCTGAATTCATGGTTTATACCCCACCTTAAAGAACTACGCATCCAAAAATGCAAACTCCAAGCTATCTGGAGGCACATGCCTACAGCGGAGAACAAAACCTTAATCGCCAACCTAGCCAAAAAATACAAGATATAATACAAGAAGGATATAATCCAAACTAAAAAAATACACTTTTAATGAGAGAATCAGCAAAGCTAACTCTAACTCCAAACAACTCTTTTCCATCCTTCGTGAAATGGAAAACCCAATCGCCCCCATAGACAACGTCCCTAAGAACAAACTATGGTGCTCTAGCATCCAAAATGCTCTAGCAAATAAAATTACTACCCTTCAATCTAAAATTGCCACAATAAAAGCTTCCTTGAGTCCACTTGGAACCCAAACCCCACTGCTGACTGACACACCTAGCACAACCACACTCAAAAACTGCAAACCTTTCAGATTCACTAACATATCCATACTGGAAACTGAAAAGGTCATTCTATCCTTGAAACCCTCGAACTGCCAAGGCGATAGCTGCCCTGCGCAAATTATCAAGGATGCAGCTAGAGACTTAGCACCTTTCATATCTAAATTAATCAATGCCTCCTTCAACACCAACTCGGTACCCACTAACCTTAAAGAATCTTGGGTACTGCCTCTTCTCAAAAACAAACTTTGGACCCAGCCATCCCCACCAACTATAGGCCTATCACCACTGTCCCATTCCTCCTCAAAATCATCGACAGAGTAGCCTACCTCCAGATTCAAAATTACTTAGAGTCCAACCAACTTTTAGGATCGCGACAATCTGGATTCAGACCACTACATGGTACTGAAACGGCCCTTATTGACCTCAAGACTCAAATCGACGAGTTGAAGGACAAAGGTAAAACAGCTATGCTCCTCCTCCTTGACCTCTCGGCAGCCTTTGACCTGTTGGACCATGCAGTGTTATGCAACCATCTAGCATCCGCCGCCCATTTTTCAAGTGAAGCTATAGCATGGGTACAATCCTTCCTAGCTAACCGCACAATGAGAGTGTTTTCCCCCTTAGCCGCAGCGGACCCACTTAACATCACTTGTGGTGTCCCACAAGGCTCATGTGTCTCCCCGACAATGTACAACATCTTCACTAAGCCTCTCTTCGACAAACTTGACAGATTGGGGGTAACCTACACCAAATATGCGGATGACACGCAGATCCTCATACCACTATCGGGCAACTTTGTCAAAGATACAGCCTTAGTAAACAAGATCTACCTCCTCATTCAGGCA
Organism: Ambystoma mexicanum; assembly: GCF_040938575.1. Classification (NCBI taxonomy): domain Eukaryota; kingdom Metazoa; phylum Chordata; class Amphibia; order Caudata; family Ambystomatidae; genus Ambystoma; species Ambystoma mexicanum. The sequence continues at coordinate 1,164,730,789 of NC_090927.1, read as the reverse complement.
TGGATGGCCTCCCACGGCCTCTGCCTAAATGACGACAAAACTGAGATTCTGATATTGGGCTCCGACTCCAACCTAAAAAAACTTAGCCCCAACTATCTTGCCTTCAACATAGAAGGCAACATAATCAAGGTGGCAACTGAGGTAAAAACACTAGGCTTTTACCCAGATGACACCCTCTCCCTCAAAAAACAAGTTAACACCCTGGCCTCATCCACAGAATACACCTGCAAATAAATTAGGACCTGCAGACCGTACTTATCCAAAACTAACTGCATCACACTAGCTAACGCGCTAATAATGTTGAAGCTGGACTACTGTAATGCCCTCTATGCGGGCGCCAACAAAAATGTCATTAATAAAATGCAAATCTTGCAAAATAATGCTCTCAGAGCTGCCTTGGACATACCCCGCAGAGCGCACATCTCTAATATAAGGAAAGATCACCACTGGCTAAAAATCAGCGACAGAGTTCTCCTCAAAACACTATGCCTCACCCACAAAGGACTAAATAGTGCAGCTCCCCCTTACATCTCTGCCAGACTTACCAGAAAGTCTTCTAGCTACCATACCAGAGCTACGAACCATCTCCTTCTCGAAACTCCCAGATTTAGGCTCACAAAAGCGGGTGGAGCTAGCTTTCCGGTTAAAGCCGCCCAAGTTTGGAATACACTGCCTACTGCATTGAGATCCAACCTACCCTATTCAAGATTTAGACGTAAGGTGAAAAATTGGCTTTGGACTAATGACAACTAACCCAAGCTCTCTACCAGGCCCTGAATCACTGTATAGTACTGATCTGATACCTCTGATTTTGCGACTTCTGTCATGCATTGTACTGTACTATATTGTATTTTCATGTATTGACTGCACTGACTTGTATTTTGCCCTATTGCATATTGTAACTTAAGCTTAAGTAATCTTGTATCTGCTGCGCCCGGCTACCCCTGGGTTTGTGAGCACATTATCAAATAATAAACATAAACATAAACGTAGATGTCCGTGACCTAGCCTGCTTAGTACTCTAGGGGTGTTACGGGATGGTGCCTCCTTCCATCCAGTTCCATCTATTCTTCTTGCACACCTGGTCTCACCTGACCTTTGCCGACACTAGGTCCCAAGATGTTCTCCTCCCATCGCACTACTGTCCCTCCGATCCCACACTCCGCCTTCCTACCTCCACCCTTTAATGTTACCACTCCTCCTTCCCAATTCCTCCACTCACTACTGCCAATACCATCTGGTGCCTCCGGTGTATCTTCTCCTCCTTCCTTTCTCTACCTTGCCTCTGCTGCCACTATTATCTACTCCGCTACTTCTCTTCTACCACTCCTACATCTTAATACCGTTGGTCCCACCCTACTGCTACTACCACCTTGTTACTACCTCTCCCTGCTACTACTACCACTACTTACACTCCCAGCTACTAATCCCACCTCTCTACTTCTGTTCTATCACTAATGCACACACTCCTCACTTACAAACACTCCAACACTAAACAACTCCCAAGTTCCTTCTTAAATACCATCCCCTCTCCAGATTGGCCAGAATACCCTACCAATGGCTTAACTTGTTATCAGGGTGTGTCTTAGGGGAGGGCTTGAGAGACTTGATGAAGGCTTTAAGACCCACCCTCTTTTCTATACGGTCCTGCCGCGTTAATGAGCTTCTCCTGATGCGCGGACTCCTCTCCTTTGCTGGTCCACTGTCTTTGTTGCTGGGATGTCTCGCAGCGTGATGCCTGGGCCTGTTGACTGGAGCTTAGAGTCGGCTTCTGCAGCCTCTTTTCCTCGGCGCCTCTTTGCGGTGCAGCCGCTGTCTTCTCTATGGCGTCCTGCTATGGTGCCAGCCTAGCTGGTAAGGAGGTGCTGGGAGGGCCCCTGCCTGCACATTCTCTGTCACCCGGGGGTGTTGGGGTCCGGCTCCCTCCCTCCCCTGACAGAGCTGGAGAAGCGGCCCTGTCACAGGTGGTTGTGGAATATGAAGCCTGTCCCATTCTGGCCCAGTGGTGATGCTCGAAGGCCCAAGATAAGACTTCCCACGATTTCCATGGTGCAAGGGCAGTGCCACCACTGTCCTGTTAGTGTAGCAGGATGTAGGCAGACTCCACAATGCCAAGCCTGGGCAGGTAGGCAGGAGAAGGTAGGAGATTATATAGGTGAAGCTTAACTTTAGCAGACAAACACAGGACTCGAGCAAACCAGGAAAGAATAAGGGATTGTAGGATCTCCAGACACAAGGTTCTTGGTCATAGTGGCGGTCAGAAAGGCATGAAGTGATTAAGGTGCGCAGGTCTAACTTCATGCTCCATTTAGTAGGGCTGCAAATCTAAATGGAGGCTGTGCACGGTTTGGTTGTTGCCATGACTCAGGAGTATGCACACCACACGCACACGTCCAGTAGGGGGCCAGTGGCCCCCAGCACCTTCCTGGATGCTGCAAGTTTGCGGAGCCCATAGAAGCACGCTGTCAGAGTCAATCTATGATGGTGCCAATGGGCTCTCACATCCAGGCTCCAGGGTCTGGGTAAGCACAGGTCAGGAGTAGGAGTCTGTGTCATCTCCCAGTAAGTGGTGATGCCCAACACCAACCCACAATCAATCTTTTTGAAATGATCTCCTTTCACACTTGTTTTTTTCCCAAGCTTGTACAGTTATGTTGTGTTATGTTAGGTGTGGGGTAACCCGTATAGAGTTGCACTGAGACACAAAATTAGAGAGAAATTCGTCCAGCCGCGTGGCTAATAGTCTATGACGTTCCCCAAACCTCAAAGCAAACCGAGTGTATGGATACTTTTAGCACTTCGCGCGTAGCCACAAAATAGTAATCTACTTCTCCAAACTCTCAGATAAAGTATTGTTAATAATGGCAATTGAGTTTTAAGCACAGTTACATTAGTATACAAGTTTCAAGACATTTCTTGACAGACAGTTTAATAGAAGGGAAAGAGATGCACTCTGGATACTGACAGGAGGGTAGTCAGTAAAATAATTAATCAGAATAGTTGAAGGATACTTGGTTTCAACACAAAGGGAGCAATGGGTCATAATATATCACTCGGGGCCTTGGAAGAAGCGCCAGGGGGACAGAACCACCATGTACCTTGTGCTTGTAAACGTTCTTGGTGCTAGACAGTGTAGATGTTGCTTCAGGGTGCTTTCCAGCTTCTGCGGCAGAGTTCAAGACTGGAGACAGCTGCGGCTATTGGCGGCAGGCAGTTCGGCGAGTGAGGCTGGACGAATGGCTGCAGGCTGGCCTACAGGGTGGCTCTGGGTCAGGAATTGTTGTCTCAGTGCTTGTTGGCGGGTCTGAAGCACTGGTCGAGGCAGTCTCGGATGGCATGAGCGACTGAGGCATGACAACAGTCATCGGTGCAGTCAGTTGCAGCTCAAAGGGTTCGACTAGCTCAAAAAAATGTCCTGTAAGGTGGACACTGGTTTATGCTTGTCGATGCACTCCTCCTAGCTTCTTCAATGGGCTTGTGTCGTCCTTTAAGGCAGACGGCTCATAGCTGAGCAGATTGTTCCAGGCAACAGCCTTGTCCTTGGTTTGGTTCAGAAACTCTCTGGCATTTCCCACCTAGGAAGCTTGCTGCAGAGCCTAGCAGGGCATGCTATGTGCTGACTGGGTAGCGGTTCTGGAGCAGCTGGAGGGGCCTCTGGATTCTGTACCTCCCTCTGTTCACTGGGAAATGTTTGGGAGGGCGATTTTGCTTCCCTCTTGGAAATCCTGGCCTTCATTCACTTCAACCAGGTTCCAATGCTGAGATCTTCTTGTTACTCCTTTTGAAAAGTGTTCAGATGATCTGCCAAAAAGAGGGGCTTGGCCCTCTTTTAAAGACAAATGGGCCACAGTGATTGGTGTAGGCTAAGCCTACCATAATGAACCAATCGTGGGTCCCCACCAACAATCTCCTGTATGCATGAAGTCATAACCAGAGTGATTTGCAACAGTAAAGGTTAATGTTAATGTTAAAGGACCTTTGTACCGCGCACTATCACCACCGGAGTGGTCCCTTGGCGCTCTGGCGGCTCTGAAACGGGAGGGGAGGTTGAGTTAGTGGGAGGAAGCAGGAAAAGTGCACGAGTGTAGTGATGTGCTGTTGGCAGCCTCAGCCCGGTGGGTCCGTTGGCTGGGCCTGGGGTGTTTGTGGCCGGTATTCGTCGTGTACTGTTGTGCAAGGCTATGTGTGTTTTTGTTTTGTTGTTGCAGTGTAGCGAAGTTTGTGCGGTTTGTTGTGCTGTAGGTTTTGGTTGTGTTTGGTTTGGAGTTTGAGAGGTGTATGCAGAAAGGGAAATAGTTAGGAGGGGTTGGTTAGTTTACGTCTCTATCCTGAATTGATGCGCTCTGTTTGCATAGTCTCCCCCCTGTTGCGGCTCTGTCCTGAACTGGGTCTGACTGGCCTACAGGTTCCTTACTCCTCTGGCCCCCGCCTCGGACATGCTCTCTCATAGCTCCCCTTATCTTCCATTCATCCTCCTGTGGCCATTGCACCTGCCAATGACAACCTCTCAGGTAGTGGGCGAAATTTCCAATATCTCGATAATTCCACACCCATATGGTACCTGGCGGTAGTTAATTAAGGGGGCGGGCGAAAGTGTTGGTGGGTTTGTCTGGGGCAGTTGACTCAGTCTTCGTGCGTATCGCCTGTGTTCCAGTCTAGCCGGTGTCACCCATCCAGGTGCCGTGGGCGTTACTCTCTCAGGTCCGGGATGTCCGTGTCTTTTGGTTTAGTCATCCTTTTCCAGTTTTGGTTTCCTGGTTTAATCTGTGGTTTTGTAGAGCCAGGTTTTTAGTGATTTCCTGAATTTTAGGTGATCTTCAGTGTTTCTTATTTCTTTTGGGATGTTGTTCCAGGTTTTTGTGGCTAAGTGGTAGAAGGAGGTGCCTCCACGTTTTTTCTTATGGTATGGTTTGAGTTCCAGGCGGATTTTGTTGCTTGATCGGAGGGCTCTCGTTGGTTTGTAGACTGTTATTTTCTTTTGTAGGAATTCTGCTCCTTGTCCGCTGATTGCCCTGTGCGTTATGCACATTGTTTTGAAGGTGATGCAATGTTTTACTGGGAGCCAGTATAATGTTTTTAGGGCTGGAGTGATGTGGTCTCTTCTGGATAGTTTGAGGAGTAGTCTTGCTGCTTCATTTTGGATCTGTTGCAGTTTCTTAAGGAGGTATTCTGTTATTCCGAGGTAGAGGCTGTTTGCATAGTCGATTTTAGACATGATTAGGGCGACGATAGTGAGTGTTTTGTGCACGAAGGGAAAGGTAGAATTCTTCTTGCCGTGCGGAGGAGGAAAAAGCATTTCTTCACTGTTGCATTTATTTGTGGTTCCAGGGTTAGGTTGTTGTCCATTAGGACTCCCAGATTTTTTACTACCTTCGATGGTGTTGGTGCGTTTCCCATTTCTGTTGGCCATGGGACGGTGGTTTCGTTCTCTTGGTCTTTGGATATGATCATGATTTCTGTCTTTCCTGGGTTGATTTTTATGTTGTTGGCATCCATCCAGTTAAAGACTTCTTTTAGACAGTCGGTTAGGGTTGGATGGTCGGCATCGGCGTCTTTGATTTTGTAGATGATCTGAGTGTCATCTGCATAGTTGTAGCATGTAATGTATTTTTTGAAGATTCTGATGACTGGAGTCTGATAGATGTTGAAATATAGTGGAGATAGTGAGGATCCTTGTGGTACTCTGCAATCGTTGACTAGTGGAGTGGATTTGAAAGGATTTATCCATACGGTCTCTGTTCTGTCTGCTAGGAATGATTTGGTTCAGCGTAGTGCTGTGTCTGTTATGCCTATGTCTTCTAGTCTTTTGGTCAGGGTGTCTGGGCTAACTGTGTCAAATGCTGCGGAGAGGTCGAGCAGAATAAGGGCTGAGGTAGTGTTTGAGTCTGCGTTAGTTTTGACGTCGTCCCAGATGGATAGTAGTGCTGTTTCCGTTCCTCTCGCTGGTCTGAAACCAATTTGGGCTTGGTCCAGCAGATGGTATTTTTCTACGTGTTCTTGGGTTAGTTTATATACATAGGTTTCTAGAAGTTTCGCTGGGTAGGGGATGTTGGAGATCGGCCTGTAGTTGGAAAAGTCATCTACGTCACCACTTGTAAAGGTAAAGGGGTGAAAACATGTAATACTAAATCCCACCCATCTTCCTATCTGTTGTGGATCAAAGGTTCTCTCTAGTTAATGGAGCTCTCTGTGGTTCCTGATTTAAGGGGCAGGTCTCCCTTGAAGCTGTTGTGAGATCAGACTTTTGGTCATTGCCAAACCACATACTTGTACCTTCTGAAAGGGGTCCCCCTGCGGGAATGACTACTGTAAATACATAGTCCCAGACATGCCAGTTCACTGCCCTTGATACTGAGAGGCAGGAGCTGGCTTCAGGTTTACACCGAGCAAATCAAAGGCTGTTGGGGTTTTTCTGTCTTTTGTTAACCTCTGCAGCCAGACCCCATGTAGGCTTGTTTGAAGTATACACTATTAGTATGTTAATTATGGTAATTGCTGCCACCATCTAGAGTGCTTAGGGCAGGGCAGATTCATGGAGCCTTTTATGGTTAATTAGGCTGGCCATGGCAGGAGGAGAGTTTTGGCCCTCCCCCTTTCTGAGATGCATCTTCTAATCCACCTGTCAGATCCCAACTAAATATGTCAGGGAGGACCGCACCTTTAGACTGTGTCCACCCAGAGTGCACAGGTCTATGTGTATGTTGTGCGGTGAGCAAAGGAAAATGTATGCAGATTAGCCCCACACATTTTCCGGAGGTTGATCTACCATCATTCAATTTTTTGTAAAATCTAAAAAAGCGTACGGTGGGTGTGCGCTCACCTGGGTCCAATTCCTCACACAGGCGGTGAATGCTGTGTGCTCCAGGATCAAGCAAGAGATAAATAAGTGCACTCTGTGTGCTGTTTGTTGGTCTGAAGGGAAAAAAGGGAACTAAGGAAAGGAGAAGTGCCTTGTGTGCGCTCTGTGATTGGAGCTAAAATAAAGAAAGGAGAACAAGTGATTCTTATGTGTGCTCCGTGATAGGATCTTAACAAAGCCAGAAAAGAAAGTAAGAACTTTACTGCAGGTACTGGAGGGCACATAAAGGTTGCGTCTCCCAGGAGTGTGTGCTTGTGTGGCTTTCTGGGTGATCTACACGCTTAGCATACCCGTGTGCCACCCTTCAATTCCTGTGACTGTCCGGCACAGAGAGTTTTGCCATTTCCCTCAATAAAGGTTCATTTGAACATGATGGAGAAAGAGGTACTAACCTGCTGATGTACACGGACACTCCATCAAGGACAATCTGGTAGGGCATGATGGTCATTAAGCCGTGTTTGCCTGATTTCTCTCCAGGCGCAGTGTGGCCCATTTTAACTCTGTGGGCTCTGAGACCTCTTTAGAGACAAAGGGTGTACTTTCATACCAGTGTGCTGGAAGGAAAGAGAACCCACCTATTTACTGCGCCATCAACATGTCTGATGGAGAGGATGGAGCACCGGTGGCTGGCAGAGCGCCCAGTCAACAGGGGCAGCTGGCACCATTAAGTGAGTTTGACGTATCAAGGGCCCCATCCAGCCTTGGGCCTTGCTGGACCTCATGGGTCAATGAATGTCTGAATTGACCTACCATGCTGTACTCTGCGGGCCCAGTGGCCCAAAAGCTGTTTAAGATACTTTGGTACAGAGACAACTCCTACCCTGCGGCCGTCAACATGCTCAATGACTATTTCACTCCTATGGTCAATCTCGACTACGAGTGCCTTAGGCTGAGGTCAGCAGGACAGAATGAGGGTGAGAGTCTAAATGCATTTCACGGGAGATTGGGGCATCTTGCATTGCCCTGTGCACTAGGCAATGAGGAGTAGGAAATCAGGCAACAGATTATCTTTGTGCAACTCCGCCAAAATGAGCAGACCGATCCGGAGGGAGCCAGGCATAACGCTAGCAAGAATCCTGGAGATGGGGTGATCCCATGAACTGGCAGAGGTGAGACCATCTGCCATGGACGCGTCAATGAAGACCCTAAAACTGGAAGAGGTCTGTGCAGTAAGGAAAATGCAAGTAGGCAAATCCTTCCAAAAAAGAGTGAATGGTGCAGGAAAGATGCTGATGCAGGACATGCCTCATCTTGCACACGGCGTGGATGGGACCTATCGCATGAACATGAATGTCCTGTTAAAGGCCACACATGTGGGAGGTGTGGAATGGGTGACCACTTCACAAGGGTTTGTCGAGCCCAGGACCAGCTACCTGCCTCAAGGGAATATGCCAGACCGAGAGCTGGGGGACCAATTCCTCAAAAGTCTATTGCTCAAATAGAGCCAACAGCAGGTGAAGAGCCTAAGTGGGAAGAATGAGATGAGTCGTCTACCTTTTCCGCACACAAGGGGACGAGCAGACGTTTGAACAGCAGGTGTCCGAAGATTTATGCTCTCTGGAATTGACTACCCATGGTAAAACATACAGCAAAGAACTGGTCACCCTATCCGAGCTACGGAACGAGCCTCCCCTCCAAGACATGCCGATGAAAAGCTACTGTGGCCTGGGTGACGGACAGATGAATTTCAGGGATGGGAGTCCCATCGGGAGGATGGGTAATGACCCCACGAGAGGAACTGAGTGTTGAATTTTACCCAGGAATAGAGAACCCAGTCCCAACCCAGGGAAGGGCCAAACAACGTCCAGGGAAGAAGTGTTGAGGACCACCAGTTTAGTCGGCAGGTTATGGTCCCAGATAGTTTGTGAGATAGTGGCAAGGACTGGAATGCACCTACTGCTGTGATGTTGGTTAACATGTTTCATAAATTGTGTTGTGTTGGTTGCTTGTGGTTGTTAATTTGTTATGAAAAAGGAAGAGTGTGGTGATGTCCTTTTTAGGGTGGAAGCCATGCCCACATCATGACTTGCTCTTAATGAAAGGAGCCTCCAGCCGGCACGTGCGGCAGCATGGCGGCAGACTCCATGAGTGGCAACTATGTGTCCGACTCATTATTTGCTTGGCAACGGTGTGTGTCCATAGCCTTATGTTTGCGAAGTCCGGGTGATCCTGGCAACTCTTTCCACTGTGTGACCACAGTGATCTTGTCCCTGACGTCTGCCCACTGTAATCATCTGGCCAGCCTGTGCGTTCCTGGGCCAGCCATAACACATCGCAGCCCAATGAGTCGATGTTTCATGGTTACTGAGGTACTGTGTGGTAGAAGGAGAGGACTGAGATGCCACGAGTAGCTTTGGCGTTTCTCTGCTGAGACAGTCCCTTTGCTGGTGTGGGAGAAGGTAGGGGTGCCAATCCCAGCAATAAGGAAGCCCTAAACTAGCAGAGCAGGGGGGGGTCTGGGAAACTCTCTACCAGCACAAACACAGCCCATTGACTTGTTCTTGGGTGGATGGCCCCTGGGAGAGTCTGAACCAAGTCTTTAGCTCACTGTTCTTTTCACAGAGAAATTTCCCTGCATATCAGTCTTTGTCGTGCCCAGGGGCAGTCCAGCACCGAAATGCTAGGCAATTCTCCTCTGAACAAGAGTACCACAGCAACCCCATACTCGTGTTTCAGCCTTGTTGGGCATCATCAGTGAGGTGAAGCTGCGCCTCTCTAAGAACAGTGAGCAAGGGGTCCACGTCTGGATCGCCCTGGTAACTTAGGGTTAGACCCAAAGTTAATTTATGCAAAACAAGGGGGGGTCTGGGAAACTCTCTACAAGCACGAACACAGCCCATTGTCTTGTTCTTGGGTGGATGGCCCCTGGGAGAGTCTCAACCAAGTCTTTAGCTCACTGTTCTTTTCACAGAGAAGAAATGTCCCCGCATATCGGTCTTTGTCCTGCCTAAACTAGCAGAGCACCAACACCCGGTCAGTGCCCCACCCCATACAGACGCTCACCCACCCCAGAAACCCCACTGAACACATATCTAAAATGTCCGTGGGTCAGTGTGGTGGCCCTTCTGTAGGGGGCTGAAGGGACCCATTTCACCCTTGCCACACATAGGCGTTGCTAAGGGGGGCTGCAGAAGCTATAGCCCCTGGTCTTTTGGTTGTAGCCCCCGGATAGAAGCTCAGGGGATACAGCCAAAAGGCTAGCTACCCCCGAGTCCCAAAAGCCCCGACATTAGCATAGCCCCAGAACTCTTCCAGATCTAGCAACACCCCTTTTGCCACATATTCCAGTTATTTAGGTGTCTATTATTTTCCAATACTATCCACTAGGGGGCAGTGCAGTGATCCTCCCAGCATGTTTTGAGCTGGAAGCAAAATATCAGACTAAGACAACCGATATCAGTATCATTCCACTGTTTCCTTTATTAGTACCCCGGCGAGAGACAATCAGAATGAAACAAGCATTCTGATTGGCTCTCGCCAGGTCCATACCCGGCTGGGAATCCATCCGTCAGGACTCCACAGCCTTTTTCCCCGGCGAGGGGCGTGGCAACCCCTCAGCCTATAGGGAGGCTCGAAGCGGGGCCTCCCCGCGGCTGAGAGGCTGCCTTCGCCCCCCGCCGGGGACTCGGGTAAGTATTTTTTTTTTCTCCCTTCCCTCTCCTCCCTCCCACCCGCCCCCCCCAAATTACCCTCTTGTTTCTGAGTCCCCGGCGGGGGACGAGGGAAGTCTCCAGCCGTGTGGAGACTCGGAGCGGGGCCATCCCCGCTCCGCGCCTCCACACGGGTGGGGGCTTTCCTCGCCCCCCGCTGGGGACGCAGGTACGTTTTTTTTTCCCCCTCCCAACCCCGCTTACCTTTTTCTTGATCCTTTTTTGCGTCCCCGGCGGGGGACGAGGGAAGTCTCCAGCCGTGTGGAGAGCGGGGCCATCCTCGCTCCGCGCTTCCACACGGCTTGGGGCTTTCCTCGTCCCCCGCCGGGGACGCAGGTACGTTTTTGGTTTTTTTTCCCCTCCCAACCCCACTTACCTTTTTCTTGATCCTTTTTTGGGAGCGGACGCGCTGGGAACACATGTGTTCCCAGCGCGTCCGCTCTCGATGACCGCCATGGAAAGGGAAAACGGACTCGTTTCCCTTTCCATGGCGGCGGCCATTTTCTTGGCCGTTTCTTTTTTTCCGTCCTGAAACGCTGCAGCGTTTCGGGACAGAAAAAAATTGCTTTTAGTACCCCGGTCACGCAAATATTGCGGGCCGGGATACTAATAGCAATATGACCCTCGCGGCGGTGGCATGACCGACTCTGGTAATGCCCCGGGGCCTTCGTTAAGGCCCTCGCTTCGCTCGGGCCTATAACTATGGGCCCCGGGGCATTACCTGGGTCGGTCATGCCCCCGCCGCTCGGGTCCTATTGCTTAATTAGATTCTGGGGCCCACTTTTCCAAACAGGTATTTGTTTTGTAAAAGTACCCATTAATTGATACGCAGCCAGGTAGGCACTTGGACAAACGCATGTCTAGCAAGCTCCTTGGCAATGCTTGGCACCTTTGTGCACTGGCCTATTTATTGTCTCTCATGGATAACGAGGGAGTGACCACTTGACTTTTCACCCGGTCTCGGGATGGATGTTGAGCTGAGGTTCTGGAAAGATCCTCTGTAAACAGGCGCAGTGATAGCAAGAGCACCGCATTGTTCCCGTTTCCTAAACTTTCGCGAGCAGATAGCAAGGTTGATTTAGGATCGCTGGCCGAGCATATTTCCGTTTCCGTTTTCTCTGCAATGCACTTTGGTTGAAAGCTGCCTGATAGCTCGCCGTGTAGATAGATCTGCGTTTCCAAAATACACTACTGGTAACGGGGCGAGTCTAAACTGGAAAAACGACTACGTCAGATTACCGAGGAAGCGCAGGTGTCAATCTTAAAGAATGGCGTCAGTATCCATGGGATCTCGCGCGAGTGGATCTGCTTGGGGCCGCCTCCTTCTTCTATTTCTTCCATTGTCTTGTTTCTTGGCACCGTTACCATGGCGAACTGTCCCAAGGCTGGGGCTTCGGCCAATGTCAATCGACACGAAGGTCAAAAGTGCTAACATCTTCCTCAAGTAAGGCTTTCAGTAGAGTGACTACTGCTGTTCTGCATGAAGCAAGCCGGGGTGGATTGGCCATTAACTTCACTGGGCTAATGCCAGCCCTGGCTGCCGCATTGACGTCCCCAGGGCTGGTTAATGTACGATCTAGCGCTAGAGCTGCTTTAATGCATGTGAGCAACACCCTGCTCCATTGCCCATCAAGCCAAAAGCTGCCTCGTCAGCGGCAAAGCAACACAAACATGCTTCATTGCTATGAGAGTATAAGCACCCACTGGGATACCTGACGTGTGGCAGCACCACACCACAAAAATGGCAGCCACAACATGAAATGTCTGTGTAGCAATTCACCTCTACACACATGTGGAGCTCAGTGCATGCCACAGATTCCATCCTGATAATGGCAATTCGTCCATATAAGAATAGTTACTGTGGTTTAGGTTTATGAAGGCTCACGCACAGAATTTAGGCAGCTTTAATCCATTATGAAATGATGAAGGCCCTTTTAACAGTGCCAATTGGTGTCTTATTCATTTGTGCCACAGCATCCGGTCCCAGGGAAGCAAGGATGCACGGTTTCTGTATGTTTCCCGCTGTATTACATGATGCAAGAATGGCTTTAGGTTGGCAAATCGTTTCTTTCTTCTCACACTGTTGCTCTGGCACTAGTCCCGAGCAGCCACTGCCTCAGTTGTCAGACATTTGTAAGCACTAAAACACAGAGCTCTAGGGAACTCATTGTGCACCCGTGAGTAAACTGCCTAGAGGGGGCCGCTTACGTTTGCACTTGCGTGCAAACAGGTCCCCTGCTGGCAGTTTTTGTAATTTTCATAGCGGAGTGCAAAAGAGAAGTGTAAGGAGACGGCGAATGCTTCTTTACACCTCTCTTTTGCAATCTGCAGTGCAATAGAGTAAACGCTGCCCGCCTTGTAGGCATGGCAGGCAGCGTTTCCAATAGTTCCCATGGAATCTGCCTGCTTTTTGCTGGCTCAAGAAGCAGACATACGCCATAGGATATAATGTTATTTTATGCCAGCATGGAAATCTCATGCTGCAGTAAAACCAAATTCTTTTTGAAGGTGGATGATAAAAGAGAGGCGCAAACGGAAAGAGAGGCGGAAACGTAACTCCTGTTGCACCCCTGCCATCATAAATAATGAAAATTCCCTGGAGCATGAATGGAGGTGTTAAGAGTCCCATAGGGTACCAGGCTCCTCCATGACCAGTCTCCCCTGTACTGCCTCTGGGCCTAGCGCACACTTAGGGACTGTAACTGTAACCCTACAGTCCCCCGCCTCTGTGCACTTACTCAGAGCGTGCTGCCCTGGCTGCACATATTCAGAGCAATGCTGCTCTGATTGCACTTTCCCCTTTACCCCCTGGCACTTCCTCTTCTCCCCCCCTGCACTTTGCGTTCGCACTTGAACAATCTGAATGACAGAAGGCCTAGTAAGATCGTTTGTCTTGTCCTACCTCTGTCTTCCCTCCATTGTCTTGTCGCACCTAAAAACACTTGTGTACAGGCGCGTTATAAATGACTGATCATATGAAGACATTATGCTTGTCTTTTGCGCCTCCATTTACGCTCCGGGATACTAGAAAATTAGCCCCATAGTATTATTCTGCTGATTGTCTGTTTTGGCCATGTATTTAAATAAAGTGTGTCTTCTTAAGCTGCCATGTGTAGAGCTGATTTTCACACTGCTATCCTCCGGTCCGAATTCCCGCTTGCCCACAATGCGTCTTTGTGCAGTCCACTCCCCCGGCAAGTTGTAGTTGCTCGGTTTCTCTCCCATCGCAGGGGAAACCACTGTATCGAAGTGAGGGGGGGTCCACAATTAGTGTTACACCAGTGCATGCTGCTATCAATTGCCCCCTATCACACTCCCTCGAGCATACATGCTACACAGGAGGACTGACCATCGAACGTACTGGGCAGATGAAGGGCTGGCCCACTGCATACATGCCTCCACGCTGGTGCTCTGCTGGTTTGGGGCTGCCCCCTGAAGTCTCAGAGTTGACGGTTCTTTGTGGTAATTTGTTGCTTTATATCATGAACGTGTTGTTTTCTAGTGTCCCTCATCCCCCATTGCCCCACAGGCCCCTGAATTAACTGGGCACCAATGCTAAGAAAGTGATCTTCTATTCTATGCACATATGTAAACAAAAGAATATGAAAATCAGCTCTATACCAATAGTCCAAGTAGGTCTGATGACAGGGTCGGACTAGGGCATAAAATCGACCCGGGCACCAAAGAAAAAGTGGCCCACAATTGAACATCGCAATTCATTCCTTTTCGCACAAACTGTTTGAGTGGCTCCCTAGGGGGGAGTTATTTGATCAAATTTGTTGAAAAATCAGCATTTTAAACACTGATCAAAACTACTAGCCGTGTAGTGAATTAAATAATGAAAGAGGCGCACTTACAAAACGGGCCCATTTTGACCAAAGAAACTGGCCCACACTAGCACGTTGGGCATGCAATTCGGGCATTGCCCGGTTGCCCTATAGGCCAGGCCGATCCTGTCTGGTGATGCCTTCAAACCTTGTTGAAATGTATCCTCCAGGAGGGGACTGGGAACCAACAGAGGTCCTGGTTCTTTTGTTCAAAATGTCCCCATACTACAATGGGACCCACCCACTTGGTTGCAGCCGTTTACCACATTTGGTGAAACTGCTGTTTTGTTTCATTTTTCGCTGTGCTTTTTTTGGGGGGCGGGGGAAGCGGTTGGGTTACTTTTTTATTTTTAGGATATTAGGGGGTGGGTAAGGGCTGGGAGGCATCAAGGCCTGACCTAAATAACAAATGCAGCAACAACAAAAAAAAACCCAGGGGAGGAGGTGTTCCTGATCCATTACAACATGCAAGCGAAAAAATAGCATCTTAATTGTGTGTGCTGCATATATCAAAATAAAAGATTCTGGGTGCTCTCAGAAAAGAGGCCCCCCAGGAAATCTCCAGACTTCCCTGTTTGTCAGACCGCCACTGGTATGCACATGTGGGGTTGGTGTTATGGCCCCGTGTGATCTAAACTACTATTATAAGGTGTAGGTGCGGCTCCTCCTCCACCAAAGCACGGGAATTTGACCTGAGGCCATGAAGTATTTTCATGTATGACAGAGTAGAGTTTAGCAACAGTGACAACCTTTCTATGTGCAGCCGCGCTTTCAGATATGCTGTGCTCAGTATCATGGAGAGCATGACAATCCATGAAAGTCCCCAAAACTCAATGACAATATTAGCCCCTCATTATAGTAGCAGTTGGGGTGAGGATGCCTAGATTCAACCCTTTGATTGTCGGGGTGCTTCAAGCACCCTATTGCCAGGCGTGAAGGAAAGAAATGCTTGCCTAGGGGTGCCTAGAACTTAGGGGACAGGGGACGCGCAGCACCTTCAGAACCCAGACCAGGATTAAGATCTGTCCTGTGGACAACATTGGAACCTCTTTTTTTAGCCTGAACATAAACATCCTTAGTTATCTGAAAGGGTTGAAAGTTTGAATTTTGCTTTTGAGGAGCTTTGCTGCCATATACCAATAATTTTGAAGAAATCTGTGTCATTCTAATTCTTGATATTTCACACGGCGTATTCGTGCACGTGCCCGGTAGAAGATATGTATTTGTTCCTGTTGCGTGGGGTTGGCTCTTTCTGGTGGGCCTCTGACTTCAGTTTTCGACTCGTGCTTCCGCCACGGCGATTCCATCATTGCCACCACCACTGAGCTAAGTCTGACAGGAGAGCATCACTCCTGTGAATATGTGAATTCTGGTCCCAGGATCTCAATGCTAATGTTCGCCCGTCGGTGTTCCTGGTTTGTGTGCCTATTCTTACCCACTCACCAACTGGTACACATCATTATTTATTTATCTATCATTTGTATAGCACACAAAGCCCAGGGGCATCTAGGCGCTTCAATCATTCATTCCAGCAATGTGCTTAATTTACAGGCACCTTACCATAGGACTGCCTCTGCTCTCTGTTATTGCCTACTTTGTAAGTAATTTCTGTCCAAAATAAAACCCGGTTCTTCAATACAAATACACTACAGTTAGTGGCATGTCTCCATCCCGCAGCTGACTCACGTGCAGTTAAACAGAGTGGCCTTTGGCCTTGTCACCACCTCCCCAAGGGTACGATGTCCTTTCACCGTCTGCTTTTACATCGCCAGGCTTTTAAACGTGCACATTACATCGAATGTGCTCATCAATTTTTTTAGGTGGGGTGGGAAAGGGCAAATAAGGGTTTGGGCGGGTGGACAATAGTAAAAAATAAGTGTGGGTGGGGGAATGTGCACGTTTAAAAGCCTGGCGATGAAATCACATGGAACCCTCCCCAAGAGCCTTCGCTATTCCTGAATGCAGCGTATTTCCCCATGACCGTCTCTATGGTTACCTTTTCAAGCATCTGCTGCACTCGCTTTTTTACAGATCTAGCATTCACTGTGTTTCTGTTTGCACCCCTTAAAAACACGCACACGAAACTAAATTACAAAAAGTTAAGGTTACGATGCAAAGGCAATACTTACACTTGTGGTTTAAAAGGGAAAATAGTGTGCTTACCCCCACTTTATATCGATACATTGTTGCACCCTCCTCCAGTGCATTTCCACTTGGTTCACATGCAGTTTTCACTTTGCTGATTAATGTCTTTTGAGAAATCAGCTCACTGGTCAAATAATATGATACCATATGAGATTTTATTTATAGTGCACCCATACACAAATGTCTTCTGTACACTTATTTCCCAAGCTGTAAGACATAAAATATGACTATCAGAGTTCCGGCTATTAATATTCTGATCCCCTCTTCACAGCGCAACCCCCCCTTGGTGGTGAATGACCTTTATGAAGATATGAAAGATGGGGTGAAGCTTCTCGCACTCTTGGAGGTTTTGTCCGGACAGAAACTGGTATGTACTTCTAACAATCATGATAACATGACCGATCAACATTTTTTAACATATTGTTGTGATGTGATTTTTAATTGTTTTCCTTTAACCCTTTGTAAGCCCTCGGGACACATATTACCCTGTAGTTATCTTATGTTATGTTATTGTGCATTTGTATAGCACCTTATATATCATTGGTATGATCTCAAAGCGCTGTGGGTTGAACGCCCTCGGGGACCGTAGTCTAGGTCAGTGGAGAGCGTAGGGTAGTAAATAGTGCTTGTGTGCACTCAGTATGTGTGCAGCCAGTGCGGTTTACGTGGTGTGTAGCTGCATTCTAATACTAGGTGTGGTGCGGTGGGATTGTGACGTCACTATAATGTGTGCAGCAAGGCCGTTGACCTCAGATTTGCATTCTGGTGGTGGTCGAGCTTGTGTATGAGATTATGTGTGCAGCTAGGCCGATTTTTCCATGGGGTATAGCTGCATTTTAAAGACTGTTGAGGTGTTCATGGAGGTGTGTAGGTATGTGTGCAGCTAGGCTGAAATTGATCGAGGGGTATAGCTGCATTCTATTCTTTGTTCGTGTAGAGGAGAGAGTGAGCATATCAGTATGTGCGAGTGTCTGTGCGGATTGGTGGGAGAACCCTATTTCCGATTACCTTCCAGTGCCCACTGAGCTGATCGTATCTATTCTAGAGGTTCGGAGCATTGGTTCGCCAGGAGAGATTCTCAGTCTAGTGCAGAGTTTGTTCTGGTTACTGGGCTTGAGTTTGGCTTTCCCTGTTTGGCAGTGTCATCGCTGTCGAGTGGCCCTAGTCCTAATTTTTATTGGGTTAAGTGAATTGCAGGTCTATGGTCATCCCTGTGTCTCGCTGAGTCTGCCACGGTTTATTAGGAAGATACCATCTCATTGTACAGTTACATCCAGTTCTGTTCTATCAGACTTACGAGTCCTAGCTAGATTCGGGAACTGACTTTCAGTGCACGCAGTGACCAGCAAAAGCCACTATGGTCATCTCTGTGTCTTGTTGTGTACGTAGATTGCTTATTGGAGGACACCTTCCCAGTGTACATTTACTTCAGTACTGTTCTATTGGACATACATGTACAACCTAGGCATGAAGACCGGTACTCGGTATGCCCGAAGGTCAGGCTACAGATCAGGCCATGATGTAAGTGGTGTGTCTGAACTGGTAGCATTATATGCAGCGGGGGTTAGAGTTTTACCGATCTGGTGTGCTTAGAGAGTGTTGATGCCTGGTGCCAGCACCTGGACGTCACCTGCAGTTGCTTGCCTTGTCAGATTCCTGGCCTGATAGAGAGAGTGTTCCCTTGAGATGGAACAGAGTCAGTCCATTGATGAAGCTCAGTTATAAGTGCCAGTGGGCCCATTTTCTGGGTCCCGGTTAATCCTTTATAGCGTGTTGATGGTTATGGCTGTCTTAGTATATGGTTTGAATTGCTGAATTATATCGTATCACTGTCCCTTCTGAGAGGTAAGCGTGCTAGGGAGCTCATCTGATTGGAGAGCGTAGTACATATCTGCAAGAGAAAAAAAAGCAAGTCCAACCCATGCATACTTGATAATGCGCCCCGGGTAAAGGAGCTCATGGCATCAATTCCCAGGCAGATCAGGGATGCATGAGTTGATCAGAGACCACCTTGGCTAATCTTCAAAATTCTATCTAGATGTGATGCATGGCTAATCTTCAAAATTCTATCTAGATGTGACGCATGGCTAATCTTCAAAATTCTATCTAGATGTGACGCATGGCTAATCTTCACAATTCTATCTAAATGTGACGCGTGGCTAATCTTCACAATTTATGTAAATGTGACATATGGCTAATCTTCACAATTCTATATAAATGTGATTCATGACTATCCAAAAGAAACTCATTGCTAATCTCCCTAATCTGTCTGTTGTAACACATTGGTTAAATTGCTAAACTCATAGAAAGAGCACTTTTTGGGCGGCTTATAACTCTTCCCCCTCCCCTCCAGACGAATCCTCACCAAACTTTGGCCCCCTTAGAACTATTCTGCAAAGTTTGGTGCAGTTTCGTCAAGGGGGGGGAGTTATAGTGGGCATCCCAACATTTTTAAAATCCTCATAGACACAATGGAAATTTGTTTTTGCTGGTGCCTACAGGCCAAACCCGCTGGACGGATTTGCAGCAGACTTGCGCGAGGAGCGGCAGCGTGGTCCTGAAAGTGTGCTTTTGCAAATTTGGTGTAAATCCATCCGGTAGTTTTTAATAAAATGCCCAAAAAGTGGGACACAAAATTGGTGATATCTGTGTCCTGTCCACAGACTAATTTCACGATTCAGAGTCTGCGGACAACCGTTGGACCAATCAGAGAGCAGCGTGACATTTGTGGACATCATACGCGCCCGCTGATTGGTCAATTAAAAAGGTGAGGTGCATCAAAACCTTTGAAACAGGTGCCATATTGGATTCCCGAGCAGCCCCCGTGGTCCGCGGACATAGCGGTAAAAACATAAAAAAACACAATATTGCATTTGTCAAACAAATGAAACAATCATGGGGATGGGATGAGATATGTCCACAAAAATCCAAAAATCCTTTTTTTTTGTTTGTCTACAAATCTACGAATATCCTAGATGTTCAGGGACATCCATGCATATTTCTGCATTACAGGGTTGGTGGAAAGCAGTTTTTGGATGGTTTATAACTTTGGCACCACTCAATGAAACTGTATGACATTTACCAATATCCTTTTAGACCTAACTATGCAAAGTTTGGTGCTGTTTCGCCAAGAGGGTGAAAAATAAGAGGGGGAGTCCCAAAATATTTGAAAGGCTTATACATTTGGTGCCGTTTGACAAATCTGCACAAAAGTTTGCAAAACGATTTTAGACCTAGATTTGAATGTGTTTGCAAAGTTTGGTGGGATTTTGTCAAGAGGGGGCAAAATTAGAGGGGGGTCTCAACATTTTTAGATGGCTTATAACTTTGTTGCAGTTTGACAAATCTGCACAAAAGTTTTCACAAAGATTATAAACCCAACCTTGTATGTTTGTGCAAAGTCTGAATAGATTTTGTGAAGTGGGGGCTAAGTTTTATGACCATTTTTTGTACGTACATTTTGCCACTTTCCAAAAAATAAAACATTGACGGATTTGCAGAAAACTCATGCAAGGAGCGTTGGCAAGGACCCGAAAAGGTCATCACCCAGACAATCTGGCTATTGGCAATGACATTGAGGGACCAGCAATGGGGTTAAAGTGAGCATGGCCACATGGGACCGGCTATGTGGTAAAGGTTTTTAAAGTCAAGATAGGTTTGAATGGGAATACAAACTCTGCTCGCAGCTACAGCCCAAAGTGCTGGACTGGATTACAACAGACCTGTGTGCGGAGCATCAGCAAAGACCTGAACGCATGCTTTTGCAAATCTGTCTTGTGTTTTATTTTTCCAAAGTGTCAAAATATAAGTACAAAAAATAGTGAAATAACTTTGGTGCATGGACAGTGGGCCAGGCCCTCAGCAACGACAAATAGGTACTCTGATGTACTTATAGGGGCATGCGGCATGGCCAAAGCCCTAGGTTCAAATGAGAAAAAAAAATGTGCTTGCGGCTGCAGCCCAAAGTGCTGGACGGGATTGAAGCAAACTTGCGCGAGGAGCATCAGCAAGGACCTGAAAAGCATGCTTTTGCAAATCTGTCCTGTGTTTGACTTTTTGACAGTGTCAAAAAGTAAGTGCAAACGATACTGATATAACTTTGCTGCCTGGGCAGTGGGCCTGGCCCTTTGCAAGGACAAATGTCTACTCTGATTTGCCTATTGGGGAATGTGACATGGCTAAAGCCCATGCTCCATGGATTGTAGAGACTGGCCATGGCTGCAAGCCATGAGCACTGGCCATTGGTCACATTATCAGGGTATAGTGGACACTGAACTAGGATGCAGGATCGGTGCAGTGGATAACAGCGGTGGTTTGGTGGGGTTGGGGTCATGGTCGAGCCTCATGCCCTAGGCAGTACAACCATGACTTGTACCCCCAGCATGCCCTGCTGATAACAACACACATCAGTATGCGTTGCAAACAATATGTTTGTTAAAGGAGGTTTAATGTTCTTTCATATATGTTAAAAGAGGAATTAATAATAACTTATATACAATGATGTAACATCATGAAACATTTTCACTCATAAAAAGGGCTTTGATTGAAACAAAGTTTTTTCACCGAATTACATAAGTTTTTATTAGTGCAACTTAACCATAACATCCCTTTTCTCAGAAAAAAAAGATATATATATATTCAATGAAAACACTTTGTTAAAGGGATGTTATGGCAAGTTCCACTAATAAAATGCTAATCCTAGACACGTCAGTGAACAAAAACAAGTGGCCCAGATATGTGATGTTA
Organism: Ambystoma mexicanum; assembly: GCF_040938575.1. Classification (NCBI taxonomy): domain Eukaryota; kingdom Metazoa; phylum Chordata; class Amphibia; order Caudata; family Ambystomatidae; genus Ambystoma; species Ambystoma mexicanum. The sequence continues at coordinate 1,164,709,562 of NC_090927.1, read as the reverse complement.
TCAGTGATGTCATCTTTTTAATGTACTTGGTGTTTGTCTTAGCAGTGCATGGTGGTGGAAAACCGCCAGTTTTTTGGATTTTTAGGGCCACATCCCATCCCATAATCATCACCCCTCACATCCGTAGAGATTGTTTCAAGTGTTTGACAAGTGCAATGTTGTGTTTTGTAATGTTTTTACCCCGATGTTTGCGGACAACGGGCGCTGTCTGTAAATCTAACATGGCAGGCGTTTCCCAAAAATATGACGCACCTCACGCTTTTCACCATCCAATCAGCAGGTGCGTCCGATGTCCGCGGACATCGCGCCACCCTCTGGAACAATCGGAGGCCTGTCCACAGACCAAACAGGGAAGTGGGTCCGCGGACCGTACCCAAATATCACTAATTTATTTTGACCTACTTTTGGCAGTTTCAAAAGAAACTACTGAGCAGATATACAAAAGCATGCTTTTGGGACCAAGCCGCCACTCCTGGCGCAAATTTGGTGAAAATCCGTCCAGCGGTTTGGGCTGTAGGCGTGAGCACTTTTTTTTTCTCCACTGAGTCTATGGAAAAAAACACATTTTGGGACCTCCCATAACTCCCCACGCCCTGCATGAAACCTCACCAAACTTCGCAGGATCAATCTTACGGGGCCATTGACCTTTTATTGCAACGTTTCATGAGGATTCGTCCAGGGGGAGGGGCAAAGTTATAAGCCATCCAAAAAGTGCTCTTCCTATGAGTCGAGCAACTTAACCATAACTACAGTGCTGCTACCACAGGGCCTGTAATATATTTATATATAGATGGGACACTCTTAATGCTAACTGTCCTACGTTCCCGGCATGACCCATTAGCAGGTTTTTTGCTCTTAAGAGAGGACTTATATGGGATGGAAAGACTCCCTGAGATGTACCACTATATGTGTGGTTCTCTAATCTAAAATACTAATATCAGTACTGTTAAGGAATATTTCAAGCAGCTCATTCTCTCTTCGTGTGCGCTTACTCCCCCTTTTGGGATAATAGCATCCGTCTCGAAATTTCATCTCACAGCTGACTGAGCAAAGGGTCCTTTTTCCGGAACAAATGTTTTAGATCAGACACTCAAATGATAGCCCTTTGCTAGGGAAGTGGATTAGGAGTTAACAAATGCCATTTGTTCCAAACGATGGGATTCTCATCGCTGCATCAAAATTGACCGACATGCCATGAGTCTGGCAGAATGGTAAACAAAGGAGATATATAACATTTCCATGACAGGACCCAGCTTTGTTCAATGTTTGCAGATGTTGTCCAATGTGTGGGTCACTAAATCTAAAGTACTAAACGTGGGAAGGGGCTTGGTAGTGGGATAGAGGGAGAGGCAGTTGTGAAACCTGTGTTATTGTTGGGTGCAGGTTTGAAGTACCGATTCATAAGTGCTGCTCTGGTTCTATGTGTTGGGCAGTGAAACTTGGGAATATGTTTATCTGTAGTGAATAGCCCGAGATCTGATAAACTGCAGTGCCCTTTAGCTGGCTTAGCTACTGATGTGGTAGGGGTATTAGTGGTAGAGAGGTGAGCTTCATTTTAGCCCACTTGTTATTGATTTGGTAACTGATGGGCTTAAGCTAGCATTGTTAGAGAGTATATAGTTTGAAGTGGTGGGAGATTTTAGAGGGGAGCAGAGTAGTTGGGGAGAAAAGGGCTAGAAATTCAAGGGGTATATGCAGAATAGGGAGCAAAAGTATTTGGTGCTGTGAGGAACCAGGAATGAGACACGGACACAGAGGGCTCATGTTTGTTGATACATACTATTATTAAAATAATAACAGGGTTTGGGAAATGCCTCACTGTCCCTAATTTAGGAGGTATTGCCCTACCTCAACCAAAAACTAAGGGTCTGTTCTGTGTCATGATGTCCAAAGCAAAAATATCCTGTGTCTGAAATCCTATCCTATCCCTCTCATTCTAAAAGTAACTATAAGGTACTAAGGGTAATGTCTTTGGCTTGAAAAGTGCAGACATGTTCAAGTTCAACGAAAAGGTATAAATCCAACAAAGGTTTCAAATAGATAGTTTTCACAGTTCCAGGGAATGGCTAGTTTCCCCAGGTTTCTCTCCACCAAAACAAAAGTTCAAAAGAATAATCAAGTTCTTTGTAGCCCAACAGGCTAACCCCTTCCTTTTGGTGTTGTAATTCACTTTCCATATACAGTGCAGGTAAAAAATCCTATTGCATGAATCTTCCTTTGGATTCTTTTTTCAAAGTCCCACAACTTTGGTGCGGGTCCCAGACTCATACAACACCTGGTATACTCACCTGCCAGGTTCATTTGTACAGTTTGTTTACACAATTTTGGTGTGGAAATGCCTGGTATACTCTCCTGCCATGACTTTTGTACAATGCAACTCTTTATGGGTGCGGATCCCAGATCCACTCTTCAACTGGTATACTCCCCTGCCAGGACTTTATATTACAATTCTCTCTCTTTCATTCAGTACAAGCGGGTATGGGTCTTCCCCAAGTTCTGGTGTATTTGTATCTCCCCAAATGCTTGGACTATGTAAATCCTTTCACGATGTAAGTCGCATGGAATTGGCCTTCTGTTTTGGGTAGGGAATGCATTCTCCAGTTCCCCCCAAGGGCCACAACCTTCCACTGTAGGCTCACCAGTTTTAGGATGGCTCCCTAGCTTCTCTGACACCGTTTGGGTCCTTTTCTATTTCTGCTCTTTCTCTCTGCTTTGGGCAGTGTGTCCCTGAAGCTGGTGGTGGTCTGCGTGTCGGTCCGACTTCCCTTGCTGGAGCAAAGCTCTTAGTTTGCCTTGTGTCCTGCTTTGGCATCTCTCCAGCCAGAGGGAATGCTTTTCCGGTCCAGGCACCGCCTTCCCCGTTCTCTGTGCCACTTATTTGTCTCACTGGCTGCCTTCTGGATTCCCAGTCCAAGCTGGGAAGTCTCCTACGTGGATCTCCCATGCCTCCACTTTTGCCTATCCACCTGACAGCATGACTTCCCTGGCAGTGGTTAGCTGGTTGTTTCTCACTGTGTTGTTCAGCTGTTCCATCTTTGAACTCCCGCTCCAAGAAAGGGAGTTGTTCAGAGCCAATCGGATTTCTCCAACTGCTAGACTGCTCATTTCGTTTCAGTCGAGCAATCTTCATTCTGGTTGCCCTCTTCCTAATGTCAGTTTCTGTCATTAGGTTGGCTACAGAACATTGAAGGATATTGTCAGCAGGATGTATGGGTTGTTCAAGGGGACTATCACAATATGCCACCAAGGCATGAGGAATGGAGTGGATATCCCTAAAAGGGGCAGGGGGATACCATGTCTTATCTAACAATGTCTCGCTCCCCCTGATGGTTGCCTCCCCCCATATGTTCCTTCTTTGCATAGCCACCCCAAGGGGGGTCAGGATCAGGTAGCAGCTGCCATCCACATGAGAGGCTACCTCTGGGAAAGGAGTGATGACATCATCAGATTCATCACTGTGCCCTTAGAGAGATAAGTAATTGTTATCATGCAGGAATGGATTAGGGCTGTCTTTTTAGCATTTTTTGGACGTGTTCATTCGATTCCATCTGTGTTCCGTAGAGTCAGACCCAAATTAATCCATTCTTCAATACTCTTAATTGGATACCTTTTTGTGCATTCCTGTTAAGTTCATATCATTTGAAGGTGCTTTCCTTTGGGTCAACGTTGCCAAGAGCAGGGGTATAGTTGATTAAGGTTTAATGCTCGTCCTGTGCTGGTGTTTAATGGATTGCCAGGTTTTTAGCTCTTTTCTGAAGGGGAGCAGGTTTTCTTCTGTGTTTATGGCAGAAAGTCCAAGAGTTTGGCTGAGAGAAAGGAAGATCATCCGTGCCATTTCAGGTTAAGTCTAGCCATCGTTACTGAGGTATCATTGCAGAATTGAAGCACTCTCCGTGGTTGGTAGTGGGGAAAATTTCCTAAAATGGTTTCAGGGCCCCTGCCACAGTAGGAACAGTGGCCGATGAACAGAATTTTTCAATAAATCTTCCATTTGAATAGGACCTACTGGAGTTTGCGGAGGGCTGGTATAATGTGTTCTTGCCTATTCAGTGTCAAGAGTTGTCTTGCTGCCACATTTTGTACTCTATGTAGTTTGTTGAATAGGAATTCCAGGAGTCCAAGGTGCAAGCGGTTTACATAATCCAGTCTTGAGCGTACAATTGTGATAACTGCTAAGATCCGGTGGGCACGATGCATTGAATAGGTAGGACCTGAAAGAAGCAAGTTCTCGCTATGGCTTTCACCTGTGCTTCCAGTGTGAGATTGCTGTCCATCATGATTCCAAGATTTCTGACAGTTGTTGTGGGCATGGTATCAGTTCCCATTGTAACTGACCAGGGGATTGGTGTAGGGCTCAGTGGTGTTGTGCTCCAGATTATAAACTCTGTTTTGGTTGAGTTGAGTTTAATTCTCTCTGTAGTCATCGAAAAGTCTTCATGTGCGTGACACGTGTTGAAATGCAGTGTGTTCATTGTCGATCTATGAGGTTTGATTGAATTCTTTTGATCGAATTTAATTTTGCCGATCTTTTTTTACCACTTTTACTATTTGTTTACTACAAAAAAGCTGTGGGGGAACACCCCACAATCCCGTTCACCTACCCCTTCAGCCCCCTTTCTGTATACCTAAACCAAACTAACCATCTATCGGTTTGCGGTAAAAAAAAGTAAAAGTGCAGCAAAATGTAATTCGTCCAGAATGTAATTTGGTAAAAGAGGGAAATACCATTGTTGTAGAGTTGTTTGCGAGCTTGTACGTATTTAAAGCATGTGAGACTTGAGTCGTTAATAGTTTCCAGTAGTGGGGTCATGAAGATGTTGAAGCGTGGATGAGAGAGGAACTAGATCCTTGTGGTTTTCCGAAATGTTAACTTCTGAGGAAGTGGTCTTTAAGGGGCCATGTGCATTGCTTCAGTCCTTGCAGTCAGAAATATGGCAATACAGCGCTGGGCAGTACAATGTTCTACAGTATTTTAGTGGTGTCTTGTGGCTGATGGCGTCAAAGGTGGTGGGCATGTCCATCCGGATGAATGCACTAGGAGAGGTGGTGTCCATGTTGTTCTTTAGGATGTCCTATATTAAGCATTGAGTGGATTATGGTGTTGGCCTGAATCTGTGTTGCGATTCATGGAGGAGGCTGTATTTGACAAATTCTTATAGCGGTTGATAGATGAATTTCTGAAGGAGTTTGTTCAATGTCTGCTGATGGTGCCCACTGTGTGGCTCACTAAAGGAAGAGTTGTTGTATAATAGTGGTCACTGAATGATTTGGACAACTATTTTAATGAATACATTAATCTACCATAACAAGATTAACTGACAAATGGATCCAGCAAATGACAGTTTACAGATGCCCGCTAATGGACGTGTCTCTTCCTTCATTGTTATGTCAAACTATTAAGTGCCATTCCCTTCCATGTCCATGGAAGCGCCTTAGGCCTAAATACCATCCGAGTACTTGTGTAACCAGATACCGTGGGTGTTAAATTGATCAAACAGCAGTATTATTGTCAGAGATTTGCAAAAGCAAACATCTTCTTTTTTTTTTAACCAAACTTTAACTTTAAGAATAAGAACTACTTTACAAAAGAAAACCACCTCAGGACCGCCCCTCTTAGCCCCCACCCTGACTCAGCATCACAGTGCGTATCACATGTTGATTGGATATGACATATGGTTCCTATTGCCCTTTCAAATTTCCTCCCCTCATCTGATGAGTATCAATATTCAATTTTGAGAAGACCTGTAGAGGTTTGCCACCTGCTTCCACCCGTAAAGTAGTCTAAGCCCCTTGTGATAAACGGTCTGTTTAATTCCTGCCATGCCGGCTCCATAAAATCTATAAATGGCCTCCAGACCATATTGAACACTTCCGTGGCCACGTAAGTACTGCTGTTAGCATCTACAACTCCCAGCATTCCCCAATTTTCCTTCACCAGATTGCGATCTGCAGACCATCTGAATTCTTCCACTGCTGAGTGATGGTTAGTCTGGCCGCCATCAATAAATGTATCAGAAGTCTGGCCATGGTGCCGACATTGGGTATTGCCCCTTATCCCCAGTTTCTCCCAATACCAAAATTAATGGATCTAATTGGAGCATCACCCCTGTCATATCTTTTATTTTGGCTAATATCTCCTTCCACAACACCTATATGCCCGTCCACAGCTCCACCACATGGGCCCAAGAGCCCCCTCACTGCCACATGCATGCCACCGCGGGTGGGGAGTATTTGGGTTCAATACAATGTAATGTATGGGGGTTGAGGTACCATTGTGAGTCGATTTTGTGTGCGCATTCCCTGACTATCATACATCTAGAGGCTTTCGCCTCCATCGCCCACATCTGACTTCAGCTGTCAGGCCCAATCTCTGTACCTAATTCCTCTTCCCATTGCTCCCATTTCTTAGTGAAAGGGGTTGCGTCCCCTGTGTCTGCCCCCACTGCCATGATGCGGCTTTTCCCCAGGCTGTCTATTAGTGTCAAGTCTGGAAGGTTGGCCTGCCTATTCCTTGCCACTTTAACGGTTGGATTAGATGCCCAGTGTCTCAATTGTATGTAGTGGTATAATTTGGCTTCTTCCAGCACAAATGCATGCTTCGCCTCCTCAAAGGTAATGGGTATACACGCAGTGTATAGATCCCCTAGCTTCTGCAGGCCCCACCTAGTCCACGCCTCAAGTCCTTCTCCCTAAAGCCCGGCGAGAAGTCTACATTGTTAGTAAAAGCAGAATATGGGCCTAGCGTCGTAGCTATCCCCCATTCCCTCCTCACATTATCCCATTGGGTCGGAAAGCACTGGGTGCTTTGCAGTAGTCTACCCGCAGAATTCCAGGCTGACTTGCTTAGGAAGGGGAGTTTTGTCTGTGGGACAGAAGTCGTTTTTTGCTTGAGTTCTAAACCCCTAACCCTTCCCCCTTGGGTGCACCAAATCGGATATGTGTGCTACTGCCTTAAGCTTTAGTATGACAATCGTGACCCCCCCCCAGGCCAAATAGCTCCTCAGCAGGATCTTCTGTATAACTCTGTGTCCCCCCCACCCCCAGATAAATGTAATGATATGCAGTACCCCCTTTGGGAAAACACAAAGGAGGCTGTGAAAGAAATAGAACAACCTGGGGGGGAATTCATTTTCCATGCGTTGTTTCTTCCTTTCCATGATATTTCCTGCTGGGCCCAATAGTTCAAACCGGCCCACAGACCATTAAGCCATCTGTGGTAGTTCAGTTGGTATAACTTGTCAGGACGCACCAGGATATTTATCCTCAGATATTCTATTCTCTCTGTTTCCCACTTAAACACGTGCCCTCTGGGTTCCTCCAGTTTCTCCTGCAGGTTTTCAGAGATTATCAGCCCCCTCCCCCATTTGCCATAGTTAATTGTGAATCCAGATGCCCCCGCAAAACACCTCCAGTTTGCTTAATGCTACTGAAGTGAGGTAGCGGTGTTGCCCAGATATAATAAAATGGCATCCGTATGCAGGGCATTGTATGCAGTATGTCGTCCCCTCCCGCACCACGTTTCCCCTCGTTCGACCTGATTCTTTTGGCAAGTGGCTGCATAACTAAGGCAAAGACCAGGGTTGATAGAGAACACCAATGCCCCGTGCCTGTGAAAATGAAATGGGATCCAAGAGCCCCCCTGTTAACTACGAGTCTTGTGCTAGAGAGTTGGTATAAGGTCAGTATCCACCTGCTAAAGGCGACCCCAAATCCATATGCCTCCATAAGCTTTTTGATGTGCTCCCAATTCACCCGATCAAATGCCTTATGCACGTTGAAGGACAATCTTGGCAATCTCGCCCCACTCTGCCTGGTCTGTTCTACCATGTTCAGGTTCCTGCGAATATTAGCATATATTCCTGCCCTTAATGAATCCGGTCTGGTCTGGTTGCACTAGCATCAGGAGTATGGTATCCAGCCTAATGGCTTGCACCTTTGCATATATTCTTACATCTATGTTCAGAAGAGCAATGGGCCTATATGAATCCAGGTTCATAGGGCCCTTGACTTCTTGCGGGATTAGGACAGTGGTTGATTGCTTCATGGTGGGAGCTATAGTGCCTGTATTCTGCAATTCATTAAAACATTTTCCTAGGGATCCAGGTAGGTAGGACTGGAAGACTATGTAGAATGTACTTGAGTACCTGTCAGGGCTGGGTGATTTATTGACTTTCAGGTCTTCTATGGGCCCCTCCGCTTCTTATTCCATTATCTGGCCCTCTAAAACACCCCTCTCCTCCTGAGTCAATTGGGGTATTACGGAGGAATGAATATAGGTCGTTTGGGAATCGCGGTCCAGCACCTCGTCAGTCATGAGGTTTTTAAAAAGCAGTCAGTAATGTCTGGCTTCTCTCGTTCCCCATACTGTACCCCCCCTCATGATTGTGCAGCCCCGGATAGTCTGCCTAGCTTGGGCACATCTCATTTTGTAAGTTAAAAGCTTGCTGGCTGTGTTACCCTGAGTGTTGTATGTCTGTTGTGCACATAGCAGGCTATAAGCAGTGTGTTTCACTAAATGTTCTTCCATTCTGGCTCTAAGTATCCTTAATTATTTTTATTGCCTTCAGGGAGCCTTTACATTTCAGAGCTCTCTCTTTGACCTGCACCATTTCTTCCCACTCCTGCCTGATTTCTTTCCGTATATTTAACAAAGGCGGTTGTTCTGCTGATGCGTTCCGCTCTCAATACTGCCTTCAGGGCATCCCAGAGAGTGGTCTGACTGATCTCGGGGGTCTCATTCCTTTCAAAGTATTCCCGAATCTGGGTGGCTGTGTCCGTCCTTTTGCCCGCGTCATTGAGCACCTCACCCCTTAATTGCCATGGGGGTTTGGGCTGCGTTTCCATTCTTGTTACGTTAACTATGATGCTTTTTGCAGCGTGATCTGAGAGAACCCTCACTCCTATCGCTACCTCTTGTACACACAGAGACAAGGACGCTCAGACCAACCCAAACTCTATCCTCAATTGTGTCCTATGGACAAAGGAGAAGTGCGTGTAATCCTTCTCATCCAGATGTAGAATTACCCACACATCTACTACCCCCAGTCCCTGCATAAGTTTGGCCAAGGCGAGGGCCTTCTGAAAATCTGCCTGTCCCGTCTTTCGCTGGGTCTGATACCATATTGAAGTCTCCTTTCAGAAATATCTGGCCTTCGGCAAACGTCCCCATCTTCGGGGCCTGATCAGTTATAAAATGTTCTTGTCCTTCATTTGGAGCATAGTTTGCCGCTATTGTAACTGCTGGGGGAACAGGTCCCCTTTAACTAAGAGGTAATGTCCACCCCATCCCCTTTTACTGCCCGCCTAACAAAGGAAATGCTTTTCGCAAATAGTATTGCCACGCCCCTCTTCTTTTCCCCTCCCGAAGCAAAGTATTGTAGTAGGAACCATTTGGAGTGCATGCAGTGTTCATGCCCTGAGAGTAAATGCGTCTCCTGGAGTACCGCTATTTGTGTCCCCAATGCCCTTAGACGCCATATTATGCCTACCCATGTCACCGGTGAATTCAGACCTTGGACATTCAGAGAGGTGAGGGTGACCTTAAACATCCCATGATTCGCAGACATGTAAACTCTTTCTTGCACCCCAATGTGTCGAACGGGTTTCCCGTGTGAGTGCCTTTTATCCCATTGTTATGTGAGTCGAAATTGAGCCCCATACTAAGAAACAGGATCCCCTTGTGAATGATGTGAGTGTGTGGTTGACAACCATGATGCGAGTTGAACTGTAACCCTAAACAAATCAACATCAAATTAACATTCTCCAAATTCCTCCCCTTTACGTGAGCTCCCCGTCCCCTTGGCACCCGGTTGCAATTCGGCTGATACTCTTCCCCCGTCCCATTTCCCAACCTAGTCAATCAAACTAAGTTCAGACTTGCCCCCATAATGTACCACAACTCCCATGAACTTTGTGTTTCATGTGTTAGGGTGCACCTACAGTTGGGGCCCATGGCTCTATCGGCCAAGCAGATGAACCAAGTCCATGCGCCCCCTATCTCGTGTGGCTAGCTGTCAAAGCTGCACACTTAGTGATCCAGTTCCAGACCAGGGATGCGTCCCCTCATCGCATGATCTTTCCTTGCCCACTCTGCATGTCGGTCCATGCAGTATTAGTCTCTCTGCAGGGAGGTGTGGGGGAGTTGTGTCTGCCATGGCCAACCAAGCGGCAAGTCGACCCCTGTCCGGTAAGTCGACCCCTGTCCGTTCCCCATGTGTACGCTGAAGCTCCTAGTTTCAATACTGTCATACAGGTGTCTTGCCCCCTTTTCAATCCTCAGTTAGTGCATGTTAGGGGCACTCTAGATGTTTCTTGTTCATCTTTATCCGCCCAGCAGGTCCTTTTGCTCACCTTCCCCCTTCTGTGTGGTTTCTCCAGGTTGATTACGGGTCTTGTTCGCCCCCCCTTCGGATTCAAGAATTGCTTGGCCTCAAACGGTGTGGAGATTATATGCTTAAACCCCCTACCTAACCAGCAGTGTCCCTATGCTAGTCCTTCATGTGCTCTCATGTAATAACAGCTAAACGAACTGTAATATGCCACAATATGCTACACACCTGTAACCCTATGTTTAACCATATCGGCTCCATGTAACCTATCATGTACCTATGCATGCACAATGACCTGCAACTGTAACTAAACCAATTCCATGTAACAGCGCCACAATGCCTCCGGGCTGTTTGTGTGCTTTATAAGTGCAAATAAATAAATAAACATGCATTTGGCTTTCAACCACAAATCTGACCCAGCAGTACTTGATTTGTCTGGCTCCCAGCCATTTTGGTGAGAGTCGCAGGGGCCATGTCCTGAATGAGTTGTAGTTTTGCACCTCGGAATGGCATCTACTGCATTCTAGCAAGACTAAGTATTCTCTCCTTCTGCTGATAATGGTTTACTCTGGTCATTATTTCTGGGTGAAGGTTTGTGCCCCTCTAATAAAAAAAAACATGAAAAGTGTCCTGTCCAGCCCCACAGTTCCATCGGCAGGCAGTATGTGGCAAAATAAGTCATTGACGTATGCTTCCAGGTCCTCGTCCACAACCTGCCTAGGATCACCTCTGACTCTGATGTTATTCCTACGGGATCTGTTTTCTAGGTCTTCCTGTTTCAAGTATTCCAAAGCTTCTAGTTTGGTAGCCATCTCCGATCATTTGAAGCCTTAATCGCATGTTGTTCTATAATTCGTTGATTCTGTCACCGAATTCTTGCAGCTGCTTCTCCATGTAGGATAGATTTTGTGATATTTCAGTCACAATGGCCTGTAACTCCCTTTTGATCTCCCCAGTAGCTCTTCCTGTCGGCTTTTGTTGCTGCACCGACTTCCAGTGAGGTTCCGGCTGGGGGCCCTTGCACCTGCACCACCGTCTCCCCGTCCTCCTGGGTTTGCAACATGGCAACAACATGTTTTTGTGACTTGGCTATGTTGGGGAGGAGCGAACTATTGAAAGACCCCACCTGTTTTCGGGGAGACAATCAGTCCCAGGTGAGGTGGGAGGAACTCCCTAAGGCGAGAGGCCTTCATTGCCCGTGTGCGCGTGTGTTGTGATGACGCAGATGGGTCAGAGGCTGCCAGAAAACAAAAGGCAGAGAGCTCGACCCAGGAGGTGCCGGTTCAGGCTGGTGCCATTTATGCAAGTGTCTCTGCAGGTGTGCCTCTAAGCAAGCCTCCCGGAACATTGTGTCCCCCGCCTCACCTCCAGAGAGGGGCATTGCTTCCTGACCTCCTCCAGTCCATGCAGCACAGCTCCACCGGGGGTTCGCCAATCACATGTGGCAGGATCGGTAGGTGCGCTCCACCTCCAGAGCAGTCTCACCGATGCCATGTTGTCTCGGGGCTCCAGCAGGGCCGCTCCCCTCATTACTTCAAAGCTGCCACTACAGGTGCCCCTCACGACTCCATAGTAACGGGCATCTGCCCGATGTCAGGCTGTGGATCGGGGATCCCCTGGTCCAGCACCAAAAGGGACGGGGTTCAGGTACCAGACAGAGCGAATGGTTCAGCCAGCCGCCATGCTCCGCTCCCAAGGACATGTCCTTTTTTGGATGTTTCATGTTTAATATGAATGGCCAAGCAGGTAGAGAGCGAAGTATTGAAATATGACATGTTCACATACAACCCGGGTGTGAATTAACCTGTGCTTGGGGCCACCTTAATCCGGTTCTGCTCTTATTCAATAGCGATCACATTAAAATATAGGAAAACACATAGGAAAGAGCAATAGATTTATAAGGGTGCTGCAACCTATCCTTAAAAACGAGCGGTACAATCGTATGAGGCGGTGGTCTGCAAACCACTTTGTTCTTTGACTAAGGTGATATCAGATTCAAATTCACATCAAGAGGACATGTTGCCCGTTATCTTTGTAAAGCTTCATGAAACGCTGGCAGGAAAGCCAATATCTCAAAATTGGTGTCAGAGGGATGCAATATTGTTTCTGGAGGGGGCAGAGAAAGGCAGGATCAATATGTATTAGTTACAGTGGCCACAATGGCTACTAACTGTCTTTTATTATGATTTGGGCAGGAAGCCAGTCCCCGAAGGCACCAATGTTCATTGGAACCATGGCAGAGGCGCTGTATTGATACTTGGAGATGCCCATTTTTTGTTGACACCTGCAGTTATGAGGCCTGGTTTAGTATTCATATGCGTCTGCCAAGGAAATGTGTTAACACCAACTTGCTTTTGCCATACATTTAGGCAAAGCTGCTTTGTTCAGCCCATTTCCTGGTTGGGTATTCATTCTTGTGGTGTGAATGCTGCTCAGCCCGTTTCTTGGTTGGGTATTCATTCTTGTGGTGTGAATGCTGCTCAGCCCGTTTCTTGGTTGGGTATTCATTCATATGGTGTGAATGCTGCTCAGCCCATTTCTTGGTTGGGTATTCATTCTTGTGGTGTGAATGCTGCTCAGCCCGTTTCTTGGTTGGGTATTCATTCTTGTGGTGTGAATGCTGCTCAGCCTGTTTCTTGGTTGGGTATTCATTCTTGTGGTGTGAATGCTGCTCAGCCCATTTCTTGGTTGGGTATTCATTCTTGTGGTGTGAATGCTGCTCAGCCCATTTCTTGGTTGGGTATTCATTCTTGTGGTGTGAATGCTGCTCAGCCCATTTCTTGGTTGGGTATTCATTCATATGGTGTGAATGCTGCTCAGCCCATTTCTTGGTTGGGTATTCATTCATATGGTGTGAATGCTGCTCAGCGCATTTCCTGGTTGGGTATTCATTCATATGGTGTGAATGCTGCTCAGCCCATTTCTTGGTTGGGTATTCCGTCTTGTGGTGTGAATGCTGCTCAGCCCATTTCTTGGTTGGGTATTCATTCATATGGTGTGAATGCTGCTCAGCCCATTTCTTGGTTGGGTATTCATTCTTGTGGTGTGAATGCTGCTCAGCCCATTTCTTGGTTGGGTATTCATTCGTGTGGTGTGAATGCTGCGCAGCCCATTTCCTGGTTGGGTATTCATTCATATGGCGTGAATGCTGCACAGCCCATTTCCTGGTTGGGTATTCATTCATATGGTGTGAATGCTGCACAGCCCATTTCCTGGTTGGGTATTCATTCATATGGTGTGAATGCTGCTCAGCGCATTTCCTGGTTGGGTATTCATTCATATGGTGTGAATGCTGCTCAGCCCATTTCCTGGTTGGGTATTCACATGTATGGTGTGAATGCTGCGCAGCCCGTTTCCTGGTTGGGTATTTATTCATATGGTGTGAATGCTGCTCAGCCCATTTCCTGGTTGGGTATTCATTCTTGTGGTGTGAATGCTGCTCAGCCCATTTCTTGGTTGGGTATTCATTCATATGGTGTGAATGCTGCTCAGCCCATTTCTTGGTTGGGTATTCATTCTTGTGGTGTGAATGCTGCTCAGCCCATTTCTTGGTTGGGTATTCATTCGTGTGGTGTGAATGCTGCGCAGCCCATTTCCTGGTTGGGTATTCATTCATATGGTGTGAATGCTGCGCAGCCCATTTCCTGGTTGGGTATTCATTCATATGGTGTGAATGCTGCTCAGCCCATTTCTTGGTTGGGTATTCATTCTTGTGGTGTGAATGCTGCTCAGCCCATTTCTTGGTTGGGTATTCATTCGTGTGGTGTGAATGCTGCACAGCCCATTTCTTGGTTGGGTATTCATTCATATGGTGTGAATGCTGCTCAGCCCATTTCCTGGTTGGGTATTCATTCATATGGTGTGAATGCTGCTCAGCCCATTTCTTGGTTGGGTATTCATTCTTGTGGAGTGAATGCTGTGCAGCCCATTTCCTGGTTGGGTATTCATTCATATGGTGTGAATGCTGCACAGCCCATTTCTTGGTTGGGTATTCATTCATATGGTGTGAATGCTGCTCAGCCCATTTCCTGGTTGGGTATTCATTCATATGGTGTGAATGCTGCACAGCCCATTTCTTGGTTGGGTATTCATTCATGTGGTGTGAATGCTGCTCAGCCCATTTCTTGGTTGGGTATTCATTCTTGTGGAGTGAATGCTGTGCAGCCCATTTCCTGGTTGGGTATTCATTCTAATGGTGTGAATGCATTGAGTCCAGTCTCCCCATGGCAGAGCTCGTTAGTTACCCTTTTAGTTATTCTCGTAAAAGGTTTAGTTGACAAAAATGATGGTCCACTAGATCAGTCCTGGAACTCAAGTGGGCGGCGGGGGACGGAGGGGGGGGTTCCTTGCACTTAATGTCGGATAAGCATGGAACAGATTTTCTGTAGCAGGAATATGTAGCGGTTTGCACAAATATATAATTGTAGCAAAATGTTTAATTTCAATATTTTGCTCCCAAAAAATGACGTTTTTAATAAAAGAAAACATTTTCTTTGCTACTTGGTGACGAAACGTGGAATTTAAATGGATTCTAATTTCATTATTGTTGTCAATGCCTTTCAGCGATCGGAAGTGGTCGTTTTGGATGTTGATGCGAGAGGCCACCTCCGCTAGAGGTTCATTACACGCGCTCTGTCTGATTTACTTCATTTTCTCTTTTTAGCCATGCGAGCAGGGGCGTCAGATAAGACGGATCCATTGGGTGTCCAATATTGGGACCGCTCTGAAGTTCCTAGAGGGAAGACGGGTACGTATGGATAACACTCGCCCAAAGCATGCATGGTGTTTTCTCCCTAGGCTTTTTGCATGCTGGCGCATGGTCATGCTGCAGTGTCCTTTACCCAAGACCTAGGTACTGATCTTAGAACAGGATTTGTTGCATTGTAACAATGACCTTGGAAACAACTGTCTCACCACCCTTAAAAAATAGGATTGACGCAGCCAATGGATCTGGCTTTTGTACAATGCACATGCGTTCTGTGTTATTCAGTTTTGCCATCACCTTCCCAGGCACTGTACTAACACCATTTTCCAGCCATTGCAATACTTTGCCAATGTTATACCCTACATTGCTATGATACACTCAGACTCCCACACAATTTGTAGCCATTACATTAGCAAGTACTGCCTTCATATGTCAACATATGCAAGGCTTTGTGATTGCAAGTGCTGTTACTTAAATCAGGGCCGACATTTGTCCATTAGAAATCCAGGCGTACCAAATCCTTTGATAGATATTGCATCGTCGCCAGGTATTGGCATCACATGTCTAGCCCTTTGTTTTCCAAGTAATATCATATACCAATGCATTGACATCATCATGTACCAGTTATTGCTATTAGATATCTGGTATTGACATTTAGTACTCATATAATATGTCCGTTATTGCCATCGTGTGTCCATTTACACCATTTGCTAGGTATAGCCAGCATATGCCATGCACTGAATTGGCATATGTTCAGCTAGCCACACCGTAGGCCAACATTTGCTATCAAATGCACAAGATCACACTATTTGCCATAGGGTTAGCAGGGACCGGCAGTAATGATTTCCTCATTTATCTCAGTAACTCAATTGACATGAAAATCCCCTTTGGCATGTGAGACCATGCACTTCGCACTCTCCATCTGTGAGGAGATAACTTTTTATTTCTTACTTGTATACCACGCACCAGGGTACGTGTGCCCTTTGCTTTGTACTTAGCGTAAATAACTTCTGATTTAATAGCAAACCACAAAAATGTAAGAATCCTTGGTGATTCCAATTTAAAAATGTATGATATTAATTGTGCTATGTCTAAGCAACTCCTGCTTAATCTTAATCATTTGAACATTCCCAAATAATCAATAGACCTATGGATTTAGCTGGCCACTATTTGGATCATGTTTTTGTTCATAGACCTTTTTCACTTTCTCTCAACCACTTCCTCCTACGTGGTCTGACCACTCAGCATTGTTTTATTTCATGGCATTCCTCATCAAAATTACTAAAACAATTAGTCTTTCCTTCTGTTCCTATGCGTAATTGACAACTAATATCTAAACGGGACCAATGGGATCTCCTGAACAGTGACCCTTTAATAGTAGCAGTGATGTTAACCTGGAATCTCCCTCTAATCCGCCGTGAATGTTCTCTTCCCAACTCAATTAGCAAAAACATCCAGAACGATCACTAGGGAGAGGTACTTTGTCCCCCAATTACAAATGGTAAAACAGCAAAAATAAGTGCTAGAGAGATAACGGCATTCTCAACACTCCATCTGCTAAACTAGAATTGCTGCGATTTCTATCATTTTAGAAAAATCTAATTTTGAAGCCTAAACAATCCTATCATCAAGAACAGCTTTAGGGTTCAGTTGCCTCTCAAAAAAACATTACATGAACTTCTCAGATAACCTCATGCTCCAATAGCACTAGCAAATTCATCTCTTGAATAATGTGAAATTATTGCCAACTTTTTCAAGCAAAAAGTAATGAAGATTCATAAGGAACTATAATCAAAGAGATCATTGTATATGGCCAGCACTGGTCCGAATGTGAATTTGTCTTGAAACATTGGCCCTTGAAGGCCATGTTAGCCTCTTTTCATATAATCTCCCATATAGACTTTTCAAGTTTGCTCTCAACCAGAACATTTTCAGGATCTCTGGTGGACATTTGTCCCCCTAAGATTTTCACAGATCTGGCATCCATTACTCCCTTGTCGTACAACATTAGCTAGATTGAGAAGACCCTTGATGCCTCTCCAGCATGAATATTGTGATTGAAGGGCCCCCTTGTAGGTCACATAGCCCCTGGTGTGCAAGGTCACACTATGTGTATTGATTAAAAGGGTTCAACCCACCATAGTACACCGGCCTTACTGCCCTGAGGTGGGCCCTTGTGGAGGGGTGTAGCCCAGTGCTACTCTGTGCTGCTCGCCTGGTCAGCCTGGGCCCGGGTGAATCAAATATTGGCAGCCCAGTAGAGCCTTCGTGGCATGTCGCTAATGGGAACACAAGGGCCCGAGCGGTGGCTCTTGGGAGTGCAGCTGGAGAGGAGTTGGAATGTCAAGAGGCTTGTGCGCTGCAGGTGTTAGGCGCCGATGGTGTGATACTACCTCGAGATGACTCTGACTTTCTCCTGCTCCATTGGCTGATGTCACCCATCTGTTTTTTCATGAACAGCACAGAAATGTGCTTCTCTCCAGTTGCAAGGCGTGCCTGTTGTCATAAATCTCCCCCCGTCACACCTGTGATCGGGATCTCTCTTGTTCGGCCGCAGGACTCTTCCTGTGGGTGGTTCGGGTCTTGAATAGGCTCGCCCGAGCCTCGTCAGGTTGCAGAACGCGTTCAGAGTTCCGGGAAGTTCGTGGTTCCAGGGTGTCCAGGATTAGCGATAAACAAGCAATGTAGGGGGGAAGTGCAGGAACAGGAAAAAAGGCAAGGAAGGAAGTATGAGGATCAAGGAAGCAAATGTAGAGAGCAAACACACGTCGGGTCACTATCGAAGATAGCGTTGAGACACGCGGACCCCCAAGGGCGTGACCAATTTATAGTACGTGCTACGACGTGAAAGCTAGTGCGTAGCACGGAGCTTGGTACGGCCATGTTGGGAGGAACAAGGAGTACAAGCCCTTCGTGACAATGACCATGAGGTCCAGAAGGGGCAATTTCGCCTAGTCATGACAGCATGCCCCCTCCGAAGACTGGTTCCTCCAGGCTTGCCTGGGTGAATAAGATGGAATCTTCTGAGCAAACGAGGGGTCTTTAAATTAGAAACTGCTTCCCATGTACTCTCGCTAGGGGGGTAGCCTTTCCACTCGACCAGATATTGTAATCGACCCCTTCTATACCTGGAATCACATATCCTGGACACCTCATATTCCAACTGGTCGTCCACAACAACAGGTGTGGGTTTGAAGGGTTTTCGAGTAGAACTAGCGTAGGGTTTCAACAGGGAAGTATGGAAGACTGGATGTATCTTCTTCCAGGAATCCGGGAGCTTAAGTCGGAAGGAGACAGGATTGATGATCTCCTTTATAGAAAATGGACCATAATAGCGAGGAGCCAATTTGTTTGGTCGTAGATGTCGAGGTAACAGTTTCGAGGCTAGCCAGACTTGATCGCCAACTGAATAGGAAGGTGATGGTCTTCTCTTAGAGTCCGCATATCTTTTGGTTCGAGTCTGGGCCTGTTCTAACTGTTCCTTGGCCTCTCTTTGTAAGTCGATCAGCGTCTGAATCCAAGAGTCAAGGGTAGGTACCGGAGTAGATTCTGGAAGAACTGATGGTAAAACAGACGGATGATAACCTTGACTGCAATAGAAAGGGCTGATCTTGAGAGCTGAATGATCTGAGTTATTGTAGGAGAATTCGGCTAAAGGTATAAGGAGAGACCAATCGTCTTGAACCTTGGTGGCAAAACAACGAAGATATTGTTCCAGGGTTTGATTTACTCGCTCCGTTGCCCCATTGGTTTGTGGATGATAGCCTGAAGAAAGGGCACGTTGGATTCCTAGAACACGACAGAGATGTTTCCAGAATTGTGAAATATATTGAGGTCCCCGATCCGAAATAATCTTGGAAGGGAGGCCATGAAGACGAAAAATATGTTCCAGGAAAATTCCAGCAAGTTCTGAGGAAGATGGTAGTTTATACAACGGTGTAAAATGAGCTAGATGAGTGAACAAATCAATGGTTACCATGATGGTTGTATATCCACGGGAAGGTGGTAATTCAACAATGAAGTCAGTGGCAATAACTTCCCAGGGACTGGTTGGCAACGTAGGTTGTAGAAGCAGACCAGCCGGCCTCTGATTATCGTATTTGTTCTGACTACAAATTGCACAGGTCTTGATGTATTGAACTACACTGGACTTCATCCCTGGCCACCAGAACTGTCTTTGTATAAGACGGAAGGTGTTGGTTACCCCTCGATGGCCGGAGTGAAGAGTATCATGGCATAGATTCATTACCTTCTGTTGAAGTTCTTTTGTCGGAATGACCACTGGATTGTTCTTGAATAAAAATCCTTCCTTGATTGTCAAACGCCAGGGATTCTTCTCGGATATGTCCTTCCAGAGTTCAGATGATTGAGTCTGTACTCTGATTTCTTCCAGGAGATTGATCGCTTGAGCTACAAAGATTGTAGGTGGAAACATTTTAGGATAGATCTTATCCTCCAAGGGAACGTAGTCGGGACGCCGAGAAAGGGCATCGGCAATCATGTTTTGCGGTCCGGGAACATGTGAGATTTGAAATTGATATTGAGCAAAGAAGTAGGCCCATCAAGCTTGTCTACTGTTCCTGCACTCCATGGATTGTAGGACCTGAAGATTTCGATGATCAGTACGGACTTGAACTGGATATTTAGCACCCAGGAGTAGATGTCTCCATTCACTGAAGGCATGACGAATGGCCAATAACTCCTTATCCAGAACTGAGTAGTGAGTCTCACTGGTAGTCAGGGTCCGTGAAAGGTAAGCAATGGGATGTTCCAACTTATCATCGGATTCTTGTTTTAAAACTGCTCCTATGGTGTAATTGGAGGCATCTGTTTCCACTAGAAAAGGACGATTTATGTCAGGTTGGGCCAGGATGGGGGCCTGAGTGAATTCTTTTTTCAAGCGTTGGAATTCCTTGTCTTGTGGTATAGACAAGTTGAATGGAACATCTTTCTTCAGTAGATTAACAATGGGTTGAACAATCTCGGAAAAGGTGGGAATGAATTTCCGGTAGAAATTGGCAAGCCCCAGGAAGGACTGTATTTGCTTTACAGATGTTGGGGCGGGCCAAGCCAGTATGGCCTTCACCTTTGAAGGATCCATGCTAATTCCTTCTGAACTAAGGACAAACCCCAGATAGCGAACTGATGTAGCATGAAACAAACATTTTTCTGGTTTGGCTAAGAGTTGATTTTCACGGAGACGTTGAAGTACTGCCTTTACATGTTCTTCATGTTTCAAGGAATCCTTTGAGAAGATCAGTATGTCATCCAGGTAGACGATAACATTGGGAAATAACATGTCAGAGAACACCCTATCCATAAAACGCTGGAAGACTGCGGGAGCATTAGTCAGACCAAAGGGCATGACTAGGTATTCAAAGTGACCAAAGGGTGTTCTAAAGGCTGTTTTCCATTCGTCTCCTTCCCGGATACGAATCAAATGGTAAGCACCTCAGAGATCCAGTTTCGTGAATATCACTGCACCTCTCACAGCTTCAAGGATATCCGAGATCAGGGGTAGTGAGTATCTGTCTTTCAGCGTGTGTTGATTTAGGCCCCGATAGTCCAGACAAGGTCTGAGCTCTTTGGTATCCTTTTTAGGAACGAAGAACAATGAAGCACCAGCTGGTGATTTTGAAGGTCTTATGGTGCCATTCTCAAGATTAGTGTCTAGGTATTCCCGGAGGGCTCTCTTTTCTGGTTCTGAAAGGATAAACATCCTGCCAAAGGTAATCACTGCGGAGGGTTCAGTATCTATGGCACAGTCTTCGGGTCTATGTGGAGGTAAGGCTTGAACGATGGCAGTAGAGAATACATCAGCATACCCTTGATAGATCTCTGGTACAATATTGGAAACCATGAGTGGTGTCTCTGGACACCTTGGTGGAATTTTAGGGGCTGTGAATGAGGTATCCAGGTTTAAACAATGGTTTATACAGAACTCCGAGCCCAGGAATAAGGATCCGGCCGTCCAGTTGATATATGGATTGTGCCTTTGTAAGCAGGGCATGCCCAAAACCATGGGGTAATGGGCTGATTTTATAATGTCAAACACAATTCTTTCTTGATGATTTATGGAAAGATGGATCTCCCTTGTTTGCAGACTTATGGGTCCTGAGGAAAGAGGTCTTCCGTCAATCGCTTCCACTGGCTGTGAAAAACTTCTTGCTTCATACGGAATGTTATGACTTCTGACCCAATCTTGATCAATGAAGACTCCCATTGCTCCGCAATCCACCAAGTCCAGTATGGGGTAGACCTTGTCCTTGGATGGCGATAAAAAGGCCTGTAATATCACCATTTTGTTTTGTCCAGGAGAGTTCAAGGATGGAATTGATGTGGAGCAAACATCGCTTTCCCGAAACCTTGCTCCATTTAGGATCGGGAGCTGGCGTTTCCCGAGCGTTGGGGAGGAGCCAGAGGACATACTTTAACTAGATGTTTACCCGAGGCACAATACATGCATAAGCCTGTGTGTATTCTTCTTAACCTTTCCTGCGGGGAAATTGGTCCACGAAAGTTGCATGGGTTCAGAATCAGTGTTCGGACTCTTGGCAGATTCTGTCCTTGTAGTATTCTCTAGGGAGTATCTTTGAATTGATACTTTATTCTTTTTCTTTTTGGCCTTTCTTTCTTGGATTCTAAAGTCTATTTGCATAGACAAGTCCAGGAGGGCCTGGAATGAACTAGGACGTGCCACCCTAGCTAGCTCGTCCTTAATCTCTTCATTTAGACCTCTGTGAAACAAAGTAAAACTGGCTTCCAGGGGCCAGTCCGCCTCTTTAGCTAGCTGTTTGAATCTGGTAACATAGGTCAACATTTCTTGGGATCCTTGTTGGGAGTCAAGTAGCTTTTCTTGAGCACTGTGAACCAGCTCTGGTCATTCGAACATGGTCTTGAGTTCCACAATGAACCCTTCATAATCATCCAGGAGAGCATCCCCTGAATTGAGTAATGGAGTGGCCCATGTAAGGGCATTACCGGAAAGATGCGATATTATGAAGCCAACCTTAGCCCTAGGAGTTGTGAAATAGTAGGGCTTGAAGGTAACATGTACCAAACAAGAATCCAGGAATCCACGTAAGGTCTTTGTTGAACCGTCGTATTTATCAACCACTCCTCCCAATAATACGCTGTCCTTGTTCGCGGAGTCGCGTGACAAGACGAGCTGTCTTAGCGCCGCATTCTCGGCTTTTATATTCTGCATCTCTGTGGAAAGTTCTTGCATTCCGCGCATCAGGTCCTGAATAGCATTCTCCATGGTAGAATCCGTATTGATCGTTTGGCGTCTCAAACTGTCATAAATCTCCCCCGTCTCACCTGTGATCGGGATCTCCCTTGTTCGGCCGCAGGACTCTTTCTGTGGGTGGTTCGGGTCTTGAATAGGCTCGCCCGAGCCTCGTCAGGTTGCAGAGCGCGTTCAGAGTTCCGGGAAGTTCGTGGTTCCATGGTGTCCAGGATTAGCGATAAACAAGCAATGTAGGGGGGAAGTCCAGGAACAGGAAAAAAGGCAAGGAAGGAAGTATGAGGATCAAGGAAGCAAATGTAGAGAGCAAACACACGTCGGGTCACTATCGAAGATAGCGTTGAGACGCGCGGACCCGCAAGGGCGTGACCAATTTATAGTACGTGCTACGACGTGAAAGCTAGTGCGTAGCACAGAGCTTGGTACGGCCATATTGGGAGGAACAAGGAGTACAAGCCCTTCGTGACAATGACCATGAGGTCCAGAAGGGGCAATTTCGCCGGGTCATGACACCTGTCCTCCTTATTTGACCCTGAAGAGTCTGGACACTGTCTGCACCCGTCTCTAC
The DNA here is from genome assembly GCF_040938575.1 of Ambystoma mexicanum. NCBI lineage: Eukaryota > Metazoa > Chordata > Amphibia > Caudata > Ambystomatidae > Ambystoma > Ambystoma mexicanum. The sequence continues at coordinate 1,164,686,715 of NC_090927.1, read as the reverse complement.
CCCAACTGTTTGTTGCTAGGCTGTTTGGTGAGTTTGCTGTGCATTGTGTAGTGCCTCGTCTCCTCCTCCTCCTCTCTCTCCCTATCCTGCGCCTCTTCTATCCATGGTGCTCTGTATTTCACATATCTATTCCAACTGCTACTCTATCACTTATCCTAACTCCCTCTTGAAGCTTGGAAGAAGAAAAGCTCAAAAAGGGCCTCCTGGTCTCCAACCCAGACCTGCACATTGAGGACACTTAGGTCAATGTTTCCTCCAGGCAGACTGTTACTTTTATCCTCTTTACTGTTCCCTCTCCTGACGGTGGAAGTCCCCATTTGGTCTCTGTCCTCTCCTCTTCGTCTCTGAGTAATGGCGGCACTAGATGGGAAGTACTCTTGGCTGGCTTTTCTTCTTCTAGGTGCATAATTAACGTTTATCATAATTGCACTGTCATGGACCAGTGCTCTCAGCCCACTCTTCTCCTTCTTGATAGGCCTCTTCCTTCTTTTATCAACTTCCTCCCTTCTCCCACTACTCCTCCTGTGGCCTCCCCCCTCACCTCCTCTCCATACGATAGGCATACCACACCCCAGTACTCCACCTCAGAAGACCTTCAAAGGTGATAACCAGATCCACCTAGCAACCTTCAACTCCCACTCTACTGTCAAACATGCTTCTGATTTCTGTCTCCTGCTCGAAGATTTTGATCTCAGTGTTCTCGACCTTAACAAGACGTGGTTCACTGCTAGCTCTGTCACTACTTTTGACACTCTCCTCCCTGAGAGTTACAAGATCCGCTTCAAGCCCATGCCTAACCAACCTGGAGGCGGAGTGACACTGATTGTCCCTGAGTGGATCACTTCCACCATCATTCCCACTCTGTCCAATTCATCCTTTGAATGCCTTGTCTGCAGGCTTGATGTCTCCCCTACCCTCTCTCTGACTATTGGCACTATCTACAGACCCCCTGGTCCTGTGGCCCTAATCTTCTCTGAGTGGTCAAGTCTCACCTCTGCTCTTCTTGCCTCTACCTCTAAACCTCTCCTCGTTGGTGACTTCAATATCCACCTTGACTCTCCCTAGGTTGCCTCTGGACTCTACCACAACATTTGTGGCACTCTTTCCCTCATCATTCATCCCTCTGGTTCGGTGCCCTCTGACGGTCATACCTTGGATGCTTTTAGCTCTCCTGACATTCCTATCTCCACCCTTCTCACTACTCCCCTTTCCTGGTTTGACCATTCCCTTCTGTCTTCTCATCCTGATCTATGTTGTCCTCCTGCTAACCCTACGCCTTAACTGCTTGTCTCCATCTCTGTTATCCGACCGATGACGCGAGTGTCAGCTGATGCATTTGCTTCCAATTACATTCCTCCTCCCACTCCTGCCTGCGATTCCCTCACTGATTTTGCTCATGCTAATCTTCACCTCTATCACTAACACCCTTGATATCCTTGCCCCTGTCATGAGGATCCAAATGAAGCCTGCCTCTAAGCGTAATACCTAGCACGAGTGTGACTTATCTTCTCTGAAAAGCTTGTGCAGAGTGGCTGAGCAGAAATGGTGGGCCTCTGACTCATCCTCTGACAAACTGACCTGTTGCTTGCTCCACAGGCAATAAAACCTTCTATTCACTCAGAGAAAAGGGCTCGAATCCAAGCCCGAATCTCTGGGGCCTCTAATAATTCTAGTGAACTGTTTAAAATTGGCCAGGAACTTGTCAATCCTTCCGCATTCTCTTCATCTCCTTTACCATCCTTGACACTCTATACCTCTCTGGCCTCCCATTTCCTTTCCAAAACCCAGGACATTCTGTCCACACTCCTTTCCCCCTCTTCCTGTCCCTGCCCCCATGCCGCCATTGGTCCTCTCCCCCTCCCTACTGCTCTCCTCTTTCTCGTATATAGCACCGGATGAGGTCTCTAGACAAGTCCTCTCTATGAAAGTCTCCTCCAACTAGGTGCTCCCCTTCTCTTCCAGAACTATCAAGGAAAATATTGCCTTACTTGACTGACTTCTGCAACCACTTTTTTGCCTCTGGCTCATTCCCTTCACCCCTCAAGCCCTCCCTTGTGCATCCCCTCCGTAAAAAGCCCCCAGCTGACCCCTCCTGCCCTGCTATCGACAAATCTCCACACCCCCTTCCTGGGCAAACTCCTGGAGAAGCAGGACATCTCCCAACTGGGCCAACACACTGAATCAGTTGGCTCTCTCCACGATCACCAGTCTGACTTCAGAGCAGCCAAATGCACTGAACTGCTCTTCTGAACATCTGTGACAATTTGCTCTCTAACTTAGACTCCAACTCTCCTTGTGTTCTCATCCTCTTCGATCTTTCCTCTGCCTTTGACAGAGTCAATCATGCCATCCCTATAAATCAGCTCTGTGACACTGTTGGTATCACTGGCCTGGTACTTGACTGCTGTTCTCTTTCCTATCCCACCGACCATCCCAGGGACAACTTGGCCCTTTTCTCTCCCTTCCTTCACTCTCCACCTATGGTGTCCCTCAGGGCTCTCTCCTCTCACTTTGGCTTTTTAACATCTACCTTGCCCATTTGGCCCACTTGATCTCCTACTTCTCTCCCCACTTCCAGTGCTATGCTGATGACACTCAACTCTCCTTCCAGCTTCCCTCCTGCTCCTCCACTTCCTCCTCTCTCATCCCTGACTCTCTGGCCGCTATTCAGTCTTGGTGTACTGCCAATGATCTCTGTCTTAATGGCAGTAAGACCAAGATTCTTCTCATCGGGGCCCCTGCTCCCACCTTCCCTCCCTCAATGGGTACCCCCTCACGCTCTTATGAGTCTAAAAACCTTGGTGTGATCTTCGACTCCTCTCTACCCTTCTCTCCTCACATCTTGGACCTTGCCAAGAAGGCCCAATATCAGCTTCATCTCCTCCGAGGCATTCTCCCTTTCCTCACCTTCCCCCAGAAACTCATTGTCTCTAGAGGTCTGGTTCTTTATAGGCTTGATTACTGCAACAACCTCTTCCTCAAGCTTCCTGCATCTTCTCTTCACCCTCTTCAACTAATCCACAATAGGACTGCAAGACTTTTTCCTTGGCCTCAAACCCAGGGACTGCATCTCTCCAGCCCTAATTTCTCTTCACTGGCTCCCGGTGGCTGCTAGGATCAAATTCAAGACCCTCTGCATCATCCACACAGCTTTCTGGGGCCTGGGACCCAGCTACATCCAACTCCCTCTCCCTAAATACTCCCTTCTAGAGCCCTTCGCTCTACTACCTCCAACTCTCTGCAACCCAGACGCTTCTCTAAGCAGAGTGGGTGTTAGATCTCTCTCCTCTGCCGGAACCTCCCTCTGGAACAGTCTCCCTGCCCCTCTCAGGCTTGAGCTGGATCACCTTAAGTTCTGGAAGCTCCTCAAGACCTTCCTCCTTCACTCTCCCCTGATAATGACCTCATTCTGCTTCTGTGACTGGCTGCCTGATTCCCTCAGAGTACTTAAGGGCTCCAGGCCCGCCCTCCAAATCCCCGCATTTCTCTGTACTTCCTTACACTTGCCCTCTGGCCTCCCAGTGCACTTCCCCCTTCGTCACCTTTTTACCCTCCCACCTTAGCACTTCTTGCAGACTGGCACCTACACCCCCCACACTTTTTCCCCCGACCACTTCCTCTTTTTGTTCTGCACTTCCACATCCAAATGTCAGAAGGCCTAGTAGGATCGTTATTGTTATTTCTCCCCTGTTCCACTCCCTTTTTGTCTTCTGGCGCTTTGAAACACATTCTTGTATAAGCGCCTTACAAATAACCAATAAATAAATAAATATCACTATCCTCTGAAATTGTACCAGAGGAGATTAAACTTGCTTTTATCACACCTCTTTTGAAAAAGCTGCAGACTGATACAGTCAATTTTGGGACTATTTCCAATATTCTACATATTTGCAAACCTTTGGCAGTCTAGATGCCGCTGCCCCGGAAGCCTGAGGCCCAAAAGGTTGTGCACAAAAGCGAAACGTGCTGTTTGTCGGGCTTTCGGGTTCATGGTATCCAGACAGCAGAAAAGAGGCAGCCTAAGGCCAGAGCCCACACCCCACACCAAGTAAGTGGGTGGAAGGGGCAGAGGATGCCACGCAGTGGAAAGGTCTTCAGGGAGGGACCCCCAAAATGGACCATGAGAGGGCTGTTTCCAAAAGCCTTACCCTCTGGAATGCAGCCTTTTCCTCTGGGTCTACAGGTACCGCCGTTTGTAAACGGCATCCGGACATAGATCTAGCGAAACTGCTTGAGAGTTCAGTAGTTAAACAACTACAATAGATTGTTGAATCTTAAATGGTGCGCAATATGGCTTTCGACTCCTGCATAAGACAAAATGTATAGTCAGCATGATTGTGGGTTACTTATGTTGGGTTCACGATGATAATGTCAGGGCCCCGATTCTTTTGGATCTCTCTGCCACCTTTTGACAACATCAGTCAATCTTTTATTTATTTTTTGACTTAATATTCTGGGAGTGAAAGGAACCATCCTTCACTGGTTTAGTTCTTTCATGTTTACTAAATGCCAAGCAAATCAAATCTCGTCTTTCAGTTCGTCTGAAGGTTCTCTAAATTGCGACCTCCACAGTATCTACATTAGTGTTTAACATTTCTATGACTACTGTCTACATTAGTGTTTAACATTTCTATAACTCCATTGATCAATCTGAATCGACATTTCAAGATAAAAGTGTTGAACTTTGCATTGACACATCTTATTTTCAGAATAAAAACTCTGTGCTTTCCGGCAGATACGGCAGCATATACAGACCTTTTGCTTTTCCAAAAACTGATTGTCCGCTGGATTTGTGAGACCTACCTGGTAATGAATCCTTCCAAGACAACGATTCTTTTATCATGTAAACCCACATCTTTGGACTGCAAATCTCTGGCTATCGGATTAATTCTGCATTTTCCCTGAACCAGTAAGAATGGCAAGGAATTTAGAGGTCATTTTTCATGACAAACTATTGCCCCTCAGGTGGCCAGCATGGTTCAGAAAGGTTTCTACAATCAGAAGTTATTAAAGAGAATGTTCCCCTTTCTGACTTTTCCAGGTGGTGCTAGCCGCAATTGCCTTATTTTTCTCACACTTATTCTAACGCGTGTCTTCCTTAGTCTGCCAAAATATCTGTTGTATAGACCTCAACAAGTGCACAATGCTGCAGGACCAACTCTACTATATGTGGTACGTCAGAAGCAGGAGTCGGACTGAAGGGTGATATTTTGGCTATAGATTTTTATTTTAAACAACAACAACAACATCTACCTTTCCCTAGCTCTAAAGGAGAATCCCTACCTAACGCAAAGAGAACTGGGTGCTCGTCGTCAGGATGAACGTCCAACCAAAATAACCATCCTCTGTCCCAAAATCCTCTTCTGTTCCTCTCACAAAATGAAAGAAAGAAATAAGAAAGACAAGTTAGGAGGATGACTCCCTCGTACTGAAATACTGCACCACAATCGTGTGACAAATGGCTAGACAATAGTTCATATTTGATTGAAGGGGCCTGGATAATGATTCCCTTCTCCTGGTTTATCAAGTGTAAAAAGTGAGTACAGTCTCTAATGTACTGATGATAATTCAATGCAAACAACACTTTTTGGTCTTGAACCTCGTTTCAGACTTGACTCATTCTGTTGCTTTAGTGTCTGATTTACCAAACAGGAGAATGACTCCATTCTCCTGGTTCAATATAGGCGCTCATCAGGATCAAACAATACTTTTTAAGAGTCCTTGTAGCTCCTTCCAAACTCCTTTTGGGTGAACTTAAACTCCTCCGTTTCCTGGTTTCTCCCCCACTGAGGAGACTTAGTTACTTTGCCCGTTTCAACGTGAATGTCTCTGAAACAAGCACTGAGATTCACAGGGCCACTAGGATTAGAACAACGAGTCCTCATGTGATCTTCTTCCTTCTGACTCTTAGTGGCAATTCTTAAACCAGGGAGGTCAATCTGACTTTTCTTATGTTTTTCTCTCTTATACCACACTCACGGGGATGAAGGGGACCACTCCCAGTGTATTTTACATTTAGGTTTCTATTCTCACAGTCCAACCAAAGAAAGAGATCACTCCTGTGGCTTCTCACACTGGTTTTAAATTCACCACCCTCTCTGAGACAAGGGAGTTCCTTCTTATTCGTATTCACACTTGTAGCACTTTGTTGGCAGGGACAAAGACAAAGGAGATTAACCTGAGGCTTCCCAGACTTTTAGTATTTCTGTATTTATGACTGCGACAAGGGAGATTACTCCCCAGAGACTCTCCCCTTTTCGTAGTTTTGACTTGACTACTGGGATGATGGAGATTGCTTTAGATGTGGCTCTCGGCAGGCCCCTCTCCCATACCGGGTCTCCCATGATCCCCGTTACCTTTGTTTGTAGTGGGACACATCACCTGTTCTTCCAGGGGCAGTGGATCACCAGGCCATCCTCTGTCACTGCTTTTCTCTTGCATTCTACGGCGGCTCCCCTGCAGCGCAACAGTGTCTGTGCCGTTCTTCGACCAGCCGGTCCACCTCGACAAGGTTGTGCCACTGTGTTCCAACTTAAATCTTCCTGGTAAATCCTTGCTCAGTCGAATTGCAGTGGACTCCCTCAGTTTACCCCTGGCGTCTTCACTGGTAAGGATCAGCTTCCCCAGCATTCCGTCTTCTCACCCATTTCGAATCTCCCGGGATCTCGAGGCTTCACACCTGGTGGTTCTCATTTCAGGTAGTCCTTCATCTTTTTTTATACAAATAGGCTTGATCGTCCCCAGTGTAAGTTCATAGTCCTTCCCCTGTTTCCTTTGGCCCTTCTTCATCCTTCTTAGTGGCCTCCTCGTCTCAGTACTTAGTGGGTGAACACTCAGTATGCTTCCTTGAGTGCTATTCGTCATCATCTCATTACCTTCAGGGAAGACTTGTAAACGTCCTGGACTTTTATTGATTTTACTCTGCTCAACCTCTAAGTAAATATTGGTTGAAGAATTACAATACATAACAGTGGTTCTTTCATATGGGCTGGTAATGCTTTGGGGAGATCTTAAAGTCTCAAGGATGAGAAGGTAAGGGAGTCCCCATCCCCAGAATGGGAGTGTCTCCCTGTGAGGTCCTCCAGCTTTTTGTCACCCCCACAGGGATTATTGGGTAGCAGGCTTTCCTCCCTAACCTCACAGCCAGGGGCTCGCTTCTGGGGAGAAGTGACGAGAGCCTATGAATCGTCACATATATGGCTAAAAAGGACAGATCCTATCCCTCCCAACAGGCGATCGTAGAAAGAGTAAGGTTCAAGAGCCTCTGTATGGTGCGTCAAGCTCTCCACAATATTGGACCTTTGTATATAAGGTGTAATATGAAGAGACGCATCCCTCTCAGAACTCTCAAATGCTCTAAAAACACTCTGCTGTTTGTGCCTATTTTCAGACATTCCAAGTAAGTAGGCCATGCGTTTGCGGTACTGGCCCCAAAACTCTGGAACTGCCTCCCTGAAGCTGTCAGAATTCTCATAGACCACTCAGCCTTACAGAAAATAATGAAGTCCCGCCTCTTCCTGTGATCAGAGTATGTTGCTCTAGTTCATATCTGCAGTTTTTCTTTAGCAGCAAGAGGCCACTCCAGTGACACTAAGACAACACAGCAACAACATACCATATCGCGTGCATTTGCACAAGTGCATGCACCAGTTGTTGGTGCCATCTCTCACTCCCTTGTATCATCACCATGGGAAGTCAAGGAGGTGCACCGTTTGTCAAGCATTGGCAAAAACATGTGTCTGTTGTTGTCATTGTATGCTCTGGTACCCTCATCATTTGACATATATTGCCATATTCCAGCGATAGACATCACATGGCAGGCATTACATTGTGAAACAGCTTTACTACACTAGAATACAACAATAAAATATATTGTTTAAAGTAAATGCCTGGTTTTATCATCGAGTGCACAGGTGCATTTGCCTGGTGCAGCCCCCAAATGTTTGTGGACTTCTTCAATTTGCCAGACCATTCCATTATATCCTCGGTACTTTCACTGGGTGCCTGGTTTTGCCATCAGATGCCCAAACAGCCCCAACATTTCACAGCCACTTTAATCATAATGAGGTATTGGCATCATGTGTCTGAGGAAGCCTGTGCATTGCCATGCAATACAGCAACATGCCTATGTGCAGACAGCATCAGGTAGGGGTGAAACGGGGGTTGATAATGTGTGCAGTCATGGAAGGTGGGGGAGTAATGTTCGAAATGGGGGGTGCTTCTTCAAAGTGCAGGGGGTGGAACTTAATGTTGATTGAAATGAGCGAATGTTAGTGTCATTTCTGATGTCATGGGCAAGAGTTTTGCAGTGGTAGGGCGCAACGAGAGAAAAGAAGCGGAGGTGAAAAGGTATGCAGAACAGGAGGAGCACAAACATATTGGCAAGCCGCTAGAGTGCAGGGTATGATATCATATGATATGTTATATATAACACGCTTAATACCCAGAGATTTCTAAGCGCAGTCCCGGGGATCGAACCTGTGTTGCTCCTTGCCGTCTTGTTTCCAAGACGAGCACGCTGCCACTGAGCTATCCTCCCGTGGTTTGAAGAGAGGACTAGTGTGATATAGAGGATGATAGATATGGGGACTAAGGGCATGAATACACTTGAAGATGAGGAGAATGGGTTTGTGGAGGGACTATTTATGCACGAATAGCTAGCACAAATGGAGGTGATGGGGGGAGGTGGGGGAGGAGAAGGGTAGATTATATAGGGGGGTGGCAGAGAGGCAATTAAAGATTTTCAGATAGGTTGGGGTGAATGAGGGGTAGGAAAAAAGATGGGGGGTCCATCTTTAAATAGGTGGAAGGAAAATGTAAAGGAGGAGAAGATTTCACCAAGGAAGAAGGTGTATAGTGTGAAAGTGTAGGGATTATGGCAGAATCTTGAGGAACCCCGAAAAGGAGTGGAGTTGGCTAAGAGGCATCCTTTTTCCACGTGGATTGAAGCACGTGGGAAACAGATTGGTAGAGAGGGAGAGGCTGAGGAGAGATGAGAGACAGGAGCAGGTAAATGGAGTCCTTTGATGGTCTGTGGGGCCAAAGGATCAGTTGGAGCTCAGAAGGGGTTGACAGTTCTGAGGATGGGGGACAACTGAAAGGGTGAGGTGGGCAGAAGGGGAGAGATGAGTGGAGGTAATGGAGATTGGAGGAGGGGAGAAGGAAAAGAGGGGAGAGATGGGTAGAAAGGGTGCTGAATAGTATTGGGCAAAGTTGTTGGCTGAGAAGGAAGATTATATGGCTTGGAGTGGGCCTGGGTGGCAAGCCACATATACACAGCATTCATTCATTCCCCAAACAGTGGAATTGCAAACAGTGGGGTACTTCAAGTGTAAGTTAGGAATAATAATTCTGAAGGGCAAGCGTGTTTATTCAGATCAAGAGGCTGCTCAGCTGGGCCAGACTCGGGTATGTTAAGGATAAAGTGAGACATATGTCTGTGTTAGCATGGATACATGGTCTGTTTCGTAGCGCGGCACAAGGGCCAGGGTAGGACAGCGTGTTAAACCCACTTTAAAAATCAGGCAGGGGAGCTCAGATGTACTCCCTGAACAGGGGAACCTACAAGTGGATGGTCCATGGCCACAGTGCAATGACTGAAGGATCTTGGTGAATTGCAGGAAAGAGTGAGCCGGCGTGATTCTGGGGCCAAGTGGCTACACACCCAGTGCCCTGAAAGTTGTGTTGACTGGCATTGTGTATCAGGGAGGCTGCCTCACATGTACCTGTGCCTCAATGTACAGCCAATACAAGCCGATGGAAGTGGGACTGTGGCATCAAACTGGTGAAGAATGAAGATCGGCGCGGGGGGCCCCACTTTCAAGCAGAGCAATCTGCCTTCCAGGTGGCCAGCCTGGGCATAACGATGGCCTGTACTCTGCTGAAGAGGTCAGTTGGCGATGTACCCGATGATTTTTAGCACATGAAGGGGATGAAGTGGGAACTTTCTCTTGGTGTTTTTTTTGTGCTGGAGTGAGCTTTCTAGAAGGAAGCTGAGTGCAGTAGCATAGAGTCTCGACTATAGAGAGGACTGTGAAGCACAGCACATTGGCAGTTCTGTTCTGGGGGATACAAAGAGTCGACTATAAGAGCATATAGTATCTTGTCTGGGGGAAATGCTGATGCACACTCTCTTGAGACAATTTGGTGGTGAGCAAGGGTCCTGAGGAAACTCCAGTGCAATGTTATGTTAAAGGTTGCTGGGTGCAGATACACCCGAACAACCATACATTTCGGTGGAATTTTCTAGAGCCATGTCTGCTCAAAAGTTCTCTCTATTTGTTAAAGCTTTTTTTTCTCCTATGATTACGTATGTAGATTGAATACCACAGGGTGAGTTATTAAATAATACATTATAGAAGGAACACCGCGCAAGAGGAAGGCTGTCCTCAAAGAGTGCAATGGGGTTACTTGTTGGCGACAACAGGTTGGTGGAATCAGAGAATCCAGCACAGGGCCATGTTTACCCATCACTGTGCCCTATAAATATGTTTTCTACCGATACTTGAAGCCATTTTGAATGGCATGCAGATTCACATATCTCAGGCACACAGTCAAGTAGCCCGGCCTTCGTCCAAGCTGAAGGTATCAAGAAGGGCCTCCAGCAAATCCTGACAGGCAATTTTAGATTCTCGGGCCAGATTACATAAAAGGCACCTTTGCCATGCAAATTTGCATCAGCGCTGGGAAGGTGTGCACTAACATTTGCAGCAGCAACTAAACATACCACGCATAGCCTCGTACAACAGCACATGACAACTACCGACCAAAGAAATCACACCTACGCTCGGCAAACGGTGTAAACCAAACTGAAGTTGCCAACTGCACATCACAGCTCTGTTACACGACCTGAATGACACAAGGCCTAGTAAGATCGTTTGTCTTGTCTCCCCTCTGTCTTCCCTCCCTTGTCTTGTCGCTCCTAGAAACAGGCGCGTTTTAAATGACTTATATTATCTTAAGCTTTTTCACGCTCAGTCCTCCTAACTTACCCTACCCTCTTGCTCTTCAGATCTGCCAGAGTGCCAGGGGAGCACTCGGGTGGTGATCGTGCACGGTACAAATATCTTTTACCATAACATAGGAAAACTCAAAAAATATATTTTCATTGACAGGCCCGTTCAAAGAAGAACTTTTGCACTGGTCGGCCTTCCAGATTAGTTTTCTGGCACCAGTACAAAATGGATCCTGCTCGGCCTTTGCCTCAAACCTTGGAACTCTGACATTAAAATAAATAATATACACCACTTGGCAGAAAAGACTCGGCTTGGGCCTTAAGTTGGTCTGCAGGGCCCATAACTCCCTGTGGTACGGCCCTCGGGCTAGGTCTATAAAGCATAAGTGTGTATGTAAGTTGCTTGCTATATTTCGAAATACAAAAATTGACAAAGTCAACCATTTTGTCTGGGGGGGCAGCCTTCATGCCAGAAGGAGAAGGTCACAGGAAAGGAGTGTTCTGCCATGGCCCCACTCACTTCATAGGCTCCCTTCATTGTGTACGGCTTCTGGCATGTCATCTCTCACATATCGTTAACAAAGTACTTATCTCCATCTATTTAGCGCTACCCTGCCACTGAAAAGTTGGCATTAATAGTGGTGCAATGTGCCAAATATGAACCAAAACTAATGGTACCACCAAGACTGCGCCTGTGAGCCAAAACTACACAGCCTTACTAAGTTTATTTTACATTTATAAAGCTCTCACACAGCCCACAGGCATCAAGGCGCTGTTACAGGAATTGTTTTTTTTTTTTAGTTGCGTTTTTTTTTTGTCTTAGTTACGTATTTATAACACGTTTAAACACGGACCCGGGGATCGAACCTGTTGTTACTTGTGTCGTCTTGCTTCCAAAACGCACACGCTGCCGCTGAGCTATCCTCCGGGGACAAGTTGGTGCTGAATTGCCTCCAACGAGTCAAACATCATGGTGCTGTTGAATCGCCACCTATGTCACCACCAATTAGCCAAAACTAATAGTGGATGCTCAGGGCCACTTGAGCCACAACTAATGGTGCTGCTAAAGCACAAGCTTTGAGCCAAAAGTAATAGTGCTACTCGAATGCCATCTCTGCCAAACCTAATGGTGGTACTAAAGCACCAACAATGAGCCAAAACTAATTGCGGTGATAAATAACCACATAATGAGCCAAAGGTAATCGTGGTGCTAAAGCACCACTTGGCCAAAGCTAAGCAGCCTAAGGACACCTGTGCGCTTTTCTACCTCCACGATTCCATCGCTCTATACATACTCAATTTGAGTATTTTGCCTCCGACGAGCCATGTCTAATTAATACAAATATGGTGTTGCTGCCTGGGCGACAGGCCGTATCAGCGACTCCGGAAAGAGAATACAGATAACACTGGGTACTCTGCCTGACTGATTCTGCTCCATCCTGGACGACATAGCTACAGGAGCAGTGGCAGGGATATCAAAGAATTTGGTAGTGGACACCCTGTGCACCTGCCGACACTCTCACGAGAGACACTATTTGAGAGTCTCCTGGGAAGTAGAAAGCGAGCACCTGAATTTCCACGCCCCTCTGCCACCAGCCTCCCGATATAGTGTTTGTCATAGGTGACATGTTAGGCATTAAACCCTTGTATAACAAACATGCCGCCTAGTACAGTCATCCCTGGGCGTTATGGCAAGTAAAGGCCAGCCTCAAGAGAGACTTCTTCTCCATCACACAGCGGTGCCGACAGCCAGCAAGAGTTCTGTTGAGACTTCTGTGATGAGGCCTCACCAAAATGAGTCACATTGACACCAACTGATGTTCCAAGGTTGCTTATTTAGGATTGTTACAGAAATGTTGGGCTTGGTTGGTATCGCCATAAATGTTATGGCCAACTGGGGTCTTGGGGAATTTGGCACTAGAGCCGCCCCCCCTCTCTCTATTCCCTTAGTGTTGCCCCTCCCTAGTACAAGGGTCCATAACTGGGATAATTGGTACAGCTCGGGGGCACCTATCTGTATCTTTCTTTGGACTCAAGGTGACTTCCCTAAGGCCTTAGCTGCCTGGCTCCCTGGGAATCTTCTAAGATTCCTTCACCTAACCCCGAAAAGTGTTGTAGACGAGTTGTGGGGTGGTGCCTCATGTGGTTCAAGTCACTTGCCACACATACACATCCTCACCTTGCCGTTCTCTGCTGCTGTCCCACTGTGTTCTCCTCCCCACCATGCTTCTATCCCTGTGATATTGCACTCTGTCTACCTACCTCCACCATGAGATGTTCCCTTGCTTCCTTCTCCTCCTTCATTCTTTATCTCCCAAGTTCCACTACCTCCTACTGCCAAGCTACTACTCCACCTACTACTACCTCTCTCCTCTGGTACCACCGCCTCTAGCGCACAACCGCTTCTCTTTACTACCCCTTCTCCTCTTCTGCTTCAACTGCTATAATTACTGCTACTCCTCTGCTACCACTGCTCCTCTGCTGTTACCACTGCTACTACCACCCTCAAAGCCAACCATGAATCTTCTACCACTACCAACACCTCTACTACTTCCACCACCACTCACTGTCACTACGACTCACTACCTCCCTACTAGTCTCGGGAGGATAGCTCAGGGGCAACATGCTCGCATTGGAAGCAAGATGACACGGAGCAACACAGGTTCGATCCCCGGGTGCACGCTTAGAAACCTTTGTGTATTAAGCGCGTTATGAATAACCTATCATATCATACTACTTCACGCTCTCATGCACACTCACTCCACAGAACCTGTCTTTCCAACCACTTCCGTATTCCTTCTCGCCATCAACCTCTGGTCTTTTGGTGGTCCTCCCTCCATCTCCTGATATCACCCACACGAAACCCTTTTAAAACTCGTTCTAATATAACCTCAACCCCCCCGCACCAACCCACTGCATTGGCCATCTCTCCCGAGCTAATCAACTTACCTGACCTCAGGACGTGTGGCATGGAAGGGCTTGGGAGTCTTTAGCAGGGCTTTAAGACCTGCCCCCTTTTCTACACTGCCTACCGCGTTCCTGGCATGGGCAACCCAACGGCCCATAGGGAACTGCTGTTCCCTTTTGACGTGGTCTCTCTGTAATCCTCTTTTATGTATTATTAATGACATCCCTGATGGGCAAGTGAGTTCTCTCTCTTTACGTGCGTGTTCCTGCTGATGGCGCCTGCTGGAGCCCGGCTCACAATTCTCCTCCAGCCTCCCTCTTCCTCCCTGGTCGCTTTGCCTCTCCTCCTTCTGGGCCGCCAGCTGTTCATGCCTGCGCCATGACCAGCCCTCCTTCACTGCTCCTGCTTGTCCTTACTCTCATGACTCTTTCCTGTGTGCACCCAAAGCTCCAAAAGACAACACAAGAGATGGCGTAATGGGGCCTTCCAGCGAATCAGGAAGCTTGGAATGGGTGCTTTACCTTAGGGTATACCCTGCGTTACAAGCGGGAGGCAGCCATCTTGCCTGCCGGGTCAAAGCTCCACTCTCGCCCACGCCAAACCATATAAATCATCCCCCATCCCCGCACCACCCCCTCACTTATCTGTGGCCGCAGTGATATCTTGCCTGCTGTCCCACCCTTCCCCTCAGCATCAATGGGTGCCATGAAAAGGAAGGCACTGCACGCAATTCCCTTCTCCCTTGTCTATGGAGTCCATCTGTTTTGTAGGTTTTTTTTAAAGTGGAGAAACAGCAACCATGCCATTTCTGAACTATTAGCTCCCCGGGAAAGCATGCCGGACAACTAATAGCAATAAACCCTTTAATGAGGGGGGCACTACCAGCTCCGGAAATGGCCCTTGCTTGCCTTGGACTTGAAACTCAGGCCATTGGGCCATTCCCTGACCAGGTAATTCCTCTCTATCTCTAGGTTTATAGTTTCATTTAAAACGATTATGTCTTGTGACTAAAAGTAGCAGAGAGCGAGAGGGTAGGCGAGGGCATGTTCCCGGTGCTTTGCCAGACTGAAGGTCTTTTGCGCTGTAAAGCTGCCTGCTGCATGCGCTCTGCTAGAAGTGCTGGCCATGTGACATGTAAAGAGCATTGTGACCAGAGTGAACACATGCACATATGAAATGTACAGGCCCGGTTTATATAATGTGTTGCCCTTTTTCCTGTCTCTGCTTTCCGTGGCAGTCTGTGTACAGAGGATCTCCGGTCAGTACCACATTTGTCGGCCATTTTGAATAGCAGGAAAATACTTGCCCATGTGCAGTCCCCCGTGTTGCACTCCAGAGGTGGCTGCAGGCACAACTGTTTGAAAAATGTTTATTTTGCAAATCCCCCATTGCTCTTTCAAACAAAACAGATATCATCGATTGGTCCTCCCTAGAAATGCTGATTTTCTTTCATATCCAATGTTTTGCAAACCGAATTCTTTAAAAAACGTTTTTTTTATATTTCCAAACAAATCAGATTGTTAGTTTTAATCCCAGTCTCTAAAACCAACCATGCCTGCTTGTAATTAACCCTTTGCATGCTCTATACTCATGTATTATGTAACATAACTTTCCATTTTACATTACATCACCTAACTTTAGAACACAGAAAATGAGGATCAATATCGCGCTGGTCACTATTGATTGCAAGACCTGAATTGTAATGATGGTTACATGTCTTTATACCCAAGTAATTTATAAAGAATGCACATATATCCAATATTTTTTAACGAAAAGATTTATAGGCAGTGCACTTTTTTGAAAGTTATTTTTTTTGGGGGGCGGGTGGGTCCCTCCAATCCCCCTTTTCCCACCCCTGAAAACCCACCCCAACCGTTTCCCAAAAATATTTAACCCTTTATACCACCCCTAAATGCATTCTCTATCAAATATTTTGTTTAAAAAAATTCGATAAACGTTCAGAAATGTGATATCAAGACTGCATAGCGTAATTATCTGCCATATTGCCTGTCCAGGAGAGCAGCTGCTGCTTAGTAACACAGATTGGCAATGGCTGAATTTAGCGATGCACTGCTCCCGAACCCGTTAGAGTGGTCAAAGGTTCTGCCAATTTGAGCTACTTTTTTGTAATTACAAGACATTTGCCCACTCAGATCCCTAAATATATTTAAACTAACTGCATGTCTGAGTCGAGGGGCAGCACATGCCAACTTTACAGAGAATGGGAAAGCTGAAGGGGTTCTCCTTGCTTCTTATCTGCAAACATTGCTTTTGCTATGAACATAAAACTAACCCTTTGAAAGGGAGTGTTTGTCCAGGCCTGCTTGCGGCATGTTGGATGGGGAACTCCTTTAGATTAGGAAACTGAGAAAGAGCTGCCTCCCACACGGCCAACAGATGGTGCTGTGCTTCAAGAGGAAGCCATCTGGCAGGGCTTTGAAAACAGATGCAGGCCAAGCAGTCTACATGGCATCTGTTCTCAGCACCAGGAGGCGCCCCCAAAGGGTGAAAGCGAACTCTGCAATTAGCAGCAGTAAATGGTCACTTACCTGCAGACATCTCATCCAGGCCCATCATGGTCCCACACGCACGCGTTCCAGGTATGTGGATGCGTAGGAAGTGGCCACCATCCTACAATGGTAACTTGTACCTTTCCTCTGAGTTTGGCGAGAGGCGAGAAGCTGTATAGGATGACTACCTCATTTGACAGCAGATCACAGAGGAATCAGGGGACCTGGGATGGATCTTTCGTCAGTGGTTCCCAAAAAGATTTCTTTCAGTGTGGTTACATTGAGGGCCTTTTAGGATTTATCCATGACTGAGCCACTTGTGTTTGCATTTTTGGCTTATGCCACTGTTTGACCACGAACAGGCCACGGTGAATGGTTACCTGATTTGATGGCTAGTGTTTGGAAGAAAAAGGAGACTGGCTAGAATAGTACAGGATGGAGGGCATAAAAGGGGCATGTTCGAGCTCAGCCAAACCAAGTCATAGCTGATTAAAAGGACCTGTTTACTCTGCATCAAGTCAATTGGCCCTGTTGGTCTAAGAAGAAACCTTTCTGCAGAGTGCTGGGATCATGGCCTAAGCATATGCTGCATAGCTATAGGTTCTGCAGGACATTAGCACATGTGGCCACTTCCCCTCCCATCCTCAGCTGATGCTGCTTTCCTCTTTCTCACGAGCCAGCCTTGCACGGACCAGCCTCAGACATCCAAGCATCAGCATAGTCCAGAAACCCCCGGAAACTTGAAATAGAAATGATACGGGGTGTGGCTCAATCTAGAACAATCTGAACCTGTTATTCCCAAAGGAAGTATAGAAGTGAGAAAGGTCGTCTTCATTAGAAGAAAATGACAATCAATTTATTGATTTAAAAAGTTATTGCTTAAAGCACAGGGCTAGCTGAAAAGCAGCGGAGCGCTGTACACAACGCGGCTAGTCAGCATTTGGGCTGGCAGCGCCACAGTACTAGAAGTTGAGGTCTGTGCTTCGGTCTGCGTGTCCCTTGGGATTAGTCCTTGGTCAAGTGTTGTTGGAAAAGCTATGCTTTGAGAGATTTGCGAAATTGGAGAATTGTGGCGCGAAAATCTATGTCCATGACACTTACGGGGTTCATAAGTACTGCAGCCCTGAAACTGAAAGTCTTTCAGGACCTTTGCATTACAATTAGAGAGCCACATTTCCTGGTGTTTTTTTGTTGTATGAATTTAATTTTTAAGCGATTTGGTTGTTTTATTGCTGTTTCTTTATTTGTTCATTTTCATTTTTTTTTTATTAATACATGTTCTTTTCCAAAAGCATTCATGTAGGGTGTTCATAGTGGGAATGAATCCGGTTCAGGCTGTATTGTGTTTTCGATTCTGTACGGTTTGACTTGCACTTTCACATTACACATTACACTGAGAGTTGCCTACTTTAGGCAGTCCCATAACGTAAACAAAAACCATTCTGATATTAGAAAATATCAATTCCATGCTGTTCACATCGGAGGTGCAACGCCATCGAAATAATGCACAGGATTCAGATGCTCCTTAGAACAAGTAATGCATAACCTAGTGAAAAGGGACACTTATCATGTTCCATCCGTACATTGTTGAAACAACTTATTTGCTGTTCCCTTTACAGATAAAACTGGTCAACATTAATTCTACTGACATCGCTGATGGGAGGCCCTCTATCGTGCTCGGCTTGATGTGGACCGTCATTCTGTATTTTCAGGTAAATCAGCTTTGCCTTCTCCGTGATGTGTTCCAACATATGTGGATCTGTGCTGCAGCTTCCAGCAGAGCGGTTTCAGGATGGTGTTGCGAGCTGCATACCAACATCTGTGCCTCCTAGACTGGGGCTAGAAGACCCGACGACGTTGCCGTCTACATGAAGAGACTGTGATTATTATAAGCACGCGCTTGTCATACAAGAAGAGTGTGTTTTTGGTCTGTAGAGAGCGTATACACTGTTAATAACAAAAAATAAATAACAGCATTTTCAGTGACACCTGAATAACGACAGAAATGTCGACATTTTTTATAATAGTATACGTGGGAGGTGGGGTAAGGAAAAAAACGGGTGGGGCGGTTAGTAAAGCAGGGGTACCGGGCAGTTGGTGGAGGGCCAAATAAAGAAAAAATAAACATTAAAAATGTTTTTGTTATTTGGGTGTCACTAAAAATGTATGTAGTTGTTTATGGTGTCGTTTCAAACACATGGAACCGTAGAGAGATGCACACTGATTTGCCCTTCTGACTGTACGGTATTGTTTGTGGTAGGATAACCTAACCCAACCATCGAAGCTAGCTTTCCACACATTGCATGCACATGTATTTGAAAGAATCATATTCACACGTGCACACATGGAAACATTCCTACCGTTTTAAATGGATCAATTAAAAGAAGGAAATGAACCTACTGAGAACATTTCATAGTAGATGGACTGCGGGCGGGAATCAAAGAGCACGTTGGATGCCTCGAGAGCTTGCAAGTCACCTATAAATGCAGGAGAGACGAAAGCCCACGGGTATTGCCTGATTTTGACTTCATTCACCTTTCGGTGCATCCCTCAGCTTGACCAGCATTCTCGCTACCCAGGGGTATTCAGCTTGGCATTAGTCGAGGCTGGCATGAGGGACCGCATTCAAGGCCATTGTCATTTTCTCCTGTATGAACCTGCGTGTCATTAGCCAGATGGTCTGACACCTTACTCCAGAAAAGTGACATCTTGGAGTCCATTTATTCATAAACATCTTTCACACGAACCCGCCCAATTGGCTGCTCCCCAAATCGTGTCTTCTGACATGTCTGCATCCTTCTTCAGTGTCCCATGTGCAAGACCTTCTCTGTTGTGTTGTCTGTCCCGGAACCTGCCAGGGACGCCTTCTACGTCCGCTCTTTGGACGCCTCTCTGACTGAAGCGTAATGCAGCAGGGCCTCCCTCAGTACTTTACATCTATCCATCAGAGTACAGAGCATGGACCTCCTCGCCAGGCTCTGCTGTGACAGATCTCTGTAGAGGAATAGAATCCCAATCTAGTCACTGTGATCTGCACTCTGCCGCTTCAATAGAATTCTATACAGTTATCTTTACACCTAAAGAATCTTTTGTCCTTAAAACATGGCAAAGTAACAGATGGCCACAGGAACACTTTTTTTGTGTATTGCAAATCTTCATAATCCCCTGTATGGCTTGAAAGTTCTGATATATGAGACAGGACAACTTTTTAAGTGGGCCACATATTTGTGCCAGTGCTGTCACGCAACTAGTCCTTCTTCAGGGCTCCATGAGAGGTTTGATTGGACATACCATGATTTCCTCATTTGAAGACAATATCCCTGAGAAGGGGAGATGGGGGATCCCACACCCCTTCTCTTCCCTGGCTATAACTCACGCTAGCATAGAACAGTTTACCATTTACCAATGATTATATGTGTATTAATGTATACCTTCATAATAAGTTGAGGAAAGCCCTGTCCTCAATAATGGATTGCTTTTTGGAAATTGTTCTGCTCATTTGGATTTTTTATCACCCAATCATATGCATTCACATTATTTGTCTAGCCCATGAAACAGTTATTTTGCACAATTAAAACCATCAAACCGCTCTGCAAAAGGCCTGACCCAAGCGTCTTCTTTCATCTTTCGAGTTGATTTGACTCTATAAGGGGGTCCTTCAGTGAGTGGACATACTAGGCCTGCATTATTGATGGCAGCCATTTATATTTCAGGGTGGGTTAAATAAAATGACTGACTATGGCACAATGGGGCAACGTACAAGATACACAATAGTGTGTCAAAATAGCTACTTTAAGAAATAGGGATTAATTAATTAATCTTTTATAAGGTGCTTAATACCAGAGACCAGTCTCTAAGCACGAGACCGGGATTCAAACCTGTGTTGCTCTGGGTTGTTTTGTTTCCAAGACAAATGAGCTATCATCCCAGGATGCAGAATAACCACCCTCGGCCTGTGCAAAACAAGGGATTAAGTATCTTTCCACTGTCATTTAGACAGGTGCAGCACCAGCAAGAAGTTACTACCGTTTTTAGTTGCCAAGAATTATCCATTAAAAAGGGGAAAACGTTCTTCTGTCTCCCTATTTCGTAAAGCAGGGTTTTGATTACATCTTAATTTCTTTATTGTTTAATACATATTTCTTTTGTATACTTTTTTCTTGAAGTAAAACATTTTGATTCCTTTTCACATTGTGGTAACTCTCATAAATTCACGATGAAAAGACTGTTTCATAGACAGCTCTGCCCTCCTGATATTCGGGTCTCAATTAATCATGGTGTCTTTACAAATAGTTCATGTTAACATACTACGTCTCTGTATGCCATCAGTTGGCGAGAGTCTTCCCCTGGTTGACCCCAGCATTCACAACAGTGGTGTGTGCTAAGGCACGCTGCCTTTGCAGGTTGGCTGTGCCATTACATTGCAATAACTTCAAAAGCAGGCAAGGATGTGCTGCCTGGTAGGTTGGCTACTTGCAGGCTTCATATCTCCAATCACTTCCCTAGTCAGCAGTTATACCCACAAACCGACAACAGTGCAACTGATGATCAAAATGCACTCATCAAAGAGCATTCAGAGACTTGCTCATAAACTGCTAGTTGGAATCCCAGTAAAAAGAAAGATTCATTCTTGCTTTTAGTGTTGTTTTAAGTGGCAGAATCCAACAAAGTCTGTGTGTCTAAAGGTCCAGACCAGAAAAGGTCTTGGTGTCAATTGTGTGAGATGGACCCATAGCCTCTGGGTGGATCCTTGCGAAAGTATTGCTGTCCTTCATTGCCTTGAATATGCTAATCGCTGGATGCTTGAGTGTAAAATCAGCCCAGACAAATAAGTCGGGCTCATTATAAGTTTGGCGGTGCAGGGAAAAAGCGGTGGTAATTCCGCTACTGCCACTTTTCCTGTACCGCCAAACTATAGGTTTGCCGGCGGGGAGGCCCGATTTACCTCCAGCCAAGAGCTGGAGGTAAGTCAGGCACCCCAATGGCAAAACACAGCCGGTATTACCGGTACCAGTACTAGCGGTGCCGGTAATACGAACAACCCCCCATGGAGTCCTATGGACTCCATGGAATGTGGATTAACATACCGTTGCCGGCACCTTAATCGGCCCGTAATTGCATCAGATCAGGCACCAGTAACGCTAATACCGTTTGCCAGTATTCCACCGTATTTACCAGTGGGATACTGGCAAAAATATAATGAGGGCCATTGTTTCATTACGTTGTGAACTCCTTTAAACGCTACTGCCTACCAGGAAGTAAGTCTTTAGCCACATCAAAGGTCGCTGATGTGTTCTGGAGCAACTTTTGCCATCACATGTCAACCACAAATATATTATGCACCAGAGACTTCTGATAAGATATGATTGTAAAATCACCTGGTGAACATTCCAGCAACACATGAAGCAGCTAAAGAGAGAGATATGCCTGCTTACATGCAATAGGGATTCATGATTTTTACAGGAAGTGATCACATATACTGTGTCAAAGTTGCGGCAGGAAAGCTAACAGTGATCATGTGTAAAGATATGATATCATAGGTTATTTATAGTGTGCTTAATACCCAGGGGTTTCTAAGCGCAGACCCAGGGATCAAACCTGTGTTGCTCGGTGTCTTCTTGCTTGCAAGGCGAGCATGCTGCCCCTAAGCTATCCTCCTGATGAACAAGCAGTGGCGCTGTAGGAACCCATTAGCACCCTTGGGGATGAGCAACCAATCCTAAAACTTACCAACTTGTACAGCATAACCCTTTGTTCCAAAGCAGCTGTTGGATGCTCATGCCCTCTGCCTACTCTACCCAAAGTTCCTCCAATTCAAACTAAAATGCCTTCCCTTTATCCACTGATGATGATGCCACTGCAGCCGCTTCACAAGCCCCTTCCACTGTTATATCCCACTCCTACTCTGGCTCTGTTTACTGCCATGAAAATGGAAGAGGGATTCTGGCCAGAGTACCAGCCACCAATTCCTTGGTGGTCATTTTATTTGTAGCCTTTCACCCTTTGCCCCTTAGGCAATAAAGTCCTGAGTTGCTTTTTAGGCAGTTAGGGGCCCTTAATCCTCAGTAATGGCCCTTGCTTCACTCTGTCCATTACTTCAGGCTGGTGGGCTGTCAACAGCTTGCACGGCTCACCAACCTAGGCTTCATTGCCATATGACGGACTAATTGAGGCTGCATAGACTTAGTGGTACAACTGTAGCCCCGTTGCTCAACCATTGGTGTGACACTTGGATTAGGAGATCAAAGAAAACATAATGTAGGTAGTTTGAGGGTAAATAAGTTCAGAACAAGGGATGGACGGATAGATACACTTACAACGAAAAGAACCAGTTAAGTAAAATAGTTGTAGTAA
The DNA here is from genome assembly GCF_040938575.1 of Ambystoma mexicanum. Taxonomy (NCBI): domain Eukaryota; kingdom Metazoa; phylum Chordata; class Amphibia; order Caudata; family Ambystomatidae; genus Ambystoma; species Ambystoma mexicanum. The sequence goes on along the minus strand of NC_090927.1, from coordinate 1,164,663,989 downwards.
AAGAGTTGTATCTACAAAAGAAAGCGTGCCACCCTTTTTCTCTCATTCAAGGCAAAATAGGCAAGTTGATCCTGGTGATTCTGGAAGAGGCCGGCCCTAGCGCTATATTTTTCTCTCTAAACTCCAAATACAACATAAGTTCGGAACTGTTGGTTCTTTAAAAAAAAAATCTGATCTATCCTGCACAACAATACATTTGTGGGTAAAAAATCAAGCCGGCAATTTTGAGAAATTGTTTTCTGATAATCCCTTTTCCCTAGGAAAATCCCCATTCGAAAAAAGTGAAAGAAATACCTTTTTCAACTTCTTATAACATTTGAAGCTATGCTTGAATTCTTTGCAAAGTTTCTGGGCTTCCTTGACAAATTTGGTAAAGATGGATTGCAGTTCATTTACAAACAAGTGATCCTAGCTTCAGTACCTGCACACCAATCACTTTTTAACAAATGTCATATCCTATAGTTTTGGCATTGAGAGCTATTTTTGAGAAATAAGTGAGCACTGTGAAGTAGCTATGCGGTGTCAGTCAATGTTTGCTTTGTAGTGTGGGGCAACTACAGTGAGATGTACACATATTTATTTTAGCTTAATGCTGCTCTATCCAACTTTTGTCGGCTTTACCAGACTTATTTTTCAATAGAGCTTTCGCGGTATCGTGGTGTTTTTGTTAGATAGGACATGTAGACTGGCATCATTCAAGATTGTTCATATTTAATGCGTTTTTAATCCTACAGATTGAAGAATTGACCAGCAACCTCCCGCAGTTGCAGTCTCTGTCCAGTAGCGCGTCTTCTGTGGACAGCGTGGTCAGTTCAGAGGCTACCAGCCCACCCACCAAACGCAAAGTGATGACTAAAATCCAAGGCGGCGCCAAGAAAGCTTTGCTGAAGTGGGTGCAGTACACAGCGGCCAAGTAAGTAATCCCTAACAATGATTAAGCTTGATGCACTTTGGTAGAGGATCAGATGACTTAATTGGGCTTCAAGGCGCTTAGGTTGCCAAATCATAACTGAGCCAAGGTATGCTAAACCATGCTACCTTAATGAAGCCTTGGGCAAGTAATCAGATTTGAAGGCATGCAAAAATGGTGCTGGCTCAGGAATGTTTGGAAGGGCATGTGATCTTTACATTGCTAATTGGGTATTATTACCCGGCGGGGTAAGGGGTTAGAGGGGCCCTCCAAGCCCATGAGGAGACTCAGAAGCGGGAGGATGCCATCTCCCCCGCCAGTTCTTAGTAAGTGTGCCTCCCGCACCTCCTTCCCCTCCTTCCCCAACCCCAATTTCCACCCCCCCTACCGAATATCCACACCCCCTCCCCACTTACCTTGCGCTCCTTCGTCCCTCGCTGGTGCTGGGTACACTCTGTGTTCCTGGTGCAGCTCTGTCTCAGCAATTGCCACCATGGAAAGGGAGAAGGGACTGCATGTAGTTCCCTTCCCCCTGATCCATGGCGGCCATAATGTTTTATCGTTTTTTTCAAGTAGAGAGTCAGCAAATGAACAATTTCTCAACTTGCAAAGAAATTATTATTACTATTGGAACTGTTAATATTCCAGTACAATGTGCCGGGATACTAATAGCAATGCACCCCTCGCCGAGGGGAAATTACTGGTCAGCCCGGTCTGGTAATGCCCCCCCCCCCCAGCTTGGGATGTATTGCTTAAGCCAACAATTATTTTAAATAAGAATGCCTGCCACAAATAGGACATGCATCTATTTTAAACCAGAATATCATTTGTTTATGTAAAAGAACAGATGATATCCAATTACTGCTACTAGCATAGTCTGCATCTCCCGCAGTGCATACACTATTTTAAAATAGACCTTCAGCAGACAGGCCGCAATGGACCTAGAAGTAAGGGATCGTATTATGTTATCTTCAGAAGAAACCCCAGAGTAGTCTGATCGTGCATATGGCACCCTCTGGACCTAGACACCTATCATGCAGTCTCTTCCAATAGTTAACGCTGCATAAACACTTCAAAGGTATTTTTTGTCATTGCCGATGAGCTTAAGTGGGTGGTAACCAAACTTAATCACAGATTTCTTCTGACACTGTAGGCAAAGATTCACATTAAGGATTATTACAAGGAGCGTGGAACTTGGCAGCTACTTCCCAAATACCCGCCAAGGGGTGCTATTATCGAGGGGTGTCGTGCTGAGCAGCACCACTCAAGCAAATCCCTCTCATAGAATCGCTGGGGCAGAACTCCGGCTGCTCTTGAGGAGCACCATACAATTCACAAGGAAGTTACTTTGAGTAGTAACTTTGACTATCTTCTGGCTTACTAGGTCTATGCCTGGAGACATTCAGAGTTACTCGTTGAGGATTCTTTGCCCATCAGATAGCTCTAGTGGGATTATGTTTGGAGTGAGTCAAAGTTACTCATAGTTACTTTCGGTGAATCAAATTTACCATGGAATGATCAGAAAAAAAAGACCTACTATAATGACCGAATTCTGTTTGATCGAATTGTTCTTTAATAATGGGGGAGGGGGGAGGTACTTTTGTATTCGATCATTTCTGCAGGTACCATTCATTGCTAGTATGTTACTGTTTTGCAGCTCAATGTGGATTCTTACCTTTTAAATGCAAATGTGTCTTTAGCGTTTGCTTGTTTAGTAGTTGGGGGCTTGTTCTTCTCAGAGCACCTTGAACCACCTGAAGGTCCTGATGCATTCAGCCGCTAGGGTCATCACAACCAGCCCATGGCACAGACGTATCACCCTGGCTCTTTGCAAATGGCACTGGCTCAGTGTTAAGGCCAGATTCAGATGTAGGATGGTGACACTTACCCATAGGACTAAATAAGGCAAATCCACTGTATCGGAAGGATGAGGTTGCCTGTTATTGCCATGCCCGCTTTCCCAGATCCAGCAACATGGGCACCTTTGTAATGATAATGATGAGTTCATTCATATAGCGCTTTCACCAAATTGCCGTATATATAACATTTTACATACAGTCATCAGCCAACTGAATTTGGTACTCCTTTATCAGCCCTCGGAAGGATCAACGGCTAAGCTGGCCCTGCCAGGATGGGAACCTTTGACCTGCAGATCAAACACAGATCGCAACAGCAAATGCTGAACCTGCTGAGCTGCCTTACCGGCATACGTAATCCCGCACTTCAGAAGCTCTGGGGCCTTTTTTAGATCCTTCCATGCTCAGGCAGTGAAGGCCTGGACCTCTGTCTCTGACCGCTGACTTGATGTGTTTTAGATGCAAACTAAAAACTTTACTGTTCTAGATGAATTACGTGCCATCCTTAAATTTTTTCTGCATATTTATGCCCGAATGGTTCTTAATCCTACAAATGGAAAAAAATTGCTGCATTATCAAAAAGAATTTCCTTCAGCACTAGGAGGGTCTCTCCGATCAAATATCTGCAAGAAAAGGACACCATACTAATGACGTTTGAAGCTTGGGCTACACCCAAACGAGGCTCGTCTTTCCATCCCTGATAGTCCCTTCTGCCACTGCTCTTCAAATATATGCATTACCCTCGTGCCAGAATCAATGACGTTTAGAGCATGAGTTATGGCATGTATGCCTATGACTCCCAGATTCACCTCAAGCTGGGGTAAGGATGTGGGAAACATGGGCATAAACGTGAGATCCTGTGCCCAATAGCTTGCATCCTTTTCCAATTACCTGCTCAGCCATTGGTCCACCTCAACGCCCTGTCACAGGATCTCCTAGCCTGGTTACAGGCTTGAACCACTCCCTCACATCCAAAACAAACTCCAGTTGCCAAGAGCAGGGACTTCCCACGTATGCTTCCCCTCCTCCAATCGCCTCGCAGCATTGAATTAGTGTTCACAGTGGCCGCATCCTGGCGGAATTACTGCAGCAACACAAATATACAAGGTTTCCTCCCAGAAAAATACACTTTTGCTTATCTTCCGGTATGCAGAGCTCGAACTCACTGGACAAACCTAGACGCTGTTGAACATGGCAGGGCGCTTATAGGTTTACTACCATGTGCGGTGGCACCAATGGTAAAATAGGTCAAACAGAGAAGGGTAAGCACGCGCTGCTTCTGTAGGTCATTAGTGACAATGATCCTGGGAGTGAGCTTCTTCGCCCTTCCCTTTGGACCCGCGAGCCATGCGCACACGTGAAGTGACTGCCGTGCTGACCATGCACCAGGAGTTACGCCGAATGACCATAGCAACTGGAAAGTGTTTCCTGACAGCCCCCGCCCACCATTGCCTCCTTCCTGCCCATGGCATTTCCAAGGGGACCTCTCTGTATCTTGGGACACCAGGCACGTTTCCCTGAGGAATGTTACCTCTTCTAGTCTGGCGCAAGCCTTACCAAAAATCATGTAGGATGTTTTTTCCAAATTACTCTGACACTAGATCAGACCTATTCTAGCCATAGGTTTTGCTAGAATTCAGGCCACAGTTAGACGGCAGCGAACACAAAATAAGCATTATTAGCGAAATTAAGACATGCAGCAGGTGTCCAATTCAACGAGCTAATTTCTGACAAAACTGAAATCTACCTCTGCTGCGGGTGTTGTTATAACAGGCATTCAGGTGCAGGAATCAGGATAAAACAAAATGGAGGTTAAAAGGAAGCCGTGTGGTTTTCAAATGAGCCAGTCGACGGGCCTGGAAAATACAACAAAACATGGCCTACTTCTTGTCAACTTGAAAGAGATTTGGCAAATGAAATGCTGTTTCATTACTTGATCGCACTGTCCGATTATATATCAAAGCATTCGGTGCAGTCATCCTTTAGATTTGGAAAGGAGGCGCTTTGCGGGGAATCTTCAAGGAAAGTGTTGTGAGGCAGTATTGCGAACCACGAGGCTTTGAACAAAGATTATAGTCACGGAGTCACTGTAGCAAAATTATTGGGGCGGGGTGTTTACATTTGAATATATCAGAGAGAACAATTGTTACATTTTGGCACAAATTGAATTTTTTCAAAACTAACCTTTTTATCAGGGATTTGCATAACAATGTCTTTTTTTTAATTACAAACATGAATTTTATGGTCAATAGTTGTTCTTGGGTAGTGGTGTGATCGAACTGGAAAACATACCCTGTTGCCTAATCTCATATTTTACCACACTGCAGACCGATTAAGTCAGTGAGACATGTATCCTTATGCCTTCCCTGACACATTAGAACAGTCGAAGTGTTCAGATTCACTTGCCATGACTCTGGGTCGCACTAACGGGTTCGCTATCGAAGCTTCACGTATAGGCCTCGCTGGTAGTCAGGAAACTGAGCAGTGTGGGGGGAACGGTGTCCTGACTCCTGTCACAAGTTAGTAGGTGATTTTTAAAGAGAAAAAAGTTTTCAGTCATCGCTAGACGGATACAATCACAGGAGCCAGAGAAAAAGGGCGCATGTCTGTTGTGGGCGGTGAAGAAAATATACACGACCCAGAGAGAAAAAATGAATTGGCCTAGTCTATTTGGACATTAGGTTTCTGTTTAAGGATTGATTCCACCACATCTATCTACATCCCCGGAGTTGGTACACAGGGATTTGGTATGGCTTACTCAAGGCCATGAGAGGGGCAAGAAAAAGTGATTTTGCTTTACGTCCTGAGGAAGGTCCTAAGAAGAAAAGGACACTATTTTTTGTCCATAAGTGACAGAAACACGTGTCGACGACCACACTAACTGTTTGTAAATTATAAAATAAACTGTATGTGACCCTAGTAATAAGGGCAGGGTCCGAGAAAACAGATACGGAATAGTGATTTGTGAATATTGCTGTAGGATTGAACTGTCAGTACACCATGTATAGTTGGCCATTATGGTTTTATGTATGGAAGTATGAATGAGGGACTGGGAGTTTAGTTGCCTGAGTTGTAAGAAATGTGTGTCTTTTTTCCTGTATAAATGTAAATGTTGTTTTAAGGAAACATACAGATAGATGGTTATTTATTTGTGATTCATTTAATACATTTTGTATTGATTTAGACAGCGAGTTGTGTCATCCCGATCCACTGGTCCAACCCTCCCTTTATGTTTGCCTCGCTGGTAGCCAGACTGCATTTTCATACTCCTAACTGAACTGGTCCAGATATTATTACAAATGCTCAAGTCTCTATCGGAGGCAAGTTATCTTGGTGCAAATAGCAAAAGTGAGTGATTCGTGAGCATCAGTAGAGGTTGTGTTAATTTGAAGATGAGCATATATTTTGTAGCATCGTTTTGCTACATGTGTGTGTGTGCCTGTGTGCATGTATCCTTTGAAAGTGTGCCTAGAGATCGGATTGCTGTGAACAAACAACGTGCTAATGAACTCTCCCCACCTGTGCATATGTGACTGTAAGTGCCCTGTGGGTTATAATGCATGTGCACACCTCCTGGAAGTGGTCACTTATAGTGTTCTCTATGCATTACTATGTAGCCATTACTATTTCTCACATGCACTGGACTAAGAAAATCAATGCTTTGCATATTAACATGACTGAGTGCATGGTGAGGGCCTGATACCTTGTTCCTGGTGTTACTGATTTTTGTTACATTTGGACCGTGCAGGAGGAGAAGGCAGCGGGGGTAAGTGCAGCCTGGAATAGCTTTACGGATAACTGCTCCGCATTGTCACACTTCTAACACAGTTCTATCATGTGTGTAATAAATCCGACCACCCTTTGCCTATTGCTTGTATGTGGAAAATAGCTTGTGGGTGTTACAATAGGCCAGTGACTGCAAACCATTTAAAGCAAACACTGCTGCAGCTGCTTCCTCTAAGCTTTGTAACCCCTGACCTCTACTGCACTCCCCCCTATATTTAATAATCTCCTTCTTTGAGTGGTTCTGCAGTGTCTATTAGCACTTTGTGCAGTGCCTTCGCTTTTGTGTTCATGTGTATACGTGTGAGGCAGCTGTGTGCATGTGTGTGCATTGGTGTGTCTGTGTGTGCATTTGTGTTTTTGTCAGTGTTTGTCTACAAGGGGGCTTTATGTGTCATTGCAGGTGTGTGTGTTTGCATGAGTGTTTATGTCCACAATGGGTTTTATGTGTGTGTTTGTGTAGGAGGAGACTGTGTGTGTGCTTGTGTGTGCATTTGTGTTTGTGTGGGTGTTTGTGGTTACAAGGAGCCTTATGTGTGCTCTTGTGTATGACTCGTCTGTGTGTGTTAGTCTACATGTATGCATTCTTTGTGGGTTTGTATAGGAGGAGGTGTGTGTGCGCGCCTAGGAAAATACAACATATTCTGTGCCGCATATTCACGCCGGTGTGGTGACGTAACTCGTCATTGTAAACACCTCTTTATAATGCCACCATTTCAGTGTAAGAGCTCTATCTTTTTATTTTAATTTCTTAAAAAGCAGTGCCGCCATTCTGCCGTAGACCCCCAAATGCGCCCGCCTCATGCATTATTTTGTGGGCTTCAGTTATGTGCAGATTTCTGATGCCAACCGAGCTCTTTAAAGTGCTGCTGCTTTCATATTGCGGTTTGCACTTGCCCAGAAGTGACCCACTTGTTCTGCCTGTCGTGCAGACACTCTAAGTTTCCATCAATGCATCAGAGTAATGCTGGGACGATTTCTGCATGCATCACTGAATGCGGTGTAAGTGGCTCAGGTTGGCTTGCATGCTGCAAGCATATGTGTTGTCACTTTCGATTTGTTCACTGTATGCATAGCTTGATCCTTGTCACATGCGTCAATCACAATATATAATTATAATTAGTTATTTATAACTCACTTAATACCGAAGAGGTTACTAAGCGCAGACCCGGGATTCAAACCTATGTTGCTCTGCAGCGTCTTGCTTTTAAGACGAGAGCGTTGCCACGAGCTATACTACCCCTGTCATGGAATGTGGCATCTGAACACCTTCTTCCTTCCAATGTCAAAATACTGCCATATAGGCTTGACAAGTATGATTGGCTCGCTGTCTTTCCCATTCTTTTCCATCCTTCTCCATCAGCATGCCTGGAATTCAATAGTTTCTCAGGTACACTGTGCCCATCAGTTCATTTAATTAAGTTGGTCAAGACAAGCCTCCAAAATCCCCAGGACCTTGTATAAGGCATGCTTATTACCCGGTCATTTATAGGGAGCAATAACCTTTTCGTATTTCTATTCCGTTTCAAGGAGAGTTGGGATCGAAGTAAGAGATTTTGGAGCGAGCTGGAGGAACGGCATTGCCTTTCACTCTGTGATCTTTGCCATTCGGCCCGATTTGGTGGACATGGAGAAGTTGCACGGGAGACCCAACAAGGTCAACCTGGAGGAGGCCTTTGCGATTGCGGAAAGAGAGCTGGGGATACCACGGCTGCTTGATCCTGAAGGTAAGTTGCCCGCCTGTACACTTATTAATCAGAGGAGCATGCACACGCAACAGTGATGTTTGGATTGATGATAGAGGTCCTTCTCAATTCAGCAGAACATATCAGTGTCTTCACAGGCTCCATTTGTTCGGTTTCCCTGGTAGCTTAGCTTTCGAAGACTCCCAAAATGAATAGAACTACTTATCTGCTTTGAAATTGTAGGGACAAAAACAATAAAGGTGCAAGTGAGCCAAGGTCAGCCTTTTACAGCCCTCAGAGAATTTGGGGATCTTTGGTTAAATTTAACAACAACAGACTTTATTCAGCTCAACCCATAAAAGTGTAATTCATAACAAATGTCTGCATGAATGAGACGATACACACAGAGGCAGCGGGGTATTGCTCGGGCACTTAACTCGGGCGGCAGTGACGTTGCCGTTTGCATCAGATCAAAGCCGAGGTGTATATCGCCGTTAGCACCGCGAGGAACACACACAGGTTGCGAAATAGAATTGTAAAAAAAAAAACAAAAAAAGTTACTTAGCTTTTAGTCAATCCGGCAATACCTTCTATGGGACAGGGAGTCTATTTTCAGTGTTCATTGCGTCATCAAAACTGAAAATGTATTCCCTCTCCCACAGACGACTTTGACTGACTGAAGGTAAGAATGTTTCTTTTTTTATTACAGTTCCCATTAGCACCTTGCGTGTGTTTACTCGTGGGTGCTAAAGGTGCTCCGGGGAAGCTAGGGCGAGCAAAGGAGGGACAGGGCAACGGGCACGCAGCTGTGGGAAAACTCCCTGATTGGCTAGCACCCCTCCCCAGGCTGCTACTAATAGTTCTAGCAACACCCCAAATAATATCCCAATAGATTTTCCAAAGAGCGAAAGAAATGCTAATATTAATCATGCACATGAAGTACAGATAAAGGGTATGAAAGAGCTAGGAGGGGAAAAGCTCTGAAATATAATAATTATTTTCCTAGAGTCTTGCTTATATTCTTCGATCGGTGAATGCCATTTTCCATTTTCAAAAGGCAGTCAGTTCAATTTTTTATTCAATTTCAGCAAGTGAATTTTTCGTGGCAGTCGCCATCCAATGGGGAGGACATTGGGCCTTATTTCGACCCTCCTGGTATCCAGGTGGTAAACCTGCCAGGATATCGGCAAATGCTATTAGCGTTTCCAGCATTCGGTCTGGCAGCATTACCACCGGATTACGAGTGTCGGAGTGATGGTGTAAATCCCCCTTCATGGAGTTCCATAGGACTCCATGGGGGGAGGGGGGGATTTGCCAGCATTACCGGCACCAGCAATACCCGTGCTGGTAATAATGTCATTTTTTGCCAGTAAGGCACCTGCCTTCTGTAGAGGAGCAGATGTACACGTCATCTGTAGCTCCCGCCCCCTCACCTCCGTCATACTGGAACATCAGTAGAAGAACCCTATGTGTGTCACCAGGTATTGTACGATATGCACTCAGACAACCATATCGAATGTACCCACAAACTGAAAGGGTAGTGGGAGAGTTGCTGGAACCACTAAGCTTTAAAGAGCTGTAAAGAAAATCTGACAGCTGCAAAGTGACATCATGAAGCAAAGACATAATGACACACTGAAACGATACGCAAATACTTAAAGAATGAAGATGTAACTGAAGTAACAAGAGAAATATGAAGACATCATGTGCACCAAACAAATAAGTGAGTAGAGATTAAGTGAATGTCCATATGCAGAAACGCAAGATAGATGAGACATATAGAAGCTTGTGGTAGAGGAAAATGTCACCTGACTAATGCGGCTATGAGAAAAATATGGACAGCAGGCTCATGTTGAAACCAATCAAGCTACCTCCGAGACAGGCCAGGGCAGCAGAGACAGGAGCTGCTGGAAAAACAGCTATGTGTAAGGAATAAAGAGGAGTCTATTGGCCTGGGATCAATGATGCCACATCAAGAAATAATTGCAAAGCATCCCATACTCCACTCTCATATTACCTAAGGAAAAAGGTGGGGCTGGTTACCCGGATTTGTACGAAAACTATCAGCAGCCCAGTTCAGAGCCTTGGTAGATCACTTAAGAGAGAGTGTGTGTAGACAGTGGGTCCCTCTAGAGAATCTGAATTTTGCCCCTGTCAACCTGGGAGAGTGGTTGTGGGTACCTCAGAGGAGCCACCTGCCACAGAGAATTTGCACACATCCAGTGCTCTTGGTACTCACCATTTAGTGGTTTTTGGTCACCCCCTATCAGAGATATGATAATGTACCCCTCTAGACTCCAATCATGTTATGAGTCTGGCCTGGTTAGGGCTGGCCAGGTGTGCAAAGGAGGGAAATTCTATTTGAAACCCGAACTCGAGAGTGTTTTGATTCTGGCTCCCATTCCTCAGATAAATACTCCGAACACTCAGAGACAACGGTTGGCTAACACCAGCTCACCAGCGAGATGGATGTCTGGCAGGTCATACACAGGGCGGTCTGGTCTTCATTCATAGCAACTCAGTACAAGATCATAACAACAGATGCCTGTATCGGTGGCACCTAACCCCCTCAAGGCTCTTAAAGGTACTCTAATATTAGTCTATGTTGGAGACTGTGGTTTGAATTGTACATACAGATCTATGTGAATATTGAGACGGCCGAAAATGTGGATTTTTTTTTAACCCTTTACACCACATCTATATGCGGAGGAGACCCCCCATAGCTCCCCCATATTATTAAACTCTAAACCTCCCCACATATAAATGTGGTGTAAGGGGGGGAAGGGTTAAAAAAAAGTCTGCATTTTCGGCCGTCGCATTTCCCAGGTCGACATTTTTGTACGATTCCTTACATACTGGTACATGTGGTGGGAATGTCCATAGTGACAAGTTTTTGGAAAGAGGTGTTAGAGTGGGTAGAAGGCATGGATGGGATACACAGGCAATTGGTCCTGTTTGGTGTTGAAACACGAGGAGACTCATTTTTGTACTCCCTCACATGCAAAGGAATTTGCTCCTGGTGGCCAGAGTATGTTTAACTCTCCAACGGAAGACGAGGCACCTCCCCACACAAAGAGAGCGGCTGAGGAAAGCGTATGAAATATACGAGATGGAAAGCCTCCCAGAAATATTACCAGAGACTAATGCGCATGGCGACATGGCTCCCCTTCCTGGAATATTATAATGCATGCAAATCAGTGTCTAGTGCATAGCCCTCACCATGTGAATGTGTAACGCCAAAGGGACCACTGAAAACTACGGCTTGTCGGCTCCCTCGCAGGGCACTTGTGAACAGCCACGGAAATCGCCCCTGTCTCTGCATTTGAGAAGACCCTTGGTCCCGTTCTCCACCCATTTTTTTGTGTCCAGCTTCCTAACTTGCATCGTCCTAATAGGGGGAAGGCGGGTGGGGTAGGTTTCTATCTGAAAGGGGACAGTATTGGCATACTGACAGGATAGTGACTATTAGTTTGCAAAGCTCATAATGATTTTTTTTAATTTATTTTTGTATTCCTTTGCTTAATGTGTGTTTAGAATTGTTGTGTGCTGGATCTGGTCTGATAATTTAACAGTTTCGTTGAACTCTTCATGGATAATCTTTTTTTTTTTTGTGTGAAGTCGATGTGGATTACTATGCTGTGTGAAACCTTTAATAAGAACATATCTTAAAAAAAATAATAATAATAAATGGCTGGCCAGTTTGACTAGCATTTCCGGCAGGAAGAAGATGAGACTATTTTAGATCCAATGCTGAATGAACTAGGGGACCGGAAACAACTACAGATGTAGCGAGAGTGCTACCTTTAGGATTCGGTGTGTGTGGGAAGCCGCTGGCAAGGGTCCATGCCTATTAAACAAGGGCATCCATGCGAAGCATCGATCAGAAAGGTGTCTGTACCCATTATCAATGGGATCCCACGCGCGGGGTTATGTCGGTTTCATTTGTCCTTCTGTTGTGTTTTCATTTTCATTCTAAATACCCTAGTACAGAATATCATAGCAAATTATAATTTAATAGCAATTGTTAGGGACGAGTTGGAAGAGAGATAAGATTGCTACGGATAAGTAATTCCTTTTTTGCCTGATGAGCTGCAAGATCATCAGAGCTGTTGGACAGTAGGTTTAGCTCTTGCCCGCAATGCGCTGGCACCAGGTGCTCAGTCGCATGTGTTATGGTTATGTGCGGTGGCACCCACACACTGGAGCTGAGTCTAGGATCCTTTGTGAATGGGGGAAAAATACCATTACTGCGGCCCCATCACTGCGACTGCCGAAAATGCTGACTTTTGAATAAAAAATTGACCCCCCCTTTACACCACATATATATGTGGGAGTGGGGTATGGTATATAATACAAGTAGGGTGGATATGGGGGGTCTCCCCCCGCATATACATGTGGTGTACAAGGGGTCCAAATAAAAAATAAAGTCAGCATTTTCGAGGTCGCAGTAATGGGGGGTTGTGGTAACAACATAGATTCCGAATGGGGATCATGTCATCACTGCGGGGGTAAAAATGCTGAATGCTGTCAGATCTTGAGTGCTGTGTCTGATCGCCTGTTTGATGAAAAGAAAGCACCAAGGGAAATGTTTACATGTAAGGCTTATTTGTGCCAGGAAATGTTCTGTGAACACTTAGCAAACCCACCCCTCAATAATTACAATGGCTGGCAGATTTATATGCAATGCTGCTCTGAAGGTGCGTGATGTATTTATTAGTATCTAGGCCAATCAGGCCCTGGGTGTGTGTGTGTGTGTGTGTTTCAGTGGGAGGAATATCTCTGTCTACCAAATTTTGGAAGAGACAATTTTTCTAACTTGCTTGTTTTTAGTTAGTCTGCCTTTCTCATGTTGTCCATTCCCTTTAAGACGTGGATGTGGATAAGCCAGATGAAAAGTCCATCATGACTTATGTGGCGCAGTTCCTGAAACTCTACCCCGACCCCCATCACACAGCAAGCGGTGGACAAGAAGATGATGTGAGTTTTCTATATCTTCTGTCCTGATCTTTGAATATAAATGATGTTAAAAGACGCATTGCCCATTTACTCCTAGCAGTGTGATGCAGGGATCCTTTTCACCTGTTAATCCAATACTTTTAGATTTTTAAAGTGTGGGGTGAGATTCTTTTTATACATTGCGGTACTACTGACATAGCCATCATATTTTCCATTAAAATGTTTGCTTGGCTTCTTTTCTCTAAACGTTTGGAGAAAAGCTGTTTAGGGTAGAACTATAATGTCTACGCAAAACACTACCATGTTTTTGCTTTCTAATTGTGAGTATAATTAGATACCACTGTTAGACATTTCTAACCAATGATTTTTGTGTACCAGAGTTTCAATACATTGCTCATGTTAAAGGGACAGCTTCAATAACCCGATGATATATGTGACACGCAGCTCCATATCTTTATCTCTAGCTTAGCGGTAAAGGGTTTTGGAACTTTGTTGAATAGTTCTCAAAATATAACGCCTTCATTACAATTGCAATTGTGGCAGCGAGATTATTCACGGCATGAGAATGGTTGAATCAAGCAGTCCCATCTTCTTACTGCTGTTGGTATATTAAACTTTGTGCTTGCTTTTAATTTGAAGACACTGGTACAATGCCCAGGGTCTCAATTTCTTTATATATAGCTCACAATATCTGTTTATCAAACATCATGATTGCATGACAGATTTAGCAATCTTATGTTATAACCAAAGAAAAATCTCTTTAAAGGAAATTGACTTTTTTAATGCTTAGTAGAGTGAACTGGAAATCCACCCTGTCCACGATTATTTCTGCAGTGTGCAGTTGAACATTTTACCCCATTGACCTCTCCTATTGGGCGGAATTCGGCCGAATGCAAGAGGTCGAAAGGTCCAGCCAATAGGGTGCCGAAATACTTCACCCAATAAGGGAACCGTAATGTTAGTCACTCTTTGATTGGCTTAAAAGCCCGCCGCAATGGAATCTGGGGAAAATTCTGCCAACTTTGGTTTCTGGTGCCTAATTTCTTCGATATATTCAGACAATGTTTTTTTAATTAGAATGTTTTCTTTTCTCATATTTCATTGCTATAACATATTAGTATGATTGTGAACCACTTCACAATATGCTGCAGTTGCATTTGTGTGTTAGTTCTGTATCTGCATGGAACCTGTGGAAATCCTGAAGCAGATTCATCACCTTGGGACCACATTGATGTCTCATGGCTTTAGTATTGTTTTGCTACCAAAATGGATACATATCTACTTACCCCCTGCACACCTTTGCCTCACATGTTCCCAATCCATGCATTTAACACTGAAATGGAGTGGACAAAACGCTTTTTATGAGCTAGGAGCCACATTTTTAACCAAACACTAAAGAAACCACCTTCATTGTTAAACAAATCTTCCTTAAATGGCACTCATTTCTTTATTTACAATTCTATGGCTATTCAAGTAAGCATTTGGTAAACGTTAATATTTCATATTATCATTGTATGTACCCGCGCAACCATTTTTTTTATATCATCCCCTAGTTAATAAAAATAACACATTTTTAAACAAAATATTGTGTATGTATGTTTACATTTAAGATAACAGGACATGTTTACATACAGTTCCAAAAAATCTAAAAGGTTGTACTTATAGCTTTCTTTGAAGAAACCCAAACCCCAAAATGTTTCAGTTCCCTTCTGTTGGGAACCTTCTTCAGGGGGGAATTACTCAGCCAAAAGGGGGAAAAACTGTATATTTTGCTTTTAAGGAAAGAATGTTTTTTTTTAATTCTTCAACTTTACTGTTTTACATCCAGTGAAGTACCTATGTTTCATTAGGTGGGGCTAGGCACATTATGTCAGTTCATTTGGGGGGTCACCTTAACCATTCTTCTCAACTTTGCCTGCACATAATTAAATATATCTTGAGGTGTTGAAAGTTAACAATACAAAATGCTCTTTTATGGTGAGAATTGATTTTTACTTTGATATGTCTGTTAGAAGAGAGGGTCTTGTTTGTTTTATTTGAAATGGCATTTGTGTAAAAAAAAACATAATTTTCTATAACCTGAGTTTTTGTGACTTAGGGCCTCATTACACGGATGGCGGAGAACCATGGCGCTATTAGCGCCATGGTTCATGCCGGTAAAATACCGGCACCGCCTTGGCGGAAAGGGGAATTACCGCCCCATTCCAAGGTTGGCGGGGCGGTAATTCCCCCTTCCACCATTGCCCTTCCCCATTTTTGCCCCATAGGGCATAATGGGAATGGGGAAGGCGCTAATTACGGTACCGCAAATTGCGGTACCGTAATTAGCTCCCTGGGTCCCTTTGCGGGGTGGTTTTTAACGCCTGCAAAAAGCAGGGGTTAAATTCCCCAACGCGCAAAGGGACCTCGTAGTAAGGCGGTAAGGATTTACCGGTACCGGTAAAATACCGGTACCGGTAAACCCTTACCGCCATCCGTGTAATGAGGCCCTTAGTGTTTATTTAGGGATCGCTACAATTAAGTGGTTGGCCAGGTACACAAGATGATAACAGTATACTCTAATTAAGCAAATACTTCTATAGCCATAGAATTGTAATGAAAAAAATGAGTGCCATATCAGGAAGATTTGTACCATGCAAAGTTAATTTGTTGTGTTTGGTTTTAGGATTGCCTGATTCAAGCCCTTCCTGATAATCGGGCCTGTCCCAAAATGTCTTAAGTAACTTTTCGAAACCAGTGCTAGCAGCTCATAAACATAACATAACAGGAAGTGTAGGCACTGGGAAAAAAGCATTTCCTATCAGCCATTGGAAAATTCAGTTCATTTCCAATCATCCGAGACATGGGCTATGATAGGATAATGCTGAGCCTTAGCATTCTGTTATGAGTTTTTATAACAAATCCCGCCTTTATCTGCCGCATGAAGGCATCACAGCTGTCGGGCTAGCATCTGAAAGTGTCCAATTCCTGCTGGCCTTTTTTTAGTCCTCACTCTGTATAAAGGAAAGGAAGGAGTCCCTCTTGTGGGGAGCATATTTTCATTCCACCAAGCCAATGCAGCATTTGGGGCTTTTCAAAAGCATTGCTCCCTCTCAGAGAACTGCTGGGCGGCCACATGGCCTACTGTCTGCATCTCTCCTGTGATTTCAATTCCCGAGCAGAGGTTCAGATGGATCAATATTGTCCTATCAAACTCTCTCCCCATCCAGCCTATCAACCATGATAATCTCCCCCCATAAGCTAGTTAGTTAAACACTTTATTCGGTTTTCACCATTAACAGAAAGTAAAATACAGCACACAATAATTAAATATAAAAACAGATTAAAATGTTCTCACCAAACGTTTAAAAGCTTCTGCAGTGCACTTACACAAGTCATTAATAAAATACGCATCTACGCGTGACAAAACAAAATTCATAGCATCTGAGCCACGCCTGATGTTATTCGCATGAAAGTGGTTTTTCAGCCATAAACGTCTCAGGTCCAAGAGTTTTGGGCAGAAAAATAAAAAGTGAGTTAAGTCCTCCATAGGCTACGAATATTGGGAAGCGTGATGATGAATTAAAAGTTACTCCATGTAATACAGCCTTTATTTTTAGTCCAATGGCTCCTTTTTTATTACCATCCTCAACTCTCCATTGATGTTTGTACTTTTAGCTTTTTGTTGGCTGTAACAGGCTACTACAGCTTCTGAGCGCTATGAATGAAAGCAGAAGGCACATATAACTGTCTGGAATGCTGATCTCACACTCTGTTTACCCTTTAGTGCTCTTAGGACATAAACCTACCTCCTAAAAAATAGATAAACCTTTAACACAAGACGTGTATACTTACTCCTAATTTCGGTGAGGGTAAATTCTGCGCCCCACCCCAAGTACCAGGAATCGCCAGAGGATATGTTCTTTTCTCCTGCCACTTTGGGCCCTGGGGTAGGAAGGGGAGGCTCTCAAAAGGCAAAGGCGCAGTATAGACACTTCAGTTCTACAGTAGCGATGAAGGAAGTTCTCTGGAATAGGGAGTAACAGAGTTTCTCCGGTAAGTACACATTTCCCCTCTATGGCGTACTGTTAGAAAAAGCTATCCCGAACTTAAACTGGTACACATTATTGTGAAGACTTTTACAACCTGATGATAAAAGTTAGGCCTTTTCATTTAAGTAACCAAGAGATAGTTGGTGTCAAAGGTATGTGTTTGTTGTTGAATACTTCAATCATAAAACAATGCTACTTATATTATTAAAAAAATTGCCAAAGTATGCCAACCAAACATGGTCCGCACCCATAAATGACCATTCTTACCATGTTATAATCTGCAGTTGTTTCAAAGTGTTCTTGTTCGTCACTTTGTTTTTTTTACCATGTGTCTGCTCTTGTCTGATTTGATTTGCTTCTCTCTTCATTATCACTTTACACTGGCAGGGTTTGTCGTTCACCCTCCCAGTTTTCGCTCTATCTATTCCTTCATTTCAGGTAAGGGTTAACTGCTGTAGGCGTGACCTGGAGACGGGGGTCAGCCGCTTGTTAAGCGTTGCTTTCTGCATGTCTTCCTCACGACTAATTGGTGTGTGTTATGTTTGCATCTCTTTGTGCTGTGCTGTCCCTTCCAGAGTAATCTTGGCCCTCGGGAACTAGAACAAATTATTGAGGTAGGTGTGAGAAAGACACCTCTTGCCATTAGACTCCCTCCAGGCGCTTTTATTCGTTCTCATTTGGCTTCCTAGTAAAGCTTGTAGGATAATTGCTGCGCTCCTGCAAAGTCTCTGCTCAATGGAAGTTATCTGTAATGTAGTGTTTCAGCTTGTGGAGGATGCTCTCAAGCGTAGCTATACGTTAGTAGTATGTGCTCGGTAGATTAGCCTTGCATGGGTTTTTCATCAACGGCGTGTGTTCTCTCTTCCAACGGCTTTGCATTGATTTGATTCCCACACTGGCTGCCTGGCATATGCCTATTCACCTTCCTTCTACCTCTACCCATCTATTGATCTCATGATTCTGTTGGTCATGAATTGATGACATCATTGTATATTGATTTCATTCAGAGGCGTTGCTAGGGGGGGAGTGAGGGGGCTATAGCCACAGGTCTTTTGGTTATAGCCCTGGATAGAATCTCAGGTACTACAACCAAAAGACTAGCTAGCCCCCAGCCCCAGCAGTCCGGACATTAGTGTAGCCCAAGATATTTTACAAACCTAGCAACACCTCTGATTTCATTCATTATTGGCAAGACTTGGCTGGTGCCCTATTCATTGTGCACCTTCTGTCTGTCATTCAACCAAGCATGAGATCCCAATGTCCACTGGAAGTAGCAGCAAGGCCCTGTGAAGCCAACAACTCAAAATGCAGGGCTTGCTTGCTTGAAATGGCCTGGATGCGTGAGCTGGTGTTGGAGAAGTTGTGGGCTGTCAAAGCCAGACTCATACTGGGAGGCCAGCTTGACACAGCTCTCATGCAATGTGGTGTAAGGTCTATGGTGCACTCTATAGAAAACAAATAGCACATGCATCGTAGCTTACCTTACCCTGTAAGAATCACCTTCCTCAGAGCTGGTTCAGGGCGGTCAACCAATTTTACGGGAGGTCTACACAGGAGTCTGTTGTACATACGGAAACATGGGCCTATACTGATAGACATTTCCACAAAGTTCTCCATGCCAGTAAAGCATGCGCGGGACATCAGTTCCTTATGTTTGGTCTACAGTTATGTCACTAATTTCTTAGTCCTGCCAAACCTCTGTATTTTCTATGTTTGGAACATGATATATTCACTGAATGTATTCGGTCTGTTCCCTGTACTCTTATAATCCAACTTCAAATTATTTCTGTTAGAGGGTACATAGTTTAAATTATAATTTAGTAGACATATAATTAGAAGAATGATCAGTCCTAATTATCCTGTTGTGACATCACAACAGGGCAATTATCCCTACTGCTCTATTATATTACAATCCTCTGGGTGTGGCATCACGACTGGCTGAATGCATGATAACGGTCTTGATACAATTTCACAGAGCCCTTTTTAACAGGAAGAGCAGCTCACGAGAAGGTAATTGAGCCCCAGGTGTCCCATCATTGGTGCCAGTTAAAGACCTCCAAGCAGGATGGGGCTGGGGCAAAAAAATTGATCCGAGCACAAAACAAATATGTGTCCCACATCCACCAATCACGATTCCCGCCTTTTTTTCTATAACCTCATAGGGTATTAGTTTAGGGTATATTTTGGGGAATTCTGCGGAAAATGAAGCTAGCAGCTGACGGTGCACTAGAACCTATAGCTGGCCCACACCGGCTACAAAACCTATCCCTCAATGGAATGTCGGGCGGACATGTTCGGGCTTTGCCCAACCGCCCTATGCAGCAGTCCGAGCCTACCGATGAGGGTTTTTTAACTTGCAGATAGCTGAACTTGGCTCGGACAAAGCACAACCTTTCTAATCCACTGCGACTGTATCACACATAGAGGCAGTAATTGACTACTCCACGGGGGGAATACCCATCAACACTTTGGCGGTTGTGAATATGATTCCCCATCAAGACCAGGAGAATTTAAGGATACTGCGTTTCCTTACCTATTCATTCACTGGGGCTAGGGCCTTATGCGTTGTACGGCACATACCTCCCCTGTGACTTATAATATTGATTTAGTAATGCCCCCTTAGGACTACAGTTGTCTGCTGTATATTTTGTACATATTGCGCTGGCCAATGCTGTGCAGTGTGAAAAGAGCCGTGCCAACATGCTCCGCGGTTATTATCTTTAGGTATCGGCCAAGGAAGAGATGCCCGAATACATCTCCAACATTACATTCAGAGGGAAATAAGACATGTGTGCATTAATAAGCAATAAACATCGGACTGCTCAAATGGATGACCTATTTGCAAGGACTCCTGCTTGAGATGCGTTTACACATCACACAGGGGTTCCAGTAGGAGGATGGAGCATGTGAATGTAGCATGCACTGGGCATTATAAAACACTCAGAATGTAAAGCGAGATGGCCGCATGAGGTGTGGCTTTTAGAGCAGCTGTTTATTGCACACACTTAGTCATGTGAAAGGAAGTTGTGTGGCCGGAAATATGAAATGGATGCTGGCGGTTCGTCTGGTGTTAACCATGGCTACAACTGGTCATCCCGCCACCTTACATTGTCTACCAGACCAACACCTGCTTCACCAAGCAGTGTAGAGCACATCTGCAATGGGGCGTGCTCCATGAAATGCACTCCACCCCTCGACGGTGGCAGCACTGCAACCAAAATCAACATTACAGCCGTGATGGAGCAGGCCTTAATGTACAGATGTGTGCAGGGTGTGGACGCCCTTCCCCGCTGGCCTCCCGGATATGGAGGAGTCATGTGGGTTATGTCCCAGTCCATTTCACGCTGATCCCTAACATGGCCTCCTTCATGGGAGAGGGCTGGCTGCTCTTGGGCCAGGTCCCCTCCAGGGCCTTATAACCAGGCTGCACCTTAGAGGGCCTGGAATCGCTGAGTAGGAACATTGCTGCACTCCGGCTATGCAGACTATGTCTGCAATGAGCGAGGGCCCAAACCGTCTTAATTTTCCAACTAAAGAAATTAGACAATGTTCATTTTATATATAAAAGTCTAAATAGGCATCTTAAATTGATGTTTAAAGTAAGTGCTCTTTTAAAGAATATTACATCTTATAAAAAAAATAGAAAGAATGTTCCCGATAAATGTCTAATACTTCTCTGTTTCTGAAGCTCGCTTTTCATCGCCAGGTAATGATACGTAGTGGATTGATTATGGAGCACTTTTTTTTTAGATCACTGTGTGTGAGTTATGTCTAAAAAAACCTCTCAAAGACCGGAGTCAGGAAGTTAATGACTGTTTCAGATTGCAGAGTCTTTAGAATATAACTTTCAGTTGAGCAGAATCGGAAATAATCTAAAAAAGGCTGATAGTATTTCATTTTTCATGATCGCCTCCTCGCGTCCCTTCCTTCGCTCCCAGGTGGGGCCATCTACAAATGCAATTGCTTCTTTGTCTTTCGTTTTGTTCTCAAATTTGTAGCAGAAGTCCTTTTTGCTTAGCACTTGACTTCTATAACTTCTCCACCAAAGTCATTTGCTACCAACATTTTAGGCATGGAAGCTTTTTGACTTCCAAAGCGTTTTCAGTGATTACATCGACCAGAGTTAGTTTGTGTCTCCTAGTTGGACTTTTGTATGGTGTGTGTGTGTGTGTGTGTGTAGGGGTAGTATGAGGGAGGGTTTGGTGTAGGGAGATAGCTTCGAGGGACATGGGTGACCCCCATAAGAGGCGATTTATAAGATTAGAAAACCACAAACTAACAGTGGTTAATGTAATCACAAAGTACCTCCTTTTGAACGTGGTGATATCACAGAGGGCACAGCATATAATGGAACCAGTTGTTTTTATTTGTAGAAGCTTGGTTTTATGAATTGTGGTAGCAGGAAGTGTGCATTGCTCCACGCGGTACCCAAATTTAAATGTGATCCTATTTGGGGTATTTAGGTACATGAATACAAAAAAACACGGCCCAGTTAACCTTTTGAGGCAGGAAGTTATACACTTGCTGCGCTCTGCTACCTGAGGGTTTGGTGCGCATTATCAAATAAATAAACAACAAACAACAACAACTTCAAGGCATAAACATTCAAAAGTCAGGCCATGTCTTTGGAAGGGTTCACTGCATTCAAAAGGATATTCCCTAAACCTTTTTACATGCTGTACGTTTCAAATGCATTGTCCGTAGTAAGCAGGACTTCTCCTGTGCATCAGATGACGCATCGTAGGAAAGTGCATGCGTTAGACACGCTACATTTATACGTTGGTCTCTAATGTGGTTATTTATCATGCATACCGTTTGCTCATCCATTACCTGCAATTTACCTTTCCCAACAGAGAGAAGACCGGGTCATGCTGAAGGATCTGAAGGTTTGGATTGAGCAATTTGAGCGAGATGTCACAAGGGCTCAGATGATTGACGGGAGTTTGCAGGAGAAATATCAGGTAAGAAAAGACAAAGGGCCTCATTGCGAGTTTGGTGATCATTCGGCGGTAGATCTGCCCGAATTGCCACCAAACTCGATGACTGTTATAGCCACTTGGTCCTGCAGATCTACCTCGGGATTGCAAGTGATGGTAGTCCGGAGTCCATAACACAAAACTTGTAGCACGCCAGTGCGGTAATGCAGCAGTGATTTTAAAGTAACAGAATTACCGCTGCATTACCGCCATTTTTAACCACACCCTAGTTCTTCTAATGAGGCCCAGGGGCTGATTCTAAGATGTTGCCAGTGGTAAATCCAACCTACTCCTGGAAAGAAAA
Source organism: Ambystoma mexicanum (assembly GCF_040938575.1). Taxonomy (NCBI): domain Eukaryota; kingdom Metazoa; phylum Chordata; class Amphibia; order Caudata; family Ambystomatidae; genus Ambystoma; species Ambystoma mexicanum. The sequence continues at coordinate 1,164,641,488 of NC_090927.1, read as the reverse complement.
GAGAAACTTTCAATTAATTAAGAGTTAGTACTGCTAAGTTCTTGGTGAATTGAATAGTGTCACTTCAGAAGTGTCCAAGTGTTATCCTAGATATGATATGATAGGTTATTTATAACACGCTTAATTACCCAGATGTTTCTCCAAGCGCAGACCCGGGGATCGAACCTGCGGTGCTCCGTGTCGTTTTGCTTCCAAGGCGAGCACGTTGCCCCTGAGCTATCCTCCCGAGATAACGTATTTGTAGTTATTTTGCATTAATGAATATATACCAATTCATCAAATAGTGTCAGTACATTAAAATAGGGTGAATGTGTTAAGGTGAACACGCCTAGTCCCTCCACTTAGTTTATATAAGAGACCTGCAATAGTACAAACTTGATCACCAGTGAAAAGAAGTGTTTATTGACAAAAGATCATTCAAAATATTATTATTTTCCCACCTGTTGGGAAAGCGAGAATAATAGCATTGAGTACCCATGGGGGCTAGAACTAGTGAAATGTACACATTATTAAACTGCAATAAGAAGACAATCCTATGATCCGTGTCCATCGCAGCTGTGGCGAGTTTTCCATTGATTGGCTTAGGAAAAGCATTGGCTCATAGGAAAATACTCAACAAGACACAAACAAACAAAAACACAACAAAGTCACAGGATGACACGCACACGCACCCACGCGCACACGTACACACGCGCCCACACACACAGGAGGCAATGGGATGCCATATCTTCTATCTTCATTGGTGAGTGATGATGAATGGCAATGAATGATGTCACAGAGGCTCACACCGTTAATAATGCGACACAGTCCAGAATCAGATACGTGGGGGAAAATTGGGGAATTTGGCCTGCACATACCCAAAAGGCAGTGTGTTTGTAGAAAATAACTAACGCAAGTCCCCCAGAAAAAAGACATCAGTACAAGTAATGTTTCCTAATGAAGCACTAGTGCAGGGAGAGAGGCAAGTGAGCAGCAGGAGAGAGGAAACCAATGAGGCACATACATTTTTAGGGAGGTTGGCATCCTTCCGGATCCAGACGTAGGGATGTTGGAGCTCTGATTAACCATGAGTTGATCTGCTTCTGTAAGTAGTCCCTCCAAGGAAAACATTGCAAGATTGGGGTTGACTGTTTTCAGGCAATAAGGAGCATCAGCTTTTGAGGAGGTCCGGTTAAATTCCACTAAATGTTCTAGGACACACTGGAAGCTGATGTCCAGGCAGATGTGATGTCTTCTGGGCCATAACAATCAAAATGCTGGCTTACATTTCTCCTGAAAAATAGTGTGGATGCAGCCCGCTCTTGCAGAAAATGACATTTTAATAACCATAATGTGGCATTCCATAGGCCACACTGCTCCCTAGAATTCGGCAATAAGGACACATTCCACTATCATGGGGGATCAACAGGCACTTTGAAGACAAGTTCTCGGTTCAGTTTCATTTTTATATAAAATTAAAAAATATGGGGATTCGAACCGACTGAGCCCGCAGTGTGGGATTTAAGAATATATACAAATGGGGTAGCCTTTCTTTCGGGGCACAGCCCTCAGCCGTTTCCTCTACTACATGAGTCCATCTTCCTTGCCCGTAGAAAACTCTAACTCTCAGTCGCTGTGGTTTTTAGTGGCCTGCCCATCTTTTTTGGCATCATTAAATCTTTCTTCGCTGGACTGGTCTGGGCCAGAACTTGCTTGGGTCCTCCCGGACCTCTGAAATACCTGGCTCCACAGCACCTGTGGCTGTGGGTCATCTTTATGGGACGAGGCCTCTTACCCTTTAGTGGGTGTTGAGCCCCATAATCAACAGGCTTCTCTGCCTTATATCAGTGAGGTGGTCCTGGCTTTGCTCATTTCTCGCCGACCTTAACCTGCCACTAGATCCTTCAACTTCACTGTACGATTTAGGCTCAGGGTCGGGTGTCTAGGGACATTTACTTGTTACCCTATTCTCCTCCTTTTGTTCTCCCTTCCCTCTATTCTTCGTGTTCCTTCCTGTCCTGTTCTCACCTGCCATCGCCTTTCTCTTCTTGACCTCTCCTCCTTCTGTGACCTTCTCGTCCTCCCACCATGAACACCTTCCAATAGTTTTTCCTTTCTTTGATCTTCTACCTCCCTTTGTCATTTTCTGCTCTCGGCAGTTCTTTTTCTTAACCCATGCTCCCTCTCTTCTCTGTTTTCTTCCTCGTCCTCACCTTCTGCTATGGTTTCTTCCTCCTTCACCTTTGCACTTTTCTCCTTGACCTCAGATCTTCCCCTTCCCACCTTGGTGCTGCATTTTCCTACCTCCAATTTGCTCTCCCCTGTCCCGGCTTTCTTCTCCTCACCCACTGTTTGTTTCTCTCCCTCCTTTATCTTTTTCTCCCTCTCAACTCCTCTTTCCTCAATCGATGCTCCTTTTCCTCGCTTGGCTCTTCTTTCCATCTTTGCTCCTCTGTCCCCAAACTCCACTCCTCTGCCTCTCTCCTTGTTCTCCCCCTCATTCCTCCACACCCTACCGCCACTATTTCAACATCTCTCTGCTCACTGTAATCCGAACTCACCCAGCAGCTGCCCAGCCCCATCCACTTCTATCCCTCCGGGGAACTTGGGTACATGTCTGTCAAGTGGTTAAGTGTGTTGAACTGTGTTTAGAGTGCAAAGGACTTACGATTGTCCTGTCCTAATCTGAACTACAGGAATGCCACCTGTGACGACCTGGTCATGTGCCTGCCCTATGCTTCCACAGAACAATTTATCAAAATGGCCGCCAACATCTTCGTTTTTCTTTCTCTGCCGGGAATGTATCACGGAGCCACTTGGTAGCTCTCATCCTGGCAGTAACAGTTCATGGTCAGTGCCATGGGCGTAATTTTAGGGGGGACAGGAGTGTTTGCCCCCCCCAACTTTCATGGCACACCATTTTGTCCCCATTCATTTGGCTGGGGCACCTTTTATTCAGATGTCATGTTCCCCCCCACCCCAACTTTTTCAGCAAAGTTACTCCACTGGTCAGTGCGCACATGCGCACAGTCCCTAGACCACAGTGTGGGCAGCGCCGTTGCCTTTTAGCAAACCAGGCTTTGCTTTTACACCAGCAGCAGATGCCCGAGTGGACACCCGAAATGCCACTGGAGTCGATCTTGATGCTCCAAAGTGTGGTTGGGATTAGTGAGGTGTGGAAGATATGAGGCTATGAATGGACTGGGGTGCCTGGGGGACTGGCGCCTGGGGGACACTCCGTGTACTCGTGCTGAGACCTGCATAATGGGGTGGGTGGCAGTCCCCAGCGCCCAGTCTTCCCCCCACTCACAGTGATGGAGATTATTAACTGTGGGAATCCCACCAGCACTAGATGGGAGAAGGGGAGGAGAGTGAGTTCGCGAACACGTGAATTTTTTCTAAGGCCCTCTCTACCCCCTCAATAAATAAACATTTCCATTTCAGTAGATTAATAATTTATGAACACCTGGAAAATAATCCAGGAGTGTTTCCCATTATCAAAGTAGGAAAGGTGGGCATCTTTTATATGTACACATCTTACTTAAATATTTTCTGCAGAGTGCCCTCATACGCATCCTGACCACAGTGCAATCGCGCACATCATCATGAGCAGACCTTCAAGTGGTCTGGGGGATACGTCACTCCACTTTCTTCCTAAGGACTGTGTTCGAATCCCGACTTCAGCAACAAAAGCAAATAAAAAACATTAAAATCCTTGATGGGTGTAAATAGGTGTACATGGTTTTCCCAGGTCCAAGATGCAAGGAGTCATATTCTGCTGGATCTCGGATTCCTGAAAATCCGTCCCAATGACAAGCGCTGCCCACTCACACCTACTAGCAACACAGATGCGATTTCCTCACAGTGCCCTCTGGGTGGGTGAGCAATCTGACCAACAAGATCCCCTTCTGGCAAACCCCAATTTTGTCCATACCAGAAGGTGTGACTAGTGCCCTCTTGTACAGCATGAAGAGGGTTTGGGAGACACTAAACACTGATGTTTTTACTCTTAAAGCAGATTCATGAGGTATTTACTGCGTGTAGAATTTCAAAAGTATGTTTAGCAAATAACTCTATACTACTAATGAGTATGAGCATTAAAAATAGGTGTGAAACACCCCGTTTTAGTGTTGGCTATTTGGTGTTGCCAAAGCACCACCTCGAAGCCAAAGCTATTACATTGGAGTACAGCTAGGAGGGTGATGGGATATGAGGAGGAACACAAAGCCTGCGGGTGTTGCTTTATTTAACCACCCATTGACTGCCCATGCCCTTGCTAAACCCTATGGCCAATCCCATCAACTTTCCACCACTCTCCACCCAAAACATATCCTCCTGGGATCTTTTTCAGCTATCTTGATCAAGCAGTAACATTAAACTGTGTGTTGAAAATGGCAGCCAATGTTATTTCAAGCCAGTTCTTTGAAAGTTAATAGCTTTATTGAAGGTGTTAAATGCTCTACTGTGTGCTTTCAGCAACTTGATTCATAAGCTGTATGTGTGCCCTTCACTGAAGTCCTGTTAAAAACAAGCATTGGCAAAGCCAGCAGTTTTGTCGTGAGTAAATGTAGTGAATAGGCATTTGCTATTAGGTGTCCAGGTTCTTCCATTTTTCAGCTGCTACCATCCATGGCCAGTTAGTACTATTATGACAGTACATGGCAAATGTCTATCCCACGCTTACACAAAAGCCAAAACCGTGTTGGCATTGTCAATTCTTGTTTTTTCTGTTACCCCATCCTCTCAATGAGCCCGTGTGTGGGATAGGTTTGAAATCATTAACTGCTCCCTTCAAAAGATGAGAGGCAGGTGCTGTTTTTTCAGGATGTTAATCACCCTTCTTGCTGGAAGGAGAAAGCACTGGATGTAATGTGCAGGTGGCATTTCAGCATCTTTCATGAGTATGTACTGAATTCATCTGGCCCTGGGGGATATGTTTTTAAGGCGAATTCCCATGAAACGTCAATTATTCAAGTCACTTTCAGTTCATTTGATTTCAATGCCAAAAAACAGCACACCCAGTGAAGCCAAGTTCAGAAAGCTTCAGCGGACCTGGTTTTTCTAGTCTTTCACTCTCTTTTTCTTTGATTTTTTTTCTGCACTGAATATCTGAGCTTCAATTAGTAAGAATGAGTCTTCTAAACCCACGAACAATGTGTTTGTTATTCGTTCTCTATTTGGCAAAGCCACACGCATGGAAGCTGGACCACAATTAAGGACAAATAGCTGTAGTCTGACGTAAACACGCCAAGGGCCAATCGGTAAATGGTTACCTCACCAAATGTCTAATGCTTGAAAGATCCCCACCGCTTATTACCTCCCTGAAATCCTGCGTCTTCCATTGTTATATCTGTCAAGCAGTGTGACTGGCCCTAATCTTTTAAACAACAGGCACTAACTTCTTAGTAACCGTAGACAGTGCTTGTGTGCTTTTCTTGTTTATCCAGTGTTCGGCTGTTTCCAGAAGCACAACATTTGCATTTGCAAATACTGGCCACAAATATGAGAAAGCAAATAATACGTCTGTGGCTTAATTACATTGAACATGCAGCGTAATTTGATGGTACCTTTACGAAAACACCCTTGCTGTGCACAGCAGTTTCAGAAATAGTACCATTGCAATCCAACATCAACTTGTCTTACAAAACTTTGTTAAAATATTTCAAATCTACCCTTCAAAATACAAACTAGATATTTATACCTTCTGGTTGCCTTCACACCTTGGTTAGTTTCTTGGGAATGCAGAATCTGGAGCCATCTTGAATGTAGTGTAATGTAATATGGCATTTGTATAGCGCTGATTGCCGTTGGTATGGCCTCAAAGCGTTGTAGGTGAACGCCCCCGGGGATCGGAGTCCAAGAGATGGGAGATTCATCAGAGGAGTTTAGAATGCATGTGTGCATTTTAGCCATTACGAAGGTAGGAAGGGGAGGCCAAGTCCCTGCTAGCCACCCATGTCTAGCTGTCTTTTGGATGCGTGTGAGAGGTCATATTCGTATGCGAGTCCAGGAGATTGATTATGTGTCCAGCTAGACAGAATTTTTGGCGTGGGACTTAGCTGCATTCTGCTGGCAGAGGTGTTGCGCAATGTGTTTTCGAGTAGCATGTAGTTGCAACATGTGTGGTTGATTATCTATGAGTCAATTAAGCAATTCCTGGGACTCCATTACTTTTAATGAAGGGAAAAATACATTAAATTGTTCAAGAGCTTCTTTCAGTGCCTAGGGAACTCATAGGGAGCTGTACAAATGAACCTATTCAGACATTCTCAGGCCAAGAGGCTAGATCTGGGGCAACACGTTTGCTTGGAATCAAGACAATGCAGAGCAACACAAGTATGCATCCCGGTCCTGCAGTTAGAGGCCGGTCGCCAGTATTAAGTGCGTTATAAAAGATTAATGTATTCTCGCTATATAGCATAGAAGATAAAGGCCATGTATAGGAAACTCCAATTAAACTATGACTCATTAACAACTTTACCGCTCTCACATTGTGTATAAGAATGCTTAATATACATTGTTTTCTTTTTTTTCCAATACATTGTTTTCTATATGCTCAATTTGTGAAATCTATTCCAAATGAAAAGGTAGCTTTGTCTTGCCAAGAATTTCAGAAACTTTGTATTTGAACAGAGTGTTTTCTTTTGGTTGGAAAAGTATGATGGCGGCTCAGTGAGGGAGATTGTAGTCATGTATTCATTATTTTGTGTTTCTTTCTGAAGCTGTTCAAGCAGAATCGAGCACAGTACGAAATGAAAAGAAAGCAGATGGAGGTTGCAATTCAGCCCATGCGGAAAGATGGTAAATTATCCCTTGATCAGGCTTTAGTGAAGCAAGCGCTGGACAGAGTGTCATCCAGGGTAAGTGGCACTATGTGCTTTCTCCTTCCCAAAAGAATGGCCTACTGCTTGTGTGATCTCAAAAGAATGTCCGGGCAATATACAAGCCTTAGTGTGCTACACACAGTGTGCTTTAGAACTTGGTGTTCTTTCCATAACTCCCAATATGTTTTAAACTGCCATTCTCCTTTGATAGTGTGAAAGCCAATTCACAGCCCTTAAATCCTCTTCAAACGTTTGCATTTAGAAACGTATCTACAATTAAGATGACCGAACAGAGGATATAAACAAGCCATCCTTTCTGTGGTAAGTCACAAGAAGGACACAGACTGTAATTAGGCATTCTACTCATGATTTTATTAAAGAATATAGATAAGGCATATCTTTCCCTATTCTACAAGGCTTCCCTACTTAACAAAACTAAGGTTCTCGTCAGTCGTCAGTGAATGTCTGAAATGAAGAACCGTCCACTGTCCAAATCTAACCTCTCTCATCCTGCCACTACTCTTAACAACTTAAAGATAGGAGAGAGCCTCCCTTCTCCTGAGGTTTCTTTACTTGTCCCTCGACCACTCTTCAATAGATGATCTTTAGATAGTCTCCAGTAATCACTTTTACCAGTTCATACAGTTCATTTGTTATGTTCTTGACTTTGGGTTTCTTCTCCTGAGTTTCCTTATAATGATTGATCCTTCTCTCTTTCCCTGGTTTGTTTTTCCAACAATTAGTTTTCCCGTATGGGATATTTCTTATATTTCTGAACAATTCATTTTTCTTGAACCTTTCATCCTCAGCTTCCTGAGATATTGTCACAAAGTTTGAATCCTTATTAAATTCCTCTTTTAGGACTGACTTTTCTCTGTCCCTTGAACCTTCTTGATATGCTTTACAATAAGTTGGATGATTTCCAATGCCTTTGTCTTGTAGGTCTATTTTTACTATTCTTCTTGTATTTTCTCTTTCCTGTCTTTGTCGAGTAGGAGGGTTATAATAATGATTCTCAGTGTCTCTTATTGTATGTTTACTCTCGAGACTGTGACAAGTAGGGGCAGTCCAGTAATGATTTCAACTTACTCTTAATATATCTATCCTCTAGTGACTGTGATAAGTAGGATCAGTTCAGTAATGATTTCCATTTGCTCTTATATCATTACTCTTGTTACTGTGAAGAGTAGGAGCAGTCCAGTAATTATTTCCATTCACTCTCATTATATCTTTACTCTTGTGACTGTGACAAGCAGGAGCAGTCAGTAACGATTCTCGTCCACTCATATATCTTTACTCTCTAGACTGTGATGAGTATGAGTACCCCAATAATGATCCACAACCCCTTCCCTGTGACTCCTGTTATCCCCTTTACCTTCCGTTTGAGGGTTAACGGCACCGGGTTATTCACGGGTTCAGGAAGGGTTTCCTTTTCTCCCTTTCTGGCATCTTGCATCTCTGCGCCAGTTTATCTTTCCTCATTTCTTACTGGTTGGCGGTCTATTATCTTGGGTTTCCACTCATCCCGGTTTCGCCAAATGCGAATGGTCTCGATGTAGTTAATTGGTCCTCCGGTCCACCGCAAACCTCCCGTAGTCACGCCACCACTCTGTGCGTCTCTCTCTGGCTTGCCTCCTCAGAATGCTGTGCGTCCTCTTTCTTCCCTGCTGTGTTTCTTGCTACCGACCGTACCACGACTGAAGAGTGCTGCACATCTCGCCTCAGCTCCTTGTAGCTAGCGTGTTACTCCTTTCAAATCTCGCGTGCTGTCTTTTCAATTCACCAGACTCCTCCCCTTTCTGGGATGACGTAACTGGAGGGCTTCCCCTGCATAAGACACCATTCCTTCTTCTCTTTCTCTATTTGGTTCTCTTTGCCTCCATAGGGCCTCTTCTTTGTTTCAATAGAATGGGATTTTAGATTGATATTTTCCCTGTCAGTTTGGCAGTAACACATTTGACCTCGTTCTTCAGAGGTTTTGTCATCAGGAAGATATACTTGTGTTTTCTTGAAAAGTCCTCTAGAATTTCCTCCCAAGAACAGGGGTCCTTGTACCCAAAGGGGGAATCTCTCCTAGAGAGGTCCTCATTTCCTCTACCCCCAGGGAGGATATTGCAGAGCGGGCTCACCTCCCTAGCCTTACAGAGGGGGCTTGGGGCTTCCCCTTGGGGTGAAAGGAGGATTACCTGCGATGCGTCACACTTTCCTGAACTTCATGATTTGGGAAATGACAATCACTGTAATGGTTGCTTTGCAGGGAGTGAAACATCCAGGCTTGCCGGACACCTATTACTCAGATTCTTTTGTACCACAAAGCTACTTATTTCGTCCACTGCAGGTTGTCGCAAAGCGAGAATCTTTTGTAAAACACAAGAGAGGGTTCCCATCATTCTGCTTTATTCTACTACAAGGATGACTATATCTTTTGCTTATTTGAGAAAGTAAGATACATTGCAGTATGCTGGGATGAAACCTTTGCTGATAGTTCAGTTTGAAAATAAACACTGGCCCAACGGTTTTAAAACTTGAATCCAGGAAGAAATGACTCCACATTGTGTTTGATCAAAAATGTGATGATTATTTTTATTGGTAGTAGTTGAACTAGTAGTAAGATTATTTTCTTTTAGTAACAACAATAGTATACATATAATTAATAAGATAGCCTTACGAAAATAGGAAAATGAAAACATGTTCTCCATCTTAATGACCACGCGCAACCCATGTTCCAATCATATACACTCGTCTTTTATCATCAATTTCTCCTGCTGCACATTTTCCTACACTTAAAAGTAGCACTTTTTTAGAGCTATCTGTACGTTCTCTGCCTGGTCCCTCAACACTCTCCACTGAGGTACAACTGGCACTAGGTTTACATTTTAAAACGCAGCTCATGCCAGCATATTTTCTGTTGTTTTATGGCCCTCCTATCTTGTGCACCCTCCATCTCCTTTCTAGACCAAGCCCTGCAATACACAACATGGCCCTGAGGGGGAGACATAGTACCCCAGTGTTAAAGCCCTGGCGACTCATCAGGCATGCACATTAGTTTCTCTTCCTCGTAAAATTTGAAATTAAAAAAGCATAATATCTTTTTTTTTTAGAAATAAGGTCCATGTGATAATGTTGCCTGGGGAAAAGTCGTCAGGTAGGCAACTTTTATTCCTGCACCCCTAAAAGCCTTCCCCCATATACTCGAGGATGGGTATTATTTACTATTAATGCTCCCATCCTAGAATGTTTGTAGAAGTGCTGGAATTTTTAGGGAGTGCAAATTTGGGGAAATGTCGCCCCCTGGTGAACGTTTCCCAGGCGACTTTATCACTGCATACGTTTTAAAACGCTTTGGGCGCAGTAGAGGTATAAAAGCTACAAAGATTAAACACGTTCTAAGAAAATATCCTGGACCTGTTAATTGGGATCAGATGGAGATGCCTGTTCAGTGGGTAACAAGCTTCCCCGCTCCATGTCATTCAAATCCATGTCAACTTCATAGCAGACATAAAGATAACCAGGAAGGAAATGGCCTAAGTCCCAGCACAGACACTGCGAGGCAAGGTGCACATTTACAAAAACACACCATGGCGTAACCAAAGCTAAAGCACTTTCAGCAATAGTTTAATTTCTAGCACTTTGTTATCCGACACGTTCTAGTAGCCAGCACTTGTCATTGCTTATGCTCAAATCATTCTGGACACAAAAGGTCCTGAAAACAAAGGAACATTTCAGTAAAAGAAAACATGCCATGTGTTATTCTACCTACAAATAGAGCAGACATCCAGGATGCTGTCTTCTTCTGCACTTGCATTAGCTGCCACTTTCCAACCCAGAATGCCTTCTTCAGGGCCATCTTTAAGTATCGAATATATTTTGTTATCCGGTACTCTTGATTTCCCGTGTGGACTTCATGGAAAATGTTCTGTTGTAACACTATTTGCTGTGCTGCATTATCCTATGCACAGGTGTGGCAGGCTGTCTTTGGCATAGAACATGGCAAAAGCACCCTAGCATACATTGCATGTCATTTTCTTGGAGTCAATGTAACATCCTATATACAGGTGTAGAATTAGGATTTCCATGCCAACTCCAATGAATCCAACCTTTCAGACGTCAGTGTGCCATAAAAGCATCAAAGGCCCCAGTGTAGGACTGGCACAATAGTATCAATAAACTCTGGACCAAAGTAATGGACCACTGTGCTGATCTTACAAACAAGATCACGCAGAGCAACAGAGGTTAGAATCCCGGATCCGCGCTTAGAAACCAAACTCAGGTACGGTATTAGGCACGTTATAAAAATAAACAATTAAAGCCAATCAATTCCACTAACAGCCACAAACATAGACAAGATAACAGTAAGACAGAGCCGGCCCTAGGTCACATGTATTGTTGTAGCACCATAAATAACCTCTTGTAGACCACATGAGAAATAAAGAAAGCACTAAAAGTCTTTTACAACAGAGTGGGATTAGGGTGATTTTCGATTAAGCATCCTTGGGTATAGAAGTAGACGGAGTCCTACTAGCATGCCCGAGCCAAAGAAACACATGGATTATCATCCCACGTTTCACAATCCCTGAGTACACATTACACTACACATATAATAACCTCCAGGCCTGAGCCCAGAGCTAGAATGCCTAGTATGAACTTCAGAAGCTACTACCGCAGAACAATAGAAATAGAAGAAATACAACAATGCTAGCAAACTCTATCTCTAATCATAAAATCGAAGTTGCATTACTCGTGAGCCAAGCTGTATAAATCTGTATAAATCGAAGGAATCATCAAGCTGTCATTGAAATGTTTTTTCAGCCACGCAAAAAAAGAAAAACAACAATTCAAAATAGCGGTCATTCATTACAAAACACAATGCAAAGTGCAAAAAACTGCAAATGCTGATGTGGCCCTAATTGTGTGCTTATCTTTCTGTTATCGTCTCACTTTAAATCAAGGTAGGTTGGGCATTTGACAACAGTGGTCCACTTGCTGAATTTATAGTGTGCCTTTAGATATACATTTACGGTGACTCCTCAAAGAATTCACTTTGAAGATATGAATGTGTTTTTAGGGCATATATATGTTCTCAATGCATATTAAGAAGTCTCCCCCACATGGGTCTTTGCATTTGTCATTACAGTTAATCTGCAATGCTGTAAAAATGTCATTTTTTTTCAGCTCGCCGACTGGCACATAGTTCTGGATAAGTCTCTCCCTGGCCCCCTGGGCACGATAGGCATGTGGCTGTTCAGGGCAGAAGCCGCCCTCCGGGAAGAAGTGACCATTCAGCAAGCCCATGACGAAACTGCCAACCTGATCCACCGCAAGCTGGAGCAGCACAAGGTAAGGCAGCCCGGGCTGTCGGCTCCCTGGGAGGTGTTCTCTTGGCTCTGGTCTTGCCATGCTGGAATGACTCCTGCTTACTGCAGGAATAAGGAATTAAAAAATTGGCTTGGGATCCTTACATCCTGCAGAAGCTTTAATATGGGATTATTGCCAAAATGAAGAATTGAAAGTGAGGAGAATAAAAGGGAGGAGTTCTGCGGGGATAAGGAATGAAGTAATTGGCTTGGGATCCTTACATCCAGCAGAAGCTTTAATATGGGATTATTACCAAAATGAAGAATTGAAATTGAGGAGAATAAAAGGGAGGAGTGATATTTTGATGAACCTTACATTACATTGTTGCTGGCATATCACTCTTCTTGTTATATTTGATTCTTGTTATATTTGCATGCATGCTTTGTAGAAATAGTTCTAAAAGGGGATATAAGCTGTTTAAGAAATAACAGCGATCTGATACACCTAGTTTACAGTTCCATGACCCCTTTATTGAAATGTATATTTGCATCAAAAATAGGAAGATGGAAAATACCAACTGTTCCTATAGAGCAGAAAACTGTAATGTCACACTTGACCTGACTTGATATTGTAGCTGATTCCCAAAGATTTGCATGGATCAGATCATGAGATGCCTATGGGCAGCTCCAATTTGCACCCTATACATTTTACCTGATTATCAAAGCTTAAAACCAGAGCAGAACTGGAAATGGCTAAAGAACCAATGAAATGCTCTTGTGCAATCCTGATTCACAAGGATTTGCTCAACGGCATCTCAGACAGTTTCCCGGCATGTCCAGATCTGCCCCAGTGTTAGGCTTGATGAATACGCTGTCAGCTGGTGCAAATCGAAGATCCTCACAGACATCTCATGATTCGCTCCGGTGCAAGTCTTTGTAAATCTGGCCTATGTGGTTATCAATGCATGCACCAGATTAAAGTGCTGTGTAAACCCGCTGAGCTATGTTGTGTTTTTGCATCTCAAAGTCTGGAAGTAGGGGAATTCTTCTTTGCAAAGGTAAAATACTTCCTAAGAAATGCAACATCATATCACCTATTTGCCATCTTCTATTAATATAAACATATAAAACACTCATATGTCTCCGAGGTCCCTTGGAAAATATGGCAATCACATATTAAATATTAAATATATCCTTATTATCTATGTTTGTCTTTGCATGTATATGTTGGTCCAATAGAAAAATCTTGAAGGCCTGGCCTATTGCATAGTTGTTCACTGATTAATCGCTTTGTAGCCAAAACCACGTTGCATACTGGGAATTGTAGTTTTTATTTTCCAATTCTTAGTATGGCCCTACACATCCCAGCATGTATAGCGCTTTTGGCTAAAAATCCAAACTAGAAAAAAATGGAGCCTGATGGCAAGAAGGTAGGTGGCAATTACATGCTTTGGGACACTCGTTGACCTTTGACTGCACCACAAATATCTGGCAATTAGATACAGCATTACGGGAACTCTTTGACCATAGAGAGCATGTATTGACACTCAATAGTACAGCAATACCTTAGTATATGTGAAGGATTCGAAACTGAGGAGAGCTGGGAGCTATTTAGCCTAATAGAGCCTGGTTAGCTTGACACCAACAGCCACCAGGGGCTACGTTTGTCTCCCCAGGCCAACTGATGCCAAACAAACACACCTATTTAACTGTGTGCATTTGTGATAATCTATAAATAAACACTAGGACACATGTGTACGTCATTTAAAGCAAAAGGGGCTATATGCAATGGACAAAATGATAGGTTTCAATCCTACGTGGAAGTGAGATTTGCAGAAAGATATGTATTAGCTCCTCATTCCCCAGTGTTAGCTCCTGGTCCCTTGTTGATGTAGGATACCCAGGAGCTACTTTTAGCTCCTGCTTATCCAGTCTTAATTTCGAGCCCTAATATATTATGTTTTGATATCAAATATTCATACAGACTCATATATGTGCATAGTAGGTGCTACATTAGCAATCTATGGTTGCTCTCCACATTGTCCAGCTAACATTGTACAGCAATGGGCAGATGCATACTCTAAGACAAATTGCATTGGGTGTTATTGATTAGTTGAAACAATTGTCATCTTCAAAGGACAGTCAGTCTAATTGACCAGGTTTATGTTCTAGGCTTCCCATTGGTTTAAAGGTGTACTTTGTGGGAATTGCGTGAACTCGTTGTAGTACATTTCACAAATAGACAATATGGCCCTTAATTGTGGGTGCATGCTGACCTTACGTACTTCCCCATAGTTATAACATAGAACTTGGACGTTCGGGGGGTGGGGAGGAGCTTTTAAGTGGGAATGGAACATGTGAAGAGGCGATCATGCAATGTCAGGTGAAAGAGAATTCCAAAATGTGAAGGCAAGAAGCGAAAAGCAATGAAACCGGGAAGAGTCGCTTGACGGTTTAGGGAGCGACAGGAGATGAAGATATTGTGAACGGAGAGGCCGTGAAGGAGAATAGGGTGAGGCCAGAGCAGGGAGGCAGGGTGGGGCAAGGCCATGATAAGTTGTATTAAATACAATACAGAGAAACTAAGTGAAATCAGAGATGAGAATCATAGGAGAGGAGGGGATGGAAAGAAATGGCAGAGATGTAGATGACCTCGGTTGGAGGAAAAAGTAGCCAAATAGCAGAGTTACAAATTGAGCAAAGAGGAGTATGATGGGAAGAGAGAAGGCCAACTAGGAGAGCAGCGCAGCAGTCAGGACAGGAACAGATAGAAAACGTAATGAGATGTTTGGTAGCATATCACCGTATACAACAGATATTGTAAAGATTGTAGTGACAGGCAAGAGCGTTATTGAGATAGGAAGAGAACAATATAGTGTTGATTAGAAAATGACACCAAGATTACGTGCCAAAGGGAGGAAGAAAGAAAAGGTGGAGGGAATTAGTATCCTGGCTGCAAAGAGGAAAGGAGAAAAAGGTGGGAAGAAAAGAACATCTGTTTCAGAGGGATTGAGATGTAAGAAATGAGAAGACATTCAAGAAGAAAAGGACAAGAAACCCAGGGAGCCATGAGCGTAAACGTGACTGAATAGGCTAAAAGATTCAATAAGTGATGTTAATGGAATAGAAGAGATGGAGAAAAGTAAAGGACCAAGAGCTGAACCTTGAGGAGCAACATAACTAAGAGAAATAGGAAAAGAAGTAGGACGGCTCACGAAATCAAGTAGCTGCAATTGGAGAGATAAGACTGAAACCAGCGCGATACAGAACCAGAAAAGACGAGAGAGGCGAGAGGAGAGTAGGGTGATCGACAGTATCAAATGCAGTGGAAAGGTCCAAGAGAAGAAGAACGGAACAACACTTGTATCTGGAGGAAAGAAGTGAATTCGGGACAAGAAGGAGAGTCGTTTCGTGGAGTGTACTAGGTGGAATCCAGTGAAGGGGCTAAGGCACTTTTTCTGGTGAATTCATGAGGGCATTTCATATATAGGGCTCCAATGCTTGCCACAGGTAAATCATGGGGTGTTCGCGTGTTTTTACTCGATTAGTCAAATGATTTAGAAGCTATCAGCAATTACTAAACTGGTTGCTGAAATGAATTAATCCCATAATTTAGAACAACAATGCTTGCCACCTCATGAATTGGGAGGTTACTTTTAAAGATTTGTTTAAATAGTAAAAACTAAGCAAATACCCTTTATGCATAAGAGGGATATCTACCAGCTCTGGCCACAAGGACCGGAGAAACTGCATTTCACAAAGGACGCCAGCACTCCAGTTCTGAAAAGGTATCGCCATTGCACAACTCTCATTTACAATGAGGAATAATACGTTAGGATTGTCACAGGGCCAATATAATCGTATCTTTGTTGTATTTTTGTGATTTTCCATGTCCCCTCACCCACGCCCTATCTTGTCTTGTGGTGCCTGGATACACCTGGGTATAGGCGCCATACAAATGTCCAATAAATAAATAAATATGCAGGAAACGGAGCTATGAATCTAAATTCACAATGAAGTTGAGAAAAAGCGATCTGCCTTTGTAGCATACGTTTCATTGTTTCAACGTGTTCATTTGATAGCATCTTGTGTTTTAGATTTTCTTTTGGAATAATCATATATGTGACTAATGTGAAGACTACATTTTATAATGTTAGTGTATGGGGCACGAACCAGACATGTATGTGTGTATGGATTTACATGGCATTCAAAACATGATGAATTCATTTCTTTTTTAAATGTGTAGGTTTCTAGCCAGAACAGAATGATTAGCAGCATGGCTTCACTGTAGAATTAGTTGGGCAGGAGGACTCCCAATCCCTCTGTATGAACCACCCATGCAATATATATTGAAGGTTGTTATTCACAGTAGTGACTGAGATGTGATGGACAAGGGCTGGGACATAATAGTTCTAGTGCTTGAATCAAGCGTCCTGAAAGATCAGATCCAGAAATGTCCCCTCGCTCCCCTGACCTTCCTCTCCCCACTCCTCTGGCTTCATCAAATTGCACCCATGCACTCTTCTGAAGTTCCAGACACTGCATTGGTTTCCTGACCCCTGACCCCCTTTCAGCAGTGCTGCTACTAGTAAACGGCAATCCAGAAATATTCCAGGGCTGGTATGATTATATAAACAAACTCTGGTTCTAGAATATGTGGGGAAAGTACAAAGTAGTCAGAAGGTTAAAATATTGGTCTCCCAACGAGATGCGTTTGGGAAGATGACCCGATTCATGGAATATTTGCTCGGTTCAAAGTGAATTTGCACTGCTGAAAAGTGACTTTGCACTGCCGACACAAACCCTGATTCATGGAACCGTGCGAAGTGTATTTTTGCAGCGCAAAGTCTGGGTAAATTCAGCGCAATGGTCATTTTTGCAGTTCAAAATGACTTTGCCTGGACTTTGCAGGGAAAAAAAACACTTTGCAGGGTTGCATGAATCAGGGTTTGTGTCGGAAGTGCAAAGTCGCTTTTCAGCAGTGCAAAGTCACTTTGAACCGGGCAAATATTCCATGAATCGGGCCCTAAGAATGCATACCGCTGTGCTAGCACTACCTGGTTGCAGAGACCACTGTTTCAATCGATCGTCCATATTTGTCAAGTAGTTAAACTTCAGAATCAATAATAGTTACGCTACATGGTGTTGCCAAATTTCAAGCTATAGTGGAACTCATTAATTCTCATGTACATTTTACAGGATACCGTACATTTTAAGTGGGAATGTCTTCCTAGTTTAGAGAATCAAGGCATGTCAAAACAAAGTCCCCGCTAATGGAAGCATTCATAGAGTATGACAATTATTCAAATGAAGAGGAGGGCTCCTGTTGCTTTAAAATCTTCCAGCCCTGTAATCGAGGCAGCAGAAGCGTTCTCTCGCTGAATAGCTGCCATAGTTACCAGGATCTACTTTCGTTTTTCGCTGCCGCTGTTTGTTACATTTTTGGAGTCGAGCGCAACTTGAATACAAATGCAAACGATGTAGTGGCAGTGCTAAGGAAGCAGGACCTTCAGGCATCGCCACACTTCAAGCTTGAAAAGATGGCAGTAGCCCGTTGGCTTACAATGTCCTCTTTTTGTCTTGGTGATGGCAGGAAGTACTGAAGAGCGTGGACGGTTACAAGAAGGCATTCTACGACATTCACCGAGCCGGGTATGTTAATGGAGTCCCTCTTCCGGCTGAGCAGCTAGCGGACATGGCCGAAAGGTAAGCCCAACATCTGGCGCATGCGTTCCTTGTGTTCTGGGTGTAGTCAACAATCTGAGACTGTTGCATAGTTGTGCCAGTCGTCATGCCTGAAGTGGGGCGATCCTGGCATGGGTTTCGTAGAGGGCATGCAGAGTGAATGTAAATAGTGCCAGGTAAGAAAGGGGCGTGAATGGCAACAAAAGGGGAATGTCTGTTTCTATAAATGTCTTGATGCGCTCTCTACTGTCAGGAACATGATACCATTCTTCTAGCCAGATCCCGGCGAGGAAACACTGAGGGCGAAGCCGGCAGATGGATTGTCAGCGGGGGCGTCACTTGGCATTGCTGAATACGTATCATTAAAATGAAGCACCAAAAAGGCCCTGCTAATGAGCAAGCTCATTACATAAGTCAAAGCGATTGAGGCGTACGCCCTTGCCATCGCTGTGGAGCAAGGCTTTGGACTGCACCCCGTCTGTGGCGAATATGGAGGTTGCCTGTTCGCTTACACCTCCTTCTCTGAACAGGACACTGGGACGCTGGGGGGTCTAGAGAAACTTGTTGCTAATGCTTAGCAGGCGGACTAGCAATCCTGCTATGGCTGCCTGTCAGAGCAATCACAATATGAGAGTAAAGGCAGAATTTGAGAACAGTCCATCCACGTCACTGTGCAAAATAAATTCATAGGGCCTAATTCACAGAAGCGTTTTATAAAGGCGAAACCCCATTGGAAAATGCTCTGTGAATAAGGGCCATAGAGTCGAGCCTCTTGGCAGTCCTTGTATGTCGGTGATGGCCTTGCGTTTGTGAGCGAGTGGCCAATAACACCTATCAGATGCACAGTGCACAGAAAACCACCTTTAGGCACTGGTCTTTCTACTGGGAAGGCAGGGTGAAAGTGGGCTCAAACCGGACCGATAAACAGGGCTGTTCTGAAACCCTAGTATGTCTGTCTGCAGTTCTATCAAGTTTTGGCAAATTTGTAGAACAGTGTGAATTTCTTTTTTTTGTCGAATGGCAACTTCACCGAATTTTGTTTTGCTGTATTTCCCCTTTTGATCTACTTTACCTAAACTTACCTTCTGTGGAAAGTAAAAGTGGGAAACAATTCAGCGAAAATGCAGTCAGTAAAGTTGTCATTCGGCAAAAGAGTGGCATATGATATGATATGGCATTCATAACGCGTAAGTGTTTCAATCCTTTCTGCATCTCAGGAAGAGATTATTCCAAAGCCTGGTGCTTGAAATGCAATTGCCTCGGCCACTGCCTGCGGCAGTCCTTGCCCTGGGGAACACCTCCACATTCCCTGAGCTCCATCACAGCTCCGTCCACGGGTGCTGGGGTATAAACGGTTGGTCAGTAGGGAAAACCTGCAGTAGCCTTGCACAAAACATGCAAGTTAGGGCCTTTACCTGGATTCTGACCTCAACAGGGAGCAGGCAAATGATCGCTTTATGGAGACAGGATCTCTCCTCCTCAGTCCATCATGGAGGCAGGAGATAATTTGTTTTGGCTCGTAGAACACACAGCCGTGCTATCAATCGTGGGCTAAGGCGTGGATTTTTAGAAATGCTTTTCTGGTCCTAATCTTTTAAATTGCAATCGAGGGCAAGGCGCTTGTCATCAATGAAGGTGTGAACACTTGGCCAATTTAGATAGTAAAATTAACCAGGACGCGTCTATAATTTCAGTAGTTCCAGGATGTCTGAGGATGCACACAGGAACGGGAGCGAGCAGGACCACTGGTCCACGGTCAGGTGAAAGAGCATGAGTCACGTGCACTGTCCTGAGCATTTACAAACAGATTGCAACTGTCCCAAGGATAATCCTGCCCGTGACACCTGCAGCGTGACACTACACTGAACACAGGTGCAGATCACGGAAAATGGCTGCGGATGAGCATGACACGGGTAACACATCTGGTCGCTCAGACCGTGCTGATGGGGATGTGCGTCTTCTGCTCCCATCAACTTTTCCGTTGGAGAAAGCCTGTCACATGATATGACACTAAGGGGACTCCATATTTAACTCGCTCCATTCAGCGGTGGCCGATACCTGTGGTCCATGGGCTGCATACAAGAAATGACAATAGAAAAAACAGGCCTAGCAACATTTATTAGAACACATTTTGTACAGGGGTGTACGCTTTCGGCGAGTTACATCAGTTGTGACCCCCGTTAGACCAGTTATTAACTCTTCAAAGCCTGGTTTAGGGCACAACCCATACTTGTATTACAGCTCTGTGGGACTGCCTTAGGAGTGCACCTCCTAGAGGCCATGCTGTGCAAGGCCTGTCACTTCCACATCCCCAGTGATCAACTACCGGCCGGTGGCACTGTTCACCAAGCGACTGTCCCTCACTTGCACGCTGTGGATATTCAGTTGATCAGTGTCTTAGAAGGATACATGGTGACAAATTACGGTTGTAAAATAATCGGGAACATTACACAATCAAAAACTGACATTGTTGAAAACGATTTTGTGAATATTCAGCTAAGAGCCAATAATCACCCATAAACTACTGGAAACTGCTTTGTTTACAACAACCCAGCGCTCTCCCTCTTTCACGAGTATCCCTTCCGGAGCAGATGGGTGGTTAAGGAGGTGGGAAGGATAGAGGTAGAGATTTGAGTCTGGTTAAGGAGGTGGGAAGGATAGAGGTAGAGATTTGAGTCTGGTTAAGGAGGTGGGAAGGATAGAGGTAGAGATTTGAGTCTGGTTAAGGAGGTGGGAAGGATAGAGGTAGAGATTTGAGTCTCTGCGGCCGTTCCTCTTCAAGGCGAGCACAGATGTGCCACCCCTAACCCCCTGAGGCCACACCACACTCACAAGCTTTAAACCCCCCAGCGTAGGCTACTAGTGGACATGGCGTGTAGTAACAGCCGTACAAGCAGTGACCCCCTAATGGCTGCCGCCTCTCAGTGCTGTGGCACCACAATACCCAGTGCTGTGGCACCACAATACCCTTGTTCACTCATTCAAAAACATAATGAGGGGAAATATTGGGAAGCACGTGATTGTACTATGCAATACAAAATGAGGAGAAGCTAAAGGAGCTGCAAATATGGGTATAGTACATGTTCCTGCTCATACACACAGGGTATTTGGTTTCTGGTGAAAAGGCTGGCGTGAATATGCCAGTAGGCCAGCATACTCACCATGGCAGTGAGTATGCTGCAGTAAATGAAAACACCGGTGGCGTACGGCACATGGGCCTGCGCCGTGGTGTGCCGGCAAATCGGGACACTTCTGGTTTCCGATGCCCAATTCCACGGCAGCAGGTGAGTGAGGTTGAAGGTGTTGAGGGCACTGTGAGAGGTGTGCTCGGAGGGTAGGCGTATGCAAAAAGCGGGCTGTGGGAGAGGGGACGCCCACATCGAAAGAGCAGCAAAGGAGGGTGACACATCTTGGGGTACACAGATCAGGTCATGGGGGGTGGGGGGGACACCGGCAGCAGTATAATGAATGGTGGAACAATGCCGGCATGAAGGGCAGTCGGCATGGTGCTACCGGCAGAATCACATGGGTACGTAGCCGTGAGTTGCACCACTGACATGTGTCGTATATTTGCAGGTTCCATTTTGTTGCATCCACATCACAGCTGCATTTGGTGAGACTGGAGTTCCTGGAGTTGAAGTATCGTCTCCTCGCCCTCTTAGTGCTTGCGGAGTCAAAGTTGAAATCGTGGATTATTAAATATGGAAGACGGGAATCCGTGGAGCTCCTTCTGCAAAGCTACATAGTAAGTGCATCAAGCGCAGAGCGGGTCTCAGCTAAGTGCGGGGTAGAGGATGGTTCAATGGGTGCTGAAGCATATTTTATGAACAGGAGGTAGCTTGATTATTGCTTAATGTACTTCCTGATCATTCCAAACATTGATCTCTGCAAAGAGTTGCATATTTTTAACATTTTCAACTCCACTCCTCCCCCCACAAGATTTCAGTTTGATCCTCTGGGCTTATGATAAGTTACTTATAACGCACTTAATACCCAGAGGTTTCTAAGCGCAGACCTGGGGATCGAACCTGTGTTGCTCTGTGTCGTCTTGCTTCCAAGGCGAGCACGTTGCCCCTGAGCTATCCTCCCGAGACTTGTCATCAAATGGAATACTGTTTGTTGCAGAGGTTTTAGGGGTGATGCTAATAAGTTGACTCATTTCCGCAATGTCACAGTGATGAAAACCTGTGATTACCTACATGAAACAGCATGGCCACTCAGAAGCAGCCAATGGAATGAGTAGTGACCTGCCGCTAGAGAGGGCAACATTATCCCATGTACCAAGTGAGTGGGGTGCATCCAGCATGTCCCATTGGCCCAGAGCTGGAGGAGAAACAAATGCAATGTGGAAGTGGTCAGCGGTTTCAGGCCTCCTCTTTATGCATTGTGAGGTGGGGAGGCGGGGCAAGGGATGCTGCAGGCCAGGTCATTTGACTGACAGCTCAAACTACAGCATCTAGCCAAAGGTTACCGATGGCTGCACTACCCAAGGGGCTGATTCACTGAGGAGTCTCTCTGAGTAACCCCAGCACCTCCTTGCCTTATATCCGGAGAGGGCAATTTGATTCACAAAGAAGTTACTGGTACTAACTCTGACTTCTGTCTTTCTCGATTTACTGACCATAACATCTTTGTGAATCAAATTGCATTCTCGGGTGTTATTAGGGGTACTTCAGGGTTACTTCCTATGAAATCCGCCCATGTGTATCTTTAAGCATTCGCTTGGAAGCACAGAGCTAGCGCAAACATCCCGGGCAGTGCTTTCTCTGAGTGTGGAGGGGCGAGCAGTAGAAGGGAATAGCCAAAGGTCCGTGCATAGTCATTTTTGCAGTACAAAATGACTTTGCACTGCCAAAATACACTTTGCACAGTTCCATGAATCAGCGTTTGTGTGGAACCGTGGAAAGAATTTCATACATCTGGACCTTAATGATTCAATGATAAATTACTGTTATGAAATGTGTGTTGAATAATGACACAATACAGTCAGCTGCGTTGATTGCACATAGTCTGGGCTGGATATTTGGATGGACAGGTATAATATGGGGGGACAATGCTCATTCTCCCATTACATCCCAAATATCCCTGAAATACCACTTGGCTACTTTATAAAGACGCTCCTCTTCAAAGGGAGGCTGTGGGTTTAATTCTGACCTTTCCCTGCCATTCTCTAACATGAACCTTTGTTTTGCCAGTCTTTTATCGAGGGAAATCGATTCTTTGAGCAGTATGAAGTCACGTACCACACCCTGAAGCAGGCGGCTGAGATATATGCCCAAGTCGAAGGATCAGGTAAGGACTTTCCCAGCGCGTGTATTGTAAGGAAAAACCTTGCTGAGATCTCACACTGAACCTCTAAGAGCAGAAAAATCATACTGGGCCTTTCGAAAAGCCCTAAAAACCTGGTTATTCACCTAAACTAGTCGACTATCGCCCTGCCATCACCGCCAAATCAGTAGTTTAGGTGTTGATATTGTCTCTGGAACCCATGAACGAACATAGCATTGTCATGTTTGTACCTGTATGCACCTTTTCTTTCTGTACCCTACCCATCCATATGATACCCAGAGGCGTAAATGGGGTAAGGCCTGAGTGGGCAAGGCCCGCCCAAAATCTGTACATGCCCACTCAGCAGCACTGTGTGGGCATTTACAGATGTTAGTGTTACTGCGGTGGGCCCGACTACATTAGATTCAGGCCCCACTTGTTAGACAATTCTGGCTATGCCTCTGTATGTACGGATGACTAAGGACTCAATCTAAGGGGTTTTCCCTGCTTATGGGCTCCATGTAACTGGATCATAGCGCCCTGATGCCTGAGGGCTTGTGTGCGCTGTATACATTCAAAATAAATAATAAATAAGCCACTGCTGACTGCCTCGCAAGGAGGCGGTCGAGCAGCGGTCTAAGAAACCTCCGGAACCATGTGCCTGGGGTCACCGCAGTCGCCAGACTGGCATGTCCTAGTGGCACATTGTCCTTCCTGCTATGGCAATTCCTTTAATATTACGAGACTGCGGGGCCAATTCCCAAAGCGTGTTTGCTGCTGGAAATGTATTTGCATCCGAGCAGATGCACACGTTGCAGATGATGCAATTTGTGCCGCAGCAACCGTTTTGCCTTTTCTATAAGCCATCCTGTTCCCCCAATCAGATAGTTTCAACTTTACAACTTTTAATATTGCTATGTTGTAAAAGTGAGCCCATTGAAATGAATGACATGCTCTTTAGCGTTTCTTAATAAAAGACCACCAAATAAAGCTCATTTCAGGGCTGTGCACTTTTATTGCTTAGAAATCAAGCGGCTGAAGGCGCACTTGTTTAAAGCTTATTACACCAGAAGCTGCTTGATTAGCCATTTACCTTTCAGAAAGATGCGTTTGAAGGTACAAATGGCTCATTTCAATCACCAAAACATGGCAAGAATCTAGACAAGGCCCGCTGGATCGCTGCAGTTACCCAATTACCATCCAGGCAACTGTTTTTCCAGCATTTTAAAAACATAAATATTATGTGACTATAATGTAATACAGAGAATCATACTGCCATAGATGTTACCCCTCATGAATGCCAATAAAAAGGGCCAAGGGCACGTATGCTTCTTATGCAAATAGTTTTTGTTCATACAGTAGTTTATCTCCACCTCTAGGAGCCAAAACTAAACGGTATACTTGTGGCTGAATGACTGGAAATAGGCAGGAAATTCCAATGAGAGACACGCCTCCACGTCTATCGCGCCAGACGCTGTTAATTGTCTACTGTGTTTGCCCTATATAAAGGATTAGGGTTGAAAGATCGAATTCCAAATGTTTGAGGGAGAAAAGATCGACGATTATTTTTTCGAAATAATCTTCTGTTTTTTCTCTCCTGAACATTACTGAGTTGGCCCACACCCCACCCAGACCCCTACCCACACCCCCCTACTTACCTTGCATTCCGACTCTCTGTGTCCCTGCGACGCCTGTTCCCTTTCACTTCTGTGATCGGGAACCGGCGCCGCAGGGTTCTATCCTTTTTTTGGGTGGTTTTCTTTTCGGGACAGCTGCAGAGGTGTCCCCCGCAACTTCCACTCACAATATAGTGAGCAAGGGTGCGGGGCACAGCCCCCAGCACTGAATGCGTGATCTGGTCAAACTTTTCGGCCATTCGTTTTTTTTCGAACGTATGAAATTCGGCCAAATCACGCATTCGGAATATATATTTTTTTTTAACATTTCAGATGAAACACTATATAAAACCCATACTTACTCACGAATTGACACAAACAATGCTTGCTTCTGTAATAATCTGCCCCTGCCCCAGCTTGCCATTGGTCACATTTGGAAAACAGGCAAATCCACAGGCTCGAATATCACTGTTCTACTATTTTTACCTGCAGGTGAAACACTTTCCCCAAAGTGTGAAACACATTCGAGATTACAATGTAAAACAAAAATCGCTTTCAGCTTCATCGATTTCTGCCTGTTTTTCGTTTTTTCTGTGTGAGAATCAGGTGCATTCATGGTTCCAAATGTTGTAGATAGAAATTGCATGCGTCGCATGGGTGATTCCTGTGCTCACCAAGCGTGTGCAATTTGTAGGCGGCCAGAGACCCAATTTGCTCAAACCACACGTTCAACTTACATATCGAATTCCTTGTGAATTAGGAGCTATTTTCCCAGTTCTAATAAACAGAAACGCAGTATCCTGGTCAGTGGCAGATTTAAGACAAAGGGCCCCGTGGGCAGCACGTGATAAAGGGCCCAAGATGGGTTGGTCATAGAGGCAGATCTTAGGGTGAGCGAAGTTAATTGTGATCACGAGTGCGGAATGGCAAACTTTAGGAACAAAAGCAATTTTTTATAATGTTGGCTTTATTGCGGGAATGTGTTAATTTATTCACGTCTAGCCCATGATGTGTTTGGTCTACTTGGAATAAACTGGGAGGTGAAATGGAAAAACAGCAAATGGCCATCATCTTACGTGATGCCTTTTGTTTAAAGTTCCTTCTGGGCATGGAAGGGTTGTGTATTTGCCCCGCCACCCATTGACACCCAGAGTAGAAATTCTCACCAGGGGGAAAGGCCTGGCTATGGGGAGGCAACTGCTGCTCAGGTGGAGATAATGGGCCCTTGTAAATGGTGGGAGACCACCAACTGCCTATTCACAAGAGGGCACATCGCAAACCTGTTAGTTATGCATTTCTTTGGCATCACTTGAGACACCCCCCCCCCCCCGCATTCATTAAGAGCAGTTAGGGCACTTCTATGCATAGTGAACTTGGCAGCCCCTCCACTTTAATGGATTCATTGCTCAGTCAGTGTTCACACAGAACACGCGGGGCCCCATGAGCGCTGCTGCCTCTGCCTGACTGTGAAAACAAATGGGAAGGAAGGGAATGGGGGGAGGGGCCCGGTCGCCGTTTGTCTGCCTAGCGACCGCTAAATCCGCCCCTGATCCTAGTAAAGTAAACCACTGGCCTTGCGGGGCCCTGAACTTCTGAGAGAGAACCAGATTGGACTGGAAGGTTCTGGATGCTCTGTCAGAAGCCCCTACTTCCCAAGGAGGTTGCCTCCGCTCGACTTGAGATAGCTCCTGTAAGGAGAGGCACTGTAAACAATATCACCCATAGGCATGCAAGCAATCCCTCCACCCAATGTTTATTTATTTATTTTTGCATTTATAGTAGCGTGCAAAGCCCGTGGGCATCTAGGGGCTGTTACAAGCAGTGAATTTGGGTAGCAGGTAGTTGCAGACAGGTTTGCTGATTAGTAGGTAGGACATGGTTAGTTGAACAAGTGAGTTTTCAGTTTGTTCCGGAACACGTGGTGGGAAGGCTCCTCACGTAGTGGGAGGGGGCGATGTTCCAGAGGGTGGCACTGCGAACCCGGGAAGCTTGATCCGCCAGCTCTTTTGCGCTTGAATCTCGCTATACTGAGGCAGCAGTTGTGAGTGGATGGGAGGGGTTCTGGTGGCCATGTTGCACGCGACCACCAGCTGAGTGTTTTCCACCAGCAGCAAGACAGATCTGTTATTCAGAGCAAATAAAGCACTCGCACGTATATTGAGAAAAAGCATCTGAATGCAAGTTATTTTACACTGGTTTTCATGAATGTGTCCATGTTTGCCTGCGTTCAATATTTCAACATCTTTCCTTCCAGCGGAGGAAGCAGAGGCCGTATCCAAGTTCCTGACTGACACCAACCTGCAGTGGCGAGACCTTTCGGTGGAAGTGCGGAGCGTGAGGAGCATGCTGGAGGAAGTGGTGGTGAACTGGGACCGCTACAGCAGTACCGTGCCCAGCCTGCAGGCCTGGCTGGAGGACGCAGAGAAGATGGTCAACCAGCCCGAACACGCCAAAAAGGTAGATACGGACAAGAGCGCAAGCACCTGCCCCCCCCCTCTCCCCATGTGGAAAATCATAAAAAAGGAACAACCACAAAAGGAACCATGTCATTTACTCATGCTCATCCTTTATACCTGCCTACTCCAGGGCTGGACTGGCCTATAGGGGACTCTGGAGATTTTCCGGTAGGCCGCTTTTGTGCGGTATTTACACATTTTCCCACAGGAAAAGGGTTAGGTTTGCTGAAAATGTGTTATATGGGGCCACCCTGAAAATGATTTCCAGGCCCTCTTGTGGCGCCCAGTCCATCCCTGGCCTACTCAGTGTTTGTGTGCTTGCATTTCCACTATACTGTAGCCGAAACCCTTTAAGAATATGCTACAATTTTAACTAGGGTAGTTGAAAAGAAACAAAATGGACGCCACGAAATGAAATACAGTGTGCATAATGAATAGAAGGAAATGTGGAGGGGTTTAACAAGGACATTTGGAGTAGCGGTCGGGAAAGGGGGTGGCTGTTCAAATGGCCGTTCGAGTGTGGAGGTTGTGCAGCTGTGTGCCTTCTCAATCCTTTTCCCTCAGTGCCACTTTCTGCAGCAGGGGAGTTGCTAGGTCTGGAAAAGACCCGGGGCTAAGCTGATGTCAGAACTGTTGGGACTGGGGGCTAGCTAGTCTTTTGGCTGTAGCTCCTGAGATTCTATCCAGGGCTACAACCAAAAGATCAGGGGCTATAGCCCCCTTACTCCCCCCCCCAGCAACGCCCCTGTTCTGCACAAAGATGAGCCCTGTGGGGTCCATTCACAGGAGTGAGTGTGCCTTACGCCTCGAATAAGATGTGACTTGCACCAGGGCAGGTAATGTGAGTCCCAAAATAGCACACATCTTATTCCCAAAAAGATTTCAGACTTTATCTACGGCCTTATAACTTGCCGCACATTGCACACGCTGCTGCAGTTTGCATTGAGGAATAGTACAAATTGCTCACACATAACAGATTTAGTCACCGCAATCACTCAGGTGGAATGGGTGTGTCAATTGCGGGGGCTATGAACGTGTCCATGTCTTGCCTGAAAAGTACACACCCACAAAGGTGGTCGCACAGCGTTACTCCTTTCAGTATTAACCTTTGTCCTCTTGCTGTGACTCACACGTGCATGTGGCATCAGAAGTGTGAGACTTACAATTGTGGGTGGAAAATGAGTTGGCTGTGTAGAGAAGGTGGAAATGTGCCCTGCTAACATGTGGGCCTGATTCACAGAAGCGCTTTATAATGGTGTAATCCCACAGGAAAGCGTTCTGAGAATCAGGCCCTATAGGTGTTGTTTAGAAGAAAAAAACAATGGTAACTACAATACTTTGCCTCACTTTAGATGGCACCGAGACACATTACTCCAGCACAGTGTGCACTCCCCAGACCGCCACCAAAACAGGCGTAAGGCTGTTTTGTTTATGAGGCAGGCACAGCTTACATTTGTTTCTGCTAAGCATGAGTTACACCTATTAACAGACATGTTCTTCACACTGTTTGAATGTGTTTAAATGGACAAGCAGATCATTTCATCCTGATAGTGTATTTTCCTCATTCAATAGAAGGAAGTTCAGTTTTTAGCATTAATATTTGTAAGGGTTTCCTTTTTGAAACTGAATTGGGAAGAGAAAAGAAAAGGTCCTACTGCTATGTTATGGTAGCAGAATTTGATTTAGGGCAACTACCCTACCCAAAGGGACTATCAAAAAAAAGAGGAAGAAAAAAACACGATAATGCGCTTGGACAGTTAGTGAGGATATAGGTACGCTTTTGAAGCCCTGCAGAATTTACTATATTCATCTATAAGCCTCAGGGCCAGAGCAAGAGAGTTCCAGAGTAGGGGGCCAGCGACAGAGAACGCATTGCCCTCCACCGTGGATCCCTTGATCGCTGGCACAACAAGAAGAGAATGGCCACCCGAACGTAAAGCTCTGTTTGGAACATAGGGAGCAATCTTCTCCGGAAGCTATAGGGTGCCCTGGCCGTGTAAGGCTTGGTGGAGCATACAGACGGCCTTAAACTTGACCCTACCCTCGACTGGGAACCAGTGAAGCTTGTTCAAGACTGGCGATGCATGTGCACTTTTAGTAAGTCCAGCCACAGGCCGTGCCTCCGAATTCTGGGCAACCTGTGCTCCCTTCAGGTGGCATTTGTGTTGGGCCAGCAAGGTGGCATTAAAGAAGTCCAGGATGTCCATCACAGCACAAGCTACTACCGGGCTGGAGAGGAATGAAAGGCATCACTTTTTTCAGGGTTCTCGTCTTGAAAAAGTCTGAACGGCATCTGGGTCTAATCTGCAGATCTGGAGAAAGGGGTGGCCGCCATCTTGATCCCCAGGATCTTAACGGAATCAACAGGGATGGGGAGGTCACCCAGAGATGTGGGCCAAAGGGCTGTGATCCAGATGGACTGAGCAGTCAGGGGGGCAATCACAAGACCTCTCACAATTCTCTCCCCATTGAGTCTTTGCCAGTTTTGATTCCTCCAGGTACCAATATCTGCTGGACAACCCTGTAAGCGCGACGCAGCTTCCTTAAGGTTATGAGCAACTCTTAAATTAAGCTGGGTGTCATCTGCATGCGCACAGAACCGGCAGCCATGATCCTGTATCAAGTTGGCCATGGGGCGGACATAGATGTTAAAAAGCAGGGGTGAAATAGCAGATTTCTGGGGAACCCCACAGGGCAGACTCCATTCATTAGTGACCCGCCTGACATGAAGCTTGTATGTTCCACAGAGACATGTACACAGAATTTGAGCACATCTGTGCTTCCCATGCACATCTTACACAACCCGGCTAGCACATGTTCCATTAACCTCCAATGTGCTAGACGGCTCTACTGCATAACAAGGCCACACTGGCGTCTGCATGCATGCAAGCACACTGGCTTATCAAACTAAGCACCTACCAGATAGGCGCGAATCTTCAGTCCCATAACCCCACAGCATATGGCCTGACAGAGAGAGGTCTGTATGTTTAACGTGTTTGGTTTGAGAAGGGGTTGATATGAAATCGCCACTTCCAATGAAAACAAAAAGGGAGGTAGCGGGTGAAATGCCACGTATGTGTACATTTTAGGCCGCAACAAAGACGAGAGCAAATTGCAACACATTGATGGCAAAATGGCAAGATGGCATAGTATGCAACCATATTGGTGTGTGATTAAAACGAATGATATACAGGAAAATACACTGTGCAGATACCACTGACAATGCTGGACTCATCAAAACCACAAAAGCTAGACACTGTTCCAAAACAGGTTTCATTAGATAAACATCACATCATAAATGAATGGTTCAATTAACGGAATCTATTCTATTCTATAGAATATTCATGTTGCAGCAACGCGCCCGAAGGCCTCGTGGCGCTCACAAAGACGTACTACAAAAAACACACATCCTCAGTCAGCTCCTTTATCAAAGAGAAATGTTTTCAAGCCATTTTTAAATTGTGCGACTGACGGGACAGATCTAAGCAAACACGGCAAGGCGTTCCATGTAATGGGGGGGGGGGGGGGCATGAGTCAAAACTGGACCCTCCAGTCCTTTTCAGCGAGATGCGAGGTTGAGCCAGAAGAGCATCCTTGTTTGAACGCGGGGTGCGCCCAATAGATGCTCTCTGAATTCGGGAACAGAGATATGCAGGGCCATCACCAGCCAAACATTTGTATACTATACTGGATGCCTTAAATTGAATTCACTGGGAAACGGCAAGCCAATGCAGGTTCCGCTGAGCCGTGGAAATGTGAGCCCGTCGGTCCACACCACAGACTGCACGGACGCTCCATTTTGAATGACTTGAAGCCTTTTAATATTTGTCTGAGAGGTGCCTACCAAGAGGTTATTATAATAATCACATTTTTTATTTATCGTTGCAGCTGCAATCAAAGCCCTATTTCTTTCCAGAAAGCTAGGAGTGAATTTGCCATAAGAAATGTGTCATGTAGGGCCACAAGGAGTTGAGCTTGGGGGCATGTTTCTTGAATGTTAGCTGGGAGTCTAAAAACACCCCAAGGGTTTTTACATATTCTGAAACAGGAACGTTGTTACCTTCAATCAGGAAGGAGCTTTATAGGGGATCCAATTATTTAAGTTTATCACCCATTCCAAGATTAATGATTTCCGTTTTTTTATCATTTAAGGCAAGCAATCTATTACTGCATAAATCTCAAAGCATATCTACTCAGCAAACTTCTCTGCAACATGATTCAACCCTGCAAATAAGTTCAAATATTTCATCTGGGCAAACACACAAGACATTAAAATAATGGGATATGCAAGCAGGATGTTATCTTGTGTTATTAAATTGTGTCGGTTCTGTGAATGAATAAAACCAATTGGAAATTAAGTAAGAGTTCATGTGTAATTATGTAAACTAAAATAAACTTTCTTTGGGGTTTCTTTCTATTAGTATCGACGACTTGACCTCAAAGTTCTAGATACAAAATGGAATCGTTTTTAGCTTTTGTGATTTTGCTGTAGTACACCACTTTCACCTATAGCCATCATATGTTTTTATGGTATATTATTGTTTGAGATCAAATTAAACCTACTGTAAATAGTAAAATTAAAGTGCTATTGGCTGTTAAATGGGGCATCTGCTTTTTATTTTTGTTTATGCTTTATTGGATAGAAAACCTTCCTATTTGGAAAGTATACTTTCACGGATGAACACAGAGTAAATGAAGGGCTTGTATGTTGGGTGTGACCGCCATACTGCTAAACATTAACAAAACAGAAACACATTTTTAAAACAAAAAACATATTTTTAAAAAATAATTTATTTTTTTAGAAAAAGCAAGTAAAATAAAAGTAATGTTTTACTTCCGTGATCTAAAATGTTTTTTATTTGTACTCTTTACACCAATTTAGGTGTAAAATTATTGTTTCCAACCTCCTCTTCATTGAAAGTGTGCTATAACAGTGCAGACCATATTTAAGAGCTGCCACCTGTAGATGACATTAGTATCACGTCCAGACAGAAGCATTGCAACCCTGTACTTTGTCTTCGTGGATAGGACTTCTTCCGCCATTTGCCGCACTGGATCCAGCAGCATGCCATCATGAACGATGCCGGGAACTTCCTCATAGAGACCTGCGACGAGACCATCTCCAAAGACCTCAAGCAACAGCTGCTGCTGCTAAACGGAAGATGGAGAGAGCTGTTTATGAAAGTGAAACACGTATGTTGTATCCACGTTTTCAAGTGACATATAGATCTTTTTCTATGAACCAGAATTAGGAACATGTTCTCATTAGGCTGATTGAAGTATGGGCAGTGAGTGAAAATATGGCCGTTGCACCAGTCATTCCCGCCCCCAAGACATTTATCCAAACAAAATGAACTGCCAAGGCCCGGAACACACCGCAACACACATAAAGGGACAGAGAATCCTTCCTTCTTTGCATCCAACAAATTGTAACAATTCAGTATTTAACAAAAGTGTTCAGTACTGAATTGTTAGAAGTTGTTTGGTGCAAGGAAGGCAGGATTTGTTATCCCTATCTAAGTATTCCAGCCCTTGGCAGTTTGTGTCTTGTTTGTCTGCACTTCCCGGGCTGTCACGGCTTCTCATTGGTATATTCAAAAAGTCAGTCCTTTAACAATATATACAAAGGTCAATATATACAAAGTCCATGCAGTACAAAAACTATACATAAAAACACCCTGCTTTGGAGACAGTCTGGCCAGGACTGTCTCAAGGTCCTTACTGCAGTCTTTTTCCTATTTTTCTTGGTGCTCTCTCCTGGTGCTACTCTGGCAGGTGGACAGGAGCAAGCAGCAGCAATGTGTTGGGGCCCCAAAGTCCTTACTTAGTCTGGGATGCGTATACAAGATGCAGCCCAGGAAATTCCAGCAGTTTGGAAGGTTCTTTCTTTTATGTTGGCCGGGCTGCGTATGTCAGCCCGGCATTGACTGCAGCAATGGGGGCCCCACAATGCCTCAACCTGGACCACGTCTGCCAGGTGTGGCCCATGGAGTCCTAGTAGGCCACTTGAAATGGGCTGCCCCTTTTTAATTATACATGAGCTGGGAGGGCTGTAACGTTGGGCGCTCTCTGCTGTGGGGAGCGCCAGTGATTAGAGTGCCCGGATCTGTGGCGGTGTGAACAGGGTTTACAGGGAGGCAGCTGTACTTTTGTGCACTCCCCTGTCTATTAGAGGAGCGCCAGCTTGATGGCTTGGGCAGCTGCTGTGAGACAGCAGAGCAGAGCGCCTGTCAACCCTCCTTAGCAAGGGTTGGACAAACTGTTATCCACCCGGTACTCTGCTCTCACCAGTAACGTTTTTTAAAAAATGTATAGTACAGGATCGCCCGTGTGGTCGCGTCTTAGGGTCCTTTATTCTAATGTACTGTAGTTTGCGGATCCCCGCGCAGCTCTCCATTCCTTTTATTTATTCATTTTTCTTTACCACTGCAAGGGAGTTACAAGAAGTTGTTTTCTATAAAATGTTCCTATGCAGAAGGGAAGTGCATGTACTTCCCTTTACAGCAGCAAAATACTTTTTTATATTCAGACCATCAAAGGATGCAACATGTTGGCACCGAAGATGGTCACCTTCTCACAGCCCTTGCCATGTAGTGAACAAAAGGGTAGAAATCGCACTGCCGCATAAAAAAAAAATGATGCTATGAACAAAAAATGTATACAACCTACATCCTTCATCCTTCCTCAAAATGAGAGTGGGAATGAATGGAAGAAAATGTGACAAATATGTATACAGATATCCAGAAATACAGCATGCAGTGTAGCTGCCATCCTGGCAGATTTCTCACAATTAGGTGGATTTCACGAAATTTCTCATGGAGTTCATTAATTGACATTGGGAAACCTTCATTGCTGATAATGAAGGCTTAAGAAGATGAATTAACCCACAAGCCCACTCGCCAAGAAACTGGGAGCCCATGCCGGACTGTTGATTAATCTCCATTCAATGGCCAAGCTCTTAGTTGAGGGAAGGCAGTGGTCTTTGCTGAAGAGTTCTCACTTCTTTTCTGATTCCCTCCTTGTTTCCCAGTATGCCCGAGCGGACGAGTTTGACACGGCGAAGAAGGACTACGCGGACGGCGTTGCCGCCTTGTCATCGTTTGCTAAACAGGGAGAGAACGCACTTACCGCTCCTCTGGATGTTTCTTTGCTAAATATCAAGATGCTTGTCCAGGATCTGGAGGCAAGTCCTTTCGTCAAATGTTGCCGTGATGTGTGCATGTGTGAAGCTTGATTTAATCATAAAGGCTTAAGGTAGCACTATGGATCAAAGTCCTGACAAACAAAAACAACATTATTTCCCAAAGCGTTGTATTGCTCACGTGTATTTGTTCATTTTCAGAACACTTGGCAGTAGATGTGTCTCTCAGGGACATGTTATTTGGAGTGATCAGTTTCCAAACATACAAATATGCAGCTAATCGATCATTTGTGCCCTATGATATGATATATGATATGACGTGCATGTACACAAGTGGTTCTAGGTGCCACAAGACAAGGGAGGGGGGACAGACGGAAAACCAGACAAGCAATCCTACTAGGCCTTGTGACATTGGGATCGTGCAAGTGCGAAGAGAAGTGCAGGGGTTAGGGAGAGGGGGAAGTGCCAGGGAGAGGTAGGGGTGAGTGGGATCAGGGCAGCATGGCTCTGAGTAAGCGCAGCCAGGCCAGCACGGCTCTGGGCAAGTGCAAGGTGACGGGGGGTGCTGTAGGGGTTACAGTTACAGCACCTAAGTGCACGGTAGGCTAGGAGGCAGTGCATGGAAGACTGGTCGTGGAGGAGTCTGGTACCCAGTGAGACTCTGAGGGTACCAAGCAACCAGTCGGCGCAGCAGACAGGTAAGTTAGCAAGGGAGCGAGAGAAAGAAGGCAGAGGAGAAAAGGAGGGTCTTCCAGAACTTCAGGTGGTCCAGCTCAAATTTGATAGGGGCAGGGAGATAGGCCGTTCCAGTGAGAAGCACCTGCAGAGGAGAGAGATCTACCCCTCCCCCCTCACTCTCTACCCTAGGGCAATATACTGTGGATAAGTGATTTTGCACATCAAAAAACGATGAATTTGCTTCATATGTTTAGAGACAACTGTGGCAGTAACTGTCATTATCTCTGGCAGCTAGATTTGAGCTTTCCTATTTGGGATCACTCTGCTGTTCCCGACTCCCCTCGCGTGAATGTTTTTTCTCGCTGTGCTGAATGGGTTCTTTCCATTGGTTTCCTGAAAGGAATAGGACCACCTCTCAGCGGCACAAGCCACTGATGGTCTTTATCCTCTTATTAGTATACTTTGGCTCTGTAGGCAAAGAGGACCTACGAAAATTAAGAACTAGAGTTTGAGGGCATAATTCCAGAAGAAATGTCACCTTTGGTAATTTAGCATTCCACCCCATTAACACTAAGCCGGGTGGTAATAGTGGTGGTAACAGGAATATGTATTTGCAGTGGTGGCATGGAGTTAACACCAGTGGTAAATACTACTGGGGCAAATTACTACCAGCGGTAAAAATATCACAAGAAGAACACATATTAGTCCCTTATCTGCCATAACATGACGGCCACTCCAGAAAGTCAGCAGTAAATCAGATTGAAAGTTCCACCAGAACAATAAATGAACACTCCGGGGACAGGAGCAGTGTCCGTGCAGAACATGAATCCCTTCCCCGTGGCTGAATGGGTGCTACCTATGAACATGAAGTGCACAATTTACGTGTTGATGGCCACCATTTTAAGACATCTTGGGAAAATTGACTGGCGGCTATGAATTTAGCATGCCCCATACTTTAATCAATGCTGGATAATCAGCTGTAACCAGTCCAGTGGTATTTTGCCCATCTGTGATTTCTGCACTACTGGCAGCTAGGGGTGGACATAATTCTGGGTTCCTGTACCATAGATGGAAATGGTTAATTGGGGTCAAAATCCATCACATTTATCGTTTCGCTCACTTGACTCACTTTACATTTCACCCCTGTTGACTGGATTGAGTGGAATCTGACAGGCAAAAAATTGCAGAGGTTGTACTAAAATCCAGCTAATAAGGAGGCCGGAATGTTCTACATGCTCTTAATTGCCTGAAATAACTGACATTCCATCCAACCGGATGGTGTGGACTATTCAGGCCTCCTGATTGATCAAAAAGATTCCACGCCCAGCACAACCATAGAGTGGAACCATGGGAATTCCTGCTGGAGGAGTGGAAGCAGGGGCAGATTTAACCCTCTTCCAATGGCATTTACCACTTTCCACCATCTGCAGCATTGCCGTCCTTTCCAGAATGAAGCCCACTGGGCCTTAACCTGCACACTAGAGATATTTCTCTCAAAAGCCCAAGGCTCTTCTCTTCTGCTCCTTCCTGGGGTTGTTTTTTTAAACAAGGAAGATTGAGGGAGAGAAACTGGTGTGGGGCACTATGATAGAATAACAAAGATGATGGAGGCCAGTTAAGGGGCAGGCAGACAGAAATGATGCAAGGGCCAGTCTAGCAGTCTTGGTCCAACCGCAGTAGCAATCAAGGCAAACACCGGATGGTTTACGTGCAGTAGGAAGTCTGTCTTCTAGGGCAATGGGCCCCTGTCTTAATTCTGAGCAACCTGGACACCTCAAACTATTGGGTTCGTCCCCCCATTGATGACTGTAATTTTAGGCATCATTATCACCGCAGAAGAATGAGGAGCTGAGCGAGCCCTGCCGGGGTCCAAATCTCTGTTCTTTGGGATGAACACAGCTATCTGAAAAGGGTACTTAATGGGCAGACTTCTGGTAGAGGAGAAGCAGTAATGAGGTTCATGAAGTGTGATGCTTAAATGTATAACTGTTGCTAAGGGACTGTGAATGGCTAGACGGCTTTTCAAATGATGCATGTCTGCTCACTTTGCTGTGGGTGATGGGTTCCTCTGGCCAATGATGAAAATATGCCGTAGTGCAGCGTCCAGCAGTAACATTGAGGACCCACCATTTACCCACCTTCCGCTTAATGATCCTCAAGCCAGCCTATGTCCAGGCCATATCTTGAGCTTATTGAAGTGGTGTGCAGTTTTACCAGTCCCAATAAGGAAACTGGGCAGTTTATACAGTCATGATTTGCTTCAAGTTCCAACAATTGTATACCACATGTGTAATGTAGGACGATCCGAAGCGATGTGCATATGCAGGGGTGGTGCCGCAACATATTGTGCCACAGTAAAAAGTGGCTTCCACTTGGATCTGTAAGGAGTTTGGTCTTGTGATCTCAGTAGTCTCTCCTGGACTGGTGTCTGAAGGCCCACCCGCATCGAATAGTCAATGTACGATTGGTGATGGATCTTCGCACTGCCTTGACCTACAAAATCTGGGGTGTAAAACCAACAAGCTCAAGGATTAAAATGGGTGGGACTGGCTTAACCCCTATATAATTCAGAATGGTGATGCCTTAAACCCCAGTTTGTGATTAAGACACCAAGTTGTTTAATATGTAGCACAAGGGTCGCCCCCCACTGAGCGCACCTTAAGGTTTCTGTAGACTTCCTCATGTTGAAGTAATGCTTCCAAGTGCATGAACTACGCCTGCGTTTCATTACTGTATCTCAATGTTCTTTTTCCGCGTGCCGATGTCCCTGATGGGCGCGACCCAAGCTGTGCCGCGTCTATAATTCATGATCTTCACGTATGTGCAACTGTTTGATGCAGGATATTAAGCAGAAGATACCGGTGATGGAAGCTCAGTACAAGTCCCTGACCAGGACGGCCCAGCTTCTCACAAAGGACGCCCCCCAGGGGGAAATCAATGACATGCTGACGACCATGTCAGGGATCAAAGATCAGCTTTCCAAGGTACTTGCACATCCGTTTCTGAGCTGCAGAAACCTCATGCAGAGCCCTTTATAATCCAAAGCTCTACGCTGAGTACATGGTATGCTAGAAATATTATTTTAATGCTTTGAGGGCCTCACACTTCCCAGCTAGCTAGACATTCATACGGGGAGCACAGCAGAATTGCTGATCTAGGAGAAATAAATGCAACCTATTGCTACATGTGTTGGCTTATAAAATATTAGAATAATTATTGGTAGCAGTGGTCGAAGTGAGCGGGAACGGTCGGGAGCGGCGTTCCACTGCATTTATTTTTTACTGTTAACAGATCCACTACTTTTATCATACTTCTCCACTTTAACACCCAATAGCAGTTCCAGTCAAAATTAGATCGGTTTCAACTCAATTGGCTGTCAACCAGCATGGCCGCAACCCTTGAAAAATGTGTGGCACGTTGCTCCATCCCTGCCTACTCTGTCCCCTGCTGGGGTCACAGCTCCACACTTTTTTTCGATACACTTCTACCACTGATTGGAAGGCTCAATCTGCTTAATCTATTCTGTACGTAGTTAGGCATCGTAATGATGAATCACGTCCCCCTATGTTTTAGCAATGCAGCTTGTGCTCAGCAATGCTCTTTTAGACAGCTTTAGGATGGTTTGGGTCTATTTGACCTAAAACATTTGACCTAATCACATTTAATTGAATTTATTTGACCTTTTTTCGGTCTAAAATGAGGGGGCAGACCACCCGCAACCCCTCCCCCCAATTCAATTCCCCTCAACCAAATCTATACCCTTACCCACCCACATATATATATATAATTTAATTTGACCAAATAAATGGTCAAATAAATTCGATCAAATGTTTTAGAACAAATGTTTTTAGGTCAATTATGCTAATACCTTTAGGACAGTTTGACTGGATGAGGCATACGCTGGCTTCCCTAAGATTCCCTTAAAAGAGGCGAGGGCCTGCTGTGTAAAATGTACATGTTGTAATGAGAGTGGGTGCTCCTGCTGTGTTTGCAGGTGAGGGAGTGCTGCCCCCCGCTGCTCCATGAGTCTCGTCAGCTGCTGGCCCCCTTGGAGGAACTGGAGAAACAGATCACGTGCTTCTACGACGCACTCGGCCAAGTCAACGCGATTGTGTCGGTGGTGGACCCCAACATGCAGTCTCCAGCTGTCTTCAAGCAGACGCACCGGGTAAGTCCTAAAAACCTTGGGGTTCAACTCAGAGACGATATAGAGATTCACCATAAAGGCGCATTCGTCTGAATTATTCTGTCCAAAATGTATTTTGCTCCATTTTCGTTGCTTGCATCATAGGGAAGGGATCAAGCGGCATTTGCTGACAGGTCATATGACCAACAGCAGATGGTATCAGGTAATAATGTCCCCATACATAATATATGATATGGTATGAGACAAGGGGTTCCACAGGCACAAGTGACCAAAAGGACCCCGGGTTGGTGATTGTGGAGGTGGGCAGGCGATTGCCTGAACAGAAAGGGGCAGTCATTGGCTGCAGCAATAGTGCATTTTAGTGAAAATGTTTCAATCTGTTCTTTCTTTGTTTCTCTCTTGATTACCCGTTGAAACAGAGCACTCGACCCTTTGTCTTACAGGGGGGACAAGTTTACTGGAGCACTTGTGATCCATTTTTGTCATGATCACATTAAAGATCACTTTTGGCAGAGTGATCCGTTGTGATCACTCTCAAGTGTGGCTTGGCAGTGATGGAGCCTGAAGAAAATGTCTTTGTGTTGCACCTGGTTCTAGCATAGAAGTTGCACATGGTCATCACTGCCAACAGATTTCGGCCAGTTCAAGATGCCCCAAAGCACAGTGAGAACAACACTTTGTGATCTATGAAAATGATGCCAATTTCACCCCATTTCTTTGTTCACGATTGTCGCTGCTTTTGCCACAAAAAGCGAGTGGAGATACCCACACACCCATCCCTTACACCACTCACCCCTCCTTTCTATATACCTTACCCAAACTTACCATCCATATGTTTGGGGTCCAAAAACGGGAAATAAATATTCTGCGCAATTGCCTTTCGGCAAAAGTGGGTAATAGCCATTGTAACAGGGCTCCCCAAGGTGCCATAGGTGGGGTGTTTTGGCAGAGAAACAAGAGCAGCGCTGGTCTCATGCAGAAGAAAACTCTTCCTGCAACCCTGCGCCTCCCTCCTATTCAAGTGTTGCCTTAAGTTTGGCATTGCCGATCACTCTCCCTTCTCTACTTCCAAGTCCCCATCCTGTCCTCTTCCTCCCCTCTTTCCTTCTCCCCTCACCCCCTTTCTCTTGGTTTCATGAAACGGCTTTCTCACAATGAAGTGGGGTTTAAATTATAACCAACAAATAGCTGCTGTTTGTTCCTTACAAATCAGTAATATCATATATTACATGTTTTTCTCCTAACTTGTCCTCCGAGACATTAATAAAGGACTTTTTTTACACACCTCAACGGGAGTCGGTGCTCATCTTTGAGAATTATTGTTAGAGTACGGCTGGGCTTTCGACTGCTTGTCAGTCTTTGTTTATATATATATATATATATATATATATATATATATATATATATATATGTGTGTATATATATATATATATTTCTCTAAGGAGGTCCGTGCATTTGACTTACCATAGCAGTTGACTAAATTTCTGTGTGGGGATGGAAAACAATATCTCTGGATGGCCCTTGGACCTCAATGGAGTGACTGAAGTTGCAGCCATTGTATCCCGACACCGAAATCCTAAGGCTGTGCAAATCAGTATTTATGTTTCAGTGTTGTTTAAAAAGAAATGATCACCAAGTCCAGTGTGTATTATGTACTTAGTGATTCAAGCATACACCCCTTTTGTCACAGAAATATTTATCAAATATAAAGATCTGTGGCCATTATTAGTCTCCCAAAATGCACTTTGATTTGATCCAAAGCAGGCTGGAACCCTCATTGAGAATATTTGACCCCTTCCTGTTTCTAGTAGTGGTATTTCAAAAGAATACTGTAGGAGTGTACCAGAATTTCTAATTTACAATAATAACTTTATATTAAAAAATAATGTATATGGTTATTCTAGATTTTCACAGTATGTTCTAGAAATGATCTTCAGAAATAAGCATTGTACATTTTAAGAATGAGCATTTCTTCAAATTTAGTACAATTATATAAAAAAACATATTGTTACATTTGCACACATAAAACATAATCCCCTTACCTCATCCCTATTTAAATTATAACTTTTTGGTCTGGTGGTGCAGCTGTCAGTAGCGGCTGAAGGGGCTCTTGCAAATGTTCTCCTGACAACATGACTCTCACTGAAATTGAAAGACACAGATACATAGAGTGACAGTGAGAAGGGGGAGAGCAAAGCACCCACACACATCCTAATCGACACAAGCGCTAAAGGGACATCGCAGAAAATCGTGCAGCTGAAGTCAAAAGATACAGATGCCCCACAATAGCACACCTCTTCCTCCCACTATTCTGATATATAGGTCGACTCAGTGCATATGACACCACACTCAACCGCAAGACCCCGTGATAGACACTCTATAGGCCTCATGTCCATATAATGTGCTATATTCAAGTTTATTGCTCCTGATGAAGGCTACTCCAGCCGAAACGCATCAAGCTTGTTGTTACTAAATTGTTTAATAGGTTGAATGTCTTCATCCACCATAACATTTGTTACAAGAAACTGTGTGTTATCGAAAACTTTGTAAACCACATGTTTAGATATCTGTATCTACATGTCATAACTTCTGACTGGCAACAGTTGATAGGTGTGCAGGGGGCGCGAGGGTTTCCTTAAATAGGACCTTATGTGTTTTTCTCCCGATATTCAATAAGATCCATATTAACACTCAATAGTTCAAATTTTACACTAGATCATTACTTCATAATAACCAAACTTGTTTTAAGGTAACCGATATTACTATATTGTATCAACATCTGACAAACAAGTCATGTTTTTAAAGGTTAGCATGTGTTGTGTAGTCTACTGTGCCTCATGGACTTATTATTTATTCAACCAACATCAAGGATTTCCCCGCATGGGGACCCATTTCTGTGCCATGATCAGGCAGCTGCCAGTCCTGGCTTTGGCGCATTGAGGGATTCATTCAATGTGTTTGTATTTATTTCATTTAGTAAGTTGGTAAAGTGCTACATACTGTGGAACAGTTCTTGATTCACCCGAGCTCGGTAAACTGAGTGCTATTAAATTCGGTAATAAGGAAATGTACTTTTACAGTGCTTAGAAGTGCACGGAATCTGGTAGGATTGCTACACACAAGCACCTGAGATTGTTATCCATAAACAACAATGGATCAGTCTTAGATAACGGATGGCAAAGGGTACTTAGGATGTGTTTATGGCCAAGTTACCGAAGGACATGCATGGGTTTTTGGGCTTTGTGACAAATCGTGCCAAGGTAACCCTGGGACTTTCGTTTCCTGCAGGAATTAGCATCGTCGCAAGAGACCTGCAAGAAGAGCTTGGCCCTGATTGACAGACATGGCCTGTCAGTCCAAAAGGCGCTGAGCCAGAGTAAATCACTGCAGCATTTCGACCGAGCCATCCTCCAGAAGAAGGTCGCAGACACCCAGAACGCCTTTCAGGTACTTGTTTAATTCGCTCTCCTCCGAACCCCATAACATGTGAAACCATTGCACCCACGAGAAGCGTGATATATTTTCTCCCACTATGCAGCACAGACATCATAACACTGCACGTGTATATTCTGTATTCAGCCTAAAGTTAACTCTGCAATGTCAGTCTTGTAGTGTTTGCTCATCCAGTCCTCTTTCTGTTTCACCCACAAAGTAGCTCCGTTTTTATCTCCTTCTCCCTTGATTTCCTATTTAATTGTTTCATCACGGAGGGACAGCTTGAAGTGGCTTGGGTAAAATCCTAACTTTTGACAGCAGTACTAAAATCCCATTAGATTCTTTTATTAGGGAGGGTTTCTGTGAACATTGTCCGGCCAACATCAAGGTTCTATCGGAAACCGGCCCACTCAGTCAATAGTTCCTATGCTGGGAGCATCAGACGTGGCTGCACAACTGCTTAAACCTGTACCATCAATAGCTCTTTCCTTATTACATCCTGTAGAATATGGTAAAGAAGAGTGCGGATTGGAGGAAGCAAATAGAGGTGAACAGCAGCATGATGAAGAGGTTTGATGAGTCCAGGGCTGAGCTGGAGAAGGTGTTGCAGACGGCGCAGGCTTACCTGAAGGAGAAAGGCAACACAGAGGAACTCCTCAAGAAACATACTGTATGTACATCTCTTTTTCATCTGATTCCTTCATTGGCTTTCTCTCTTTCTGTGCATAATGATGTCTGCCGCGTGTTGCCTTAGATGAGACATTGCATAGACCCAACTGTCCAATGAAAGTCAGGTCTTATACCCAGAACTATATTGCCAGGGTGGGCGGGCAACTCTCCATCCAATAAGCCCTAGCCGCGCACGCATCAGGCCTTGGCAATCACAGCCGTTGCATTGTTCTGTGTGTGAGTGGTGGGGTCCAGTGAGGCTAAGAATAGTGTGGTCTAGTTTGCTGGAACAATGCGGACCACATTAATGCCTGCGCTGCTGGTACTTTTAACCAATGTTGCGGGCCTAATGTGTTTTGCCAGGCTCCATTTCCACAGGATTTTCCCCAAAACTGCCCCTGCAGGTACTTCTGAGACATTTTGTTGTGACAAATCACAGTTTGCAATGAATGGGGGCGCATCTTTGGCTGACCGGGACTGTTGTTTGGCCCAGTAGGACCCTGGGCCCATTGTTCTGAGTGGGGTGGGATGGTTTCACTGCAGCTGGC
Organism: Ambystoma mexicanum; assembly: GCF_040938575.1. NCBI lineage: Eukaryota > Metazoa > Chordata > Amphibia > Caudata > Ambystomatidae > Ambystoma > Ambystoma mexicanum. The sequence goes on along the minus strand of NC_090927.1, from coordinate 1,164,597,748 downwards.
TAGGTAAAACGCCCTGCTTTGAATAGAGCCCGCTTGAGCGTGAGGTGGCTGGGCATGACCCTGGAGTGAGCCTCCAGAGGAACCCTCAGCGCTGATGGTTTCGTGTCCAGGTTTCTTTTTAAAATGCTGTTGTTGTATAAACTTCCTTACCCCCACTTGCGAAAATCAGCGCACTGGCCCAGCACAAGCACACAGAATCACACTAGATAACATTAATTTCACACACAGCATGCACTTGCCACTGGCTTATTCACACAAGCACCCATTGTCATATACTCACTTATAACACAAGCATGCACTCATCCATGCACGTATTTAAATAATTAACATAATAAACTTACCTTCTGCCTGGCCGGTCCTGAAGTTTGTTTCCTCCCCGTGCTCCAGCTCCCTCATAGCACGAACAGGAGCCAGCTACCTGGCTCCTCTACATGCGCGCAGAAGCCGGAGTGTTGGTTAGGGAGCGCTCCTTGATATTTGTATGTGCGAGTTTGAGCTGGAGCTCCCCCTCGCACATATAAGATACTGGAACATGTTGCTTATAGTCAATTACAAAGCTTTCTTGAAAGCAATAACCTTCTGAACCCTAAGCAGTCTTGCTTCAGGTCCAAACATAGGACAGAGACCGCACTTTTGGACCTGAAATCTAATATCACCAGTACTGATGATCGTGGTAATCCAGCACTTTTTATATTGCTGGATGTATCCACCGCGTTCGACTTAGTCGGCCACTCTAGGCTTCTCACCAGACTGGTAGAACAGGCTCACTGCTCTCCTGCAGCATTCGATTGGGTGTCTTCGTTTTTGGGACCCAGAAATGCCAGAGTGGCCATTGATGATGCCTGCTCCACTCCCACATCAATGACATGCTCAGTACTGCAGGGTTCGTGCATTTCCCCTACACTGTTCAATATATACATTATGCTCCTTTTTGCACTTCTTGATGACCTGGGTGTCCAGTGTACTAATTACACTGATGACAACCAGGTCATAATTGAACTGTCCGGCAATCATATGGAAGATACCTCGTCCATTAATGCCATCCATCAAGTCATCCAAGAGTGGATGGTAACCAACTCTTTAGCATTGAATGCCGATAAGACGGAATTGTTAATCATAGCATCAGGCAAACAAATTAAAAAACTAGGATCTGATTATGAGCGTTTTATTATTGCCGGTAATACAATCAAACTAGCCATGTCCGTTAAGACACTAGGCGTCCTCTTCAACTTATTGCCACATGTAGCCCAAGAACGAGCAGCCTGCGGATATTATACCAAATTGTTGAACTATTTTCGCCCTTATATCTCTTTAAAAAGCAGAGCCCTTTTGACCACAACCTTGATTAACTCCTGCCTCGATTATGGCAATAGTCTCTGAGCAGGAACCTCCAAATCTAATCTTAACATGCTCCAAGTTTCCCAAAACCGTGCTCTTAGAGCTGTCTTTGGCCTCTTTTAAATAGATCGCGTAACCAACAGGTTTGGACTGGGAACCAAAAGAGGCCCTGCAAACAATTTTCAAAGTGGCCCCATATTACACATTTTGAGCAAGCCCAACCCTTTTCCTATGCGAAAATGTGGAAATAAAATAGGTTACCACACAAAAGAGGCCCAGGGTGCAGAGGCCTACCAGGAAATCTCCAGAGTTCCCTAAAGACCAGTCCACCACTGGTAACCGAGGCCAGAAGGGAGCTTCATTGGTTCTCGGTTAAACACTGGGTTACACATAAGATCCTCTCGCTGACCTACAAGTGCTTCAATAAGGACTCCCCACAATACTTATGTGTTTGGCTCAACCCTCTCCCCTCCAATCATTCTCTTCACTCAAATCAATCCACCAAACTCACACAGCCAAGATTCAAGCTTACCGGATTTGGTGCCTCTACATTAAATGTTCAAGCAGCAGCAGCCTGGAATAAGCTACCCACTCATCTGAGGCAGCAAATTCACTTGCCACCTTTAAGAGGGGTGTTAAGACTCTTTTCTTCAACCTAGTACCTGACTAACTCACATATTGGCACAGCTTTATCCTGCTTTATTTAATTTTGTTCGTGTTCCTTTTTGTCTTGTCATTCTGTGCACTTTGAGGCCTATTGGCTAAATATAGACATGCAGTGCCCTAGCCAGCATTCCCAATGAGCTATGCAATGCTGGGGAAGCAAAACACCACCAGTCTTTCATTGTTGTTTTTGCATGCGAGGCTCTGGATCAGAACTATCAAAGAGAAACCTTGTTTCCCTTTAGAACTGTTAAACTGAAAAAAGCATCTGAGGGAGCGCTCAGTGTTTAGACTGGGCTGGCTCCTCGAATCCTCCACAACGGGTTAGGGGTCCAGTGGGTCGACACCCCCTCGCCCATTATGGACGAGCCACCCCTGCAAAGATCACTCCTAGTTAGCTCTCCAAAACTCCAGATGAAAAAAAACCTTTGCCCAATCAGCCAGCTTGAAACCACCCGCCTGGTGAACATTGCTTTGGTGACAGTTTTATCATACCAATTTGCTTAATCTGTTAATTTTTAAACCTATATGTGTGTTTTATGGATTATTGGTTTCAAAAACACTATGGGTTGATTTTTCAATGTCCATGTAACCATATAAGTGACAGTCTTCTTGATAGCAATTTAACACCTTGATCTTCTGGTTAAATCTTAGGAGTTTTTCAGCCAGCTGGACCAGCGGATCCTCAACACCTTTCTGAAAGCCTGCGATGAACTCACGGACATCCTCCCTGAGGACGAACAGCAGAGCCTGCAGGACACCGTTCGGAAACTACACAAGCAGTGGAAGGTTGGTTCTTGGCCCGCGGCGAGTGCAGTTCTTTTCTGCTGTTTTGTGGTACACGCGCACACACACACACACACACACACCAACTAAAAATATCATGGCTACACATGCTCTACTTGAAACTTTGCTTCATGTTGTTCTGTTATCATTTTGTGGCTTGTGAAAGTGTATGAGATAAGATATTCAATTTGAGCAATTTTCATTTGTACACGCAGCATTCGATGCTATGCGACTGCAGAAATACACTTACAAGTGTGTACTTATGCAAATTTGCAAATGGCCAAATAAGGCTGTGATTGTGGTCTTCTGCAAGGTCAGTGCATTCACAAGGCACCACCTATAAGCCAAAACGATTGCGTCAGAGTGAAGATGGGAGGGAGATGACATGTAAGGCGAGTCGCACAGCATGTGGGTGTTGTTTAGTGTTTTTACCACCCATTGTTTGCCCCTGGTCATGCTAGACTCTATGGCCATTCCAATCCGCCACCTATCCTCCTCCTCCTACCCCGCCCAAAACACCTCTTCTTGGGATTTGTTTGTGCTGTCTCTGTCACGCAGAAACTTCACACATTTTGCCTGACATTGTTATTTGTAAGTCGTCTGCTGAGAGTTCATGGCTTATTTGCAGCTGTAAATGTGTTGCTGGTATAATGGCAATGCCTGAACCAAGTGTGCCTTAAGACACTTGCTTTATATTGTCTCCTTGCACTGTCCTGTTAAAAGCAAGCATTGACAAAGTCAACTGTTTTGGCTTGTGTATAGATATTAAGTAGGCTTTTGCTATCTAATCCCCAGGTTAATGTAATGTAAGCGTTCTTGTACAGCACCCTTCTATCACTGTTGGTGGCCTCCCTGCACTTGGCTTTGTTACCGAAAGTACCTGGTTGCTGAGTAATAATCTGCTTTCTATGGGTTTGGCGGAGAAACCTGGGAGTATGTTATCCATAGGGGAAAGCCCGATATCTAATACACTACAGCTCCTTCGTTTGGCTATCTGCTGATGTGGCAGAGCGAGATAGGACTAAGGAGGAGAGCTTAGTCGTGCTTCGGTTACTGTTGATGTGCTAATGGGTATGATATGATATTTTATTTATATCTCGCTCGTACACAAGTGTTACAGAGCGTGACGAGGCAAGGGAGGGGAACAAGGGAGAACAAAAACAATGATCTTACTAGGCCCAGTGACATTGAGAACGCACAAGTGCATGGGAGAGGGAAAGGGGAAAAGTGCATGGAAGGGGGGAGAAGTGGAAGGTGCAGAGCAAAGGGAAAAACAGATAAATAATAATTTAAATAAATAAATAAATAAATAAATAAATAAATAAAAAGGGAAACAAACAGTGGTATTGCAGCCTTCAGGTGGCAAGTGCTGGGTTCAAGGCAGCAGACAGGGTATGTCTGATAAATGCAGGATTTTCTTTTTTTTTTTAAGTTATTACTGTGGTGGCCATCTGTGAGGGGGGTATGCATGTATAGTTTAAGGTGGTAGGAGATCATAGAGGGGAGTCAGTCAAGGGAAGGGAAAGGGGGCTGTGCAAGGCAAAACTGCCTGCAACCCAGACTCTGACCACTGTCTGCAATAGAGACAGGCCTCCTTTCACTAACTCACATTGCCACTGTCAATATCTCTCTCTCTCTCTCTCTCTCTCTCTCTCTCTCTCTCTCTCTCTCTCTCCCTCTCTCTCTCTCTGTATATCTCTCTCTATTTCTCTCTTTCTCTCTCTAAAATAGATTCTCTGCATTCCTTGTGCAATAGAACAAGCATCTGTACCCTCTCAGATGAAGGGAAGGGGCACTCTGGAAACTACACTCAATTACCACAACCTACTTGATAAGGATTATGGGCAGCAAGAACCTTTCGTTCAGAGAAAGAGCTACTTGAAATCTGGGAACAGCAGTCACCCAATTAGCCTTCCTTAGTATGCTGGTTGGCAGGCTGAGAGACACCTCAAACCTCACTCTTGCATGCTAAATTACCAGCTGGGAACTCTGCCTGTTAACCTTACTGCTTTCCAGGTGTTGCCATCTTATGGCGAGGTAATATCATTATGGCAGTGCCTGGCAAATGCCTATCCCATACCTACACAAATGCCAAAAGTATTGGCTTTGCCAATGCTTGTTCACTGGGAGCTATGCTGCAATTGTGCATGCCCAAGGAACCATTTCTCTTGCTCCAAGACCTTCTTGGCACAATGACCGTGCATTGTCTGTACACTCTCTACTTTTACCTTTTTGAATGCCGCGACCACAGGAATACTCGGGGCAGACCACCCACCAGACTCCAGTCCCACACCAATGCACAGGTTCTGTGTGTGAATGCAGAATGCATGACCTGGGCATTGAAAGCGATGTGTGCATACATACAGTGCGCATTGCACAACCCCACGCCATGTTTACATTTTCAGAGAATCATGCCCATCGTGTATAAAATGTGAACAGACAATTCTAGGGTTAAGACATTCAAACAAACCGTGAAAATAATGATAGTGGCAGCCAAATATATTTCAGTGTTGGTTGTTTCCTACCTCTGGTGTCCCAGGAAAGCCTCAAGATATCATTTTGTAAACATAAACCTCTTCCAAACTTCAATTTTCAAAATTAGGGTAGCTTTTTTGGGCATTGCTGGGCAACTCTTCCAAAATGAAAATGAAACCCATGGTTAAGAAAAGCTCTTGTGACATTCTTAACCAATTCCTATTCTGGGACAGGGCGAGACTTTAAAGCCAGGTTGTGTAAAGGGTTTTCCTAGTGCAAAGTAGGCGCAGGAAAAAGAACACCCTTTTCAATGAAATCCTAATTTATTACAGTGTGGAATTTCCAAAGTAATTAGTGATCCAGAACCTAATATTTTGATCATTGACCCTGTTTATGCATGGTCCCTGATCCTGTGACCTGCAGTGCTCGGCAAGTTTGCAACTATCTCCCCACACCACCTGCTCCCAGAAATGTGTGACCAGGTGTAAAAAGCAAATGGCTTCCGTTGCTTGCATTACTGTAGGGGCTGCTATTGGTGAGAAACTGGACATGCCCTTACCGATCTGCCTTCTTCCCCTTTCCTCTTGCCATTCTTGCAGTTTCCCTGTAGCTATTTCATTTCAATGAAGATAATACATTGAAGCAAACAGGAAAAGAGCAGGAGATCAACTTTCTAATGTCCTTATGCCTATATTAAGTTTCAATGGGGGCTTGATTGTGAACGCCATGTGACAGTGTGCCGACTCTTTCCTTTCAGTCCATCAGGTGTCGATGACGAAGTGGTGCAATTGTAGGGAACATATTTATTTCCAGTGGATCCAAATATATAATGATGCTCTGTTTTGTGTCTTATATCTAATGCAGGATTACCAGGCCGAAGCTCCGTACCATTTGCTTCATTTGAAAATTGAGCTGGAGAAAACAAGACTTCTGGTCACTGTGGAAGAGTGTCGATCAGAGCTGGCACGAGAGACCAACTTGGTGTCCAGTGAAGGCAGTGAAAAGGTTCTACAAGAGCATAGGGTATGTATACAATGATGAGAATGCTGTGGAAACATTGCGTTCAATGTAGAATCCCCACTCACATCCATATTGGGTAGGACTTCTATACATCAATTCAAGATTCAATGGCTCAATTTAGTGGACATTTGCTCTAGTCTATTGACCAATAGGTGCTGCACATTGTACATGATCATAGCTTAAATGTATGCCTTTCGTTTATGTACTCAAGCTTTTTCTTGGGTAGCTTTATGTTGCTTTGTGGGCACTCCAGCATGCAGAGGACCAGGTGTAAAGGGGCCTATTCAGGTCCTTGCGTAAGCATATAGGCACAGCACAGTTAGGAGCTAGCAATGTCTGCTCTGGGTTTGCAGTGTCTTCCCGAGTCTAGTGGCCCATCAGAGGTGCCTGTGCCCTTTGTGAAGTGGGTGATACCGAGTGCCATTGGGGGTGGTTTCGAGTTATTAAATGAAGTTACATTTGGAATGGCACTCGACTGAGAATCCATATGATTTTGTAGATATTCTGAGTTCTGCTTCCAAAGATTTTGTTAGCCATACAGGATATTTTTAGTTTAACGTGGTGCACCACAGCAAGCCATGTATTTCTTTCAAGGCTTGGGTACTGTGGTGAGACTTCCTAAGAGTAAGGCAGAGTCTTACAATCTGTTTCTGGACCCTCTGACTCTTGTGAATCTCCCTCATGGTTGCTCAGATGTAAGCATTGTTGCAATGATCCCAACAGGGCAGTATTAGAGCTCTTGTCTATTTAGTGCAAAGTTTTGTCTGAGAGAGAGGGGGAGCCCTCCTTAGCTTCACGAGTAGGTAGTTGCAGTCTTAATAACAGAAGTGATTTAGTGTTAGAAGGATAAGTTGGGGTCAAACCAAATACCTACGTTTTCCCTTTCCAATCAGAGATAGGGGACGCTCCTGGATCTCAAGGCCAACCTAATGGGAGCTGGTGGAACCTAGATCTGATTGTCTATGATTAAGACTTTCAATTTGGGATCATTTAAGCCCAGGTTGCTTGCCTTCATCCAATGGTAAATCACTCTTAAACATTCCCAGTGAAGTTCTAGTTGGAGGTGGAGCTGAGTGCCAAGCATTGGCATGGCTGGAGTTGAGGGACATAGGGGATCTTGCCTGATGTCTGGTAAGGTGGGCGGGGCGCATATGAGGTGATAAGTTATGTTAGGGATTATTTGATTTAATTAAATCATATAATTTGCATAATAAGGTTAAAAAAGAACGCCTGATGTGTACATAGTACATTACCTTTCCAGATCCTCCAGGAGGACATGCCAGTAACCAGGCCGGACGCTGGCTTCAGTACTTTCTTAGAATGTGCCGAAACGTTTTAGAGAGGCCAAACACAATATTGGAATCATGCATGTCTTGCGGCCACAACTTAGCTACTCAGTGAACTACTGGCCCACTTGCACGCACTTCTGCAAAGCACTGGTTATCTGTGCAAAGCCCAGCGGGTAGTGAGGGTCGCCCCTCTACATGTTATGGTCTGCTCCCACGATCTTGCGAAGAGAGCCATTCATTTGGAGGATTTTTCATGTGCGGGTCTCCACTTCCGCCACTTTCGATTGAAGAACAGGAAGCTGTGTTTTGCAAATCTTCACAATTTGCACAGTTGTGCAAACCCATGGTGAGCCGCCAGCTCCTTAGGCTAACTTTCCCACACCTGCTAGAATTCATCCGAGTGTATATCACCTTTCATTCACCTTTCCACCATATAGGGTACGGATACAAACAAATGCTTGGTAGTATATCTTTGAAAGTATCTTGGTCAATGTTAACAGGTGGCTTTGTCAAATGTATAGTCGGCAGATACAATAAAACATATCCATTTGCTTTTATTTTAGCAAGAAAAGGTCCCAAATGATCTTTCCTTGTCACACCATAACCCCATTACACATTCCCGTAAAGCTCTAGATGGCCTCTGGAACTTCCAGGGCGTTGCTCCCAGAGTCACAGTTCAAGGTCCATCCTCATTTAAGAGTGCCCGTAGTTCCAGCCAGCTTTTCTGCCCACAGAGCATGGCCATGTGTGGCCCAGGGATTGAGTAGAAGGGAGTGCATTCACCTCCCCCTGCGCTTTGTTTCAAAGCACCCACACTAATACTCACACTGGACACCCAGCGGTCACCGAAGGCCTCCACGCCTGAACCAGCTCTGAGCCAAAGACACACTCATATCTTCTTAAGGATGTAACTCAAGTGCTACCACCCGCCACCTGGGCAAATCCTCACAGAAATGGCTTAATGTAACACAGCGTTGTTGTTATTGTTATCCACAGCCTTTGTCAAATACTTTCATATAGAAATGTAAGTGTGTATGGTCATTCCATCGAATTTTTACCATTGAATGGCAATTCCATCTAAAAAAAGCATCAAAAAAATTACCATTGAATGCATGTTTTTTCCTTTTTTTTAAAATTAATTTTAATAAATCCCCCCCCAACCCTCTGGTTTACCCTTTAAAACCCATTATAAATAACACTAAACACTTTGCCTTGAAAAAACATGCATTCGATGCATATTTTTTGATGCAATTTTGTCGAGGGAATGGCATTCGATGGTAATGCTTTAGATGAAATGATCAGATACCAAATGTAAGTGCACAACCAAGCCTAAATCCTTTGGAAAAGCTTATATGTTGACTTGAAACCCTTGCGTCATCTATGTATTTCTTCATATCATGCCTCGTTTCGTAGTCCCCCATCACATTGTATAATCTTTTTGCACCATCTCAGTCTTTCTTCAGTGAGAAGGGATCGTATCACCTGTGCGAGAAGCGTCTCCAGTTAATTGAAGAGTTGTGCCTGAAGCTCCCAGAGCGGGATCCCGCGAGGTCCGCCCTGGACAGTAGCAGAAGAACGCTGAAGGAGCTGAAAGCAAGCATCGACAGCACCTGCCTGAAACTGAAGGACAACCCAGACAAATGGAAGGAGTACAAGACCAGGTACTGGAACCGTTCTCTCCAACTGGGGGTCTAAGAGGATCCGGCCGAATGCTTCTGACGGACACGTCACTGCATGCTTCAGTGTTCCCAGTTTTCTAAGAGAAAACCTAGCTAGTGGACACACGGCGCCCATGCCATCACAAGTCATCAGCTATGACATGCCAGCTATTGCCGGTCCATTGGAACCATGTAGGGGGCATTACACATGGAGTGGAGACAATGGAATCATGCACATACTTCTGATCTGATTCAGATAATCAATTAAGCTAAATTAGGGGAAATGTCCAGGCACTTTGTGTTTTTTCTTTACCATCTGCTTGGGCGCAATTCATTTTGAACAGCCAGCAAACTGTACACCTGCCGATATGAGAGGCCAATACTGTAGCTCTTGTAATAATACTATCAATAATAATAAAAGCATAATAAATTGGTTTTATAGCACCTTCTGGCATAGTTTTTGTTAATTAGCGATTGCCCAGTTGAACTGCAAATCCATTGACGTTAGAAAGAGGACAGGCTGCGTTGGCTCTGCTTAACGTGCTGAGCTATCTAACCATCAGTCTATAGTCCATTCTCTATGAGGGTGATAGTAGGTATAGCTTTGTGGATAGCTGGATTTTTATGTTTGCCCGTATGGGAGCATGGGATCTTCAGACCGCGTTTCCTGGGCCGCCTCTAGAGGAGACCGCACAGGAAGCACTTCCTAGAGAAGACCACATACTACACCCGGAAGCAGGAAGTGAGGTTTGCAGGTTGTGGGGAGTAGGTAAGTGGGTGACAGTAGCAGGGGGCTGGGGAGATAGAGGTGGGGGGTTGGGAGGGATGGAGACGTTTGGGTCGTTTGGGGTTAAATTCCCCGGTGGAGGACTGCATGTGGCGAGGGAGGCAGGGAGAAGGAGGGAACTGAGACATTTGTTGAATGGGTTTTGGGTGAAACTCTCTAATGGCATCAGAATCCCGCCAGTTGGCGGCTGCTAAACGGCGGCCAGAAAATGGTGGTCCTTTGTTTTTGGAGCGGCCTTCAAAGAGCAGGAAAATGGCATAGAAGATGCATGTGACGATGCAACCTTTCACAGAATCAATATTTGGGGGCTGAGACCTTGTCAACCCTGTGTCATTAAATTAAAATCCAGAGTACTTGTGAATATTCTTCTGTTAAAAATATATAACAATGCTATGAAAATATTGAGTTATTTTTGTTTAATTTTTTATTTTAGTTTATATGAACTACATAGACCATAAATACGCTATCAAAAGAGACTCCCCAGTTCATTATTTTCCATTATTCAAAACAATCACATCCTACATTTAACCGTTGACAAAACAAAGTCTTCAATTCATCAATTTCACCGTCACGCATATTAGTTAAATTATTTTAGCTATAATAATTTCATTCTCGGGATAAGTCAGTAAAAGTATTAATTGCTGTTTCCTCCCTTTAGACTTTATCTTTTCTCTGATCGAAGTAACAGTCCTATAGTTCTTTACGCCCATTCATCTCACGTCCTTGAAAGGTGCGTCATTCCTTAAATTTTCTATGAGCACATTTAAAATACTGATTACTCCATCATTTCAGCCAAAACAGCGTATCATCTCTTCCTAATCTCCAAATCTGCAATCTCTCGGCCATACTTTTTCTCACCTACCCCCTGTTGTACGCAGCCACAAAGTCTGTTGCCATACTGTTTTTGCTTCTGATAAAACAGTGGGTCTGCATCCTTTGGCTCTCCAGATGCATTGGACTACAATTCCCATCACTCATACCCATCATAGCCAATGCAGAAGGCTCATGAGAGTTGTAGTCCAAAACATCTGGAGAGCAACAGCTTGAGGACCAAAGTTGCAATAAATCGTTGGCAGAATTATTTTCCCTTGCTGTATCTCTCCCCCAAATCTGTTGTTAAATTGACTCCGCAATTGGCAGTCAGAATTGCTGCTTTATCCACTCTGCATTCAGCTTCTTTCACCCGTTCTCATATTCTGCACCGTAGTAGCCATACTTCTTTACCTTTTGGTCAAAAGGTGCCTCCTTTAAGAACTGCATTACTGAATTCCTTTTTGCCAATTCTATCTTCTTACAAAAAATCAAGTAATGTTGCTGCATGGTGGCATTCAGAGAGATACAATCTACACCATTTGTAAGCAACTGACCACGAGTATAAGGCCTACGTCCCTTTGCCGGGTCACAAAATGTGACTCCCTCAATGAACTCTCCTACCATCCCATATATGTTCCATTCCTTTGCTCCAAATAAGTAGACATGGACCCATTTTCGTCCTCAGTCTACTCAAGACATCCCTCTGTAGCAGTGATCGGATCCCCCCATGGCTGTAGCGAATGGGGCAGCTCTCTGCGTCTTCACTCCTAGCTGTTAGGATCACTCCTTTCGTACATCCAGCGCTGTTCCCAGGTACACATGTTCTCTCACGCATTCCAACACATGATGACAAATTTGCCAAGCAAATGGATTTGTACATTTCCCCAAACACCTTGTGTTCGTCTTTTTCATAGTCTAACGTCAGGCTTTTTCTCGCACGGTACTGGCGGAGCGTCTCCAATGGCCGCTGAAGGCTCGTTTGTGTGGCATGGTCCAGGAGTATCATAGCAACATGGCGTCTCCCGAGGCGTGGCGGAAGCGTTCTCACCTTCTCCGTGGCTCTGGGCAGGTTGGCGGCAGAGTGGTATTACAGGAGCAGAGTTAGTGCAATCCATGTTCTGTTTCAACCCATGCTAGCATGTACTTTTTCAGACACCCAACCCTCCCTTCCCATCCAGGTGCACGGGAGCCATTCACTGGAATATAACAAAATTAGGAAATGTACCGGACCTTGCTGAACTGCCCCCGACGCCCACCCCCCTGTTTCAATCATTTGACTTTACCAAAGGCAATGGCAACATCATTGAGAGCTGGATGTAACGGTTCTTCTGGTCAACGGGTCCGGGTTCTCACCATTTGGGACCCAATGGCAACTTTAGAGAAAACTGATTGCATAATTGTTCCACCCAGCTTTCATAATGTGCAACAGTATTTTCTGCTAATAGCTTCCACGCAGTATCTAGCAGTGCTGTTCTTCTATAATTCTGTGGCAAATTCCATCTCCCGTTCTTAAGGATTGATACAAGTAATTACTGCTCTAAGGGTCCCGCATATACCATGTTTCTGATACTTTTACTGGGGAAAGAGATATCTCAGCAGCGCAGACAAGAACATCAAGAAAACAACTAGAAAGGAACACATCAACGAAGACAGAAGGAACTTTCATTGGCTAGCTGTGGAGGACAGAATTCTATTCAAATCTTTGACACTAACACACAAATGCATTATGGGAAGGCTCCATCCTACCTTAAAAGTAAATTGGTTACGTATGTGCCAAGATGCGCACTCAGGCCGGAGCATAGAGGCCTAATTAAGACAACTAGGGTTAAGAAAGCAAATGGCTTGGGCAAACGATTCCACATTAAGGCCGCCATGATGGGGAACAATCTTCCTCCCCCTATCAGATTAGAACAGAATTACACAAGCTTTCGGAAAAAACCCAAGACCCACCTCTTCAAATAATTCCATGCGTACTAGACATAAACCCTAACCACATACTGGAGCAAATTGTCCCGTGATTACCTGTTTTGTACCAATTGTCTATATTTGAGCACCCTGATGCTTACGAGCTACCGGTGCTATATAAATAATTAAATAAAGCCGCCTTCGAGAGCCCACCGGGCCCTTTTCTGCAGAGTTCCTTCGATGCATTCATCTCTTTTTGCGAAGACATACTATATTTTAAAATGTTGAGCATCCTTACATTGGAAGAGCCGCTGATCCTCTCCCCTGCTTATTACTGTGAAGCTCGTTCGCATAATCCACCAGTACACTCGCCAGGGGGCGCTAAACGCACATCATCATCTACCAACTTGATTGCTAGCATCCCGTGGCTGACAGCCCTGAAGAAGAAGGGGGTGGCTGGTACTCCAGTTCTTATTTTAACACAAAAAACTCTGGGCCTCTTTTGTGGTGCATTTCCAAATGTTCCCATAGGAAAAGGGTTGGAAAAGGGTTGGGCTTGGTGAAAATGTGTAATATGGGGCCACTTTGAAAATTAGTTGCCGGGCCTCTTTTGGTTCCCAGTCCACCTCTAAGAGAGCAATTCTATGGCATCCATGTTTTTATTTAGGCGATAAGCATGCCGGCAAATGGCATTATCAGCACAAAACAAAACGTTTTAAAGTGTGGCTTATGTATCTATTTATGTTTTACAGGGGTAAATCAGGAAATCTTTCTACCCCCTTTTTATCTTTTTTTATTCCCCATTTCCCTTTTTACATTCACTTTTATTTTGTATTGAAAAAGGATGACCCTTCAAAGCTGGCTTATTTGTCCTGACAGAAGGCCATAGGCTAATCTCATGCAACCATTATATGTCATATAAAATGACCTTCCACCATAATGATCTTTTTTAATACATTTTGCAATATGGATCTTTAATCAGCTATTTTGACAAATGTTTATATAAAGTACTTTACTGAAGAATGTCGTTTTTGATGCCTTTTTTCTTCAAGCGCAAAGCCACCTGTGAAGCCCTCACCACTTTTTCTTTGCTTATTTTCCTATGTCCCCTTTTTCTTTCACGTTTCTTATTATTTATTTTATTTATTTATTGAACATTTGTATGGCGCCTATACACAGGTGTTTCCAGGTGCCAGAAGACAAAGGTGGTTTGAGGGACATGGGAAATCATAAAAATACAACAACAAAGAAACAGTTATAGTGTTCTTGTGACAATCCTACCGTGCAAGTGCATGAGCAAGATAATAAGTGCAAGAGGGAGGGGGTAAAGGGAGAAGTGCAGAAGTGGGGGGTCCCCCATGGGTAGGGCCATGGGCAAGTTCTGGTTGGGCCGTGGCGGCAAGTGACTGGAAAAGGAGGGGGAGGAGTCCAGTGGCCAGGGAGGACTAAGTTGGGGCAGTCTGGTAAAGGGAGCCAGAGGGCAGGGCTGGCAGAGGATGCTCAGGGGGGGACTGTTTGGGGGTGGTCTGACCCTTGACTCTCAAGGGAGCAGGCCCCAGTCCAGCGCTAGATGTAGAGTTAGCACGGGAGGAGGAGAGGGTAGGAAGAGGAAAAAAGGAAGATCTTGGGAAATTTCTGGAACTTAAGAAGATCTAGTTCAAGTCTGAGGGGGGTGGGTGGGGGTGGGTAGGTTGTTCCAGAGGAAAGCACCAGCAAAGGAGAAGGATCAACTTCCTACTCGCTGCCTGGAGAAACATTTGAACTGCAGAGAGTTGCCACCAGAAGACCGAAGGGCTCCGGCTGGGAGGTATTTTGGGAGATAAAGCTGTATGTAGAGAGGTCCCAAGCCCCAGACAGCCTTGTGGATGATGCAGAGCGTCTTGAATTTGATTCTTGCAGTCACCGGGAGACAGTGGAGAGATTTTAGGGATGGAGAGATGTGGTCCCTGGGCTTGAGACCAAGGCTAAGTCTTGCAGTCCTATTCTGGATTAGTTTAAGGGGTCGAAGAGAGGAAAGACAAAGGCTGAGGAAGAGGCTATTTCAGTAGTCTAGCCTAGAGAGAACCATGGCTCTGGAGACATTGAGCTTCTGGGGGAAGGTGAGGAAAGGTAGAATGCCCCTGTGGAGATGTAGCTGAATATTGGACTTCTTGGTAAGGTCTACGAAAGAGGACACCCTTTCCTGCCTAAAAAATGTCTTCACATGGGGAATTTGACATATTTGTCTTTAAATGTGTTGTTCTAGATGTCTTCTTTTTGAAACATTATTTTTTTGGTGTTTTGGTGAATTTGCCAAAATGACAATATGATCTCTCGGGAGGATAGCTCAGCGGCAACGTGCTCGCCCTGGAAGCAAGACGACACGGAGCAACACAGGTTCTATCCCCAGGTCCGCGCTTAGAAACCGCTGGGTATTAAGCACGTTATGAATAACCTATCATATCATATCAGATGATAGTTCTCCAAAAGACCCAGACATCATCCTGCTTTCTTCAATGTTTGCCAATTCTCTCTGAAATTAAGAAAAAGTCTAATAAGGCAAACACATCATTTTACTGTCAAGATGAGAGTAATGCAACTCACAATTGGTCCACTTTACCCAGTTATTGTCGGATGAGGTCAGAAGTCGAGATGCAGAAAAAAAATCCTTCATTATCAGTGTCAGAATTGTACCAAAGTATCAACTGAAAAGGATACAATACTCAAAAGGATACAGGAGGTAGGGTCTTCCGGACCCCTGTTCACCCGACTTGATAGTCGTGAAGTCAACAAAGACCTTCCAAATGATACAACCCTCTGGCTGATAAAACAGGCAGAGCGATGGATCACTGGAAAGGGCGTGGGTAAGGTATAGTAATCCAGCCTAGGACAAATTAAAGTATCATGAATAACTGCTCCAACCTGAGTATGATGAATTAGATAATGACAGGAATGATCACACTGACCTGTATCTCTGGGTAGAACAATCCAGAAGTCTCTTGATGGATTTGAAATGAAGAACAAAACGACAGGGAAGGGAAAATTAGTAAGGGAGACTTATCCCGAACGGAACGAGGCTCACGCTAGATACGGGTTGAATTCACCACAGGATAGCGTCCAAAGTTCAGTTCAAAGTCACTTCCAATGATCCTTGAAAGGCTTCCTTCCCACTTTAGGGATCAATCCTTCTGTTAATTCCACAGATGCAGGAGTTAGAAGAAAATAGCGTATGAAGACAACGTGCGCGTGTGGATTTACACGCGGGCAGGATTCGCGCAGCCTGGGCCAGCCGCGTGTGAAGACAACGTGCGCGTGTGGATTTACACGCGGGCAGGATTCGCGCAGCCTTGGCCAGCCGCACTTGAAGACGAAGAGCGCGTGTGGATTTTACACGTGGGCAGGATTCACGCAGCCTTGGCCAGCCGCGTGTGAAGACAACGTGCGCGTGTGGATTTACACGCGGGCAGGATTCGCGCAGCCTTGGCCAGCCGCACTTGAAGACGAAGAGCGCGTGTGGATTTTACACGCGGGCAGGATTCGCGCAGCCTGGGCCAGCCGCGTGTGAAGACAACGTGCGCGTGTGGATTTACACGCGGGCAGGATTCGCGCAGCCTTGGCCAGCCGCACTTGAAGACGAAGAGCGCGTGTGGATTTTACACGCGAGCAGGATTCACGCAGCCTTGGCCAGCCGCGTGTGAAGACAAAGAGCGCGTGTGGATTTACACGCGGGCAGGATTCACGCAGCCTTGGCCAGCCGCAATTGAAGACAGAGAACACGTGTGCATTATCACGCGAAGGGATAGATCCAGGAATCAGCGTGTGGCGGAACACACGCTATCGAAGGCCCAAAAGTAGCTGTAGGATTATGCCAGGAAGTAGATCAGAGGTTCAGCTACACAACGCCAATAGAGACGATCAGAAGCAGCGAGTGAAGTTTCTACGCTGCTTAAATACGTGATACCGTAGTTCACGTGACGAAGCAAAAGTCACGTGAAGTTAGCGACGTGAAAAGTGTAAACGTCGTTTTCCCGGTAACGTATCGAATAGCCTCCATTTGGAGTAGAACGGTCTCGCTGTCCTACGAGCGTAGCGACCAGCATGCATGACAATCAGAGATCAGAGGAACTTTAGCATCAAAGATAATTATTGAAGTGGTGAAGACTGTATTTCATATATGACTGAGCATTTTCCTAAAAACAGATGCAAATCTCAGCATCCCTCTGCGGCTCTTCTCCTGAGGGATGCCATGGATGAGCAGCCTGGAGGTATAAGCCTGGCCACCAGCCAGAAGAGCTCTACAGGCTTCCTCTATACTCAATCATTCATCGTTGACATTTTGATGACTTTGCCTTGATGATTTCAATCAGACATTCCCATTCACAAAGCATGCCTTGCCATCTTAGGTATGTTTTAATGAGAATCTAGAAAACTTGCGCTCATGTGGTTACATTGCAACATGTCGCTCGATCGGTTTTATTAGCATGGCCCAGTAAAATCTTCTACCCTATTTTAGTGAAGATGATCGGATGCCTGCCGCAGTCTGGGTACCCCATGGTCAGTCACCGGGGGACTGTTGTGTACCCCTACTGATGACCTCTGACACAATGATCACAGAATGAGCCACATATAAATTGAGTTAATACCACTGAGCCCACCGCATGACACTACAAGGGAGATTGATGGCTAAGGGGTCACCAGCACTGACAAATCTTACAATATACTCGTCTAACATCCATATGGGCTTTGCAAAGCAGCGAAACACAGGACTTGATGATCTATAGCATGTATTTAAGTCCCCCAACCATGAGACCTGGGCGGAATAGTCACCCTCATTCTTGTCATGAGTATTTCATGTATCAGAGAAACTGTGATGCCACCTGGCCTAATTGTTGAATTAGTGAGAGATGTTCCTAACTCTTCTACATTTCTTTAATACGAGGGCTGTCCTATTTCTGAAAGATGCAATCTGACACATCTTGCATTAGGTGGAGGGGGATTCAGGGATCTGCACGAGTATGAGGAATACTTTTTTGAAGAAATACTTAGATGAAGAACCCATTTGGATTCTGTTTACATTACATAGGTGAAAACAGATGGGGCCGGTGTTGCCTAATGGCTGACACTGGCTCAACAGCTGCCCTAGTTCTCTTGGATCTGTTAGCGGCATTTCCTACGGTCGACCATTCCATCCTCATTATCGATTGGGTGTCATAGGCCTTTCTGAGCCTGGCCTCTCCTGGTTTTCATCCTTTCTATGCGACTGATCCCAAGCATTCTAACCCCCTTTCACTCACTTGCAGTGTCCCTCAAGGCTCCTCTCTTTCTCTCTCCTCGGCCAGCCCTTTGGCTTTGCTTTCTCTGCATAGACCAACAGTACCTAACTCACTGTTCATCTCAACGGTCCAAAGTCTGATTAACTCTCTAGCTTTCCCTCCGGCATGCTTGCTATCTCCATCTGGGGGACTAACAACTATCTTAAACTTTGCTCTGATAAAGCAGAGGTTGTGATCATAGTCAATAACAACTCTCTTTGGATGCCGTCTTTGGCCACTTTACTCCCAAAATCCACTGACACTGAACTTAAAAAACCTGGGTGTAAAATGTTATTCTGAACTTGCTTCTCCCTCTGATAACCACAGTGCGTCCATTTGTTTTTTACAACTGTACACGCTCCATCAACTTCTCCTTTTTCTCTCTGTTTCAACTAAATGCCTGCAGTCGTCGCCTCGGGTCCAGACTCACTAAGACTAAGGCAACTCTCTATCTTGGGCTGCCTTCCTACTGCTTTTGTCGTCTTCAGCTCTTTCAGAATGCTTCTGCATGCCTCATCATTGGCTTCTGTAAATAGGAACACAGCTCTCCCTTCCTCCTTAAACTTCACTGGCTACCCATTAAAGAGAGAGTCATATTTTAAACTCTCTGTATCACTCAGAGAACTTGCTTTTCACGCAGACCTAAATTTCTCATCAACAGTTCTCTCACTATTCTCCTTATCATAATCTGTGTTCTTCTAAGCATCTTCCTCTCAACAGTCCACACTTCCGTCTCTTCCGCAAAGGCAGCCGGTCTTTCTCATTTCTTGCTGCCTCAGCTTGGAATACGCTCCTGTGCTGTTTCTCTGCTTTATCTCATGCCAACTCTCTTTTCCGCTGTTGTCTCAAAACCTGACTCTTCTCCCAGCTCACATAACCGCCCACTTCCCTTGTTAGGTAGATTTTCCTTTTTGTATGCACAATCTTCTCTACATGTGAGTCCCCCAGCATGTTTGCTAAACTGTTGGATTGTGGGCTGTTACTCTGAGTAAGTGGGAACCTTTTTCCACACTCACTCATTATTTTCCCCTTTCTTTGGTTACCTTAATATTCCTTTTTATACCTTTTTCTTGGAGTTATGTTTTCCTCCGAGTTTTATGCCATGTGTCTTTGACTTTTTCAGCCAACAGCATTCTCTGTGCTTTGTTGCTGGGAGCCCTTTGGTCCTCCCTCTTTATTTTCTGTTATAAGGGGATCTGTTATCATTCCTATTTCTTTCCTTTGGTGAGATCAGCACACTCCACCTTATGTGGCATGCTCAGGGGCTAGACAGTGTACCCTTTCTCACTGCTCCTTTGACATATTGGTTTCAGTGACAAGCTATTATAAATGCCTTGTGGCAGTGGTGTTATCCTACCTACTGTTGTGCAATTTCTACTCCCAAGCTGAACTCACAGCTACGATAGTGCACAGAAGGGTCACAATTGACTCAGAATGGCAACTGTGTTCTTTTTTCTACAATTCAAGATGGCTTGCCCTTTCTTGGTCCTTCTTCTGCCGTGAAAGGTGGAGCAAGCACTAGTGTGACTTTGGTCTTCAGCGGGATTCCTTTGTGAAGCCCGTCAAGGCACCAGTTTGTCTGTGAGGACAAGTAATTGTGGAGGACCCCGAAACTCTGCTGTTCTTTGTCTACTGATGTGCCTGCCTGGAACCTGTTCCAACTGGGAGGCTGGCTGTCCCGAAAGGACAGCCATCACCCACAGTTTGAATGGTGCATGGGTGCTGATTGGCTGGGTTCCTGTATAAGAGGCATGGATTCCGAGGCTGAAGACAAGCTGACCACTGGAACTGAAGAAACGCCAAGGCAGGAGAGTAGAACTGTCTGCAGCCACTTCCAGACGACCAGAGATGCCTTCTGTGGAATTGCTGCTGTCTGACCCCTTCTTCCAAGCATCAGCAGAACTCAGAAAAGGACAACTCCCACCTTTAGACTGGTGCGACCAATCAGTCTTCAGATTAACTGTATTTTGAGTGATCCAACGACAAGCTGTGACCTTCACGGGCTGCAAACCGCCAATACGCGGGGACCTGTGGCCAGTGTGCAGTGCATCCTCTTCTGAGGATTGAATCCTCCGTAACTTTGGTGGACTCCTTCTGGACATTCAGAGGAAAGATTCCATTCCTTGAAGTCCCCTCACCAGAGTGCTGGATTTAGGAAGCGAGACAAATCAACCGGGCAGTAATAATTCTTCATTGCTTCCCAAAAGGCACCAAAATTACAGAACCCTGAAGAATCCTTTGCTAGAAGCCTCTTCACTGGCCTCCTGCTGCAAGATCCATTCCAGTGTCCCTTCTTTCGTCTGTCTGACCAAGAATCTGGTGACAGGGTCTGCTTCTGCTGCATCATGCGGGCATCATGCAGCATACTTCTTCACGTCTAAGGTACTGTGAGGCTCCTGGTAGAACTGACCTAAAGTTGTTTGGCTGTTCCTGCGTTGCTGGAGTGCTGATTTGGGTGTTTTGGAGTTTGCCCATACAGGTTCGCCCAGGCCTAACGCCTGTCGTTCCTTCAGCGAGCCTTCTCCGAAGTCCCTGACCCTTTTCCCAACCAAAAGTGTTACTTACTTGCTACTGAAGACTTCCTCTGGAACCTTTGGACTTTCTACAGCTTCTACCTTGCTTGTTTTGCACTCCAGTCTGACTCTAAGCCTCTCATAATTAGATAGGGATGGACTGCTAAAATCTAAAGCCTCTGTGAAAGAATTACAAATATGTACCTGCTTTACGTTGGAAAGTTTCATCCATTTGAAACTGAAACAGATATTCTGAAAATATTGCAAAATGTTGACTTACCTTTTAATTGCATATTGCATTCCAAAAGTATTTAAAAAACGTGATTTACTTGCTGTAAAGATTGCATTATTTGTTATAAAGTTACTTGTTGTATGTTATTGTACTTACCTTTCTGAAGAAGCACCTTTACCTTAGTGTATAAATAAAATAAACCATTATTTTTATATAACTCCTTGTGTGTTTCTGTTTCTTTGGCCTATGTGTATACTCTAAGTTCTTCGTACTGTTCACAGCCCTTTCTCTCTCCTAAGATAAGCCTGGGTGCTCAGCCATTGCTACCAACGAAGCCTGTGTGGTTCAGGCCTATACTAAGAGTTGGAGCCCTGTGTCCAATGTGTGAGTTTTCACAAGTCTTCCCTTTGGTGGACTTTTGTAAAACTCCCTAACACCCGTTACTTACCAAGCAAATGCGTAGCGCCAAGAAACCACCTCAGTAGTGCATGAGTGCTCTACAATGGACCCTAACACACCATAAAATAACACTATACATAATAAATTAATGCTTTGGAGAAAAGCATTTTTTAAACATTTGATTGATTTCTCATCAAATAGAAGTGTCTTGAATTTTTGTTGTTTTTATGTGTTGCCTTATTTGTTGTATGTAATAGTACAGCATTTGCTTTTTCATATAATGAATTCCAAAATGTAGGACTGGTGCCTGGGAACAAGCCCTTTTTAATGTATTTTTTCAGGTCTGGTAAACTATTATTTTAGTTATTATTCTTATTATTTCTAAAATAACACGCATTATTTCTAATGCATTTTTGGTGTAATGTTCATGTTTGTATTATATTATTTAAAATATAAACTTTACTATGTATAATCATGCTTTTTAACACACAGTATTAATACTAAAAATAGCACTTGTATGTTCTAAGATTTACAGTGATAGGTCTGTCACGTTTCCTGGTGTATTTTCGATTAGTGAATGTTTCACTTTCATGTGATAGGAGAGAGAAACCCTTGGCTGCTGAGCCAGCGGTGTGGGCTGCACACCCTAATACCCACTACGTGGTTTCAAAAATGATTACTTGTTAAAAGAATAATAACTTACTTTGTAAACAAAAAGTATCAAACTTGATTTATTCGTTAATCAGAGTAGTTCTGCTCAATGGTCGAGTTGAAGCAGATATATATTAGGCCTATACATTTTGGACTGCTATGGTCCTTCGTATGGGCCTTTATCGTCTTATTAGTAAAATGTATCCATACGCCGATACATTTCATCACAGCAATAAAGTTCTTCAAACAATCACAATGCCAAGTTCACCGGTACACATGCCTGTACAAATAAGGAACATTTAAAACATTCATTGATTAACAATACGCCGTCCGAAGCTTGTTGATTGCATTTTAAAATTCATAATTACCTTATCAGAAAGCATATAATTACTCATTAAAAATTAACTGGATGGTTTTCTTCATGATCACATATTGCCGCGTTCTGGCACAGCTGTGTCCGGGCAGTAATTGACTACATAGTCAGATCGTTTAGACCGGACTAGTTTATTGTTGTCAAGAAACAATGCAGCATGCACTGTATCAGAAACAGAGGAAGAGGTTGTAAGCAGAGTGCAAACCCACTGGGCCCGACCCACTAAGGAATATGAGTGCAGACAGCAAGGGCTCTCCTCAGGGCTGGTCTGGCCTACAGGGAACTCTGCGGATTTCCTGCTGGGTCTCTTTGTGATGGCACTCTTGTTTCCTCCTCCTCCTCTTAGAGGTGTTGGGTTTGCTCACATGATGAAACATGGCGCCACTTTGAAAACTATTTCCAGGGTCCCTTTTGGTTCCCAGTCCACCCCAAGATATGCTCCCCGCCACATCTGTGCCTGCAGTTTGCACCACTCAAGCCTCTGATTTACGGCAGGGTCTTGCGAGATGTAGGACGGTCTGGCTGTGGGCGCAAGGGACCTAAGTGTTGGGTTCTTTCCCAACACCTAGGAATGCATTGACTTACTGACTCCAAACGGGCTTTGGGTCTCTCATACCTTGCAGGAACGTTCCTTCGGCGTGTCAGTGCTGCCAGTGGTCTCTACACTGGGCCTGCGGAAGGGGGAGACGAGGATTAGGGATTGGAACTGAAGATACCTGCAGACCAGCAATAGTCTCGGGAGGATAGCTCAGGGGCAATGTGCTCACTTTGGAAGCAAGACGACACAGAGCACCACAGGTTTGATCCCGGGGTCTGCGCTTAGAAACTTATATCGTTCATACCAGGGCATGCTCCTTTGTGACCCATCATGCACTTTGTTGTGGCAGGCCCTCTTGCGGCAATCAACTGCTTGCATTCTCTGGGTGTGCTGGTTCACAAATGCGAATTGGGGCGATTCACTGTCAGGAATCTGCCCACCTGAATATTGTGCATGTTGTATCGACTTGCGCGTGTGCTACAAAACGTAGTCATGAAAAAAACGCATTGCACAAAAGATACCCTAACATGTCGGGTCAAACTAAAAACGTTATTAGATGACCATTGAAACATAGATCTTTAATAGTTAGGAATATTGTTTTAAAATCCAATTTACATTTATTTGAATAATGAAATGGCCACTTGAAGGATTCACTAGCTTGGTGAGTGGCTGCCCTACCTGTTAGTTATCAAAGGAAGCACAGCACTACTGGCGTGCACTGTCTGGAAAAGTGGTTTGCTTTTTATCACTAGATTGGCCATCACAGTGTTCACTTAGTAGAACCTTGACTAGCAGACAGAATGAAGTATTTCTGCTTGTGATCACGGGAAAGTGGTTTGCTTATTCATCACTAGATTGGTCATCGCAATGTTCACCTAGTAGAACCCTGACTAGCAGACAGAATGCAGGCTTTTTGTTTATTATCATGGGAAAGTGGTTTGCTTATTCATCACTAGATTGGTCATCATAGTGTCCACTTAGTAGAACCTTGACTAGCAGACAAAATGCAGGCTTTTTGTTTATTATCATGGGAAAGTGGTTTGCTTATTCATCACTAGATTGGTCATCGCAGTGTTCACTTAGTAGAACCTTGACTAGCAGACAGAATGCAGGCTTTTTGTTTATTATCATGGGAAAGTGGTTTGCTTATTCATCACTAGATTGGTCATCGCAGTGTTCACTTAGTAGAACCTTGACTAGCAGACAGAATGCAGTATTTCTGCTTGTGATCACGGGAAAGTGGTTTGCTTATTCGTCACTAGATTGGTCATCACAGTGTTCACTTAGTAGAACCTTGACTACCAGACAGAATGCAGTATTTCTGCTTGTGATCACGGGAAAGTGGTTTGCTTATTCATCACTAGATTGGTCATCACAGTGTTCACTTAGTAGAACCTTGACTACCAGACAGAATGCAGTATTTCTGCTTGTGATCACGGGAAAGTGGTTTGCTTATTCATCACTAGATTGGTCATCATAGTGTCCACTTAGTAGAACCCTGACTAGCAGACAGAATGCAGGCTTTTTGTTTATTATCATGGGAAAGTGGTTTGCTTATTCATCACTAGATTGGTCATCGCAGTGTTCACTTAGTAGAACCTTGACTAGCAGACAGAATGCAGTATTTCTGCTGTGATCACGGGAAAGTGGTTTGCTTATTCATCACTAGATTGGTCATCACAGTGTTCACTTAGTAGAACCTTGACTACCAGACAGAATGCAGTATTTCTGCTTGTGATCACGGGAAAGTGGTTTGCTTATTCATCACTAGATTGGTCATCACAATGTTCACCTAGTAGAACCCTGACTAGCAGACAGAATGCAGGCTTTTTGTTTATTATCATGGGAAAGTGGTTTGCTTATTCATCACTAGATTGGTCATCGCAGTGTTCACTTAGTAGAACCTTGACTAGCAGACAGAATGCAGTATTTCTGCTGTGATCACGGGAAAGTGGTTTGCTTATTCATCACTAGATTGGTCATCACAGTGTTCACTTAGTAGAACCTTGACTACCAGACAGAATGCAGTATTTCTGCTTGTGATCACGGGAAAGTGGTTTGCTTATTCATCACTAGATTGGTCATCACAATGTTCACCTAGTAGAACCCTGACTAGCAGACAGAATGCAGGCTTTTTGTTTATTATCATGGGAAAGTTGTTTGCTTATTCATCACTAGATTGGTCATCGCAGTGTTCACTTAGTAGAACCCTAACTAGCAGACAGAATGCAGGCTTTTTGTTTATTATCATGGGAAAGTGGTTTGCTTATTCATCACTAGATTGGTCATCGCAGTGTTCACTTAGTAGAACCTTGACTAGCAGACAGAATGCAGGCTTTTTGTTTATTATCATGGGAAAGTGGTTTGCTTATTCATCACTAGATTGGTCATCGCAGTGTTCACTTAGTAGAACCTTGACTAGCAGACAGAATGCAGTATTTCTGCTTGTGATCACGGGAAAGTGGTTTGCTTATTCATCACTAGATTGGTCATCACAGTGTTCACTTAGTAGAACCTTGACTACCAGACAGAATGCAGTATTTCTGCTTGTGATCACGGGAAAGTGGTTTGCTTATTCATCACTAGATTGGTCATCACAGTGTTCACTTAGTAGAACCTTGACTACCAGACAGAATGCAGTATTTCTGCTTGTGATCACAGGAAAGTGGTTTGCTTATTCATCACTAGATTGGTCATCATAGTGTCCACTTAGTAGAACCCTGACTAGCAGACAGAATGCAGGCTTTTTGTTTATTATCATGGGAAAGTGGTTTGCTTATTCATCACTAGATTGGTCATCACAGTGTTCACTTAGTAGAACCTTGACTAGCAGACAGAATGCAGTATTTCTGCTTGTGATCACGGGAAAGTGGTTTGCTTATTCATCACTAGATTGGTCATCACAGTGTTCACTTAGTAGAACCTTGACTACCAGACAGAATGCAGTATTTCTGCTTGTGATCACGGGAAAGTGGTTTGCTTATTCATCACTAGATTGGTCATCACAATGTTCACCTAGTAGAACCCTGAGTAGCAGACAGAATGCAGGCTTTTTGTTATTTATCATGGGAAAGTGGTTTGCTTATTCATCACTAGATTGGTCATCATAGTGTCCACTTAGTAGAACCTTGACTAGCAGACAGAAAGCAGGCTTTTTGTTTATTATCATGGGAAAGTGGTTTGCTTATGCATCACTAGATTGGTCATCGCAGTGTTCACTTAGTAGAACCTTGACTAGCAGACAGAATGCAGTATTTCTGCTTGTGATCATGGGAAAATGGTTTGCTTATTCATCACTAGATTGGTCATCACAGTGTTCACTTAGTAGAACCTTGACTACCAGACAGAATGCAGTATTTCTGCTTGTGATCACGGGAAAGTGGTTTGCTTATTCATCACTAGATTGGTCATCACAATGTTCACCTAGTAGAACCCTGACTAGCGGACAGACTGCAGGCTTTTTGTTTATTATCATGGGAAAGTGGTTTGCTTATTCATCACTAGATTGGTCATTACAGTGTTCACTTAGTAGAACCCTGACTAGCAGACAGAATGCAGGCTTTTTGTTTATTATCATGGGAAAGTGGTTTGCTTATTCATCCCTAGATTGGTCATTACAGTGTTCACTTAGTAGAACCTTGACTAGCAGACAGAATGCAGGCTTTTTGTTTATTATCATGGGAAAGTGGTTTGCTTATTCATCACTAGATTGGTCATCACAGTGTTCACTTAGTAGAACCTTGACTAGCAGACAGAATGCAGGCTTTTTGTTTATTATCATGGGAAAGTGGTTTGCTTATTCATCACTAGATTGGTCATCACAGTGTTCACCTAATAGAACCCTGACTAGCAGACAGAATGCAGGCGTTCTGCTTATGATCACTTTATAGGTGAATTTTTCTGCTTGGAATTTGATGCATATTTTCTGTCTTTCAGATTTTCTGAATTGTCAACCTGGACAACAGCCAATGAGAAAACATTAAAGCAAATAAAGAGCGGTGCCAAGGACACAGCTAAATACCAACAGTTTAAAAATGCAGTGGAGGTAAGCTAGCTTCCTATCTTCAGTTGAGCAACTTTGGGGCCATTTCGCAAACCTCTGCGGGCACAGAGATGCAAGAGCACTTTTCCCTGGGACCTCTGAAAACAACTAGCTTACCTTGGTGGTCCCTGCTTCATGAAAGGGACAAGCAAGATAAAGTAGGAGCCGGCTACGGCCACAAAGGGCCCCAGAGCCAGCCCCACAATGTATATTCCCAACACTTAAACATGCATTGGATCGCTGAGCCCACGAGGGTGGGGCTTGGCGGTCATTGCATGCATTTGTAGTGACAGCCCTTAGCCCCTTAAGTGGCAGGCTATTATGCAGGTCTATGCAAAAAGAACGAGCATACTCGTCCTTGGCACTTTAAATGCACTTGCCACCCAATACATTGTTTACATATTCACCTACATTTTGAAAAACTGAAATGCAAAAATAAATAGGAAGGCTCGCTTTAATCGTGAGCTTTTCTGTTGTTTGCATTTACAAATGGGTTGAAAAGATTCCTGCCAGCATCGAGCACGCCCCTGTGCCTGGTCTGAGCTAGGAAAGAACGGGCACAGGTGAGTGTGTGCAGGGACAGTTAAAAGTCCATCCTTTGGGGAAATGGTGATACTGCACAAGTCCCTCTCTCCAGGGGAGTATCCAGCATTGCAAGAGTGTCCTCCTTCTTTCCCCCCAAATGCAGTGCGCGCGATTCCATGTGGCCTCATTCCATGCCCCACCTGCTCACCCCTCCACCCCAATTGACTTTTTGGGTAACATTAGCGGCAGATGCAATTTTAACACATGCACATAAGAAAAAAAATAAAACGGAAGGACCATCCATGAACCTCATCTATTAGAGCTCTGTCCAGGTGCTCTGTAGCAAAATACATGCACACGTCCAAATTTGCATATGGATTGCACCAACAGAAGTGACTTCACGGAATAGGACATTGCAAGGAGCATCACCAGACTTTGATACTTGGAGGCACCAGGGGGGCGACTTTAGAATAAGTTGCCAAAAGTAAACCAAGTGACAATTAACTTTCTTGTGCAAAATACCTACATTGCACTATTATTATATATGGCGGAACTCTATAGTCATTAGGCTTTTTTTTTTATAACAGGATGATATATTACCATAAACTATGAAGTGAATCCCTTGCAGAGCTGCAGATAAGCCACAGTGTGATTAAATGATTTGCCCAGGATCGCACACTTCGGTGGGATGGTGACTAAGCAACTAGCAACGCCTTGAAAGCAAACCACCTTACATAATAAACTAGCCTTTCATAATTAACAATACACTGTATACATCGTCATTGAAATATGTTGAGCAATACGAGTATGGCTCTAGTTTTATTCTCCCCATCCTGTATGCCAAGTCACAATAGCATCATGCAGATTAATGTGAGCCTAGCAAATTCCCCTTGGGTTTTAAAGCCGTAGTCATGGTTTCATAAAGCCTTTAGCATTATGTACCCTTCCCACTTCTGATCAACCCATTTGCAGTTCTTAAGGGACAAAAGTCCCTGCTAATAGTCCCTCCTCCTTCCCATCATGTCTAATGGCTCCCATTGTAATGCTCTGTGCCAGGGCAATGAGGGTGCTGAGCAGGAACACCCTGCTCGGCACCCTCATTGTCCTGCCAGCGTAACACCTTTCCTGTTTGCCAGGGAGAGACGTCCCATTGCCAAATGTCCCGGTCGTGCTCTAAAGGGGACACCGGGGGGCAGGCTTCCCGCCCTGTGCCCTGTCTCAGCACGCCGCTGCCTCTCCCACCAGTCCCCTCAACCCAACCAGCAGCGTGCACTTTTTGTAAATCAGTGTGCCTGAAGACTCTGGGGGTTTGCTCCACTTGCATATGACCCTGCACCATTCACAGGTGGACAAATGGATCAATGGTATATCGTTGTCTGGCTTTAAGTGTATGCATTTGTTTTCTAATGCATCTTTATCTTCTACTTGTGTTGCTGTTTTGTACTTTGTTCTGTGCAGCGCGCCATTGCTTTGGTGCCTGGTGCTCTAAGTAAATAAACAAAACAACAGGCTTTATCTCTGGGCCCGAGGGATGTCACAGTGAAACTCTGTTATGGCATCTTATTTTTTGCAGAGTAATTGTCAACATGTTCCTAGTGCTCAAATTACACATTTAGCAAAAGTCCTGAATGATTCAAGGTGTCTGTTTCGATTTGGTTTCAGGAAACCAGGCAAAACGTCAGCAAGCAGGAAGGAAGTCTGAACTGGCTGAAATCCCGGCTGGCTGCCCTTGCGGGGGTCTCGTCAGACAACGAGCTGCGAAAGCAAGAGGCTGAGTTATCCAGACTGGCCGGCGACTGGAAAGGACTCCTGGCGCTGCTGGCCGAGGTAAACCAATGATGATATGATAGGTTATTTATAACACGCTTAATACCCAGAGGTTTCTAAGAGCGGACCCAGGAATCGAACCTGCGTTGCTCTGTGTCGTCTTGCTTCCAAGCAGAGCACGCTGCCCCTGAGCTAACCTCCCGAAACACTCTTGGGCGTCACTCTCTGTAATACAGGGGCCGCTTCACTGAACTTGGAAGCATCAACCAGCAATGCCTTATCGACTTAATGCCAAGTAGTGTTCCTGAGTCTTCGTAAAAGTAATTTTTGATGGACTAGGCAAGCATCCGAGTTGTAGTGATGTCGCAGGATTCAGGAAACCAATAAACAAAAACATACAAATGAGCCCTATGAAATTTCGAATGCTTACTGATGATCCTTCAAGAAATTCACCCCCCTAGCCTCCTGGCCCCGATTCCTCACTGCCCCCCTAAGGCGGAGAAAGTTACACCAGGTCTGAAGGTTGCTTGAGAACAAGATAAGACATTACACGACACAGAGCGTCAGATGTCATGGCCAACAGCTAATTGCAATACTCACATGCTACCAGTAGGGGACAGACATCTAGGAAAAGAAGGCTAGGAGATATGCTGGAAAATGTCTAAACAATACTAGATGGGAATCACAAACTGTCCACTCGAGCCTACCTTCACTACCACGAGTGGCAGAAACCGCGGTTCCCCTTAGTGAATGGCAGTCGGTATTAAAGAGCGGCAGAAGCGAAGCTACTCCTGGCCTCATCAGTTTGGGGCTGCTTTTATGCCACTTTCCCACTCTCCTTCGAGACGTTATGGAATGTAAAGGCATTCTCCCTGCTGGTCAAGCGATGGGAATTCCTTTGGCATCAGAGATGTGTGGAACGAGGTTGGGATGGGTTTGAAGGTGGGTACATCCCTATGCAAGCCCTCCAAGTGAAAGATAATATATACGATTGTGTATATGGTTATTTGTTCAGTTTACTGGAGCAACATAAACAGAGCTATATTTTACACAAAAATGCTGGGCTCTGCTTCACACAAGCACATATAACATATTCTGTTATAGCTGCGTTGGTATGTGACCGGTATAAGGTACAAATTGATTATAGTGTAAGTGACTCCAGTTTGAGGCAATATCAGATATGATATGATAAGGCATTTATAACGTGCCTATACACAAGTCTTTCAAGGTGTGACAAGGCAAGAAGTGGAAAAAGAGGGAGGACAAAAAACAATATTCTTACTAGGTCTAGTGACATTCAGATCGCGCAAGATCAGAGGTGCCGGGAGGGGAGAAGTGCCGGTTGGGTGGGGCGGAGGATGGAGAAGTGCAGGACAAAGGAAACAACAGGAAACATCAGTAGTGCAGCCAATGGGTGGCAAGTGCGGGTGCTAGGAAGTGCAGACAACCGGTGTCTAATAAGTGCAGGAGAGGGGACTCTAGGGTTACAGATACAAACCACAAGTGCAGCGGGTGCCAAGAGGCAGTGCGGGTTTGCAGCTGGACAAGCAGGGACCTGGGCCTGAATTCAGAGGGTGACCAGTGCGTGGATCAGACAGGAGATCAGCAGGGGAGAGGAAGAGAGAAGGCAGAAGCAAAGAGGAAGGTCTTGAGGTGCTTCCGGAACCGGAGATGATTCTGCTCGAGTTTCAGAGAGGCAGGAAAGCTGTTCCAGAGGGAGGCCCCAGCCTAAGAAAGAGATCTGCCCCCAAATTGATGCTTGGAGAAGCGACTGACCCTCAAGGAGTTGGAGGTGGAGGAGCAGAGAGCTTGAGTAGAAAGATATTTCTGTAGAGAGAGTTGGAGGTATTGCGGTCCCTGGCCCCAGAAAGCCTTGTGGACGATACAGAGGGTCCTGATCTTGATGCTTGCCGCCACTGGGGGCCAATGAAGAGGTTTCAGTGCTGGAGAGATACAATCCCTGGGCTTGAGGCCAAGGACAAGTCTCGCAGTCCTGTCCTGGATGAGTTGTAGAGGACAGATAGTAGAGGCAGGTAGATTTAGAAAGAAGCTGTTGCAGTAGTCCAAACTACAGAGAACCAGAGCTGAACCATAAGGTTCAGATTGCCTTATACGTATTTCCCTTTTATCTCATGAATTACCAAAACCTAATTTAGTGTTACAATTTGGTCATTGAGATGGACTAGTCTGTCCCCTTTAATTTACTGCATGTACGGTTCACATGCGTTTCTGGGATTGTCCTCTTGGATATGGCTGTGTGGTCCGAGGGTTGTGTATAGAAGACTATCTGTCCTTGGTCACTACTTAAATGGTATGAATGTGCAGCCATGCCTTTCCTGCATGCTGGTTGTTAAGGACCTTTCGGTCTTCCTTAGCTTGAAAAAGGATTGCCGCTTCCGTATGCTGCAGTTGTGCCTGGGTTATGAGGGCTGCCCCCAATGGAACTATTCGATAACCCTCTTTGGCTCTGCCAGATGGCACATGATTGGAGCGATTACCTCTTCTGGCTGCTCTTTGTGGCCCAATAGCTAAATTGGCTGTGAGCTCTACCACTTGGCCCCTCGGCTTGTAGACCGAGAAGAGACCTGGTGGAAACCCTGCTTCTGCCTGGTCTTTAAATGAAGGCCTAAGAGTCTTAGGGTAAATAGTAGTTATTTCCCTAGAGCGGGGGTAAGGTCCAAGCTAAATCTACCAATTAGTTAGCTGCAAATTCTGTCTCATTCTCTAGCGACAAAATCCCAGCAGCTTTGATAAAGTCTACCCTACACATGCTGGTTTTCCAGACTAGCTGAAGACCAGTCGGGTCTATTTTTGCTTATAAAAGCGACCCTGCACCCCAGTGCCTTGCCAAGCTTAGCAGCATTACTGCCATTCAGCTTTTGGGCAAGAGCCAGTGAAGTAAACCAGTTTCAAAAACACATGGCTGAGCATAGACATTTTCCCTCTGCCCAACCAAGCTTTCACCCTCCATGTAGCACCAGGATATCTATGCTACAGGGTGTGGAAGATGTCATGAGGAGGCTGGTTGGGGTGCCCCATCCAGTGATCATCCTTATTCTTTCCTTGGTTGTATACAAATTGACAGAATCACAATTGACTGAATGACAATTGACCCTCTGCACAATTGACTGAATTTTAAAGGTCAATTAGTACATATATGCGGGGGGAAACCAATCCAAAAAACAATGCAACCCCCCGACCCAAACCCTTTGTATTTATAATGCAAAACCAACCCAATATATATATTTAAAAAAGGTCAATTGTGCAAAAGGTCCATTAGGACCATTACAATTCGGCCAATTAGGTCATTCGGTCAATTGTGCTCCATCAATTTGGGTAATACCCTTTCCTTAGCTTTAAAAACAGTGAATCATGCAGCTATCCATGTTGTCCACTAGCAAAGGTTTTGATGTGTGCGCTTAAGGGGGTTTCATCTTTTTTTATCCAGGTGGATCCTTAGGGCGGGTTCCCTTTCTGCCTTGTACGGTGTGCCCCGCGGATCTGACCTGAATTCAGAATGCTGCTGATAGAGTTGTGTTGGCCAGGCTCTCTAGATGCTAAAGACGCACAGATTTATCTTAGTTCGAAATTCCTGGATGATGTCTTTAAGCTGCATGTATGGCTCAATGCCATCAAGGCTTGGAAGGTGTATCATTTGTGGAACCATAATTATAGGAGAACTGAATTTCTTATCATTTATTTACTTGTCCCCATCAACCTGGTCAAGATTGGCTTTCCGCACTGCCTTCACTTGGCCTTTGCTCTGCCTTTGTTACCAGAGTGGAGTCACTGGGTTTCACAGGAGATCATCCGTTGAGATTTGAAGACCATTTTGGCAGGATCTGCAAAGCCTACTTTGGGGAATAAACCTTTTCTTTTGCCCCCTGACCTTTGGATTGTAACCTAAGCCCCTGCGTTTTCTACCCTGGATGAGGGTAGTGCCTTTCTGGTCGGCTTGCCAGACTTCTTTTTGGGTCCTCTCCTTCCTTTTTGCACACATCAGACACTCTGATGAACTGTTCATGGACATTTTAGCAGACCAGATCGACCCCACTTTGCTCAAATTTGCTGGTGACCCTTGGATAGCCCTCCATTTTCGTGTCAAATTTAAACTGTGTTGCCTAACCTTTGAGGGCCTATTTGACAGAACGCATGATGGTGGCTGGTGGATCCAGGTTAAAGCAAACGGCGGTCTTGAGTTGAGCCTTTTCTGTGGCAACTCCCCTACTGCGGAACTGCTTCCCTCCTCCACTTTGCCTGATTTACCTTTCATGCACTACAAATACTTTCTTTCAGATTGCGTGTTTCTGCCATCTATCCTCCCGGTACATGGCCTTGTTCGGGGAGAATAGCTCAGCGGAAACGTGTTCGCCTTGGAAGCAAGACAACACGAAGCAACACAGGTTCGATCCCCCGGTCCGTGCTTAGAAACCTCTGGGTATTTAAGCGCGTTATAAATATGCAACTAAGACAACAACAAAAAAACTATTATGCAACTATAAAAAAAAAAAGAATTCCTGTAACAGCGCCTCGCGGGCTGTGTGAGCGCTTTAAAAATGCAAAATAAATATCTCCCGGCTCCATTTTCGCTATTTTAGTTTGGATTGCGTTCTTGCTATTTTTTATCATGCATTATATCATTATTTTATTGCGGCTAGATGCATGCACAGTGCCCAAAATCCTTTTGCGTTAAGGCTGCGCTTAAATAAAACAAATACAGTTAAATGGAGAGCGGTGCATTTGAAGGATTGGAGGTTTCCATATTTGCTTACCTGGGAGCGTCTGCCTTTCAAGCGCAACGATGCAGGAATTATTTTGCTGCCAGTTAACGTTATCGATCTATAAAATTCCTGCCTAGAGCAATGCATTGACACTCCACCTCCTTTAGAAATGCAACAAACTCCTGACAGTCACCAGTTGCTTCTAAATGCTGCAGCCAAACTAGAGGTTGGGCCAGATGAATCCACACAATTTGCCCCAAGTGCTGCCAACCTTGCCAAGCTCACTTCTAATGCAACACTACCTCTGAACCAGAGACCACCTCACTGATGAAAATAGGTAACTTGTCTGCCCTGTTGATGGTCCCATGAAGGTGACCCGTGAAAACATTTGGGATGGGGTATTGAATGTGGGAATAAGTCAATGTTTTTTCTGCTGCGAAGATACTTACCCTCGATGCAGCCACTGAGGCCCGAGTTCCGTTCCCACCATCACCTGTTTGCAAAATTGGGAGGCCAGAAGCTTTTTTGCTTTTTACCGTCTTTTCATTACTAATGTGAAAGTCATACAGATTTAGCTTTGCATATCTGTCCTAAAAATCAATATTCTTTCTTGATGCCAATACGCAAAAAGGGACCGTTCCATATAGGCAAAATATGACATTAACTAAAATTGTGTCAACTCCTAGCAATCTTCCTTAACATCCCCCTCCATGTGGACTGTAGTAGCAGCTTGGTTCTAATAGATTGAGAAACTTGGGTGCCCACTTGGAGTGAGCTGTACATGCCAAATTCAACCTGGCAATATGATCAAGTGGCTAATTTGCTGAACTTGGGTCCTGAACATCGGGGGTCTAAACGCAGTATAGAGATTTAGCCAAATAATAGTGTGATGTTGGACAAACTGCTTTC
This sequence comes from Ambystoma mexicanum, assembly GCF_040938575.1. Classification (NCBI taxonomy): domain Eukaryota; kingdom Metazoa; phylum Chordata; class Amphibia; order Caudata; family Ambystomatidae; genus Ambystoma; species Ambystoma mexicanum. The sequence goes on along the minus strand of NC_090927.1, from coordinate 1,164,563,053 downwards.
TGTGCCTCACAATGTAAGTATGTGCAATGTAATTATGTGAACTCCTTTGTACAATGGACTACACCTGTCCTAATTTCATCTTATAACTTCTCATCACCTCCTGGTTTCATGACCTGATATACCCCATTGTTCCATGTAGCATCACTCTTGTTGGTTTCTTGACCTGATATACCCATTGTTCCATGTAGCGTTGCTCTTGTTGGTTTCTTGACCTGATATACCCATTGTTCCATGTAGCGTCACTCTTGTTGGTTTCTTGACGTGATATACCCCATTGTTCCATGTAGCTTCACTCTTGTTGGTTTCTTGACCTGATACAACCCATTGTTCCATGTAGCGTCGATTTTGTTCGATGTAGACCTGTTACGTTAAATGTTCTCTGTGAAGAGCTCTGCTTGTGCTCCGGGCTACGTTTGTGTTGTATCAAACACCTGACTACATTATTTGCTATTTTTAAGCACTGAAAAGCTACAATTGCCTTTTCTACTTTGAAAACATAGACAGAGCGGCTCCTGAACACTGTTGGCGACTGTGTCCAGTACAAAGAGGAGGTAAAAACCGCCCTGGAAGAGTTGATCGCAAGCAACAAAGAGGCACAAACAGAGGCTGAAAAGATATTGGAAACTGAGACCCTCGTACAAGCCCAACAGTTGCTCCTCCATTACCAGGTATTTTGTCAATTTGAAAATACTGTAGAATGTACACATTATGAATATGTTGGGAATGTTAAACTGGGAGTATACCAAAATTTTGCACAAACTGTGTGCATGTTCGGATTGCCCAACGGAATGTTTGCACGTTTCTTTTTTTTCAGTCTGAACATATACCGGGATTTAGAAAATGAGGCTATACTTCCATTGTGCATATTAGATTGAAAACCTGCGAATATGCAAGTGTTGGGAAGACTGGGACTACATTGGGGTTGTCCTATTTGGGAATATACTGGAAAATAGTCCAAACTGGAATACACTGGTTTAGATCTAAATGGATGTTTACTGTGGTTGTGTATATTGGGAATGTACTGTGGATGTGGAAACAGGGAACATACCGAGGATTAACATATTGGCAATTCTTGGAAATATGTTCGGTTGGCAAACAGAAAGTACACTGAATTTTGAAAACGCAGAGTATATTAGGATTGTCAAACTTGTTATCGTTATATTTGAAATATTGTCTCTGGTGAAGGACTCTGTTTCAATTATTGCATGACACAATCTGTTGCAATATCTAGGTACTCATGTAGATCTTCTTACAACTCATCCAATTTCTTTGAGACAAAAAATCTGGAGATTAGACTGATTGAAGCGCAAGCAAGTGTATCCAAATGCAAAATAGGTTGATTGAGGTTCGGAACACAAAAAGTTGCAACATTGTCCTACCTCCAAATTCAAATATCCATCCGCATGATATGAAAATATTTTCTTAAGATTTAGATTCAACACTTTGCTAACAGGAGGATCGTAAACACACGAGTAAGTGATCATTCTCAATTTCGGGCCTGTAGATTTTGTAAGACTCAGATGCAAGGGGAATCATGACAACATCTATTGAGTAGGTGCACTTAAGCACCTTTGTTGGGTCAGACAAAATGTTGGTAATTGAGCACTTCTGGGATAGACTAACGGCTGGCTATTAAACTTCATTGACTATTACAGTAGCCCGAGTTATCAACCTTCTTTCATCTGATTTCTAAAGATGCATTTTCTGATACTTGTTTGAACCTTGTTTTATATGTTACCAAATGTTATAGTTTTTCACTTGCAATTCTTTGATCTGCTATGTAAATTGTGAAAGTTTTGCATAAACCAGAACACAAATAATAATTAAAAAAATGGAAATATATATACTGAGAACGAGCAACCTGGGATCTCTCTGGGGTTTCCAAATTGGATGCAAACTGTGTTAGTCATACATAGAGTATGCTGTAATTGTCAAACTAAGATTGCGCAATCCACGGCTATAATGGGATTGCTAGACTGGGATTATACTGGAATTGTGAAGAATTGACAATTCTTGAATTGTATAATAGTGAACTGGGAATTTAGAAGACATTCGATTAAGAGTAAAATGCAAGCATGCAATTTAGAAGACTTGTTCAACAGTAAACTAAGTGCAAAAGTGGACCACGTGATAGGTCACTTTGTGTGTACCAAAATAGGGAGCAGTGAAATGGAAGTATGCTGAGGTATGCAAACTGGTGAAGAATGAATTTATGTTGTGATCTTCATCCCCTGAATGAACTGGTATTGTGAAAACTGAATGTGTACTGGGATTGCCACTTTGGGGATGTACTCAGATTGTATAAACTGAGAACATGATAGGGTTGTGACTGCTTACTCTCTGTTCTCTCCTCCTCTCCCTTTCTCCCTTTTCCTATCTCCTCCCCCTCCCCTTACATTCTTCTATGCACTTACTCTATCAGAATTGTCCCTGGACCTAGTATGATAGCATCCTCATCTGTCTCCACCCCCCTCCCCTTACTTGTTTTTTTTCCTTCCCCCTGCCACACCAGCACTATCTGAAATGTCGTCAGGTCTAGTACGATAGTCACTTGTTTTTGTTCCTCCCCTCCCTTTCTGCACCTCTCTCCCTCACCTTCTGCTTTTCTTTAGCTCTAGCAGAAATGTCGTCAGGCCTAGTACGGTAGTCGCCTGTCTGTTTCCATTTGCTTCCCACTCTCCCCCTCCCTTCCTTATCTATGTCTTAGCTCTTGCACTATCTGAACTGTCGTCAGGCTGAGTATGATAGTTAATTTCACATCCTTACTATTCATGGCCTGTAAGAATGTCATTTTATGTTGCCTTGTTCCCTCCCTTGCCTTGAAGCGCTTTGAAAACACATTGGGCCTCATTACGACCCAGGCGGTAAGTTACCGCCTGGGCCGTGACTTTACCACCATGGCGTAAACTACGTTTACGCCATGGTGGTTGGCGGACTTACCGCCCCATTCCGACCTTGGCGGGGCGGTAAGTCCCCAATCCCCATTTACCCTTCCCCATTCCCATTTTTGCCCCATAGGGCATAATGGGAGTGGGGAAGGCGTTAATTACGCCACCGTAAATTACGGTGGCGTAATTAACTCCATGGTCTCTTAGCGCCATGGATTTTAACACCTGCTAAAAGCAGGTGTTAAGTCCGCCATGGCGCTAAGGGACCTCGTACTCAGGCGGTAAGGGTCGGCGCTGTTTACGCCGCCGTAAAACCCTTACCGCCTGAGTCGTAACGAGGCCCATTGTGTATAGGCACTATATAAATAGACTATCATATCATATCATATCTATAGTATGGATGTAAACTGACTTTACTGGGAGTGCCAACACTGGATTATACTAGGATTATCAAACTTGTAGTATACACTGGGATAATCAAACTGGGGTTATGCTGGGGTTGTGAAAACTGGGAATGTCAAACTTGAAATAACTGCGATTTTGCAAATTGGGAGTATGCTGGGATTTTAAAATTGGAGATATAATCGGACTTTGAAGACAGAATATACTAGGGTTTGTGCGGACCCTGAGGGTGTCCTCACTCCTTTTTTCCTCTGGATCCTCCTCTTAGGTGGCCAGAGAAAGGCCATTGCTTTTGTATCCTGACCCTAGGGGTGGATATGCGAGGGAGGATCCCCTGGGTGCAGGGAACTTGGGCACTGGGGAGAGGACGTCCTTAAGTGAGAGACATGGTATCCCCCTTTCCGTTTTCACAATTAACCCTTTATACATCAAGCCTTTGTAGGCTACTGTCAGCCCTTTCCCTTTTCTTCCCATCAACTCTGGTACGAGGAAGAGACCAACTAGGAAGACGTATCCTCATTTGGTTGGGACAAATGCATATCATCCTAATTGTATGAATACAGACACATGTAAGCCTCTTTTTTAATGCAGACACTTATCAGCCTCAGCTGTGTAGTGGGACGAGGAGGAGGACAACAGGAGTAAGGCAGAGCTCTGATGCCTGCAGGCTCTGGCGCGGTATAAATAAATAAGCTACTGTTCTAATGGTGAGCGGTCTAGTCTTAGCAAAAATAAAGAGGTGATGGCTGGAAGGTTTAGAATGAATCTTAACTTCTGGCATTGCTCTGGGAAACCCTCCAGGCCATCGTTCTTCACCTGCCAAGCCATTACAGAAGGCGAAAGACCATATGCAAATCAGGCTTGGTCCCACCCCAAAAGGGGCAGGCCAGCCCAATCTGCGAGTTCACATCCCATCTGCACAAGACCACAAGCATCCCCAGACATGTTTCGGCCTTGTTGGGCCTCATCAGTGAGGAGTAGCTTGGGTCTCTAGGCCGAGCAGGCACGGGACCCACGTCTGTGGAAAAGACCATATGCAAATCAGGCTTGGTCCCACCAGACAAAAAAGCTCTGAGCTGCTCCACTATTGCTTCCTGAGTTTCCCTGGCTTTGACGGGCCCTGAGCCTGTTGTCCACTTGCTCCCCTAGAGAGTAACCCCACCTTAGGTTTTAATGGATAGTTGGATAACCGTCTCTTCCATATGTACCGATATGTCCTGTCCCCTTTCCTCCATCCTTGAGGGCATCCCCAAACATGGGCACGGTAGCAGAACCTTTGACAGCAAAAATGTGAGTGACCCCTTTAAATTTAGTATAGCGCATTGGGTGTGGCCCCGTGTGTGGGAACGCCCCCAAAGCCTGGCACTGCAGCACCTCACCTCAGTCCCTTTTTCTGCATGGACGGTGTCCAACCTGGCAGCTAGGCACAGTAACTTTTTTCAACGTTCCCCATGCTCCCCGTTCTTTTGTTTTTCTTATTTCGTCACCTCCCTTCGGTGCCTTGCCTCTCCCGTCGCATGTCAGCTGCAGGAGGCTTCACGAGATGCGCATCCTGCGATTGGTCTTTACTGGCCTCGGACCCCCATGCGCTCTGCCTTGAGTGCTGTGGGCCGGACCACCACTGGGACGCGTGCAAGGCTTGCAATTCTCTTGCTCACTGATCCTTGAAGGATCATCTTTCCCGCTGGAAATAGAACTTCCACTCTTCACCACCCGGTCAACTAAAAGACTTTGTTGCCAGGACCCCGTGGCTTAGATGGCCCTAGCTAAGACAGTGCCTGCAGGGATTCACGCACACGTGGTCAGAGCCAAAGCTACAGCAGTCATCTTTCAGAGGCATGCTTCTTTGCAGTCATTAGCAAGGTGGCTACGTGGGCCACTCTGTCCGCCTTCTGTGAGCACTATTCCCCAGACTGCAGCTCCAGGCGATATGTAGAGTTTGGTCATGCGGTTCTGAGGAAACTTTTTGCTTCTTCTTAAGCATGAGGCAGGTTTTCACAGCTCCACCCAGTTTGTCTTGTTCGGTGGAATCACCCACAAGGATGGACGAAAGGGGATGTGACGTACGAGTAATTAAAGTTAGTCACCACAGTGACTAGAGTACTCATAGTCCTTAGTCCCCTTTCCCCCATATGTCCCACCCAACTTCCCCCGCTAGTATGCCAGGGGCTAAAATTGTCATCATAGCCAGGTATTCAAGCGTCTGATATGTCGTAAGGGGACTGAGGTGAGGAGCCAAGGCTGCGCTACTGCCCATTATACTAAATTTAAAGGTGTAGCCCCAGGGGTGGATTAGGGTGGCTATAGCCTGGGTCTTTTGGTTGTAGCCCCGGATAGAAGCTCAGGGGCTTCAACCAAAAGCCTACCTAGCCCCACAGTCCCGACAGTTCTGACATTAGCGTAGCCCCGGTTCTTTTCCAGATCTGGGAACACCCCTGTTTGGGAGCCTTCAAACCTGGTTGTGGATTCTCCATCCACTATCTGCAGGAGGAACGCTCTAGTTATTGAGAAGAATAAACTAAATAATTGTTTTACTGTAGAAGCACAGGCAGTTGGAACCAACAGATTTTCCTCAAAACGAATCCTACCTATACATTTACCATTTGAATGTGCAGAATTACAATAGATTTTTCACTATGTTTGTAATAATATTTGCTTGTGCTCATATAATGCTTCATGTCTATACCTCACGACTCCGGCTGTCTGGCTGTAGGGAGGAATATAGGGTTTTCTTTTGTTCTGCTGTCTGGTTAAACAGAGGAATCTATGGCTCTTCTTTTGTTCTGCTGTCTGGCTGTAGGGAGGAATCTATGGGCCTTCTTTTGTTCTGCTGTCTGGCTGTAGGGAGGAATCTATGGGCCTTCTTTTGTTCTGCTGTCTGGCTGTAGGGAGGAATCGATGGGTCTTCTTTTCTGCTGTCTGGCTGTAGGGAGGACTCTATGGGCCTTCTTTTGTTCCAGTGCCTGGCTGTAGGGAGGAATCTGTGGGCCTTCTTTTGTTCCAGTGCCTGGCTGTAGGGAGGAATCTAGGGGTCTTCTTTTATTCTGCTGACTATCTGTTGGGAGGATTCTATGGATTTTTGTTTGTTCTGCTGTCTGGCTTTTTGGAGGAATCTATGGTTTTCTGTTGTCCAATTGTCTGGCTGTAGGGAGGAATCTATGGTTTTCTGTTGTCCCACTGCCTGGCTGTAGGGAAGAATCTATGGGTCTTCTTTTGTTCCACTGCCTGGCTTTAGGTAGGAATCTATGGGTCTTCTTTTGGTTCTGCTCCCACTCGTTATGTATTAGACGTCAATGCTCTTTTTAGATGGATCAAATGTGTGAAGCAATTAGCATCTGCAGTATTTGGGTAATGAAAGCCAATTGAGCCCCTTGCCTTTTAGGAGTAATTAGCTGGACTTCTTTGGGTGCTTGATTCTCGTATATGACGGCAGCAGGCATATCGAATCTTTGAAGCAATTAATTAAGCCTTAAGCACCCATTCCAGGAGCTGGAACAGGTGAGAACGGCCCAGGGCCAGAGTTAAAGGCTCGAGCGCAACGTAGCGTTAAGCAGCCCTTGGAACGAGTGCTTAACGCTATTAGCACCCCAGGTTGCCAATCCAGAAATCCCGGGTGCTAAGAACATTTTATTTGTATTCAATGTGTAGGACGCCACACGCATACTGTTCATTGAAAGAAAATGCCGGCACAAGATGGACGCCATGGATCTTCCATTTCTATGGTTGCCAGTGGGTTGGGGGAACGGGTAAATTAATTGAAATGGGAGGGCGTGGGGAAAATGGCAGGTGGCGCAAGCAGCCTTCAGGTCCCATGGAACGTGGGCTTGGATAGTGAAGCTGCTCCCCCCGCCCCGGGTGGTAATTGACATTTTCTAAAATGTGTTTTAAGGGACTGAGTACATGCATTGCTTTGTTCAAAAATTGGTAAAAAAGGACCAACTGAACTGTATTTCTTTATTGTAATCTATGCAATTTATGTCCCTTGCTTAAACAAAAATAATAGGACATTGTGATCCAAAACATTTCAAAAGTATTTGAACTCGGAACTGGAGGGTGGCATCGAAGTGAGGTTGCTGGATATCACAGCTCAGTCTATCCTGTATCCTATATGAGCACCAGGACATATATTGGTGTCTGGCATCTCTCGGCACCACCCTTGCAGACGTTACTGGGTAACCAATAGACGCTTCTCGACCACTAGTCAAAGTCGATGATTAGTCGAAGTGCGTTGCAGCGTTTCAGCTTTTCTTACCCGCATTCAGAGCTGTATCCTTGACGTCTTCCTTGTTACGATCGTCCGTCCCGCTCCCTCCTGCAATCGCCCTGCTTCACTGCACACTCGGCAACACTCCGAAATAATAACACGAGAGACCATAGGTAGAAGGGTATTTGCATATAATGAAAGCATGTATCCAAACCGCCTGCGTGGACTGCTCTGCTTCCCCAGGCCGGCAACATCCTTATATACAGTTTACGTGGCTATTCCATTCCTAAACAACATTACTCATGTCAAAGGTGATGCCTGCGGCCTGCATGCGGGCCAATGTATGGAGTGTAGCAATCAGAACGCAAGCAATAAACGTGTTCAAGTTCTTATAATGGCCTGTTTTTGTGAGCACAGGGCAATGTGGCCTTCTGGTTACAGCTTGTTAGGTCCTGTTCGATCTGTGTACATTCTCTCAGAAATGAAATGGGTTTCCATCCCTGGAGGTATGACGGTCACGCATTCCACAGTCACAGTGACCTTGACGGTGCCAGATCCCATCTCCTTCTACGCAGGGGCCGCCGAGAAAATAGAAAAAACACATAAATAGATCATGTAATTTACGCCCACTTTTCTTTTTCATCTCTTTTATTTTTACAAGTGTTGCCTAAAATTTCGCATTTCTACATTTTCCATACCCTTCCTAGCTATAAATTTTATAATAGCAATGTTGCAATATATACACAGTAATGGTATTACCAAGATCATGATGCCTGCTGCAATTTTGTGTCCAAGTTCTCCCATAGGCCCCGTTAGCCATGCCCACCAATAAATTGATCCACTGCCATCCAAAGCTATCTGTTTGTAAATCTTTGCTTGTTGTTTTATTACTGCGATGTCTTTTGTTATGATGCGTCTTCTTCCAAATATACTCTGTGTCCTTACACATACAATCATCTTGTCTTATGATGCGTCCCCTTGCATCCACTATATCCCCGTTTATGTCATACATGGTTACATTTTGCTCTCTGCGCCCATCCTCATCATAACACGTGCATATTACTATTTTAAATCCATATATGTAACTTTCTCTTGTGTCTATCGTGATTGTCATGGCACAGTGCTTGTATCTTCCTACCTCATAGTCCTGTGGTTTCGCTCCTCCCCCACCCCCTGATTTAATGCATAATGGTGCAAACAGTGATTCTTGGAACGTAAATGAAGGTACAGGCCGCCCTGTTTCGTCCTTTCTAGTCCCTTACATCCCCCACCCATTTTTCCATAGTAAATGGTTCTGCCACCAGCAGTGTCCCTTGTTGTGCATGCGTAGGGAACTGTGAACATAACCAGCAACTGGATATGTTGAAAGTATCGGCCAACGCCTGGGTGATGTTGAGGAAGCCATTCATATGCCATTTCGCAGTGGTGATCAACAGTAGTGAGAGCATGAGCCATATGCACAGGCGCATCTGGGAGACAAAAATAGACATATATTTATCCAGATACCTCTTTAGTACCTTTTTTGGTACGTACTTTCCTCACACCCTCCTTTCTGCCCCTGTCGTGCACATTTCTTTCCATGTATTCCCTTCCCTTTTCCACTCTTTTCAGTTGACTGAGGTGTCTCATAACTAGACCTTCACCATCCCATTGGTCAATACAGTATTCAATGTTACTTATCCTGTCTGTTACAGTGTATGGTCCTTTCCATTTAGGTTGACTTTTTGCATTTCTATCCTCATTAGGTAACATCACAGTGTCCCCTATGTGTAGTATCATCTCCTTTCTTGTTTTTTTGTGTTTTCTTGCTGTGTCAATGTCTGTCTGTGCCTGTGTTTCTATTGTCATTTTGCGGATGGCCTGTAATCTATTTACCAATGCTGATATGTAATCTGCATCTAAAACTTCATAATCTTTGGGTGCCCCCGTTGTCAGTGGCAGCAATAACTTCTCAGTGCTGGGCATGCTTCTTCCAAACAGTATTTCATAGGGCGAGTACCCGGTAGCTGAGTTTTGTCTTGATCGTATTCCGTGTAGTGGGAATGGAAGCAGTAAGTCCCATTGTGATCCTTCTTCATCCATTATTTTTAACAGTTCCTTTTTAATTTCCATACAGAAGTTTCTCCCTTCCTTTCGGTTCCTTCGTCTTTCCCCTGCGTAGTGTTATTTTCAGTGGTCCCTCTCCCGCTTCTGCATACCAATCCTCCTCCTCTGTCTGTGGTTCTGGGGGTGGTGGTGTCGGCCATTCTTCTTCCAATCCTTCTCCTTGCTATGTTCTTTGGGGCTGGTCCTGTTCTTGCAGGGGCGCCATGGGGGGTACCGGTGTACGTGAGTATTCCTTTATTGGCAATTTTGCTGTTGCGTCTGCCCTGTTGTTTCCTTCAGCCCATCGTCCTTTTGTCTTGTGAGCTTTTGTTTTGATGATCCATATTCTATTGTGCTGTACCGATAATTCATCAATGTCTTTCCATTCCTGCTCGAATTTTATAGCTGAACCATCGGTCCCTCGATAGTGTTGGTCTCTCCACCATTGCAAATATATTGTGAGCCCTTTAAACACATAGGGCCTCATTCCGAGTATGGCGGTAAGGGATAGCGGCCACCGGTAAGGAGACCGGTGGCGGTGATCCCTTACCGCCATACTCCGAGTTCCCTTTGCGCCCTCGCCCTTAACGCTTGCTTTGAGCAGGTGTTAAAGTCGAGGACGCAAAGGGGCCTCCAAGCCAATAACGGTGACCGTAATGAACGGTCACCGTTATTTGCATCTTCGCCATTCCCATTGAGCCCTATGGGGGCTCATTTGGGAATGGGGAAGAGCCTTGGTGAATGGGGAATTACCGCCCCGCCAACCTTGGAATAGGGCGGTAATTCCGCCATCCACCAAGGCGCTGCCGGTCCGGGTACGGCGTCAACCAAGGCGTTAATAGCGCCATTGGTTAGCGCCGTACTCGGAATGAGGCCCATAGTCTGAGTCCACCACCACCGTTGTGGCAACTTCCGGTGGTATTTTCTGCATTGCCCTAAGTGCCAGTACTACCACTTGGAGCTCGCCGTCCTATGTGCTTTTTCCTTCAAACACCATTGAGTTGTGCTGCCACTGATCATTTTGCTTGTACACTACCGCTGCTGCAGCATGTAGCTTGTTATTTACATATGTAGAGCTCCCATCACAATAGAATGTGGGACCATCCATATCTTTATCTGGTGCACATGCCCTGAATATGTTGTGTAACGTTTTCACCGTTTCTGCTTTGTATTCATGTGGCTCGTCTACCTGTATACCGTCTACTGGTATGTACTTCTCGCCCCCTTCCTCAAAGTGTAGTGTGATTGTAGTTAATAATGCAATCCATTTACCTATCCTCTCTGTACTGACATTCCCTTGATACATTTTGAAGGATAATAACATCTGTAGAGGTTTGTGGTTTGTTTTAATGATGCATGAAGCCCCTCCCATTATGTATCTAAATTTGTTGATTGCCCAGTATAGTGTGCATAGCTATCTCTCGCAGTGATATTGGTGCCATTTGAACTGCTTTATTATATGGTGGGGGACTTACATATTCCTCTGGTTGCATAGTTTTTACAGGCAACACCGGATAGGCCCAATCATCTTTGTCTGGGTGCTGTTGTTTGTATACCTCAAATGCATTTTTGTGCATCTCTAGCTCCTCTTGGCAATCCGTAAACTGCTGTCTAATATCTTCACACTCTTGTGCCTTTAGCAAAATAGTAGACGACATGTGCATACAGTGAGTATTTGCCATTTGCCGTGCGTACGTGAGGTCATCTCTCATGTCGCACAGCAGTACATTTTGTCGTGTAACCTCTTCATTTTCCCCTTTAATAACGCGATACATCTTCCAGAGACATGTCACAATGACATGTGTCTTATTTTTGCAATAATATTTCTTGCCTGTGGTGTACAGTAACTCATCAATTAAATCCTCCACTGTTTTTGGAGGCCTGTCAATATTCGACCACATGCATATCCCCTTCTTTTTTCATAAAAAGTCCTCAATACCCTCTTTAGCATCCTCTTCCTGCCTGGTCAGTGGACTGGCGTCTGCCATCTGTCTTATTTTTCTGTCCCTATTTGACCCTACCGCAGAGCAAGCTTCCGACCCTGCACAATGCTTGATTTCAATACAGCTTCGACCCTGCACCTGTAGTGTGCTCTGACTGTACCACAAGCCCTACTTTAACGTGCTCTGACTAAAACTGCGGCTCTGTTGCTGCCCTTTGACCCTGTACCTACAAAAAATAGTACTCTGAGGGAACTGACCCTACCAGACAGACAGTTGGTGGTACCTCTACGTGTGTCTCAGAGACCCCAGGCCTCCACAGTCAGTCTCCCTTGCAACAATAATTAATCAATTTTCAGTGCTACTTTGCACTAAAATAAAAAATTACAAATACATTGGTACAGCGAAAAACACTCTTTTCACTTACCATATTTGATGTTGCCTCTGCGACTGTGCCAGTGATAGGCGAGAAAGAGAGCTCCCGGGTTTCGGCACCAAATGTTACGATCGTCCGTCCTGCTCCCTCTTGCAATCGCCCTGCTTCACTGCACACTCAGCAACTCTCCGAAATAATAACACGAGAGACCAGAGGTAGAAGGGTATTTGCATATAATGAAAGCATGTATCCAAACCGCCTGGGTGGACTGCTCTGCTCCCCCAGGCCGGCAACATCCTTATATACAGTTTAGGTGGCTATTCCATTCCTAAACAACATTACTCATGTCAAAGGGGATGCCTGCGGCCTGCATCCGGGCCCATGTATGGAGTGTAGCAATCAGAACGCAAGCGATAAAAGTGTTCAAGTTCTTATAATGGCCTGTTTTTCCTGAGCACAGTGCAATGTGGCCTTGGGTTCTGGTTACAGCTTGTTAGGTCCTGTTCGATCTGTGTACATTCTCTCAGAAATTAAATGGGTTTCCATCCCTGGAGACATGACGGTCATGCATTCCACAGTCACAGTGACCTTGCCGGTGCCAGATCCCATCTCCTTCTACGCAAGGGCCTCCGAGAAAATAGAAAAAACACATAATTAGATCATGTAACATTCCTTTCCATTGGCTATCACCTTTCTGCCTGGCTCATTATGCCCAGAGCATGATGGAGGATGCAGCGTGGAGGGTCTGGCTGTCCTTAAAAACCCTAGGCAGTCGCCAGGCATATGCCGACAAAAACCTCTGAAAAGGGGGCTAAATGCTAAAGAGACAAAAATTGTGGTACCAATAGCAGGCTGCAGGGGGCTGTGGGGTCACAGATCACATCACCTTTTCCGCAGTGGCCAAAATCACCGGCATTGTGGTCTGAAAGCAGTGCCCCATTGTTAGCGGGGTTAGCTGCTCTTAGTTCTTTACCTTGTCTTCAACCGCCATCATCAGCACCCTCTACACATCAGCACTGGTGCAGAGTGGAAAGTTCCTGGTAAAGTCAGCAATAAAGCCGACAAAAAGACTGTTCAGGCTGACCATTTGGCCCACTTGCTCCGGCCGGAAGCACTGAGTCAAACAGTGGCCCATAGAGCGGAAATATCTTCAATGCTGTGGGGCCAACAGAGGCAGATTCAGCACTATCCCCAGCCATTGCGATTTGACTGCAGTTGCTCTTTACGTGGACATTCATAAATGGGCGCATGAAAAGCGTTTGCCAGAGCGCGATAATGTGTTTTATGCGCTGTGATGTGAAAGAAGAAATTCCCTGTGTTCTGGCTTTAAACAAATCCCATCTGGCTACAATACTCCCAAATAATAACATAGTCTCAAGCTTTTTTCTAATACATGTGGCACAATTGAAGGGTCCACTGGTGTCTATGCTGTTTGCATTGGCGGTGCAAGGGTGTCTGGGGGCCGGGCCCCTCCTCTGAAATTCTGGGCCCCCTACCTCAGCTCGGCTACTTTCTCTGTAGTTCTGTGCCTGCCAGCACAGCACACACACAGGGCTGCAAGCAAGCTGTCCACAACAATGAAGAGCTGTTAAGTGACCCTGCAGCCAAGAGCAGCCCCTGCAATCAGAATGTAGCGTGCAAAACAGCGAATGATGGGTCATTAGTGACTTACTGGTTTAGTGCCTGCATTCTGATGGGAGGGGAGGTGCAGTGGGGTGAGGTAGTTGGTGTACACACAAGATTCTCTGCAGGAGTGCTTCTGACATCACACATTGCCCTTTTATAGGCGCCCCCTACTTTTGTCTGTGGCCCCCTCCGTGACCCTCCTAAATTTGATTCCTAGCGACGCCACTGGCCATTTGCGTCACACATTGAACCACTTTCCAAAATGGCTACTCCGGATAAAGAGGTTTAACCTTGTATAACACATAAAGATGATGAAATTAAAACTAATTGGTTATCCCTCCCACATAGGGAAGCAGAACATTATTATAATCAGTGCAGATAAAGAAGAACCCCTGGAAAAATGGTCAACGCTCCAGATAAACTTTGTGGGAAGAGTTAGGTCATAGAGATTAAAATTAGCATTCTTGCAAAACTACAATTCTTCTTTAGGGCACTCAACTGTGGAAGCATCAACATCGCAATTAAAGAAAAAAAGACATTTTTTATTTGCTCCATATAGTTTACACAAATTTACCGAGCTCCTGCAAATGAGGGCATCACAGCACTAAATAAAAAGAGAATGCTGAGACAGATGCATTGGAGACATTGTAAAAGAATACTGATAATTCAGCCATGACCTTAAACAGCAGGGACTATGAGTGCAGGCAGCGCAGCATCAGCAATGTGTTATGGAATGTAGGCTCCACGCCAGAGTGATAGAAGCTTATCCTGAAGACTAGTGGAGAGTGGATGTGGACTCTTAGATAGGAGATGTTATGTCTAATTAGTACCCGGCGAGGGATCGGAAGGGGGATGGCGGCCTCCCAGCCAATGACAAGGCTTGGAACGGGGTCCTTACCACACAGGCAAAGACTCCACTCCAAGATAACTCGGAGCAGGAGGCGAGGACCTAAGATAAGTGTGTCAGATGTTCTTCTTTCCACCATCTCCTCTCTATCAACTCACCTCCTCCTCTGATGTTCTCCTTTCCATCTTCTCCTCTCTATCAACTCCCCTCCTCCTCTGAGCTTCCTCTTTCCACCAACTCCTCCCTATCGATGCTCCCATTTCACCTTCCTCTTCTTGAACAATAAACCTTCTCTGATGCTTCCCCCTTCTTCCTCCTTCCACCTTCTATGATGCTTCCCCCTTCTTCCTCCTTCCACCTTCTATGATGCTTCCCCCTTCTTCCACAGCACATGGCGATGTATAATAAAACATTGAAAAAACATACAACAGCATTTCAGTTTTCCTTTCCGCAATGCTACCTGCACTTCTTTTCTACGCAGCAGTGCTCCACATGTTCTTTGGAACCTGAATAAGATCACTACTTGCATATAAACAAAATGGGTATGGCAGTGTTGACTGCCAGCACACACACGTTCCCTGATGGGAATATTGTTTCACCAGGGTGCAGATAACACGTGTGCTTGCTTGTTAGCTGATATGAACGCTTTATCTTTCAGCAAAAGACAAAGAAGCTCCGTGCAAAAAAACAGGATGTGCAGCAGCAAATAATCCAGGCGGAGAAACTGCAGAGCCAAGGCGGGTTGGCAGCTGCTTCTCTGAGAGATATGCAGAAGCTGGAGAGCGCGCTCGGAAGTTTGGAGAGGACTACAGAAAAGCAAGAGGAGCACGTGAAGGTGAGCTGCTTCTAGGGGAGGCCCAGCGCATGCCCAGCGCTGGCTGTTTTTAGATTCTTATGAGGCAAAACTATTTCATTTAAGTCTAGATAAGAGTGAGATGGGATGGCAAGAGGGACACACAGGGTGTGGGTATTGTTTGGCATTGTACCACCCGTTGACCGGCCACAGCAAGGGCAATGCCTATGGCCATTCCCATCTACAACATCCTTGTCCGAAACACACACTGTTAGGATCTCTGTGAGCAAGAACCATCATGCAGTAATATCATATTTGGTGCTGTATAGGGCTTGCCATTGTTATTTCTAAGCAGTCGTCCAAGAGTTACTGGCTTAATTGTTGTTTTAAATTAGACCCTGCTATAATGAAAATGTATTAAACAAGTGTGCCTTCATACACTTGATTTATAAGCAATATGTGTGCATGTGTGCACTCCCATCTGTTCCTTGCACCAAAGAAAAACTAGCACTCGTAAAGCCAAAAGTGCTGGCTTGTGTATATGTATTAGACGGGTATTTGCCAGGCACTGATATCATATGCCCAGGTACTCACACCAGTTTCCAGCTGTTGGCATCAATGGCCAGGTAGTACCATTGTGGCAGTAGCTAGCAAATGCCTATCCCATTTCTGCCTAAAAGCCAAACGGGTTGACTTTGCCAATGCTTGTTTCTTTTGTTGCTTTTGCTGCCATGTAAAGCCACTGCAAGTGTTGCTCTGGTCTGCTTTCGTTTTGGAACGCAGGTGTATCTATATTTTCTTAGTTAACTTTGCAGTAAATGTAGGCTCTTGCCAAAAAATTAAACCAATTCTTGTTGTTTGAAGTGGGTCTCTGTCTAGGCCTTTTGTCCTTGTTTTAAGTTATTGATCGGTTTACGTTATCTTAGATTTATTCTGTGCCCATCACCACTGTAGTGGTCTTACTGCGCCTGGCCTTCTCTGAAAGGTGGCATATTGTAAATGAAAACAGATTCAAATTAATCACTGTAGAAAATCTGTGTAACCTCCTATGGCTAGCCATCCCAGTAATATAGTTTCTCTACTTTTACATTTTTTTCAATTTTTTATTGGAATCTTTTTATTAAGTGAAAGATGAATAATGCAGAAAATTAACAACACAACAAATGCAAATGGCAGCCCATTTTCAAATTCTCTGTAAATTACCGGGAAGGGTGCCACATGTGCATGCACTTCTGTGCACGCACTCTCCTACATGCATTATTGATGTGTGGTGGTAGAAGACCTAACTGTATTTATTTATTTATTTATTTATTAGAAATTCTTGTAGACCGCGCCACATGCCCGTAGAAATCTGGCCACGCCTGGGTTTCCATGTTTCATTTGCTCCAATATCGCAACGTTTAGCAAATGCCCCCCAGCGCCTACGTGCACAGCAGGAGGCATTTACACACATGCCTACAGAGGCAGGCTCCTTTTAGCAGGAGCAGCAAGCTGGCCGATTCCAGGAGAATCTAACACATGTTTGCCAGCATCCAAGCCCGATGCTGGTGAAAATGCATGCAGGTTTTTCTGTCGGACTGGCTCAGGGTGGTGGATGTGCAAGTTGGCACTTGCCGCCACTCCTCCTTAGAAGTCTTTGAAAATCTGTCAATTCCTAAAATTCCTAAAAGCTTTACGCATGCATTTGACGAGCCGGCTGGCTGAAAATGACCCCCAAAGACTTATTGAGTTTGCAGCGCGTGCAAAGATATGGCCTTGTTGTGATGTGTGTCACCCAGTTGAGATGACCTTGTTTTTGTGGCTAAATGCATTGTACCTTGTGCTGCAAATGCAGATATGTTTTGGTTGCGCCAATAGTTCTTTAGGTATATGCGTGCACTGAGTTGGCACATAGGCCTTCTTCGACTCATTCACTTGGGAGAAATTGGTAGTGTTTGTGAGCACCCATGAAACACATTATCAAAGGGGCAATCCTTTCTAAACCCAGAGAAATGTCAATTTCTCTATTTTCCACCCCACTAACAATTTGGCATTCACATCCTTTTCATAGATCACAGTAGAGAAATGGGAGGCTCTTGAAACGGGCAAGGATGCCATCATGGCGCACCTCAAGCTGGCAGGATCCACTCTGGAGCACAGCCTGAACTTCAGCAGCCTCGAGAGCTTGGCGGCAGAACTGCAGCAAACCAAGGTAGGGGCGGCTCGCGCATCGATAACAAATAAGATCAAATTTGTATAAAGTGCTTCGTGCCAGATTCCTTTTGCGTGTTAGTTCTGTAATAATAGCTCTTCGTATTGCCCAGTGTTCTGTTCCCCAATTTATCAACCGCAGAAGCATAAAGAGCTGAGTCGGTTCTGCTGGGATTCGAGCTTGTGAAATGCTTGGTAACCCTGTGTCTATCCACCATCGACCAAAAGGCTTGCCTCCATGAAGAAACCCCTGCAAATGACCAGTGGTCCAGACCTCCCTATCAGTTTCGGTCAGTCCTTGGCTTGGGACCACTTTTCCAGGCTTTCTTCAGTTGCCAGGCCAACTATGCCATAAGCTGATACAATTGGTGCTCCCCTGGAACTTGTGTGTGCAACCTGTAGTCATAGGATTGCATCTTGGCAGGGCCGGCTCAGCACGTCATCCTTCCGAGATCCATAATCCGACCACTGATTATAACACCTAATCATAACACCTTTAACAAGAGGCCATTCAGTTTGTTGACTGCGCAGTGTGAACGGTTCCTATCCTTATCGAAGCTTCTCATTTTATTTTAGATTCTGTACATTACCGATATAGTATAACATTTTTATCAAACTCTGGATGGCTGTGAGAACTCACTTATCCAACTCATTTCATGAAATATATTAAAGTGTACAATATCTTAGTGCTGATGGCCACCTTGTACCTGTATTTTTGTCCATAGGAACTTGCTAAGAAGCACGACACAGTAGCATTGCAAGCGGAGGACCTCATGAGAAAGTCTTCAGAGGTCCAACTTGGGTCGAAGACCAAGCAGTCGCTCCAGCAGCAGGCCAAATCCATTGGGGAGCAAGTTAAAAAAGTGGAGGAGACCCTTGTGGCAGAGTATGTGGTCCCTAAATCTAGTATTGCCTTTCCCTATTGACTTCTTCTTCTGTTCAGGTTGCTCCTCACACTTCTATGAGTACCACTGGGGGTGACCGAGGAACATTAACACAAGACAAGCACAGAGGGAACAGCAGAACGGGTGGCTTACCGGAAAGAGGGTTTACAGAATTTATTCATTCAATTGTTTGACAATCACAGAGACGGGGCTTTCGTGGAATACTGTAGCAAAACAAACTACAGTGCGATAAAACCAAAAACATTATTCTAGCAGAGTTTGAAGGGCATTTTACATATGATTCTCTTGCTGTGAGAATTTCTCGATTTTAAATATCCTTGTTCATTAGGGGACAATTTGCGCCAGAGATTTTTGCACAGTGTTAGGGGTATTAAATTCCCTATTAAAACAAAATATGTTATCCTGCTTTCACAGACAGACAATGGGCTTTCTACAGTAGTACATAGTTGAGCTTTATTTTAGTTGTTATGTTATTTAGAATATTGATATTGTGTCCAGCTAGCTCTGAGGCTTTCAGCTAGACTATGCATAGTGCTCGAGGATCAAAGGGAACGACTCAGAGGCCATTTGCAATAATATTTCGGAGGGCAATATCTTTTTTTACGACATTGCTAGAGGAGAGATTCTTGGCGCTTGCGACCAATGGTGTTGGCAGATATGGAGTAGGAATTGTCTGAAGAGGTGTGTTTGGAGCTCCCGTAGGTACAAGAGGTAAATGGGGCAGCGTGATTCTAATAGGATCATGATATGATATGATAGGTTATTTATAACGTGCTTAACACCCAGAGGTTTCTAAGCACGGACCCGGGAATCAAACCTGTGTTGTTCCGTGTCGTCTTGCTTCCAAGGCGAGCATGTTGCCTGTGAGCTATCCTCCCGAGGCTCTCATCATTCCAGACTCTTGCAGTCTAGCATGGGAAGGCTTGTCTCTGTGTCGTTTATTTATTTCTGACTCTCAAACTTAGTAAAGGTTTTGCTCCAGGTCATGCAGTAACCCCTGTCAAGGTAGGCTAAGGACCCCCATCGACCAGGGCAGTGCCAGAGCCAGACCTGCCACAGTGGTGGGATGGTGTAGTTGGGGGGAACTCTAGCCTCCGGCTCCCTGGTATGGGTGGAGGTATGTGCATTGGTGCCCCTGTCTCTAACCCAATGCCTATTAACTTCGGTCCAGGTTAGGTGTCTTTATTTGATCGTTTAGGTAGTTTCCCAGAGTCATGGAGATCAAGGCAGCCTTATTTACCAACACAACCTATAGATGCACCAAACAACTCACAACCTGGGATGGATGGTGGATACCAAGAAGCAGAACAACGTAAAATACAACTGGGACTACAAATACCACAATGCACTTGGGCTCAAGGGACAAGGCCCAGGCAGCAACCGGAGGAATGGATAAGATATTCAAATGTAAATGGACTAGGCTTCTCTACTCAGGAGCCAATTGTGAAACCCAACATCCACCACTGGATCCCCGAATCACTACAGAGGAACAGTGGAGCAGCAGAGTCAGAACTGTAGCCAGTCAGGAAAGGTTAAGTGGCAACGGAGAGCAGGAAGCACTCCCAAAAACCTATTTGAACAGTGACTTAATTCATCCGGGGTGAGTGGGAGGGAAAGAGACCAAAGGACGCATGGCAAGCAGGAAGGAATTGGAGACCGAAAAACCTTTCTGAAGAATTCCTGGGGAAATTCCAGCCCAAAAACGTAGGGCATGGGAGGAATTGGGATTAGTTTATAAAGAATGTGTCCCAGAGAAGTAGCTGACTCGAGTACGCAAAGGGTGCTGAAAGAACCCTCGACAGGGAGGGGTTGGTGATAAAAAGCCGCCAGTCAGTTGGCAGGGAGAGGTGTTTAGGTGAGGCTAGAGGCAGAGTAGGAGAGGGGAGTGCAGCAGGTGGAGAGTTCTTGGTGGAGCCTGTTTGGAGAGAGTGACAGTTTTGGCAGTTTGTATGCATGTGGTACATGTGTGAGAGAGTGAGAGGTAAGAGCTAGGGGGGGAGAGGTGGTAAGAAGGAAGGCATTTAGTGATCATGGAACTATATCCCTGGGGGTGGTTCCTTTGAGGAGGACACTATATCTCAGGAGCCAGTTTAGGGAGCAGGGCACTATGTTCCTGGAAGAGGTTTCTGTGAGCAGGAGCATATCCCCAGAGGTAGTTGGATAAGGGTAGAGGCAGGAGCTGCGATAACATGGCAGTATTAGGAGGGAGTAGACATGAGGCGCCCGAGAAGCAATAAGGTCATGAGATGGAGTGTAGAAAGTCAGATAGAGAGCGAGCGAGCAAGAGGTAGCAATAAGGAGGCTGAAGAAGAGCAGAGATAGAAACAGCGATAGGAGAAAATGAGGATAAGGATTGAAAGAGGAGAGGAATTGAGAGAGTGTCACCAGAAACCTGATACGATTATGGCATTTCGGAAGTGCCTGAAGGAGTTAGATTAGGCTATGCCCTTGAGCCCCCTCCTCTGCATAGCAGGGCTAGCCTATACAGTAGGGGTCACCTGGCTATAGGAAATCTGCACTGTCACCAGACCTTTCTGGAGTGGGGAAACCAGTACTAGAGAGTTGGTAGCCCTCCTCAAAGTTGAGGGAAAGCTTATAGAGGCCCTAACTATATATGGAGCCCCTATGTGCCTTCTTCATGTATGGTTTCATTTTTAAATAAAAACTCAAAACATATAATATTAATTTTGTGACTCAGTTAAAACCTTGTCACAGCTGGTGTCATCATGCGATAGTTTAAGTCCCAATACAGAGACTGCCCACAAGAGAAACACAGAGGTAAGGATGAACCCCAACAGTCCAGTAGAGTAACCGGTGGGTTGCAATGGGAAATGTTCAAGTTCATAGTGAGGTAACCACAGCCCTTCACCCAAAAGACACTTGACATATTTGCCTCCGGACTGAAGATATGGTGCCAAAGCACTTCGTATCCAGACACCAAAGCACAGAAGACCATCCCTAGATATCAAAGCGATGTTGAGAACGAAACTGAGTGGTGGTGTTGGCAGGAAGAAGTACACTGGTCAGACATCAAAACGAAGAAATGGACTGAGCATCAGAAGAGGGTTACTGGAGTGAGCCCCAGGACGTGGAGTGGACGACCTACAGTCCAAATCGTGTCATACCCACTGGAAGCCAGTGGGATGAGAGATGGAGAAGAAAAGAGAGAGAATAGGAGAAAGCTCAGTACAACTTCAAAGCCAAGCTAATTAGTGAGATCAAACAAGAATGAGCCAAATTCAAGCGACGGAAGGCTAGCTCACCCAAACCGCTGGACCACAGGCAAAGACTGCAGCCCACTGGAGGGATATCACCCTAAGAGGACTACAAGAGCACGAAGACCAGGTCCTACGGGCACACAGAAACCCCACCAAGACCAACCTGATCCACAAAGATAAACAAGAGCAGGCCGGAGAGTAGAGGTGGGAGTAGGCCGGAGTGTAGAGTTGGGAGCCTGTCCCATACTGGAGAATATTGGGCTACCTCATTTATCCAGATGTCTGATAAATACAAAAACACCACAGGAAAAATAGCAGATAGTGAACCTGACCCTGCAACTAGCAAAGAGCTAGAAAATGTGGAGCACCTTCTTGCCCAGCTGGTGCCATGTCATCGAAAGAAGGCAAAGAGAGGTCCTATCAGAACTCAAGAGCATATTCAACAATGGGCCTCACTAACCGTTCCCAACCCCTGACCATAATATTAGGAAGGTTTACCATCAGAAGGCAACCAACAATGGGCAGATCTGGGAAAGACCTTTACCAAAGTCAACACATTTCTCGTGAAAGAATCCTGTGAGCAATTCAGGGAAGTCTGGGTTTAGGGAATGCCATAGAAAAACCCATGCAAGTGCTGCAATGACTCCAGGACAAGGGCCCGGACCAACAGTATGCAGAAGCACTGATCAGGGAGAAGGCTGAATCATGGGTCATCAATAGAACTGGAACACAGGCCCATGGAAGAAGTCACTGGTCAATGGGAAGGCTGAGGAGCCAGCCCCAGGGGATTCTGCAATCCTGCCTGGAGGAATGGTGGCAGCCCTTACAAAAAAGAAAGCAAAACCCCAGCCGCCACAGGAAGCGGAAAACCCCATCCTAGTATTAGCAGGGGTCAATATCATCAAAGGAGGGGTGATCAGTGTGCTTGAAGAAAGCCCAGTCCTCAACCAAAAACAGGACCTGACACCATCAAAAAACAGATACCCTGAGAAGATGCACAAACTCAACCAGAAACTACAGCGCCAGAAGAGACTCCTGACCTAGGGGAACAT
This sequence comes from Ambystoma mexicanum, assembly GCF_040938575.1. Classification (NCBI taxonomy): domain Eukaryota; kingdom Metazoa; phylum Chordata; class Amphibia; order Caudata; family Ambystomatidae; genus Ambystoma; species Ambystoma mexicanum. The sequence continues at coordinate 1,164,540,527 of NC_090927.1, read as the reverse complement.
GAAACGCTGACTGGAGAAAGAACCGCTGGATCATCTCTAGTGCATTGACAGTGTGGCAAACCTATCCCGGGTCTGGGAGAATACCTGAATATCCAAAAGGAGAAGTTAGACCAGGAATAGGGGTCCACGATGAAAGATTGGAGGTATGTGACAGGGTCACTGGCCTTGCCTTGTGAAGGAAGGCCAATGAGCCCTCTCCACCTGGGGTAAGCGGCCTATCAGTCCAGAGCCAGATCTCCCCCAGAGCAGAGGTGGTGTGGGAGAGTTGAGGGAGACACATGGCAAACCCAACACCCCAAAGGCTCCCCAGAATTACTGCAGATGAACAGTGGAGCAGCAGGAGTGTATACTTCCAATGCAAATCTCAGCCCACAAGGGAAGGAGATAAGAAGAGTTGGGATTAGCTCAGAAAGAGATCCTTCTAGACAGGAAGGAGAGGGCTATGAAAAGCCAGCAGTGTCAGATGGCAGAGAGAGGTGTGTGGGTGAAGCCAGAGGCAGTGAAGGAGTTCCAACAGACCTGAGAGGAGGGGGGTGCAGTGGGTGTAGGAGTGGTGGAGGAGCCTATTTCATGTGTTTGGAGAGAGTGGAGGGAAGGTGTTTGGATTGAGAGAGTGGTACCAATTCTGGCTGTTTGTATGTATGTGTGTGAGTGTCTGAGAGACGGAAGTAAGACCTGAGCTAGGGAGATTATAGGTGGTAGGAGGAAGAGGGAGAGAAGTAGTTTACTGAGCAGGGCACTGTATTCCTGGGTGTGGTTTCAGGGTGCAGGGCAATATAACCCAGAGGTCTGTTGCATGGAGAGAGCACCATATCCCTGGATAGTGAGCTGAGCACCATATCCATAGAGGGGGCTGGAGGGGAGTAGTGACCGGATTTGTGATAAGGCGGCAGGATTACGAGCTAGGTGGGGAGACAGGAGAAGGGAAAGAAGCAATAAAGTCAGGCGAGTGTAGAAAATAAGGCGAGTGTAGAAAGGCAGAATTATAGAGAGCGATATGATGGGGAGAGGGAGAGGGAGATATGAATTAGGAGGCTGAAGAAGACCAGATATAGGAATGGTGGAAGGAGAAAGCATACAAAGGAGTGGTAGAGAAGAGGCATTGAGGAAAAGTCACCAGAGACCAGATATGAGAGGTTAATCTGACTATTCCTGGTTAGGTCACTTAGGAAGTCCATAGAGGGGTTAAATAGACATGGCTGTGGCCTTTAGTAGGGCTAGCCTGGACAGTAGGAGTCCCCTCGCTGTAGAGAATATGTAGTGCCACTGACCCTTTGAAAGTAGGGAAGCCTGGCAAGGGAGCTGGGAGCCCCCGAGCAGTAAGAAGAAACAGTTGGGGGCCACCCATAGATTTGGAGACGCAATTGTCTTCTGTTTGTATGTTTTTGTTTTGAGCTAACGCTGAAATTGTATAGGATTCATCTTGTGACTCAGGGAAAGCCTTACCACATATGTTAGTTAGCCTTCATTCTCGAACCAAAAAACTGCAGTAGATGCAATATATTTTGGACGGGATTCAAGCTTGCGGTGGTGGGGGGGGCTTAAGCATTTGTCAATCAGGCTTGTAGGGTGGGATTCAAGCTTGCGGTGGTGGGGGGGCTTAAGCATTTGTCAATCAGGCTTGTAGGGTAGCCATCAGATTTTTGTTAGTGCCTAAAGAACTGAGGAACTTTAGTACTGGCTTGTGGAGATAGAGTTCTTGGAAAGTCTGACAGTCGGGTGTTGTCACAACTTATTTGTGCCTGGGAAAAGACATAGAATGTGGCCTGAAATTTGGCCTACAGTGTGCATGGGTTCAGCTTCCATAGGATATTGACTTGGTACCAACGGGCTTGAGTCTTTCTTGAAATGTAGGTTGTGAAGGAGCAATCACTGTCAATGTTGAGGTCAAGGGATTTGGTACAGAGTGTGGAGGACGGGGAGAAAGCATTCAGTGTTGTGACCGCAAAGCAGGTTTTTATAGGGGTGGCGAAGATTATTATGGAGGAAGGCAAATTTAATTTTTGAGATTTAGTTTGAGAAAGCTTGCCAGCATATAGAGTTGAAAGAGGGATGGAAGGTACATACATGTTGGCCTATAATACTCCAAAATAGGGAAGTGGCCAGTCAATGTGCGGGTTTGATTAGCTAGTATAAGAGTGCGCAACCTGCGGCTCTCCAGATATTTTCGACTACCAGCACCATGATCCCTCACCATTCACTATTCTGGCTGGGGTGAGTTGTAGTTGGAAATTTGCAGATCCCTGATGCTAGTGGCAGCCAGAATCCTTCCATGTAGAGATTAAAAATTGTGGGGGGTTGATAGAAATCTTTGAGGTTCTTCATGTGACAGAGTTGGCGGTTCGTCTGAACAACATGCTGTCAGTTGGCCCTAAAGAAAGAGAACCCACGTGGGACCGTCTGCCGATGCCACGATAGCGTGCTTGGAAATGGCCATGTGCGCGACCGCGTCAAGATTCAGCGTCATCTTGAAGTTTGAAAGCATGTCTTGTGGCAATAGACAGTCCTTTCGACTGTTCATTCAGATTATGATTTGAGTACTATTTTGGAGAAACCTGTAATCTAGGAATTTGTTTTTTGAAACAGCAATACCAATTTGAAAGCAAGATTACTTTTTCAAAATGTACCCTCCTGTGCTTTATCTTTTTCTAGCCGATGCAGACAGCCTCTGAGCACTTTTTCCTGCCTTCGTCATGGGGCATATTTCTTGTCAAAAGAAGACTGTTTTTGTATTTCTTCACTTTCCAGGATTTCTTTTTGAAGAAAGATTTTCTTAAACTCAAAGAACTTAAAGCCTTACTGAAATTTTTAACCCTGTTGATAAATGTTATTAATGATTTGGTAATTCATTTTGGAGTATTTGCCTTTCCCAGTCAAATGGATCAAGTGCTTTGGCTGCTTCAAAGAAATGGGCAACATTGACCCTCATTAGGGACTCCTGCATTGCCTTACAGACATTCATGGCTCTAGTAGGTATGATGCTCAGAGGGTCCTCCAATCAAGAGACAGTGGGCCCAGATATTACCATAGGAGGTGCTGCGGGCAGAGCATGGAATCATAACTGCATAACTGACATGAAGCCAATGGCTTCCATTATGGATGTAATACCGCTTTGCAAACATGATGTTCCTGTCAACTTGCAATTTTGCTCCACAAGGCATCCATAACTGAACTCTAGGGGCAGACTTTGCATAGTTGGCCATTCACTCACCAACTACATTGTGGCTATGATGCATGAGTCTGCAACCTTTGGCTCTCCAGATGTATCAGACGACAACTCCCGCAAGCCCTAGTCAACGTCAACGGTGAGGGATCATGGAATTCATAGTGCAAACCACCTGGAGAGCCGCTGGTGGCAGACCCGTGCCAAGAAGTATGCATCCGCCTGGATAATCTCCTTGCGTGCTCACTTCCTGCTAGGGAAATATGCAACCAACCATGCACGTGCATGTATGAAACCACCACTGGTGGAAAGTTCTTTCATGTCAGTAATTGTTTTATCTCCTCGCAGTGGTGTTCTGAATATCAATAGTAAAATGCATTCATTTCTAAATGAACAAATAGTCCTTATTGAATTCATTAAATGTGAATATGTCTCGTACATATACATCCGGGGCACCCCTGGAAACGTGCCAGGAATGTGCTAGTCCTAGGATTGGCCAGCCCAGTCCTGTAAGTGTGCCTTTAGTTTAAGTGAAGCCATCATTCTTTAAGGAAGCGGGGACTCTCCTATGCGTTGTGCTTATTCTATAGCTCAGTTATTGTTCTTCATATCAAGCATACGGCGAGGCGTGCAGTGCTTGTACCTGTGTGTGTCCTGCCACTGACACCCTTTGCTCTTAGTAGTTTGCAAATAAATGAAGAAGAGTGAGGGGGTGCAAACATTCGTAAATATTCTTAGACCCATTAACCCAGAGAATGGTAAAACCCAGTCATTTTTTCAGATCGACTATAAAATGCAAACATCCCCACTGATATTGCTTGTGTGTACATTTTGTAAATATACATTAAATGTGGGTTTCTTAAAAAACAGATGTTATTTCCCTGTTCGGTAGGTCAAAGAGTCCCGCCCTGATTTCACTCCTCTCGAAACTCTCCAAAAATAGCTGAATGATCTTAGCCGATTTTCAGTGCTGGTTAAAATGTGCATTCTGAAATAGTGCATGGGTATTTTCTGCTTCAAACAGATGTTATCTTTTCCCTTACAATGGAGTCCACAATGCATGCGATTTAGTAGGTCCCAGTCACACACATGTGCACATTCACTTGTTCACGGTTGCAACCCATTGCACTAACCGTCTGACTAACCGGTCTGAACAAACCCAAAACCAAAATTCCCAAAAAGCATGAAGTGGCTTCCACACTCAGTTGCATACTGGAAGAATCAGCCAGGCTATAAACCACTGGTCTGCAAGCTTGCGTGATACCCGCCCATTGACTATGCTGACAAGGGTTGATGGTTGTTGTAGTCTAAAACATTTGAGGACTCAAAGGTTGCAGAGCCCTGACAAAAGGATTATGAGTGCAGATGAATGAACCCAATTGATCCTAAAAGTAGTAGAAAGCGTGTAATCATCATTACTTTTCACCCCACTTTTACCATCGTGTAAACAGGATTCCTCCCTCGGCTCACTCAGCGCTCTCTAGAGTATTCAAATGGAACTAACAAGAACCACTCAGGTTTCTGTGCAAAGGTGTAAAAAAGCAAGCATAAAGGAGGAAATTAATTTGATAATGAAATTGATGAAAGCAAAACATTTTTTTGAAATATTAGGCACTAGAACACCAGGAAACTGAGAGACGACGCTCTTCCTTCATGCTTATGCAGATTGTGACGTTGTGTTTCCAGAATCCATCACAAGTATCCCCACCTCCAAGATAAATTACAAAATCATGAGCTTATTTTTGATGGTTGCTAGCTCTCCAGTAGTATTATCATAGCTGTGTTATTGTAGACCCTAAGATAGTGCACTAAGATATTTCTGGGCAAAGATGACTTATAACTCAAATGGCCACCAACTCTGTAGACAGATCACATGGGAGCTGACAGATTTTTAGTTTAGACAACATGCTTGCCAGACTATTTCATATTTAATTACGATTGCACATGCTCACCTGTTTTGTTATTGAACTACCGACCTTCCATCCTCTCATGCCTGCTTCCTATTGACATTTCCTACCCTGGCCGCCGAATTGCCCGACTGCGTCTACCGCAATGCCTGCCTATCTTTGTCATTATTCATGATGCTGCCCTTTCTCCTGCCGGACTGCTTCTACTGTAATGCCTGCCTGCTCCTGTATGTTGCCTGCACTCTTGCACATTTTAATACTCCTGTTTGCTTTATTTATATAAATTCTTCTTTCAACCAAAATCCTTCCTGCACTTGCCTCTTTATTCTCACTTTGGATGTTTCTCTTTTTTGCATTGTGGGCCGCACACGCATGGTTTTAAAACATGAGCGCTCCTTAAAATGCTTAATTTCTCTTTGATTGCTTTGAAGCGATGGGTTAAAGAGTCAGTGTGCACTGTAATAAATACTAAGGGCCGATTCAAAGAAAAAGCGCAAAGTCCCTGCAAAGTACTTTGTGCGTAAAACAACTCTGTGCCTACGTGCACGCAAAAGTATGTTTTGCACGTTTCACCTATTCATGGAATTCTAACCGCAAAGTGACCCCAGGCGCAAAGAAAATAGAGTAGTGCCCGGAACGCCCAAGACATGCCCCCATGCAAACCAAAATCAGTGACATATACCAACCTTTGCCCCTACCTTATCCCTGCCATCAAGCACCCTGGCAATACTGTGGCCCGTCCCCCCACAACCAAGGCTGCACCTGGGTGAGACTGCGTACAAATCCCCATAACCCAAAACTGCACCCCGATAATCTGTATTCCATTTCTCATAACTCAAGGCAGCACCCTGTTGACCTGCATATGAACCCCCATAACTCAGCGCAGCACCCCGCTAATCTGCATACGATCACCCCTAACTCCAATCGGCACCTCAACTATGTGCCGTCACCCCTAAATTGCTATGTAAACGTTACCTTTGTGCGTTGGTTCCTATGCGATTAGTACTTTGCGCCTCCTATCATGTGGCTGTAAGCTCACAAGGTTTGCCGTGACTTTTTCCGACGTCAAGTTGCGTGTTGAAATCCATAACTTCGGTTGAGTTTGAGCTTGACTGGGCATGCAATTTCTTTACGTGGCCCGTCCCTCAACATGCCCATGTTATTCCTTGTTCTTCCTCATTTTGCCAGGAGAATGGGGACTATGCATGTTCCTCCCCCTATTTATTTCTTTGCATAGGCCTGACCCACACTTTGCGTGGAGTGTCACGCAAAGTGCTTGACTGCACGCAAAGACATGACGGACCTAGGCAAAGTCCCAGAAATACATGCAAAGTCCGTTCCATGAATTGGTAAAAAGGACTTTTTGCTCGATGAAAAGTGTGCAGTCACTTTTCAGCACGCAAAAAAATTCCATGAATCAGGCCTTTAGTATTTCAAAAAGAATGCCGAAGTGAAAACATTCTTCTGCAATATTAAATAGGCATATGTGATTATGAAGTTTTCATAACGTAAGTAGTAGAAACACCATGGGCCCAGCAACACCACAGGTGCAGCATTCCCTTGTTTAACAGGTTGGGTGCCCCCTTGCATCTCCCACCATACAGAACCACTCCCGTTAACCGCCTTTATGGAGACGGTAAGAGATAATCCCGCTCCTGTCATTTTTAATGTGGCATCAAATAACAGCATAAGGGCCCAGGTCATGTGAAACACTACTCGACGGAATGCTCACATGCGATAACTTGGGATGACATACGTGTTGATATCCATGCGGCTGTTCCTGAAATTGGATCATCGAGAAGCGTAAGACGCAGTTCCACTTTTTTTCAATAATGTATTTTATTTGATGAATTTTATTAATTTCAGTATTAAAACCATGGAAAAGGTGAAAAGCAAATGGGAACAATTTGGCAGTAATTTTGAGGCCCTCTCCTTTTGGATCACGGAAAAGGAAAAAGAACTGGACACGCTGGAGGCGTCATCCTTTCCACTGGAAAGCCAAATCAGACAAATTAAGGTGATTTATATATTTTTGTTACATTTCAATTGTACGGCTTGACTTTGTATAAAATGTATTTTTTAATACACCTTTTATTTAATGAAAATGTGGAATTTATCAAAAATCAAATTGTAGCTGCAATGTTAAGCGGACAAATGAACTTAGTAGAAAATGCACCCGAGTAAAAATTAAAAAAGTAAATAAAGACATTTGTTCATGATCGGCGCAGCATAACTTAAAAAGCAGAACTTGCCTCTGCGCACAGGTTCCACACACATGTTATTTAATAGGCCACAGAGGTCAATTGTGCACAGTTGAGTGGCATTTCGACAGTGAACGTCATCCTTGGCACTTTCAGGCTCATGTGATCCAGCTCTCTACAAGGCTCCAAAATTCAAAGAAGCAAAATCATGGCTATATGTGATTTTACCGACCACAATTACAGAGGGGTACATTTCAGTGCTGGCAAAACACTGACATTTTTAATTTGCCCCCACCCCCCCTCCACCCGGCAACACTCCTGATTTTCTACCATTATAACGCCACCCCATCCTGACCAATTCTAACCCCTTACCCCACTTCCCTTTATATATTTATTTAACCCTTTCAGTGTTTTTCAGTGTTATTGTCTGCTCTGTTATGTACCACTCTATACCACTCTGTAATGGGTGCAACATAATGACTGGATATCCAGAATAACTAGGATTGTTGTCTAAATATCCCTCCAGTATCGCTGAAGAGCCGCCGGGTACCGCGTGTTCCTATCCAAACTGATACAAAATACATATAACACTTTTCAGCACATTTTAATGAGCAATCCGATTATGCAAGCAAAGCAATGGGTGTGCTTAGGTATACAGAGGGGCGCCACCTGTATTACAATGTTCAATGCGCCAAATGGAGATAAATGGTTGGTGCATCCATTATGAGTCTAACATAGGCTGATCCAGTAATATGCATTTGTTAAGTATGTGAATGTCTGACTTTATGGATAGACACACACACACACACACACACACACTCACTGAAAGCTTGCACCATGCTTCAGGGTAAGGAATTGCTCTGGACCTGATAATAACATGTTCTCACTGGCACATTGGCTGGATTCTTTCATTTCCAAGCATTGGAATAACAGGCGTCCCCGTTACCCATTTTAGCAGCACTCCCTTTAGCCTTGGAATGATGAAAGGCAGAGTTAGTCCAGGCAAGGTTCAGACCTGTAGCTGAAATAAGGACACAAATCTTTAAACAAGTGCATAACTCCGTGGTTTAAATTCCATCCAATGCATGGCAATCAAAATCAATATGGCAACGGATGTGTATAATTTGGTTCTGAGGTTATGTTCATTGAAGGCGGCCATTGGGCCTTCCCGGCTAACGATTGCCCACCCTGCTGTTTCCTCCAAGGTGGATGTCCTGGGAAACTGGTAGTGAGCATGGATGTATGTTAAAATAACGTAGGGCGAAAAGATCGAATTGCAAAATGCCGAGGCCCGCTGTGCTGCTTTTTGCAATTCGAGCTCGCTGTTTTTTTTTTTTTTTTACACATCCCGAAATCGAAAATACCGAAGTAGGAGTGCGGGGGACACCCCTGCAACCCCAGCACACCTACCTCAGTATTTTCGGATTCATGATTTTATATATATACCTAATGCGGGAAAACCATGTGTACGGTCTTCTGGATACGACCTTTTGGGTCGATACCAGTGAGCATTCTATCCCAGTGGAAAAGTCCGATTCCCAAACACCTTAGTTTTCCAATATCAAATCGGATGGTTCCCGTCAGATTCCATTCTCTGAATGGGAGAGGCAACACCAGGTAGGACCCCTCCTTGACCGGCCACAAACCGCTGCATGTAGCCTGCCAGTGCTGTGCAGGGCCTACATTTTGATTTACTGTTGAGACACGTACTGAGATATTCATTGCGATCCAAGTCCATACGTCCCGGTAAGCAACACTGTCTGCAAACCCTGGATTCGTTTCTGCTGCACCGCTTTGTGGAATGTGTTGGCGCTTGCAGAAACAGTAAGAAACGACTGGGAGAAACCAGTGTCCATCCTTTTAACCATCTCAAGACGGGGTCCCTGCTGCAGCAGGAATTGTCACAGTATAACATGTTTACTGTGAGGTCAGTGCAGGTCTTGCACATTGGCATGCCACAACTCACTGGCAAACACTGTGGGTACACCTCTACATGATTTCATGATTTGAACTAACAGCGATCTCCCATTACTCATCCACTCCATGTGAGGTCGACTCTTGATTTGTCCCATGACAGAACCGTTCTAAATGATTTCACCCAGTGTACTCATCAGTCCTAAGTGACAATATCTTTTTAGAAAGATATTTTCACTAAAAGACCGATTTAGAAAGACCGCTCTTTCTAAATCAAACTGCCACGCCCCCGCCGCACCTGAGCCAGTGCAGGGACTGACAGGCTCTGCTGGACCCTGGTAACCACAGGTTTTATGCTCTCATTTCTGAGATGATATTCTGGTTACGCATTTAAGGTGTACATCTTTGGCAGTGGGCGACTATGGCATTCACTTCCGGGGCATTCAGGTTCTCCCATCCATAATATCTCTCACTCAGGTCCTGCTCATCCCTCCCTTGTGCACAGTTCAGACACTTCATTAGTCTTCTCTTTCTTCGGCCATTTTTTCTGTCCTCCCTTCCTACTATGAACTGCTTTCTATACAAATTTAGAGGGTTTTTTTCTCCGCTAGCCTCAGCAGAACCTGCAGAGAGAGAGGAGAACGGGTGCGTTTTTGTGTTGTGTGTGTGTATGTATGTGCTTTGGTTTGGGCGGGGGGTGCAGTGTGGTGGGAGGGGGCTAGGGATGAAATCCTGCAGGAGAGGGTGGGGGGTTATATGGGCGCAGGGCGGAACAATGGTGGCTATGGGGGCTCGGGTGGTGAAACCCTCCCTGAATTTTCTTTTTTTCAAAAGTGCATTTTAAAGGACTCAAGAGAAAAAGACCTTTACAATGCTGTTTTTACGATCAAAAGAACATCGGGCATTGTAAATCAGTCATTGTCACGTGAGACCTTTAAAACGAGCTCTTTTCGCATAGAACCTACTGATCGACTTTGACCTTTTGAACCACCTGCTGCATGACAGTCTGAGAGCTCAATATTATAAGCTGCTGGCCTCAAATGACTTATCTTTTCCCCTTTTCATGTTTGTTCCTTTTTGGTTTGTGTGTGTGTGGGGAGGGCTGTGGGTTTGAGATGCTGCTTTTGAATTTAATAATGCATTTAATTAACACATTTCAATGTCCTCTTTTAATTCCCAATAAAATATTCGAACTCACCTCAAAATCATTGTTCACTCTTAGTTCACGTTGGTAGACATGGAAGCAAACAGTTAAGGCTCTGCTGATATTTTGCTAATGTTGTGATGTCATATGTGATGTAATTAGATCTCTGTTTGGGCAAGTCTTTGAGGATGTCTTACATGACGATATCCCGACGGGTGTCCCTTCGATGTCACAACAGCATGTTTTGTTAGCAGTGTAAATAGCGAAACAACTTTTTAATTTTGTTTACATTATGTTGAGTGAACGCTATGCAAAGTTGAGCAACAGTTCTACCCTCCACATTCCATAAACCACAGTTTTCTAGCTTATGCATTTTTAAACGATGTAGCCTGTTGTTATTTGTCTGTCATCCTATCTGTAACACTTTCTTTTTTGGGAAGGCTCTTTCTGTAATTGTAAGTAGCCCTGGAAGGGGCCTTCTTTGATGAATCTTCGTGTATGTCTTTCGCCATGGAAACCGGTGTCTGGGCAGAGATTGGGGGAGAATTATTGGGGCCCCCTCTATTCTCATGGAATCATAAGAGGGTGGGCCTCCGCGTGGTCCCTTCGTGATCATAAGATTGGCCTAACAGGAACGCTGGAGATTTCCCGGTGGGCCTCTGCACCCTGGGCCTCTTTTGTGTGTTAACCTATTTTATTTCCACATTTTCTCATAGGAAAAGGGTTAGGCTGCCTAAAAATGGGCCACTTTGAACATTATTTCCAGGGCCTCTTTTGGGTCCCAGTCCACCCTGCCAGCTGCACGCTTCCCACATGGCAGATGCCTGTCTTCATTTGCGAGCTAACTGGGTATGCTTGTTTTCACGGGATGCTGCAGGTGCGGTGGAATGTCCTACCGAAAAGAGGCAGTGAGTATGCATGCCGCCGGCCCTGCACCCTTGGGGATGTACTGGCAGGCTCTTTCGAGAAGGATGATTTTTAGATGGCCGCCCCTTGCAGCCTCCATAAAGAAATGGGGTGTTATCAGAGGACGGCTATGATCCTGGCTCCCATGGACACTTAAACAGTAAAAGAGGGTAACCACAGGTTTTATGCTCTCATTTCTGAGATGATATTGTGGTTACGCATTCAGGGTGTACATCTTTGGCAGTGGGCGACTATGGCATTCACTTCCTGGGCATTCAGGTTCTCCCACCACATCTTTGCTTCCATCCATAATATCTCTCACTCAGGTCCTGCTCATCCCTCCCTTGTGCACAGTTCAGACACTTCATTAGTCTTCTCTTTCTTCGGCCATTTTTTCTGTCCTCCCTTCCTACTATGAACTGCTTTCTATACAAATTTAGAGGTTTTTTTTCTCCGCTAGCCTCAGCAGAACCTGCACCTGTCCCTTGTGGAGTCCCCCAAGGATCTTGCGTCTCTCCCACACTATACCATGTGTTTACCAAGCCTCTATTTGACATACTTGACTATCTGGGTGTTTCATACACCAACTATGCTGAGGACACCCAGATACTCATCCCCATCTCTAGTGACTTTGCTCTTGATGCAAAGGCACTTAATGATGTCTACCTAATCATACAGGCTTGGATGGCTCATCACAGGCTTTGCCTCAATGATGAGAAAACGGAGCTACTCATCCTTGGAACGCACTCCAAATTGGCCAAACTTGACCCAGCATAAAAATCATTCACCATAGATGGCAACAGCATCAAAGTGTCGAACGTAACTAAAACTCTAGGCATTTATCTCAACGCAACTCTATCGCTAACCAGACAAACCAATGCCGTAGCGTCTACTTCGGTCTATACTTGTAAACTCATCACAGCCTGCAGACCCTTCCTGAACATTGAGAACTGCATCATCTTAGCTAGAACACTAATCATGGCAAAAATAGACTATTGTAACGCCCTCTACCTAGGGACTAGCCAACAAAAACATTGACAAGCTACAAGTTACACACAACAATGCCATTAGGGCAGCCCTCAACATCCCTAGAAGATCTCACATTTCCGACATCAGACGCAATCTTCACTGGCACCCTGGCGCACAGCAAATATCGCTCAAAATCTTAGCCTTAGCTTACAAGGCTGAGAATAACCTGGCACCAGCGTATCTGACCAGCCGGTTCTCACAGCATGTTGCGTACAGACCGCTGAGATCAGCTTATGTAAACACACTCTCTATACCCAGATTTAAGCTACAGTCTGCTGGGGGATCTAGCTTCCCAGACCTTGCAGCTAAACTCTGGAACACCACCTCCTCACACTCAGATTAGAACCCATGTTCCACTCCTTCAAAACCAAAACCAAATTCTGGCTTCATAAGCTTGATGAGCCTACTTCACTCCCCTTATAGGCGCTCTCCGTACTACACCAACACATCTTTCCCTGGTCTAACTCTTTATGTTCTCTCCTATTCTCTCTCTCATTTGCAGCCCTTACTTTAACTTCTAGTACTTGTTTTACACTTCTGGAGTAATTATGAGTATCCTGCTCTGCTATGTCACTAGTTGTATCACTGTAAGTTATACTGTTTCTTCTTTGTAAGACTGTTCCCCTGTTCCCTAGGGGAACATGTTATGCTTGCCTGTAACCACCTTCTTCTAACTACGCGCCCAGATGCCTCAGGGAAAGGCTGCGCTCTACAAATAAATAAATACAAATACAAATACTCTCTCACCACCATTTTACTGGCTGCCCTTTAGACACATTGTACTTCCAACTACACCAGAAGAAATATTTCCTGAAGTCTCCTCTTCACTCCAACAAAGATAATATTATGCAAATGTTCACACTCACAAAATCCACTAAGAACATCATGCTGTACACCCCTAATTTGCAAGTGATGTACTTTGGGCTTACTGGATACATACTTTTCTGCTAAATTGCATTTTTTATGTACCGCCAGTGCTCTCACCTTTGAAGAATACTTGAACCTTATAGACTGAGGGATAGATCATTATCACAGGATAAGTGCCTAATCCCGTATCATAGTTTGATGCAAATCTAAGGGACATACACTGGGAAAGGCAATTATCCAAAGAGATAATGACCCACGCTGATGTCTGCAAAAAGATCACCATGCTGTCTAAATGGCATTATAGGTATGCGAGTTGCATTAAAACAGTGAAAGGGGTTGCAGTCAATACTGGAGATTGACTACATTTCCAGCATTTGTATTGGTTGAAAGGCAATCGGTTAGGCGTGCCATGTTGTGTTAATGCTTTAATAATGCCCTCACCACACAGCTGTCACCCCTTCACACAATTTAATGAATCTCATTAATAAAGAATGCATTCTATGCAACCGGAACATGGAGTGTAATCCTCATTCAGCCCACGCGCTTGCTGCCGAGGTGCAATAGAAATGATTAATACTTGCCCTGTCCAGGGCGGGGCATCAGCAGCATGTCGAAAGCAGTTATTACCACCATTCTGAAACAACCTGGGGCAGGCATCATCACTCTAGCCAGCCACCACCCCATTCCTAATTACCTAGCCAAGCACACTGAGGCGGTTCTCGGTTACTGGATGACACCTGGTCTTTGTTGTCACAAAGGAAACAATACATTTCAAAGTTGCCCCAGTCAAAGACAAAATTGTTCAAAGCCGTGGAGCTGTACTGTCATGATCTCTGCTTCCAAAAGGTCAGGGTTTTCCCAACTCCCTTGGAAGCAGATCCATAACCCAGGTTCCGAGTGCCAACCAGTCCCAATTGGGACCTTTTGGACCCAGTCCTGGCGCCAGTGGCACCAGGCTCATAAATATGCCCAGTCCCAGCGCTGGAAGCGCCGGGCTCATAATGCTTGGGTGGACTTACCTGCAGCAGACCATGCTGCTTACTTGCCTGCCAGTTGAGCCTCTGATCCTCTTCTGTTTGGAACTACTTTTCCTGTTGGGTGGGGCAGGAGCCACTCCCTAGATTCAGAACACTGGAACTCTTCTGGAAAGCAGGAACTCTTTTCTTACCTAGGCGTGGCTGTGGAAGGAGACACCTAAGCACTACAGGAGGCTATTTAAACCACACCCGATGGATGAATCTTGCTTTGCGTTATTCTGCATCCTCTGCCGCAGAACGCTCATCGTGTCTTCTGCATCTGATCCTGGGCCTAAGGAAAAAGGCTTACCATCCTGAATCCAGTCTTCAGCAACACCTCTAAAGACAAGAAAGAACAGGTTAGCATTACGGTCTTCAGTGACAGCTCTTCACTTACCTGGTCCATCGGCTGTCACCAACGCCTCGCGCTGCATTCCGGCATCTGAAAGACAAAGGCTTACCTACTCTTCGTGCGCTCCGGAGGTCTTCACACTGCATTCCGGCATCTGAAAGACAAAAGCTTACCAACTCTTTGCACACTCCGGAGGCCTTCGGCGCTGCATCCCGCATCTGAAAGACAAAACAAGGTGCGTTTAAAGACATTGGGGAACTTTAATACTCACGTGCCATTACTCCTTTCCACATCCAACCCAGTGGGTATTCCGGCACCCTGCAGCCGCTCCGAACTTGTACCTGCAAAATAAAAAGACAGTTAGAGCGCATCGTGAAGCAGGCAACAAGCGCTTACTTACTGCTTCCAGGCGCTTCTATTCATCACACGGGCTCCATCTTCAACTCACTTCAGCCCGTCATCCGCCATCGCCGGAACCCTGCAAAACAAGAAACATCATTACTAAAGACTTTAAAGACATTAGAATTACTCGAAACTTACCGTTCGTGCAGTAAACAACGGACAGCAGTCCTCTGAAGTCAAGAGGCCTGCTCCCCTTATCCAGTGAAGAAACTGGTTACAGCACCCTGCCCCGAGGCAGATGGAGAGCACGGCGTTCACTTACCTAAGACATCTTACCCTTCGAGTCAGTCATACAGTGCCCAGAGGTCCAGCCCAAAGAGCCAGCCGTGTGTTACACATCACCTTTGAAGATACGGTATACGCCCAGTCAAGACCGGCGCCTCTACGGGAATCAGGTGAGCGTTACAGAACGCAAAGCCTACCACAAAACTCCCGTCCAGGCGCTATGGAAACCTCCGATACCGACCAGCTAGCCCAGTTACTTGGGGAACTAAGGGCAGAAGTGCATGCAGCCCGTCAGGAAACGAATGCTCTAAGAAGGGAACTGATTATTTCCAAGGAGCGAACAGATGATCTCGCTAGACAATTGCTACAGTCACAAGCCGGACAGACCCCGTTACCCGCATCTGGGGGAAATCTTCCTTCTACACCCTCTATGAATCCAGTGCAGATCAACCTACCTGGGAATGTACCTCTGACTCCGCCCGAACGATTTTCTGGTGACCCAAAGAGGTTTGCAGTATTTATCAATCAGTGCCGGTTGCATTTCTTATGCCGGCCAGCAGCCTTTCCAACTGATCAAGCTAAAGTAGCTTTCGTGCTTTCGTACCTTAGTGGCAATGCGGCAGACTGGTCGATCCCTCTAGTAAATCAAGATGATCCGGTCCTCCATGATTTTCAAGCTTTTCAGCTCAGTATGGAAAAACTGTTCGCAAGACATTCACAGGGGCAGGCCTTGGACAATGAGCTTCTTTCGTTGCGACAAGGTAATCAAGACCTTTTGGCTTATATTGCGTCTTTCAACAGACTGATAGTGGAAACTCAATGGCCTGAGGACAAAAGGATTACGCTGTTTTATAGAGGTCTATGTGGAGAGCTCGAAGATGTGTTAGCCCAAGTAGTGAATCCCCCACAAGATTGTTCGGACTATATAGACTTAGTCGTTCAAATAGATCACAGACTGCAGAACAGGAAGGCTGATCGTTCCAAGTTTGATGCTCGAGTATTTTCCAAACCGCCAACTCCTTCCAAAGGAGTAGACTCCGGGGAACCCATGCAAATAGGGGGTCTGAAGGGTCCTCTAACACAAAAGGAGCGGGAAAGGAGAAAACAGTTGCAATTATGCCTCTATTGCGGAAACTCAGGGCACTTTCTTCGAGACTGTCCGGTGAAACTTGCCAAGAAGGCGGTAGGAGCTGCAGTTACCAAAGTTACAAACTCTGAGCAGGGAAACGACCTCGCCCGACAAGAATAGAGGTCCTCTTGCCGAGCGTGAAAACCAGTTCCGGGACCTCGCATTTCGTGATACCTATGGTCCTCATTAGCCCTGATAATCCGGATCGATTACATGCAATTGAAGCTTACGTCGACAGCGGTGCCATCGGCAATTATGTGGATCATGAAATGGTTTTGAGGATGAATCTAACTCTTTGTCCCAAGGCTGTAAAGGACGTCATTACTACGGTGGATGGTACGGAGATAGCCTCCGGGCCAGTAACGCATACCACTCAAGAGGTGACGCTAGTAAGTCAAGATGGACACCATGAGAAGATCGTGTTCGATGTGATCAAGGCCCCTCAGTTTCAGATTATTCTAGGAATACCTTGGTTAGAGAAACACAATCCTCTGATCGATTGGCGAGCAAGAACGGTCCAGTTTCCAGAATGTGTCTCTACTTGTCACCCTCCACCTGGTGTTGCACTGGCAGCAATTTCTTCAGAGACTCCCCAGTTACCTCCCGAATACCTAGAATACCAAGATGTTTTCCGGAAGGATCAGGCTAACTCTCTACCTCCTCATAGGTCTTATGACTGCCAGATAGACCTGATACCTGGATCTACTCCTCCTTGTAGTAGAATTTATGCCCTCACCGAGCCTGAGAACCTTCACCTTCGACAATACCTGGATCAATACCTGGCAAATGGGTTTATTCGTCCTTCCAAGTCCCCTGCTTCTTCAGCTTTGTTCTTCGTTCCAAAAAAGGAAGGAGACCTTAGAACTTGTATAGATTATCGCTCCCTGAACCAGATCACCGTTAAGAATAGATATCCGTTACCTTTGATCCCTGAACTCCTGGACCAAGTCAGAAAAGCATGCATATATACAAAGCTGGATCTTAGAGGAGCTTACCACTTGGTATGAGTAAAAGAGGGCGATGAATGGAAGACGGCCTTCCGCACCAAGTATGGGCTATTTGAATATCAGGTCATACCCTTCGGACTTTGCAATGCCCCGGCCGCCTTTCAATATTTTATGAACGATGTCCTCAGAGAGCTCATAGATGTGTGTGTTGTTGTTTACATTGACGACATCCTCGTTTATTCTTCATCGGAATCTGAACATCGGAAACACGTGAAAATGGTCCTCGAAAGATTGCGTCAACACAAACTTTTCGCTAAGTTGGAAAAATGTGTTTTCAACGTGACTGAAGTTGAATTCTTGGGATTCATATTATCACCTGGCGGAGTGCGTATGGATTCAAAGAAGGTCGATGCAGTTCTCAAATGGCCACCACCATCCTCCGTAAAAGGTGTGCAAAGCATGTTAGGCTTCGCTAACTTTTACCGCAGGTTTATCCCCGAATTCTCTCGAATAGTCCAGCCCATCACTGCCTTGTTAAAGAAAAACAAACGTTTTGAATGGTCTACCGAGGCGGAACAAGCTTTCCAGGATTTGAAGACTAAATTTATCTCTGCACCAATCTTAAAACACCCTCGCCCCGAACTCCCCTACATCGTGGAAACTGATGCTTCAAGCCTTGCCATGGGGGCAGTTCTATCACAAAAGGACCCGGTAACCAATCAGTTGCATCCCGTGGCATTTTGGTCCCGCAAATTCTCGCCTCCTGAAATCAATTACACGATTACTGACAAGGAACTTCTGGCTATCAAGTCTGCCTTTAAGGCTTGGCGGCATTATCTGCTGGGGGCCCGACACACCGTTACTGTGATTACGGATCACTGAAACCTGCAATATTTGAAAACCGCAAAAGCCCAATCCTCTAGACAACTCCGTTGGGCATTATTCTTTGCCGAGTTTGACTTCATAATTACCTATCGACCTGGTACAAAGAACGGTAAAGCTGATGCCCTTTCTCGGATGGGAGTGGAAGAACACTTGATCAACCCTAAACCTGTACCAATCATTCCCGAACAAAGAATTCTGGGTGTAATCGCCACAGAATCCATAGAGGAAGTTAAGGATAAAGCCAGGCAACTTGTAACTCCAGCAGACATACAGAATTGGCATCTGCAGGGAAAGGACTTTGCAGTAAAGGACAACTTATTGTATTTCCAAGAACGATTATACCTACCCAGCACAGATTTACAGAAAAAAGTAATCTCTTGTTATCACGATTCTTTAATGGAAGGACATCCCGGTATGGCCAAGACCTCAGAAAAGATCAAGCGCTACTTCTGGTGGCCGTCTTGGAAAAAAGATATCAGAGACTTTATAATGTCCTGTGGAGTATGCGCCCAAAACAAGAGTCAAAAGGAAAGACCAGCAGGCCTCTTACGCCCTATTGACATCCCACCTCGCCCTTGGCATACGCTTTCTATGGACTTCATCACCGATCTACCTCCATGCTCCGGATACAATACGATTCTAGTAATCGTGGACTTATTCTCCAAGATGGCGCATTTCATTCCGCTCAAAGGCTTGCCAACAGCAGCAACTCTGGCCCGAGAATTTCTCGAAAACATCGTCCGACTGCACGGTTTTCCTTCGGTTCTAATTTCGGATCGAGGTAGTCAATTTATTTCTCATTTTTGGCGAAGTTGCTGTCGGTCGGCTCAAATTGATGTGAGACTATCGACCAGTCACCACCCTCAGACCGACGGACAAACCGAGAGGACCAATCAAACTCTGGAACAGTATTTACGCTGCATGCTGCAACAAACTGAAAAAACTTGGAAAGACATCCTTTGGATAGCCGAATATGCCTACAATAACTCTGTCCATTCGGGAACTGGGAAAACCCCGTTTTTTCTTTTGTACGGCAGTCACCCTCGAACCTCGGAGTTGGATCCCCTCCAAGATCTTGAAACACCAGCAGTAGACTACCTGCATTCTACAATCACCCAAGCCTTTAAGGAAGCTGTTTCTCACCTTCAAAGGGCTAAAGAACAATACAAGAAAGGAGCAGATCAACATCGGAAGGAAGCCCCTCAATATCAAGTAGGGGATCAAGTCTGGTTATCCACCAAATATCTACCTCTAAAAGGGCCACGCACATTCAACCCAAGATACCTTGGTCCCTATTCCATCACTACCATAGTAAACCCAGTAGCGGTCAAGTTGGACTTGCCCCCGCACATGAAGATACATCCGGTCTTCCACGTCTCTCTATTAAAACCCGTGCAACCTCAAACCCGACTAACTAAATCTCCAAAACCTATCCTAGTTGATGGAGAACTCGAGTTTGAAGTCAAAAGCATTCTGGACTCCAAGATCTCCAAATCTAAACTATTTTACCTAATTGACTGGAAAGGCTACGGCCCCCAAGAGAGATCCTGGGAACCTGCTGAATATGTCCACGCTCCTCGCCTAATCAAAAGATTTCACCGAACATTTCCTGACAAGCCAAAACCCCCGGAGAAGCCCGGTTTGGGAGGGGCCTTGAGGGGGGGTACTGTCATGATCTCTGCTTCCAAAAGGTCAGGGTTTTCCCAACTCCCTTGGAAGCAGATCCATAACCCAGGTTCCGAGTGCCAACCAGTCCCAATTGGGACCTTTTGGACCCAGTCCTGGCGCCAGTGGCACCAGGCTCATAAATATGCCCAGTCCCAGCGCTGGAAGCGCCGGGCTCATAATGCTTGGGTGGACTTACCTGCAGCAGACCATGCTGCTTACTTGCCTGCCAGTTGAGCCTCTGATCCTCTTCTGTTTGGAACTACTTTTCCTGTTGGGTGGGGCAGGAGCCACTCCCTAGATTCAGAACACTGGAACTCTTCTGGAAAGCAGGAACTCTTTTCTTACCTAGGCGTGGCTGTGGAAGGAGACACCTAAGCACTACAGGAGGCTATTTAAACCAAACCCGATGGATGAATCTTGCTTTGCGTTATTCTGCATCCTCTGCAGCAGAACGCTCATCGTGTCTTCTGCATCTGATCCTGGGCCTAAGGAAAAAGGCTTACCATCCTGAATCCAGTCTTCAGCAACACCTCTAAAGACAAGAAAGAACAGGTTAGCATTACGGTCTTCAGTGACAGCTCTTCACTTACCTGGTCCATCGGCTGTCACCAACGCCTCGCGCTGCATTCCGGCATCTGAAAGACAAAGGCTTACCTACTCTTCGTGCGCTCCGGAGGTCTTCACACTGCATTCCGGCATCTGAAAGACAAAAGCTTACCAACTCTTCGCACGCTCCGGAGGCCTTCAGCGCTGCATCCCGCATCTGAAAGACAAAACAAGGTGCGTTTAAAGACATTGGGGAACTTTAATACTCACGTGCCATTACTCCTTTCCACATCTAACCCAGTGGGTATTCCGGCACCCTGCAGCCGCTCCGAACTTGTACCTGCAAAATAAAAAGACAGTTAGAGCGCATCGTGAAGCAGGCAACAAGCGCTTACTTACGTGCTTCCAGGCGCTTCTATTCATCACACGGGCTCCATCTTCAACTCACTTCAGCCCGTCATCCGCCATCGCCGGAACCCTGCAAAACAAGAAACATCATTACTAAAGACTTTAAAGACATTAGAATTACTCGAAACTTACCGTTCGTGCAGTAAACGACGGACAGCAGTCCTCTGAAGTCAAGAGGCCTGCTCCCCTTATCCAGTGAAGAAACTGGTTACAGCACCCTGCCCCGAGGCAGATGGAGAGCACGGCGTTCACTTACCTAAGACATCTTACCCTTCGAGTCAGTCATACAGTGCCCAGAGGTCCAGCCCAAAGAGCCAGCCGTGTGTTACACATCACCTTTGAAGATACGGTATACGTCCAGTCAAGACTGGCGCCTCTACGGGAATCAGGTGAGCGTTACATGTACGCCTGTTTGGCTTGTTGGTTGTGTCCAACGCAATTTACTTCTCAGTTTACTTGGTTTTGCTGAGGGTCCATCTAAAGCAGTGGTCTTCAAACTTTTTATGCCATGGCCCCCCTGAGCAGAAAATAAATTGTTCGGGACCCCCCTGCCCCGCCCCTCTGTGTTGGTGTTATTTTTTTTTTTATAGAGAGGGCTGCAGAATGCGTGGTGCCATAATTATGAAGGGATATGCTGTTGGGGAGACATTCCAAGACACTAGGACAATCACATCCAATCCAAACATAGAAACCGTGCAAGTAAACACAAAATTCTCCAGTAGGGCTTTTATTTTCTCAAAATACATTCCTATTAGTATATTCAGCAGAAGGCAATCTGATTTTACAGAGCAAGCACTAATGGGAAGGGTGGGCCTGTCTCTCTGCAGAAAGTGAGTCAATGTGTGGCTTTATTTTTGAGACCGCCACTCTGAGGTTGTCCTCCACTTCCAGCCTTGTGCGGTATTTAGTTTTCAGTACAGCCAATGCTGAAAAGCCTATTTCGCACAAGTAGGAAGACCCAAAGGGTAAGAGAGACTGTATAGCAGACCTTGCCAATGTAGGATACTCCAGGATTACCTTCAGCCAAAAGTCACCCACTGCAATGTTCCTAAATTCAGATTGCAGAATAGTGTCCGACTGAACCTCAATCAGCTCCTCCAGGGCATCAAATGGAAGATGCACCACCTCCTCTGCCAGAAAAGGCTGCATCACCCAGTCATTAATGCCAGCATTTTCTTCAGGGAAGTATTTATCAAAGCTGGACCTTAATGTTGTTAGGTGACTTGTGATTGGTTCTAGGACATGCAGCAGGTTGTACTCTGTTTCCTCAATTGCTTCTGCAAGCAATGGGAACTGAACTGCTACCCCAGCTCCAATTGTTCGTTTCCAGAGGTCTAGCTTCCTCTTGAAGGCAAATACTTTTTTATTCATTGTAAATGAGTTGGCATTGGCTCCTTGCAAAGACATATTGAGGGTATTTAGCTTATCGAAAATATCAGCAAGGTATGCCAAGAGCACAAGCCAGCGGGGATCACACAGATGGTTTGCTTTGCCAGTGTCCACATCCAAAAGGAATTGCCGCACTTCATTTCGGAGTTCAAACACACGCTGCAGCACTCTTCCCCTGGACAGCCATCTGACTTCTGTGTGAAAGAGCAAACCATCATGTTCTGACCCCATTTCTGCACACAGAATTGCAAAGAGACGTGCTCTTGTTGGCTGTGCTTTGATGGCATTAACTAATTTTACAGCTGAACTGAGTACATCAGAAAGTTCATTGTCCATATTCCGAGCAGCAAGCGCTTCACGGTGAATTATGCAGTGTGTCCATACAACATGTGGAGCGACTGCCAACACTTTGGCCTTCAATCCCGATCTATCTCCACACATTGAAGGGGCACCATCTGTGCAGATTCCTACGCAGGCTTCCCATCTCAAACAGTGGCTGCTCATAAAATCATTTAAAATGTCAAACAGTTCTGATGCTGTTGCCCTGGTTTTAATGGCCTTACAAAACAAAAAGTCTTCCAATATTGTAGTTGCCCCACAGTACCTTACATAGGCTATTAAATGAGCCTCTCTGGATATATCTGTTGCCTCATCCAACTGTAATGCAAAGAGACTCGTTTGCAGCTGTGTGATTAACTGAGCAGTGATATTGTCTGCCATCTCAGACACACGTCGGCTGATGGTGGTGTCTGACAGAGGAATCATTTTTAGCTTGTCCGCTACACTTTCAGCACCCATTCTCCTGCACATTGCGATGGCTGCTGGTAGAACGACTTTCTCGGCATCGGTGAACGGTTTTTTATTTTTGGCAAGGAGGTAGGCAACATCATAAGATGCCTTCAGTGCACTGGCTGGAGTAGAAGCAATATTTTGCACTGTACTTTTCTGCTGACTGATGACTTGTAACTTGCGAGCAAAGAAGTCTCTGCTCTTGCCAATGAGCTCCCCATGTTTTGTTTCCAAGTGGCGTCTTAATTTGGCTGGTTTCATGCTCTCATTGGCTAAAATTGCTCCACACACCACACACTGAGGCCTCGTTTCACCTCTGATCACAACGGAAGTAAATCCAAGGTCTAAATATGTGCCATCAAACTTTCTGGCTTTTGCAGGTTTTTTTCCTGTGTCAATGTCTGCGCCTGCCTTCCTTTTCACACTACCGTTTTTGGGCAAAAAGAAGTGCTCCATTTCAAAATGGGTTCCTCACCTATGAAAAAATGTAAACTCCCATATTAATGCCTTTTCATATGCTTTGTTGATAACCTCATTTACGTACCGAATGAGGTACAGTAGGATTTGAAAACGATAATTCAAAAACAAAAATGCAAAACATGTAGCTGTGACAAAATCACACATGCACTAGAAGCCTTTTGAGCAAAAATGAGGGGCTGAAAAAAACATGGTCCTCCAATAGTGCACCACATGTTTTGTGGTGTTCTACATGTACTATGGGTCCCGACTTGAAGATCTGGTTAGTTTGTAGAATCCAAAGAAAGGCAAGGGACATTGCCAACTGCTTGTGCTGGCCACAATCCATTGGGGCATTATGTGGTGGTCCTCCAAGAAAGAAATTGTACCTTTGCCTCCAATAAGCCTTGAGACAACCATAGCCGCTTCACCCACCCCTTCACAATTCACTATTCACTTGTACAGAGACCTCATTTCTCACCCGCTTAGAGTGGAACCAGTCTGCGGCATACAGCTTGTAATGCAAAGCGCACATATTAAGCAGCATCACAAAAAAACAGGACTGAATACATCACTGAGCTAAATGAATTCTGACTGGCAACATGGGGGCAGTTGCTCCCCCTCCCCGAAGACTTAGTGAAGGCCCCTCTCATGTGAAAAGTTTGAAATGCCCTGGCGACTGTAATTTGAAACGGATGAAATGCCCTGGCGCCTGTAATTTGAAACGGATGAAATGCCCTGGCGCCTTCCCTGGCCACTGGTGCTGCAAGAGACATGAGGACCATGGGGTCTTTTTTCTATTCACTTGTACGGAGTCCCCACAGACCTCTTTTCTCCCCTGCTTAGAGTGGAACCAGTCAGCGGTATACAGCTTGTAATGCAAAGCGCACTTTTTAAGCACCAGCACACAAAAAAAACAGAGCACTGAATATATCACTGAGCTAAATGAATTCTGACTGGAAACATGGGGGCAGTTGCTCCTCCTGCCCCCAAGACTCAGTGAAGGCCCCTCTCATGTGAAAAGTTTGAAATGCCCTGGCGCCTCCAATTCGAAAGGGATATAATGCCCTGGCGCTGTCCCTGGACACTGCTGCTGCAGGAGAAATAAGGACCGTGGGGACCTCTGTTCTATCAACTAGAACAGAGGCCCCCACGCCTCGATTTTCCTTGTGTTTCTGGTCACTTTATTTATTGGTCATGTATGTAAATGCCACTTACCTTTTTGAAAGTAAAAAGAATAGAAAAGCAGGAACCTCGTGACAGCATGTAACTCCGGAGTTGATGGACGCAATCTGAAGCAGGATCACTGAAGCTGCAGGTGA
Organism: Ambystoma mexicanum; assembly: GCF_040938575.1. NCBI lineage: Eukaryota > Metazoa > Chordata > Amphibia > Caudata > Ambystomatidae > Ambystoma > Ambystoma mexicanum. The sequence continues at coordinate 1,164,515,862 of NC_090927.1, read as the reverse complement.
GTACTATTTATTGTTGGAAGACGTGGCGCCTTCCATCCTCATTGGCTGTCAGTCAGCCAGATTGAGCTAGCAGCACAGCTTGAGGCCCTTGCCAAATGCAAGTTTAGAGAAGCTGGCTGTCATGGATTGGCTCACTCTCCCTACCACCCCTCCCATCTGAAAGTAGGGCAGTTTGTCACTAATGTGCATCATTAGTGGTTTCCTGCTCTGCATTCATATGGGAGGGGCTGGTCATCCCTGCAAAACAAGGTGTGCGCTTTACCTTGTTTCATGAATAGGCTCCTAATGGAGCCTGCAGGGCCTCACAAAAGCCAGGCCCCTGACCTCAGTGTGACAGGGGTCGGGCCTTTGTGGGGCCTCAGGCTCCATTAGGAGCCTATTCATGAAGACAAAAGAAAAAGCGCACACCTTCTTTTGCCGTGATGACTTGTCATCACGGCAAACAAAGTGTGTGTGTTTTTTTTTTGTCTTCCTAAATAGGCTTCTAATGCGAGCCTGAGACCTGACAAAGCCCGGCCCCTGTCGCACTAAGCATGTGTGGCAGGGGCCGTGGATCAGGCTGTTGCTCTTTGATGAAGCAACAGCCTGATCCTTTGGTAATGGATGCCAATGTTTACTTTCAAGCTGTGGATGCGCGGACCCCTGGGCATGAGGCTGCGACCCACCAGAGGGCCGCGACCCATAGTTTGAATAACGCTGATCTAAAGCAATCACACCCAACTAATGAAACAACCGGAAATCTCCACCAACGAAGCACAACTGACATATAGAGTGCGACAAGGATCCCCCAATGTTCTTCATACCACCACAATAAGAAAACAATCAGATAATGACTACCGCCTACTTGCGAACAAAATGAAATATATGGAACTGGTCCTGGTGGCCACACAAGGCTAAGCCCGAGTTGGAAGCATTAAAAGATCCACCAAAAAAAATCTCTGCAACCGCAGAGACACGAGATAGGAGCAATGGCCTAAAATAAAAGTGTAAGAATGAACCAATAGGCCAAGAAGAGTAAAGAACCATCCCAAGGCCAATAGCAGTTGGACCAACCTCACCCTTGAGGTGTCACATGGCCTAAACAGTGTCAAGGTGGCCAACTAGAGAAAGAATCTAAGAAGATACAGATCAAGGCTTCTTCAAATACGTTACAAGAATTGGAGATCTGCCCCAGCCAAATCCAAAGATGGCAGACTAGCGCCTTTGCTTTATTAACCTTTGATATAACCCCATAAACATCAGAAACAAACTGAAAAAGATACGTTTACGGTATGGAGGATAAGTAATTAGAGGCTCTATACCAGACTGAGAAGGAGGTCCTCAACACGGAAGGGTGGAATGCAAGAGAATGAAGAATCCAGAAGTAGGGGTTCATTTTCCATCAAGCCACATTCTATCAACATTTGTTGAAGTATGTCCTTACCCCACAACCATCCATCAGCACTAGTGTAGAAATGCCAGTGAAGAATAGACAGTCAGAGTCACAATTAGCATTTATAAAACAATCACACCGGTTCAAGATAACACAGGACTGACAGGGGTATTGGTTGGCGTACATAAGCGGTAAGCATCTTCTGGTTTTGGGGTTGGCTCTGTGAATATAGATAATGCAGGACAAACAGGGTATCCAGGTACTTGCCACGGGGAAGCAACATTTCTGGATCAAGCCACAGTTCCTTTGATGCAGATGTGAGGGTCTCGCAGACTGAGGCTGCTGAGGCTACTGAGATGGCAGAGAGTGTCAGTGTCCACCCGGTCTCAGGTGTCAAAGCAGGAGGCAGTGGAAACCACAGAGGGTGAGAAGCAAGTACATTCATGGGGCGAAAACAAACTTATGGACAAAAGGAGTTCTTCCTTTGACAGGACTTACAGAGACAAAGCGGCAGCAAAGCTAAAGGAAACAGTTTATGGAGCGCCACTCTGTGGCATAAGACTTTCTTATCAAGGATGTAGTGTGACCCTCGCTTACACTTACCCCAGACAGTGTAGAGGAGGAGCCAAGTACCCCTACTCCCCCTACCCCGCCTACATTACCTGAGAAGTATGAACCAAAGTATGTCATGTATACTACACCAATCAGAAGACAAGAAGAAGAGCAACGACATAAGGCATAAGAATACCTATACCTAAGAGAATATGGGAAGTGAAGTATCCATTAAGGAAACCATACCTACATCCATGACAATATGATGGCCATTTGAATGCGATTCCTGATGAAATAAAGAAACTGAATCAACTCCATATACAGAAGATAAGACCAGAGAGGCAGACGATTTATGAAGAATGAAGAAGTACTAAGGATAAGTGACATCTTGAGATCAAGATAAAGATATTTATGCCATAAACATGATGAAGATACTTAGTTTAAACATGTAGAGATGCAAGGAAACGCAAGCAGCAAAGCAATCATGAAGCTAGCCAAATGCTTATAGTAAATAGATCGCAGCAAGCACCAAAATATACACATATTCCTCAAGGATACTATGGATTGAATAAAGAATGAAGGTTCAACTACATATATAGCAGTCTTGAACAAACAGCAATGCCTCAAATTCAGTGTCGCAGTTACAAAAGCAATTGAATTAAAACAGAATATATTTCAGCTAAGAAGTTGGATGGGCCAAAGAGCCACGGTCTTATCAGAACTAAAATTGGCTGGCATTAGATACAACTAACATGAAAGAACAGAAGCTCCTGTTGAAAAAGGTCAAGTGACAACAAAAGACGTCAGAGGACCAGTGGAGAATAAAATCAAATACACAGAAAGGCTCAAATTGTGGTGTCCAGTCACGTTATGAAAGAAAAGTGGATGCATGAGGAGATCACACCTACGCACGGAAGCCAGCCAGTGCCCATACTCCTTAACAAATCCCAGAGAACAGTACAGACTCAAGGCCAACTTCAAACACTAATTGCCACTGAAACATTGAGTTGATGAAGGAAATGTACTTTTAATTGGTGGGAAGCTGGTAGCAAGACAAGCTCACCCGCACCTGGTTGTTCAGTCTGCATGCTGCTCACGTAGGTGGAAAGTTATTGACGGGGGTTAGAAGCCAACCAATTGTAGAGGACCACGTAGTTGAGGTCCTATAGTTTGTGTATCCAATGGGACGTCGTACATTTAGTGACGTTCATAGTGGCCATTTTGAAAGGAGGGCTTAGTTGTCCCATTTGTTGTTGAATATCCAATTGTTTTCTCTCTGTTACTCTATATAGATATTACACCTATACTTAGTAGTTCACTTAGGGCCAATCCCGCTTCCCGATAGATTTTAGAAGTTTGCCACCCAGGATGACGTTGGTAATGACCCAGGTCTACACGTCAGTAGTGACACATTTGGTGTATAAAAATATTGTTTTTTCTTAAATGAGTTGAGAGTTGAGTATTGAACGATTGATGATGTACGTTGTCCTCCCTGATTTACTTATTTGCATTAAAGCAGATGAACTTTTGCCAAGCTATTTGTGTCGCCTGAATTATTGATGTTTGATTAAAATCTGCATCCCCATCCATCTCAAGGGTATTGCTACTCATCTTAAAGGGCTGGAAAGTCTCCAGTTCCACAGGAAACTGGTAGGGAAATAATATGATGGCCGAGACTCAGGCACAATGTTTGTAGTTCCTTGGGTAGATGGTGGCCAGTTGTTTATGCTGCGAAGCACCCAAACTGAGATCCACCAGAGATGAAAGCTATGACCCACCAAATGGGCAGAGTGCTGACATGGAGATGTGGTGCGGGGGGCTCCAAGAAGCTCCAGGACATGAGCAGCCACAAGGACTGAAGCAGGTAGTGAGTGTGATGTGGAGACTTGAATAACTGCCAACTCCAGGTAAGCATTAGCGCATGCATGGATCAGGGCAGAGGACCTGAGAAAGTGTGTGTGTGTGGGACGCAGGGTAGTGTGGGTGTCAGTGCAGCAGTGGGGGTCATTGGCACGGAGTGGAGGATACTGCTGCACCATGCTTTAGAAGGGAGGGAAAGGTATGGGCTGGCAGCCATGTGCGGGTCTTAATAAGGTCAAAGAAAAGGGCTGATGGAGGGGTTTCAAGGGCATTAGAAGACTGCCGTACCTCAAGAAGGAGTTATGGAAAGGATAGTGACTACGAGGCTGGTGGATGAAAAACAGGTAGGATTAAAGAGCTTGTTTGGGGTCAGTGGTGCTGAATATAAAGTGTAGAACAGCAGCAAGAAAAAGCTCGGAAACGGAACTGAGTCCAACCACAAAGAGCTCACTCAGGTACTCAACAAACAGAGCCTTTCCCAACTCTGATTCACATCAGCCCTGAAAGGACGTATTGGCCATGGATTGAAGCACTTTATAACCTTTTCTAAAACTATTTGATGAAAGTGAAGATTGCATCATAATTCCAACAAAGGAAATCCCAGTGAGATACACTAAATAATCTCAGCAGCAGAAGGAGAAAATAATTCGAAAATATAAAAAATCCATCAAATCACTGCCCAGAAACCCAAAGCTCAAGAAACACATATGACCAATGGTAGCAAGCCATACCAATAATCAAACCACTTTGATATGAAATAGCCACTAAACAAACGAGCCAACTCATAACAAATGGCCTCCCAGAATGTGATAACAATGCTACCAGTCTAGAGTCTTTGACAAAGAAACCCGTCCAGCTGATAAAGCAACATATACCTCCATGAGGTAACGAGGTCGTAAGTTGGAAGGGGGAACTAAAAGGCGCAGAAACCAAGAGTCGTATGCCAAATGCAGAGGACAGGAAAGGCAAGATGAACTAATAGAATGTCCAAATGCAAATGAGAAACTTGCCCTGAAACAGAAAGAGAACGTGTCATCAAGCTGACAATAATACAAAACAAGAACGATCGAAAGCCAAGGGACGAAAAAGGCCCTAAATACAGAGTCAAAGCACACCAAAATACAAGGGCCTCATCGGGGGTTGGACAGGGCAGCCAAAATGCGACAGTAACGCTATTACCACCGCCATACTGCTCTACCCAATACCAAGTTCGGGCGGAAACCTGGAGATTTACCTCCAGCTTTGAGCTGAGGGTAAATCTCCAGCTTTATGCCCATTTTTGGTCCTATTACCACCACCGCTATTACCACCGGTGGCAATGGCACCGAAAAGCCCCATTGAGTACTATGCACTCTGAGAAACCAGAAGGTGTCTCACCCCCTAGTCTTCAGGGATCTGTCACCCAGGTGGCCAGGACACAGCCATGGTTTTTGGATCCAATACCTAGAGGTGGACCATTGCGGGAGGATCACCTGGGTGAGGGATCTTCGGGGAGTGGGAGTGGGACACCTGATGGCGAGTCATGGTATCCCCTGCCTCTAATACCTTCAACCCATCCTACCCAATGGGATATATGGAAACACTACCCCCTGCCTCCCTTTACCTTCAGTTTCACATGGACAGCCCACTCTGGGAGAAAACAGACTAACACCCGAGCATTGTACCTGACATCTCCCACTACTATGGTCAGGCAATTACTGATAATCACTCACACCTGACTTGCATTACACTTCCCCACACAGATAAAAGGCGGAGCATGAGAGCACACTCTGAGTGAGGAAAAGCACACGAAGGAACAGTACTTTCCCGACGGCAGCTGAATCAAGAAAGGATTAACAGATTGATATCTCTTTCTCGATTCTGTGGGTGGTAGTGCATGGCCGTTCTTAGTTGGTGGAGCGATTTGTCTGGTTAATTCCGGTAACAAATGAGACTCCTTCATGCTAACTAGTTACGTGACCCCCAACAAACGAAGATTGAAAAACGTGTGATGAAAGACACGAGGAAAGCTTAATTGATGATGAATGTTTGAACATTAAAGGAAAAAGATATAATACCAGTGACAGAGTGGTCCGGCACCACAAGGGTGCTCAATTGAAGGTCTCTGTAAGGTATCCAGCCAAGAAGTGGCAGAAACTAAAGTAGAAGATTGGCAAGAACATTGTGTGAAGTGAATCAAAGTGGTCCTGCAATGGTTTAAGCAAACCCCATTGCACATTCGACAGTCTTCGATTGTTCATATCAAGAGGAAAATGTAGAAAGTGAGATTACATGGTCCGAGTCTGAATGAGGGAGACCAACTGTGAACATTGTGCTAAACGGGTCCGAGCCCGAAAGAGGGAGACCAAGTTTGAACATTCTGCTAAAGGGAGAACTTGTGAATGTGAACATCCTGATAAGATAGGAACTTTGGTGCTTGTTTGTTACGACAGGCCCTCTACAGTAAGGGACTGTTATTTTAATTGGTTATTTATAATGCGCTTAAGACCCAGAGGTTTCTAAGCGAGGACCCTGGGATCGAACCTGTGTTGCTTCGTGTCGTCTTGCTCCAAGGCCCTGAGCTATTCTCCAGAGAAAGAGGCTTTGGCAGAAGGCCCTGATACCTATGCTTTGAACAGTATCCCCGTGGCAGAGAAGCCAAAGGGTGTGCGAAGCTCGAACGTGCCGCCTTGCCCTGTGCTGAAAACGTGGGGAAGGGAAGCCAACTGCTCAACTATCCTTTCATATTATTTCTTGAACACTTTTCTTTTTGCATACGCTATTGTCCCACACCATTTTGTATTTAGAAGTAAGGATTGGCAATATATTTATTAGTATAGGACCTTTTATTTTGACAGAGATTCGACTAGGAGTGCGTTATTATTATTTGATGGTCGTAGCTTGCTCCCATCCTCAGATTTAGGTTTAGATAGGCATTCAACCAACCCACTGAAGTTTAATAAAGACCCTTCAACTGTGATCACTTGTATCTGTCTTCACTCTTTGATACCATGCCTTCCTTACAAATGGGGAATTACAACCTTACCACAATCCGGGATCCGGCACTAATGGAACTCGGCGGAGTTGCGATAATGCTATTTGTGTTGGCGGTCTCCCGGTGCAGTTACCGCCGGCATACCGCTAAGGCTGAGATCAAGCCCAAACATGAGAAAATGTCAAAAGAGACTGAAACTAAAAGAACTATGATAATAAAGTTGTGAAGTGGAATGAGACACAATAGGATGCTGGTGCAGAATGCAAGCGTTAATCTGCATCCGCATCCCGTGCATGCAAGCCAGCTGATACACTTAAGGTGTATCAGTGCAGGAGGAGAATCCCCATTTCCATTGGGACCATGGTGGCATGTGCATGTGTTTTGAACAGCATATGGCTTTTTTCCTGTGTTTCATTTTCCCATATGCTCTGCTATCAACTCGAATATCTCTCACATCGAGAGAAAAAGAAGACTGCAGCGGTTTCTTTTCTAAAAACACACAGTTTGGGGTAAATCCATGAGATATAGCTATCTATTGTTGAGAAGGGGGCACCCCCTTCTCCATCAAATATTTAAATAACTACTGCAAGGAATAACCCCAAACCAAGCATGGAGCGCTAATTAACGCTTTGTGCCCAAGTTGTTTCAGACCTGGTGCAAATCCGTCCCACGGTTTGGGCTGTGCGCTTTGGCAAAAATTGACCTTCTTTGTCTATGGGAAAATGAATGGGAAGTAGACTAAAACTTTGGAAAAAAATGTTTTTTGTCTTCTTAATAACGTTCTTATTTTTTAACGTATGTTTTGAAACGTCGCAGTCTGTGGGGTCCCGCGAGTCCCTAATCACATTTTTTGAAATTCCGGTCAAATCCGTTACTAGAATCAAAAGTTATTAACAATAGAATTTTAAGGGGTTCCTGTGTCTTTTTTTTCGCTTTTTGTAGGTCACCTTATTTCAGCCGATTTTAGGCAGCCTACAAAAAGCGAAAAGGGGACATTGCTTTGTCCCTCATCCCCACCCCTCCCCCACCCACACCACCCTCTCTCATGGGATTTGTCAGAAATCAGGTGGTTTCACCCCTTGAACCCCCCTCCCTCAGCCCCCACCATCTCCCTCCCCACCCAAGACTCCCCCAACATAAACACACACATACACGCAACACACACAAGCACACAAACACTTACCCGTTCTCCCCCGACAGCTCTTCCAGGTCCTGGCTTGTGCGGCATGGGCCTGACAGTTCAATTTTGAAACACTGCTCTGTGCGGTCACAGAGCGTTCTTTCTAAATCGATCTTTTATTAAAAAAAATGTTTTTAACAATTTATTGACTTAAGACCATCTGACTCACCTTATATATATATATGTGTGTATGTGTAGAGTGTTAATCCAACAGAAATCTAGTCAATACCTTAATTAGGCTAACAAAGTCATTTATTTTGCTTATTTGCGAGCTTTCGTGGAATTTCTCCTCTTCCTCAGGGAAGGATGGAATTAAGCCTTTAAAAAACATTATAGCATCAGAGCTGACCTAGTCCCTCCTGGAAATTCCCTGTTATCTGTGCCCATCTGTGCACCTGATTTGTAGTTTTGCTCTGAGAGGCAGGTATTAGAGGTTGAACTCCCACACTCATTGCAATTGCAGCAGGCCTTCTAGATACGAGACTGTCACCCTGTGGCCTGCAGATTACCCGTCAATCCATGCCGTACGCGACCATACATCAATGTGTTCACCTACATAGCATTTACATTATTAACATACCATCTAATGTTGTGGGGGACATGTGCTTCCCATTGTGAGCTCAAGAAATCTCCACATCTACCACTGAGGACTGACTTCTCCCACACTTTGCCATACGAGAGGGAAACGGAAACATAAAAAAAACAGATTGAAGAAAATGTACAAGAAAATGCAAATGGAGAAGCAGCAAAGAAGAACACCTGTGTAGTGTCAGTCCCAAAGGAATTACCGAGCAGTGAAGGTCTCGGTAGAACTGCCACGAACCTCTAGAGGGCGCCATTTATTCCATAGGCTTCTCTCTGATGGATGCATTTCTCCATGCTTTTGTCAAGCTGCTGATGCCATTATCAACACTTCCCGCTTTTTGTACCATCTTCCTATCCATCCTATGCCCGTGTTCAATGTCCTGCAGGATGGCATCTGAGGGCACTGTCCAAGAGGCCAAAGACAACAGGCCTCAGTCTGTGCGCCAGTGGAGTTTTCAACTTCTACAGATGAATAAAGCAGAAGCTGGACAAATGTTGTGTTCATGAATGCAGTTCTTTATGTCTCTCACCCTTGATCATTTTCAGTGTACCACACATCGTTCCCGACTCAGGGTCTCTCTGCTGTTGAGGACCCCAAGGACTGCTGCATTCATTGTCACTTTTAAGTGTGTAATTAAAACCATTGCCGCGTGTGTTTGTTGGGCATAGGGTGAGCATGCCAGTGGCATGGCAGAGCAAGGGGCGGGGACAGACAGGCCGTGCTTCCAGGACACCATCCTGGTCCCAACTTCTCCTGGCTGCCTGCAGAGTAGAGAAGTGGTATAGACCAGTGCCATGAGAGAAGCTTTTGTCCCTACTGGCACCAACACCCGCCTCGGCCACAGCATCATTACCTGACAAAAGCTGAAAGCTGTCTTCGTGCTATTGCATAAAAGATGGTCTTGCTGAGGCAGCAGCGTTCCGGAAGGATCCACCAAAATAAATGGAAGCAACATGAAATGCTGTCCCCCGATGTCACAGGGCCCTCCCGTCAAATGGCATGGTGCGTGTTTGGAAGGGCATGCGCTAGGAACATCTACACTTAACAAAGGTGGTTAAATGTCACCACACTTCCTCATTTGACATCACAACCTTGCTAATTATATACTGACATCAAGATTTGACAACGGCAAAGTGTCCAAATGGGTGCTATGTGAAAAAGTCTCCATGGAGGCCATTTTTTCCCCCTGCACCACTCAAAGTCTCCCCCCACATTTTCTAGGACGGATATTATTTACTATTCTAACTCCAGTCCTAGAATATTTGGGGAAAGTGCTTGATTTTCTTGGGAGTGCAAATTTGAGGAAATGTCCCCCCTGGTGACCTTTTCCCCGCCCACTTTATTACTAGGTACCGTCCAATGAAGACTTAAAAAAAACACAATTTTTAGTTCATGTTTAATCCTCTGAGTTTCATTTCCAATCTGACCCCTTTAAGGATGAACTTTTAAACCTGTCCGTTACAAAGCAGTCTTTCTGTCACCGCTCGCGTGTTACTGCATCACACATCCTTAACTAGAGCACAGAGCAGTGCAGTGCTGTGCCCTAGGGTTGCAAGGAGCCTTTCTTAACCATGAAGTCGAACCATCTGATGATCCGTGTCATTTGAGCATAGGTCATATCAAAGTGTGCCTCTCCAGAAACCCCTCAGGCAACATTTAAGGGAGACAAATTGAGAGCCCTGTAGCCTACTTGCAACCACTCTGATTTAACCCACGTGATTGCTGATTTTTTTAAAAAAAAGATCTATCTCCTTGCAGATGTTGCCCCTTCCTGTGATGTCATAGGAGTCACAGGACATGTGATGTCACACGTGACCCCCACTATGACTTATTCAACATGACGTAGACGGTTTGGATCCCAACGGTCGAATACAGGATTTTTGTTTTTAAAACTGCCTTTTGGAGAGACCATGGTTTTGGAGACCTAATTAATTGCGTTAACAGAAAACATATATTTTCCTTCAGTTTCTGTTACCGGTTTTCCTCTTTTTTTATTATAAAAAAAACTTTCACTCAAAGGGTTGGACTTGTTTGAGAAAAGGAAAACAAAAAAACTGGATGTGTTTGTATCAAGGAACCACATTTTGCATGCAAGTTAACGTGTAGTTTGCATTTTCTGACTCGTATTAACTCACCTTGGAAGAGGTGCCATAGTGGTGGGCATAAAAAATAACACCTCCCCCCTTTTAATAACACCCCCCCCCCCCCAAAATACCCCCCTGCTCGGTCGCAATGGGATTGTGCACGGTGCCCTCTTTGGCCTGAGAATGTAATGAGCGATGCATGAGTTGTTTGCTGGCTCCATCACTGCCCAGGAATGTTATCCCTCTAGGCAAGGTTGAGCAGATCTCTGCACCCCTCACACCTATCCTCTGTAGCGCCATGAAGCAGCGTCTGTTCCACACAGGTGTGCGTTTACAAATCAGGAATACAATAGTGCATTCAAATAATATGCAAGTAGTTTTTTTTAAAAAATTACAGCGAGGATTCCTATATTTAAAAGCTCTAAAGGAACCAAGGCGCCCTTGCGTGTTCTTTTGGGAACAAATATGGTGTTTGCGAAATTAAATAATGACCTCTTTAACGAGTCCCAAATTTGGATAATGGACTTCACTTATTAAGTGATCCAATCATGTTTTAAAAACTTGGAATGAGTATTCCGAAATGCAAATAACATATTGCATCCCCCAAACATATTTGGATCCATCCCCTTGGCCTGCATTGCACAGATGTGTACCTCCAATGCGATTTAGATAAAGGCGCTATATAAAGAACACACCATTATCATTATTAATTCAGCTTCCCTTCCCGCACTTGGGGCGAGGGGTCCACAGATGGGAATTCCCCGCGAGAAGAGATGGCGCAGGCGGCGTACCTTTATGGACATCGTAGAAACTAATAAACCGACTATGACGAGATGGGCTACCTTAGGTCCTGTAGATATGACGTATTTGGGAGGCATTGCGCGTGATGTGGACCCTATAACATCCAAGACCTTTTGCAGGACAAGTTAATGGCAAGGAGTGCCTGTCTATAGCATTGCATAGCATCTATGATGATGACATTGACCAATCAAAAATGTAAAAGTGACACTTGATTTTAACGTGAATAGTAAAAGATTGGGATAAATGAGATGGGTGAACTGGCTAAAATACCATAAATATTTTTTTTAGTGTGCAACGTGAAAAAAAGTCTAATTGTATCATGTACTACGGAAGTATTATAGATGTAAACAGGTGATGATGACATGATTAAATGTTCTATCGTGATAGGTGATGAATTCATGATTGAAAGGTTTATAAACTAAACGCATTGAATCCATTTAAAAAATAAATAAATAAATGCTAATCTGAGCTCGGTCAAATTTCACTGCAACCCTTGTATGGAAATAAACGGATTTCCCTCTGCGAGGGAGCATGGCATACATTTACTCTTCGGACAAGTCATACCAATGGCGCCCTGCACACATGCCGTGGAGGGCTAAGCATGTATCCCCGGCCCCCCTTGCATGGAAAGTATTGATTTATTATTGTCTTGCTACATGTATCGCACCCATGCTTCTTCCGCTGAGCCAAAGGGTTGCAGCGCCACAGTCAGCTGCGTGATACTGACAGCAACGCATTCTGATTGAGAGGTCCAATAGCATGTTATGTGAGTTTCATCTACATATGTTTGTCTAATTTTAGGACACCGTGAGGGAAATTGAAGGCAAAATTGAAGAAATTCCCAAGCTGGAAGAGGAAGCGCAAACCTTTGCTGAGTTTGTTTCCTCGGGGGAAGCGGCGCGCGTGAAAGCTCGGCTGGTACAGGTCCGCCGGCATGGGGAGGAGCTAAAGGAGCACGGCCGACGAGTGGAGGAAAGCATCCTGGGGATCGCATCCCAGCAGCAGAAGTTTGAAGAAAGCCTTCAACAGGTACTGTAGACCGCATGGCCTTTGGATGTTCACAGTTATATAAGCCAATGTAAAAGGAGCAGATTAAACAGACGGGCAGGGCTGGCACTGCAATAAAGCAATGATAGACAGATGCCCCCGGAGATGCCACTAGGTGAGCACCCCTCTGGACCTCTAAACACATCACCACAGTCCCCTATTGTGAGGGGGCATTTGGGTGCACCAAATGAGAACTTTTATGGACTCCAAAACCTAGATGGGAGTGCCTTGAACTGGTGCCACTCATTTTGTTGTGGTCATTCCCAATCTCTTGCTGCCCTTCCTCTTATACACTGCTCCCACTTGTCTAGCATGTCCAACAGGGTTATTTTCTATCATCTATGTACCCTTGATACTAATCATCTGCTCCTATGGTTTGGAATTGTACTAACATGCGAATGATGCCCAGATATTTTCCAGACTTCAGGGTCCCATGAAAACATCACCTGACATGCTTTGGTCTGTGTCATACTGACCTTTGGGGAACTGCAAACCTGCAGAAGCTTGACCCAAATAAGTTTTTTAAAAGGTATTCTTTGTGTTCATGTCTCCAACCTTCTAAATTCCAGTTACTGCCCTGAAACCTTGGGTCCTGCCCGGGCGCACAAGCTGGAGGTGCTGAATCTTGGCATTGTTCTTGGCAGAAAACTATTGTTCTTTCCACAAGTGAATAAAAAAGCACAAACCTGCTGTTTCGGATTGGGAATCCTTTGGGGCCTTTTCTGCAAGGCCTGGATACTTCCCACCGCGGTATGGTGGCTCTGGCCTTATCACGTCGATGCGAGATTATGCTAATAGACTATAATTCAGATCCCTACAGAACTAGGCACATGCAGTTCAATCCACAGCTGCCAAATCCAACACAGGATGTGTCCAACTGGGGTCCTCTTCACTCTCTGCACTGGCTTTCTGTCAGAAAAAACATGTTTTAAAGGTGTTATGCATAACCTTTAAATCTTGGTGGGCCGGACTTCTTCCTTCATCTTAGAGGTAATTCCTCGCCCTGTGCCTTTCCACACTTTGTGGTCCTCTAGTGCTCTACTGCTGGAGATGTCCAGGAACAGGCGTTTTTTGCAATGGCGGGTGTTCTTTCTCGTGCATTGCAATATTGATGACAAGCATGACCTTACGAGTGGCCCTAACATGTGGCTGAGGAGTAGTCATCCACTGGTGTATTCACAGGAAGATACCTGGCTGAAGCCAGTGGCAGGGACCACCCAGTGGTTTAAATAGGGCCCCTTTACATGAAAATACAGAGATCTGACAGCTTTGACCAAAGGTTTACAATAGTTCAAAATATAGTCATTGCCAAGAATTATGGAGGGGTAGTGGCCACGTGCGTAGGGGGCCATGTAGGGATCTCACGGGTGGACATCCTTTACTTTCTCTTGGGATCATTTTGAATATGGTACAATACAAGTGGACTTGAGGCCAGATCCCTGAGCAACTTTAGATTACCTAATTTTAATGTTGCCATTTCTGCGCTCAACTGCACCCCTGGATGGGGGGTAGGCACAATGGAAGTGTTGCTCAATATTTAGAGCTCTTAAGTTTCTTAACACCCGACCAGTGAAGTGGTAAGCAACATCGCTTCCTCTTGTAACTGGAAGACCAAACCGGGCAATGAATTCTGTCAGGTGTTTCTTAGTTGCTGTAATAGCAGTGCCCTGTTTTCCCCGGTTTATATACCACCTTGTTCACACACTCATACTTTGGCTCGCCACTTATTGTCTTCTTTGTGCTACTGCACAGGCACCCTTCAAGGGAATGCCTCCACATCTGTAAATGTGTTATTGTATGACTTTCTTCAAATAAATAGAAATAAATAGATAAATAAATCCTAACTCAGTTCTTGACCATTTCCTGGCACCTAAATGCTCTGCTTCTCGGTCTCAGAGCTACCTCGTCCCATTTAGTTTCCTGAAATCAACTAAAGTCCTACCTCTCCCCTATCCCAAGCTAAGCTCTGCCTGTTTCCATTATGGCCGGCAGGGAATACTTGCACCAAAAAGATGCCTGCAGTTGTCGTATTTTAACACCCAACAGTTGCCTTTCAAATTGTTATGTTCTTTACCTGGTTCCTGCTTGTAAACATTTTTTGGGTCACAGAACTATTGACAGCCAGCAGGTTGGCCCTGAAAGGGTTAATGCAAACTTTAAAGAGCCAGTCGGGTGACTATCGTGAGCCATGCCATAGTCTTACAGGCCCACCCTGCTAACATCATATCTGTTTTTCGTGTATTGTTAAAAGGTTTGAAAGCACAAAACCTTGAAAACTAAAAGTGAGAAAAGCCAGTAAAAATAATCCGGATGAAGGATTAAATGGCAGACGCGATGTCCCTTTGTATTCATATGAAAAGGAAAACGATTTTAAAAAAAGGGAAGCACAACAAAAAGGGCAAAGGAGGAGTAACGGCCCAGCAGAACGGGTATCCTGTGTTATATCCTTGGCCTCAAGCCCAGGAACTGCATCTCTCTAGCCTAAAATCTCTCCACTGGCTCCCAGCGGCTGCGATGATGAAGTTCAAGAACCTCTGCATCATCCACAAGGCTTTCTGGGTCCTGGACCCCGCTGCACTCAACTCTCCCTACCTAAATACCCCCCTACTAGAGCCCTTCGTTCTTCTAGCTCCAACTCTCTGCACATCAGACACTTTTCCAAGCAGAGGGTGGTGGTAGATCTCTCTTCTCCACAGGTGCCTCCCCCTGCAACAGCCTACCTGCCCCTCTCACAATTGAGCTGGATCTCCTTAAATTCTAGAAGCTTCTCAAGAACCCCCTTTTGTCTTCCTCCTTCCCTCTCCCCCTCCCCAGATAATGTCCCCCTCTGCCTCTTTTGACTAACTGCCAGGTTCCTTCAGATTCTAACCAGGCACCACGTCCTCCTTGACCCGTCTACCCCTGCACTTGGTCGCCCCTCATCCCCACTACCCATAACCTGCACTTGCCCTCCAAGGCCCCCTCCCCCTGCACTTTTCTGGTGGATCCTGCACCCTTTTGAGCCCTTCCTGCCCCTTCCCTCTTACTGAGCATGTGGACCTTCTTTCCCCTGCACTCTCTGCATTCCCCTGTCACTTGTCCACCTGGCCTCCCCTTGACACTCGCATAACCCATGGGCCCTTTCAGCCATGACCGGCACTTTCCCTTCCCATCTCCTCCTCACTTCTTGTTACTGCACTTGCATGATCCGAATGACACAAGACCTAGTAAAACCATTTTGGTTTTCTTCATCACTGCCCCCTCCCCCTCCTCTTTTGACTTGTTGCGCCTTGAAACACCTTTTTGCTGTTTAGGCGTATTATAAATACTCAATAAATAAATAAATATAATGTTAGAAAAAAATGTCACTATAAGGTGGGGACCGTGAGCAAGAGAAAAAGTGGGAGCACGAATAGGGGGGCGGGTGGCTGGGGGTGAACCGCAGGGCAGAAGAGGGAAAAGCACATGAAACTGGACTCTAACAAATGATATGCAAAAAGAAAAACAGATTTTCAAACATACATTTTCACGCTTTGAAACACTTGTGTGTGGGCGCGCTATAAATAAAATATATATCATATCATAGCAAAACAAAGTACAGGAAAAGGTTTATTTCAGGACTCTAAATTTCGAGATTTCTTTTCCCACTTTACTGTTTCAAACCGTACATTTCACACGGCAGATCCACAACAGGTTTTACCGAGTAATCATGGTCAGTACTGGATATACATGAACATTATCTTCCGGTTGTCATTAGCTTGAAGTGGCCATTGCCTTGAACATCGGGCCACGTCAGTCACCAGTTTTAAGGCCTTGCAAATAAACCACATGCAATGAGAATTCTGTGCGATAGTGAGTGTCAGGCGAGTGTCCATTCGCACCCTTGCTCCTCAACATGGTATGATATGCAACCTTTGAGGCATCCGGTGACTCCAGCTGCCTGTTTCTATTTCCACTCACCTCTACCACACCTGATCTGGAGTACTGCCTGCTCATTTTGACTTTTTGTGGGTGTTAAGTACTGAGGTCAATTCTTTTTTTGTATTTCTAACCCCAGGTCCAGAGATCCATGGCCGAAGTTGAAGCTAAACTGGCCAGCCCTGTGACGTCCTGCAATTCGGCTGCAGGCACCTCCGGCGTCCTTCAAGAGCACATGGTAAGGGCACATTGAGGGTCTGCTTGGGAACAACATGTTATGTCATCTTGCATTTGTATAGCGCCTACTGCCATAGTTCATGACGTCAATGCACTTTTGCCAGCCAGAGAGGGAAAGGAGGAGTAGGGCCGGGAGGAGCAAAGTGAGGTAGATAGTTGGGATGAGGACGAGGGGTAGATAAGACGCTGAGGAAGACACGAGAAGGAAAAGGTGGGGATTGCCTATCCTGATCATTATTGGGGTCCCATCCTTAGCGGAAAAACCAATGTGAAATGAGATGCACAAGTTACTTTTAGGATTAGTAGTTGCAGGTTTATTCATATTATTTTGTATACTATCTAGTATTCTTATGATTTATATGTTTATCAATAATGTTAATAGCGCTATTACTATTACTGTTGTTACGAATACTATTTTACTATTATTATTACTAATATTAAACAAACATTAGATTTACGAACAGCACATTAGGAAAAGAATAAATGTTCTTTGCAAAAATCGTTAAGTGTGCTGCGAAACAGTGAATTTCGTTGTAAAGGAAAGGATTAGAACAAAATAATCTCAGTAATAAAAACACAAACTTTTTGTGTACAGGGTCATTTACATTCAATTGTCGGTAATCTTAAAGGCATTGCTCTATGTGTAATGTTTCACAATATTACAATACACGTGGGTCTTTGTCACCTTGGTTAAGTCTCTCATCTTGACTAAGCGTTGGTTGGTGCTGTGGCACTGCAGTCATATCATTGGTTGGTGCTGTGGCACTGCAGTCATATCATTGGTCGGTGCTGTGGCACTGCAGTCATATCATTGTCACTAATGGTGCCCTTTCGGTGTGCGGAATAGGATCTTTGCCATGACATTGAGACGGTGAAGAACACGGTGGCGTCACTCGTGACGAGTGCCCGTAAGGTCGCCAGTAGAGACAAGGCTATTCAGGAGGTCACGGCCGTACAGCAGCGGTACGATGGGGTGCTCAGGCAGGCCACGGAAAGGCAAACCCTGCTGGAGGATCTGCTGGCACAGTGGCAGAGGTAAGTGGGCTCTTGTACTTTGTACTCTGAAAACACATACAAGCCAAATACATTATAGGGGTCTTAGCGACAATTCAGCTAAATGAACACAACCCATAGATCACTTTTGCTACATTCTCGTGGAGCTCAATCTTAGTGTCTCCATAACTTTGGTGATACAAACCAACACACAAGTCCAAACAATTGTATTGGAGAACCTAAAGAGTTGTCATCCTGACTTGTGAAGACCTTTGTGATAGTTCACAGGCTGCTCAACTGCAGTGCTTCCTAGAGCAACATTTCTCCCATCATATAAAATCAATTTCTTCAACTGGCAGGTTAGTGTGATTCTGGCATGGAATACCGTTCCAACTAAAAGACTAGCTGGTGTCATGGATGTAAGGATATGCGTTCACTGGCTGGGAATTCCTTATCCTAGCATGGGTGTGCACTCTTGTGGGAGGCTCCCGGTACTTTTTAATGCATGCTCTTGAATATTGATCACAATTATCTTTAACTAAATCCAATTTCCATATGAATCAAATTTCAAGCTTAGTTGGTAAATAAGCAATATATTTCTATGGCAGAATGTAAGTAATAAACATGCAATTTGTTTTTACAGTTCCCCTTATTCTTACCTAGTTTAAACATTACTTTACAGTGAAATCCTTTATCAGCCAGAGAAATCCTTCACATTGCATAATCCTCAGTAATCTGTAATTAGCATGCTGTTCAATGGCAGCAGTGCTCCAGGAAATGAAGAGAGTCTTTATTTCCTGTTTAGAGTACAACTCTATCACTTATTAACGAACATTGAGTATGTTTTCCATGTCTATGATCCGAAGGTCTGAATTCATGTTTTTTGCATTGTTGACTATAAGACTGAGTGTAGAACCTAAGACTTCTCCCCTATGTAACATCAACCATAGAGCGCCTCTTATACTGTGTGACCTACGTATTATACTTAGCACAAGTTCATACTTTTCATAAGTTTACTGTTATGGTCTACAGAAACGCAGTTGCATTGTGGAACTATCTATGTCTGTGTGTTTGTCTTATTCCAGTCATTCATGAGAGTCATTAATTTCACAGTTGTC
Source organism: Ambystoma mexicanum (assembly GCF_040938575.1). Lineage (NCBI taxonomy): Eukaryota > Metazoa > Chordata > Amphibia > Caudata > Ambystomatidae > Ambystoma > Ambystoma mexicanum. Next base: position 1,164,497,161 of record NC_090927.1, on the reverse strand, counting down.
ATTCACTCTGCCAAGTAATAACCGAAAATATGACACTAACACAGAAAAAGAGTAGCCCATATGCTTCGGATTAAGGATGGCAAAAAGTAGCAACTTTCCAGCCGTTTCCTTGTTATTGCCACCCGTAATATGTGCTAAGCCATTGCTAGTAGCCGTATCCTTCGGATCTATGCGATTTTACCAAATTCAATTACAGAGAAAGATTTCACAACAAAACATTTATAATGAAAAAATATCGATTTGTTTGATTGTTTTTTTTATTTAGGGGGTCCCTATGCTTTTAAACCCACCCAAACCCCTCCCCTTACCCTACCTACATATATATATATACATATATATATTTTCAGTTTTTTATTCGTTAAAATCATAGTTAGGCCAATTTAGCGTTCCTAAAAGTGCCTCATGAAATGGAAATGTACTAGCCTGGTAGTTGTACTACTGGCCATAGTTACCATTGTAATTCCCATCTATTTAAGACAGTGGTCTTGAAACTGCGGGACGGGCCACCTTCCGGAGGCTCAAAGATGTCCAGGAGGGGTGCATAATTGAGTACTGTGACAGCTTTTAATAGAAAATATAATTAGATGGTGCAGTATGTCTAGGGTTAGATATTTGCTTCTGCCTTGCAAATGAGCTGTCTTACCGTATACTCTGACCAGTGTCAAGGTAATCCCGAAAAAGAACGGCCCTTTCATCCATGCTGCGTGACTAGAACAGCTACGCAGTAGTTAAGTCGAACATGGCATGTTAGACACAGAAGAAGGAATGTCCACTGTATTACAACCTGTACTATCAGGAATAACTACAAAATGGCCACTGTCTATTCTAGCACACACGAACCAATGTATTGCCACCAGCATCTTCCGTGTTACTCCCTTCGCCACTTCACTGACTGAAGCAAGCATTATATCATCCATTGTGTTGGCTAGTGTTTCTATAGACACAAATAAAGTTTGAAAAATATCAACTCATTCAACCCTACATATTTAAAAGGTTTTGGCCAAATAACCATGATTTGGATTTTGATTATATTTTTCTCTAGGCAGGAAAAAGATATAGCATCCTTTCTTGTCTGGTTAGAAAGGAGTGAAGCCGCGGCCAGTCCACCCGAACACCATCCTATTGACAGAGCGAAGCTGGAAACGGAAGTGGAATCTCTGCAGGTGAGTCATGGTGTTTACAGTCAGGGAGAGAGAGAGAGAGAGAGAGTGAGAGAGAGAGGGAGGGAGGGTCAGAGGGAGAGGGAGAGGGAGAGGGAGAGGAAGAGGAAGAGGGAGAGGGAGAGGGAGAGGGAGAGGGAGAGGAAGAGGCAGAGGCAGAGGCAGAGGGAGAGGGAGAGGGAGAGGAAGAGGGAGAGGAAGAGGCAGAGGGAGAGGGAGAGGGAGAGGAAGAGGGAGGGTGAGAGGAAGAGGCAGAGGGAGAGGGAGAGGCAGAGGGAGAGGGAGAGGGAGAGGGAGAGGGAGGGTGAGAGGGAGAGGCAGAGGGAGAGGGAGAGGGAGGGTGAGAGGGAGAGGCAGAGGGAGAGGGAGAGGAAGAGGGAGATAAAAGATTGCAAAAGGAATTATTATTCCATCAAAAATAATGTTTGTGTTCCCATCTCCTTCATGACCTGGTGGTACATTATGGAATGACAATGTCTGTTTTCCTGATCCAGATTTTTACCTTAAAACCCACCCATGCGACCAGTGCAAGATTGAAGCACCACCTGTCAGTTGTGGTAGTCTAGACGGCATGCTTTTACGCAGGAAGGCCATGCCGGACAAGTCGAATTGAGTCTGTTCCCTGGGTTGCCAGATACATTGATATGATATGATCGGTTATTTATAATGCGCTTAATACCCAGAGGTTTCTAAGCACAGACCCCAGGATCGAACCTGTGTTGCTCCGTATCATCTTGCTTCCAAGGCGAGCACGTTGCCCCTGAGCTATCCTCCCGAGGTCTGGCAGAGGAAGGCGTAGGCCCAGCTTAATTCTCAGTGAAACCGTTAATACCGCTCCACACTCAGGATTGTAAATCGAGTTGTGCATGCATGGGCTGCGAGGTACGTTTGGAAACTGGGTTAAGAAGCAACTGAGCTATCGGCAGCAAGGGATCCTGGTAAATGAAGTCCTGGAGGAGAAGAACATGGTGACACGTTGGGGGTGTTACAGGAATGGCACAATGCATTTCTTTGCACTTATATTTGTATGTGTTTGAATGCAAAGTTGCAAGAGATGTTCTACGTAGAATGACATAGATCCCAAGTACCATTTTTTGTATAATTCATAAGCAACTTTTCAAGTCGCGTAATAGAAAATATGCAAAAGTCAAGTAGGTCGGGCCTGAGAATTTGTTGAGGAACCTCCCGGCAAACACAGCGACTTTGCAGATTCATTTTGAGGGTGGGCGGGAAAGTGCTACAACTTAAAATTGCTGAGGGTACAACAGAACAGGGTGCTAAGCGAACAAGGGGCCAAACCTGGAGGCCGCACACGTGAGCTAGAGGTGGATGGGGTTGGAGTGGTTCTGTGAGTTCTTGGTGAAGGTGCGGTGTCAGATGATCTGAACGTAGCATATGATATGATATTATATGGCATTTATAACACGCCTGGACACCGTTATTTTACCTACTCGTCTCGGAGGAGAATAGCTCAGGGGCAACTTGCTCGCCTTGAAAGCAAGACGACATGGAGCACCACAGGTTCAATCCCTGGGTCCGTGCTTAGAAACCTCTGGGTATTAAGCGCGTTATAAATAACCTATCATATCATATCATACTTGAAACCCTGGCGAGGTACACGTTCAGGTCCCTGTATTGAATTGTAGCGAGGTGAGGTGTGTGCAAGAATGAACAGTGTGGATGGCAAAGCTAAGCACTTTCTGAAGAGGGAGGGAAGGAGAAGGATCTGGGGCCAGTACAGCGGCTGTTAGACTGGCCCTGCTTGCTCAATACCAGAGAATCGATGATGCTCTAAATGGAATGAGAATAGGGGCCAGATCCTGCCGCTATCGAGGAGATTGAAGTGAGCAATGGTCATGGTTAACGATGATGAGGGAACACTGATGCGTGCAGCAGTCAAAGGAGAACCCCAGGGTCCTGGCTGAGGCCCGAGGCGATATGCTGCAAGGAGCAGGTTGCAAGGCTTCAAGTTGGACAGTGGTCCGATGGACCCAAAAACATTGGGATGAATGACCCTCTCACTTCGGGCGATGCACATAGGTGCACAGTGAGAGAATGTATGTGCTTCAATAGATGTTTTCACTCTATAATGCTCTCAATCTAGCATCGATATCGAGCAAATACATGTGCACACTAAATTCACACAAGCAGCAAGGGGTGTGTTCTCATTAGTTGTGTGTACTCTACAAAACCTCATTCTCTCTTAACAAGACTGCAAAGTCACTCTCTGTATTCCATGTCCTCAGATAACAATAGAAAGCGTACAGACTCCTATACTAAGCCACAGTTCTGCAAGCTTTGGCTTTCCAGATGTTTTGGACTACTGCTCTCATCGGCCCTAACCAGCCAGTCAACTTTGAGAGCTCCTGGAATATGTGGTCCAAAACATCTGGAGAGACAAAGGTTGCAGACCACTGTGTTATGCTATAAAGTTTCTGCTCTGCGGCAATCGCCATTGTAATGGCCTAAAGATCCTTGTATTTTTTTTTAGAGAAAATCGTGTATTGTGCCCCCGCCCGGTGTCTTGTTGCTCTAACATCATTTTTACAGCACCCCTAAGTGCGTCTTTTGGGTGTGTTACCCACAGGTCCTGCAACAGCAGTAAGTCCTTCTTTTGTGTCTCTGGTAGTTCCCTCTCATCTTCCTTTGTCTGGAGGGTCGTGCTTGTCCATCATTCGCAACTCTTACTTTTAGACCTCACAAGTCTTTGCCATTTAAGGCATCATCAAGAGGCAGACTCCATCAGCCTAGTGCAGTGCATTCATGAACATCACAGATGTACAATTCTCACCTGTGAATTGGCTTCCAACTGACTGCACATGTATTTAGATGCTGCTCACAGGACAATATTGGAGTGTGATTTTGGTTCACACGAAACAACACTATCAAGTGACTTAAAGAAACCGATGTGTAGTTCCAGTAGTATCGAGGGCCGGTCTTTGTGTCAGGCAGCTCAGGCGGCTGCCTGACGTCAGTCAGCCTCTAGGGGGCGCTCGCCTGAGCCTCAAGCCAGTGCAAAGCCACTGGGCCAGGTCGCACGCACCAGCCAAAGCCAGCCAGCCTAGGAATATGAACGTAAGTTAACAACACATTAAAATGATGCATCATTAGGCAGCCTAAAACTGCCTAATGATGCATCATTTTAATTTGTTGTTAACTTACGTTCGTATTCCACACTGCAGCGGGCGGCAGGCAGCCTCGTCCCTCAGGCAGGGCAGCAATTGGCAGGCCAATTTGCAGAATTTGCTGCTTTATTGACTTCCTCAACACTGTCACTCTGCGGGGACCCTGTGCCTCTCACCGCCATCACCCACCTCACACTACTCTACCCGTGCGGTATACCAAGCATCGACTCACACTTAACAAACTCAGCCTCCTCTTGATCTTCAAACCTGAGACTCGGCCAACATGCCAGTCAACTCCACTTGATTATGCTCAAGCATGAGGGAGCCCCTGGCGGGGGTCTTTGGTATGGCAGTTTGTGAGGTAAGAGTTACTGTAAGGCACTTGGGGGGACATCTGTCCAAGATGCAGCAAAACAGGTGTGAAAGGGCAGGCAGATTTTTTGCAGATGCAGATGTATAAAATGTTTTCTACTCTGATTTCTCGAGTTGTTGTTTCTGTTCCGCACCTTCCTTTCTTTCTTTCTTTCTTTCTTTCTTTCTTTCTTTCTTTCTTTCTTTCTTTCTTTCTTTCTTTCTTTCTTTCTTTCTTTCTTTCTTTCTTTCTTTCTTTCTTTCTTTCTTTCTTTCTTCTTTCTTCTTTCTTTCTTTCTTTCTTTCTTTCTTTCCCCCTCATCCCCCTGTCCTCTTCGTGTTGCTCCTGTACATAACTGGGTTTTCATCACGGGGGTCGGTGGTCATAGTGGGGGTACTTCTAAGTCACCAACTGTACCCACTCTACAACGAGCCAAGGAACATAAGACTGGGCAGGCCGGGTTGGGTTGGGCCAGGATTTTAATGTGTCCGGGCGCCGATGAAAAGTGAGCCATAATCGCAAAATGTCTTTTAGATACTTTTGGGGAAAGACTTTTGGAGTGCTATTCACCTGGGGGGGAGGGGGCTTTGTGATAGATTGTGCATTTTAAAGTATATTTAAACAGATCCGTTTTGACCACCCTAAAAACTGCCCAACAGTAAGATGCTAAGCCAGTGCTTTTGGGCATTTATTGACCAATAGTCCAATTTGGGCACCTGAAGACAGGTTTGGCGCCAAAGGTGCTGTACCCACAAGTAGTGGTGCCTGCATTGGCCTGTTGATACTGGTCTAGCCAGTGGCCACCAAGCTCGCAAAGGCAGCCCTTGTCCCCAAGATTTACCCCAGATAATACTGGTGCCCACGGATAGATAGAAGTGGCCCTCAGACGCTGCAATGTGTCAGTACGGACAGTTTGAAACTGCATTCAGGCAAGGCGTTCCCTAAGAGCAGGTGACAGAAAAACCATTTACTTGGGCCGCAACAGCTGTGTTTTCACATTAGAATTCTTCTGTAAAGTACTTGAATTACAATGTAATGAAACGCTTCATTTACATAGTAATTATTTTTTCATATTGAGGAGGAGTTTTGTCGCACAACAGAGGTGTAGTTTGGGAGTGACTTGAGCCAGTCGGGGGAGGAGGCGCACATTCTGATGAATGGGAGGGGGGGCACCAACGATGCTTCCCACCTGGAGTGCAATCTGGTGTAAGACCGGCCATGTAGTACCTATAACCCAGACGGAACCCAGTTGCTTAAGCCATGGATCCCTATTTGTAACCGCACATGTATTACATGCTGTACTGCTGTATTGACTTGTATCTTTTGACGATGTAACCTCTGTAACTATGTAAGCTTAAAGTATTTGTATTTGTATTTGTTTTATATATAAAGCACAGCCAGGCCACTGGGCATCCGGGCACATCATTTTCAGTACAGGTTTCAGAACGTTACAGTTACATACATTAGGTAAAGGACGATACATACGTATTGCTGATACATGAGTAATACAGTTACATACAGAGCATTGAGGAAGATACAGTTAAATATTAAAGTACGGGGTTTACAGTAATAACAGTGGGCAGAAGACAGACCTTAGATCAAGGAAGTTAAGCTGTCATTGAATCCAAATCCTGAAACCAGCGCTTAGTATTGCGCTTGAATAAGTGGAAGGTCTTGTTTCCGCGCCCTGATACCTATGGGTCTGGCGCATGCTATAAATAAATAAACAAACAAACAAATACAACATCTGCTTGTGTGTATGCTATTGGCATATTGTGTCACTTTGGTCTTACAGGATTTGCAAGCTGACATTTCAACGCATGCCCCGGTGTACTTGAAGATCGCAAAGTTGAATGAATCGCTTTCGGAAACCGCTTCCACAGACAGTGCCAATGAGATGAAGACGAGCCTGGAGAAACTGGAGGCAAGATGGAAGGCCCTGCCAGATACAGTCAATAGCAGGTGGGTTTCTTCCGAATATCAACTGTCCAGAAGCCTTTAGCAGTGATGTCCATCCAGTATTGAGTAGGCAGCTATCCAGCCAGCTCGGGTGGGTGAGTGTGGGTGGTTGTGTGTGTTGTCGTGTTCCTGCACTACCTGCTATCTATGTGTGATCCCAAATATTTGCCTAAAGTTCTATATTATCGGTATTGTCGTTCCGTCTATTGAAAGCAATGCAACCTGTCCATCCTTCTGTCTGCCTAGCTCCGTCTACTTCACATAATGTCTGTCAGTTTATCTTTCAATCCATCTACGCATCCTTTTATGCATCCATCTAACTCTGCATGTACACTTTTTCTCTAGCTGTGTTTTTCTTTGGTTTCCTCTATCTTTGGCTTTGCCTTATCTATCTGTCTATCTATCTATCTATCTATCTGTTTATCTGTGTGCCTGTGTCAGTCTATGTGATATATATATATATTCAAGGACACATTTTTAGTTGAAGTGCAGTTAAGGTGAGTAAGCATAACACAACAAAACCCTTGAAATTTAGCGCATTGGGAAACTAAGGACCGGCTTAACTCGCTGAGTTCCTGTTGATCTCACCCATAATGCCATATCCCCCATAATGCAATTTTGAGTGGCATTGCACTGATAATTCCTTCTCTTATAATCAATATGTGCTCTTGGACTCTGCAATGGGAACGCGCCGAGTTAAGCTGGTCCTGGGTTTTCCAATGTGCTGAATTTCAAGGGTTTTGTTGAGTTTGCTCACCTTAACTGCACTTCATTTTTTCTTTGAATTTTAAGGATTTTGTTATATCATCATTTGTTTTCAGTGCCACTGGCCAAAGGCCATGGGCATTGTATGACCATGGCCAGTGGGCACAGCCGTTGACCATGCCCACTGTATATTTCCCAGCCCAGTCTTCAGTCGTTCCCACTGTATATTTAAAATCGGTACCGTGCCACTAGCCATGGCCTTCGCCCGTGCCCACTGTATATTTTTTGGTGCCACTGGCCATGGCCAGTAGTCACAGCCTTTGATAGTGCCCACTACATATTTCTCAGCGCCACTGTCCATGATCTTCGGCCGTTCTCACTGCATATTTTTTGGCACCACTGACCATGGCCTTTAGTCACGGCCAGCGGCCACAGCCTTCGGCCGTGCTCACTGTATATTTTTCGGTGCCACTGGCCATGGCCACTGTATATTTCTCAGCACCAGGCCACTGTCTATGGCCTTCGGCCGTGCCCACTGTATATTTTAAAAAAGTAATGGGCTACTAGCTGTGGCCTTCAGCCATGGCCTGTGACCATGGCCTTTGGCCATGCCCACTGTATATTTATCGGTGCCACTGGCCTTTTGCCATGGCCACTGTACATTTTACGAAACTACCAGGCTTCCAGCTGTTTAAAACCCTACTAAGCTCACCCCTGACCTCACTGAACCTGCTTTTTTTTCTTTTGTAACAATCCTTTCCCAGACTTTGCAGTCTGGAGAGACCTGGGTGTACAAAATTGCCTGAAAATATTCAGCCAAATCCGTCACACAAGTCAACGTTTTTAGCAATTGATTTTGTACGATTTCCTATGGAACTCACTGCTCACCTTAACTATTTTTCTTTTGTTTTATTTTGAATTGTTTTTTTACAACGCACCTAATACCTTAACTGAGTTTGGTTTCTAAGCGCGGATCCGGGTTTCAAACCTCTGTTGTTCGGTGTGGTCTTGCTTCCAAGACCAGCGTGTTGCCTCTGTGCTATCCTCCATTCACAGCTATATCTATCTGTCTGTCATCTATATTACCAATCTCTTCCAGAGGTTTTCAGGTCGCAGGCTCAACTCCCGGCTGGGTTGATTCAATCCTTCATCTTTCTAAGATTGATAAAATATGCTTTATTAAATTGGATAATAGCTTATTATTGAAGTTCCAGGAGACAATTGAGTTTGTGGAGTGTGCCATTTAGACAGTCACCATCATTATTATTGATTGGCTATCTGGTTGTCAAACAAGCACTGTAGGAAGCTGTCTGCGCTGGAAGCTAGGTAACTATTCTTCCAATCTGGGAGGAAATCAAGGAGTGGTGTTTTTGGAGTTGCCTTTCTAGAGAAACCTAAGCGCTGGTCTACGCTGAAAATGTTAATATGGCCGTGTGTATAAGAGGGCAGTTTGTGTGTGTCCTCCCGCCATCTGCCTTTTCTGGCAATAATATTAAATGGCCCACGTTTTACAACCACAGCATAAGGTATTCAAATCTCTTCCAATTTATAAATACAGCGTCATGTTCAACTAGTATGTTTTGGTTAAAGGCCAAAGTCATCATGTTGTAGATAATATAATAATTTCAAGGCAGACATTTACCAAGCGCAGGGCATACAAAATACTATTAAAAAAAACATACACATGTCTGATTGACATGAGTGAAATGAGCCAAAATCGGCACATTCAACATCAAAATCTATGGACATTCACTTTGCCTGTAAATAAAAATAGGTAATATACTTTAAATTCAAGGACTCTTAACTAGGTAATTTAAAAAACAGTATTGTTTAAGACTGTGCAGAACATCCATAAAGCTCCACTTTGCAAATGTTGTGGTGGTCTGGGATAGTCAAAATCCCCATGTTTTGTGTTGACTATGCAAACATTCTCCTGGTATGATAGAAAACAACGCACAGGCTCGCCTCTGTAGTGGATAGTAGGTTTTCTAATGACACATTATAATTCTTCTTTTATAACGCGCGTAATACCAATGAGTGGTTTCTTAGCACCGGATTGGATTCAAACCTGTGGTGTGCCGCGTTGTCTTGTTTCCAAGACAAAACGCATTGCCCCTGAGCTATCCTTCCTTCCACATTGCAGAAAATCCCCTAGCTGTCCCAACCAATCCGCTGATGGCAGGGAACAGACACGTTCCCTCTGCCGAGCCAGTGCCAGGGTTGTTAGTCCCTCCCTAGATCAATAGAATATCAGGGCAAACCAGACACAAAGTGTTTTTCCCCAATCCAAACCCTTGGAATAAGCGCACGGGAACAGTAAGCCACTCCCTATGTAAATGGCAGCTCCCTTTAAACAAACCTCCAGCTATAGCGTAGAAAAGGCTGCCTTTCTCTTTAAGAAAAAATAGTTCTGTTCACCAGGAGCTACTAGCGTGTATTGCAACATTGTTAAAACTTGGTTCAGACCATCAGGGAAGTCATTTCACAATTTAACAGGAGTGTTTGATAAATCATGCAGTTTCGCAATTACAGTGTTTCAACCCCTCCGTTTTTCAACCGAGGATTGTATCAGAAAATAAATTAAACTACAAAACCTTCATTTTGTTTGTCTGCTTCAGTCCCTGTGAAAAGCCCCAACAATCACTATTGATGGTAAAAGAAGAGCAACCCACCAGAGCGGATTATAAGGGAATAGAGACTGGGCAGAGGCCCAATCCAAGGAAATCCGCCACTCATGTAAAAAGGGCAGTTATCTGCCCACACAGTACATCCTGCTTCATTTTTAGTGAGTCGGTCTCCTGGACCCCACTTCAGAAGATAGGTGGCCCCAAGACCAACAATATATTCAGTGGTCCAGAGTATCACACCTCTGGTTCCTCGCCCAGGCAGCCACTGCCCGGATCCCAACCTGTCTCTGCCAATAGACTCCACGCTTCCAGGCTTTTTGCACCAAAAGAACTGGTGATGTTGTGGTTTGAGAAGCTCCTAGTGAAAACTGGGGTAGAAATTGAGATCTTACCAGGTGGGACAAACGAGACTTCTTTCTTCACGAGTGCAAAAAGAAAAATGCTTTTCAAAACAGGTTTAGTCTGACCTCGACTTATCCCATGCCTTTGAAACAGTCAATTGATCCCATCATTTGGTACAAACTGTGGAAATGGCAAATTCCAGGCAGATTACTTAACATTCTAATCTACCTCGACTTGGATATAAAATTTCAAGTCAGACTAAATCTGCAGGGAAATCTTTTGAATGAAATATAAACTTCCAAGAGATTAATACAATGGCTTGGTTTAGCACTGTTACTATTTAATATGTATGTATCCGACATGAGAGTATATCTGGATAAGGTTGCTTTCATATCTCCACATTTAGAAGTGCTCAAAATCTGCTGGCCTACCTATGGTGATGACATCACTCGCTTGGATAACACCCAATTAGGCTTTCAGTGCCTTATAGGTGCTTTCCATCAGTTTACTATAGACAATGAATTAACAATTCACTTAAACAAAACAAAAACTATTAGATTCTCTAAAACAAATAAGAAACATGAATATAACTGGAACATAGGATCAGACAATTTGAAGATTGTTAATGATCTTAAGTCTTTGGGATTCCAATTGTCATCAAGACCCTGCAAACTCTCCCTAGTTACAAGGTTAAAAAATAAAGTTTAGCAGTTTGGTTTGCATATGAACTATATTAAAGTATGGGAGATTTTCGTTAATCCCATTAATTACTATAGAGCTAATGAATGACCATCAATAATGTATGGTTTGAAAATGTCCCATTGAGCTGACTCAATGGATTTTGATCAAATTGAGGGAAGATTTGGAGCAAAGCATTATCATTACCAAACTGTGTGCCTATCGTAACTATTCGCTATAAATTGGGCCTTGTGTCAATGTATGTTTGTTACCTATGGAAGCTTCTATCTTTGTACATGCATTTTATAGTCCTGCCTGATAACTCCTTGTTTTGTTACTTCCAAATCTTGGTAAGTCAACAAAAAACTGGAATGTTTGTGGGATGTATTAAAAAATGTCACTGCATTTAAAAATAATGCATCTAACTTGAGAGGAATTGTCATGTAAATACTTAGAAGTAAAAAGCAATTATTTTTCAATGGGACTGGTGCAATACGAAAGACTCAATTCAAATCATTCTCTAATTTAGCTACAGTATTAAATAAATTGTGCTGTGTTGCCAATTCTCTGGAACGATTTGCTGATGCTTTTTGGAGATATGCATTTTTAAGATTGATTTAATCTTTTACCTATGAGGGAAATAACAGCATAAGAAATAGAACTTTGGTTTCAACTGATACATTTAGATATTGTGATAATACCCTGGAAATGGAGACACTGAGGCACATTATGACAAGATGTCCCTTTTTTCAAAATGTAAGGATTGATATTGTTTCTAAATTTGTATATAATTTAGATTGGGTAAATACTGATGTATTCTGGGGGCAGGCTCTTATTCACTGGCAATAACATCTCATTGACAATCTCTGTTATTAAGTTCTTTTACACATTACATTTGATCAATTTAAAATGATCATCAATATTAACCTGTTTTTATAGAAAATTAATCTACGATCTATAACTTGATGATACATGTCCCTCAAAATGAACTGTATGCTTCATGTTTTCTTTTTAAGACATTTTTTTAAAATCTATATGGGATTCTCTGAATTGAACAATGTTTATTTTTGTAGTTTGTTTTTGAATTTGCTGTATGGTGTTAACTACTAGTTGTAAGGTTTTATTAAACTAATGCACAATACAAAATAAATGCTGATCACAAAAGTCTAGGTTCTGGAACACCATTGGGGTAATCTTAACTACTTGGTGACAAACCTAACCTGAATGCCCATCCACATTCAACCCGGGAGGTGTTATCCTATTTGCAGATAGAAACAGGGAACCATGTGGAAAACATCAACAAGTTAGCAGGATGAAATTAGGGAAGGTAAAGCTGACCAAGGGAAGAGTAAAAGAAAGCACCTCTGTCCAACAAGGGACCTCTCGTGGCAGAGCTGGAGCTAAAGGGCATGTTGGGAGCTTTGGGTCATGGCCCTTTGGCAGCTCTGCCACCATCTGGTACCAATTGAAAAGCAGATATCAGGGATCTGGAAGAGTTGGTGAGATCCCTGTCCCATACACCTGATAAGCGAGGTCTCCACACCAGAGGATGCTCCGGAGAGGATAACCAGCCAGACAACCAGGTCAAGGAGGTCATCTCCATATCCTACCTTGGGAACAGCCCTGTGTCTCATGACCAGTCCAGAAAGATAAACACTGTAAACCTAAGGCAACCAGGAATCCAGACCCCAAAACGCGCCAATGTCAAGTTCCTATCTCAACAGGAGGCCTGCCAATTCTGGAATTCTCACCTGCAGGCTAGGAAGTTCTAGAGATGGACCATAAAAAAGAACTATGCAGAAGGGACGATGGTGACCCCCAGCATAGAAGACCACTTGCTAACTTTGAAACCCATGTCTGGAGACTTTGGACAGAGGACAACCTTCCCCTACAGTTCCAGCAGCCTTGAATGAGATGTTACAGGAGGTGCAGTCTGCTGGCAAACTGGAGAGGATCAAAGAAACCTAGAAGCAACCTCTGTCCTGGAAGCAAGTCTCACCTTGACAGAACCCCACACAAGGAATCCGTCAGCCCACATATGGCACTTATTCTGAGGACATTATGGATGACAGGTTCGGAGGAGGTAGTATCAGTAAGGAGGAGGTGGTTACACTAAGAGCTGGTGTTGTTATTAAGCCGTAAAGCAATACTTCAGAAGATCATGGTACAGTAAGAAAGCAGAGGTGATAATAAGAGGAGGTGGAGCTAATAACAAGAGGAGAGAAGTGGCTACTCCAGGAGGTTGTAAGATCAGAAGGGAAGGGGTGGTGGGAGCTCAAGGAGAAGAGTTGGATACAGTAGTAGAAGTGGGGGAGGGTGAAGTAATGGCATCAGTACAAAGGCAGGGGTAGTTTAAGTAGAAGTGGGTGGTGTTGGTGACAGAGCAAAAAACAAGAGTCAGTTGTGGCCCTGATGAGGAAGAGGCAAGTATGTCACTCAGTGAGAGAGAGAGAGAGTGGACAAGAGAGGATCAGAGGTGGTGAAAGAAACTGAGGGAGTTGGAGAGGCAGGATTCCAAAATAATTGAGTTATTGTAATGAGAGACAGAGGAGAAAGAATTAAATAGCTGAGACGAAATAGCACCAACCAATGGTGGTAGGGAAGGTATTAGACGAACGAGCATGAGGCTCAGGAGCATCACATCAGGTGGAGGAGGCCCGTACCTATATAGCAGGAGTCGGAAGGTTCCAGAGGGCCGGGTCCACCTAAAGAGGACTGATTGGTGGGGAGAGGAGAGGAATTTGATGGGATCAGGAAGGACGGCACAGGAACAGAGAGGTTGAAGGGGAAAACAACAGGCAAGGTCCACGGGAAGAACAGGCCTAACGGGCTACCTCGCAACTACTTCTCGACCTGACTATCACCACAGAGACTCTGCTAGCTGACTGTGCACTGGCAGTACTTTCCACTAGATAGGGTTGGGGGTTCGAGTCCTGAGAAATCCTGCATGTGGCCGATCTCCAGAAGTGAGCCCCAGAACTATCAACTCAAAAATGGGCTGTGACTTGCCCAGGAGGCAGGGGGTACCCACTTGTGAGCGTTGAAACTTAGCCCAAGGGTGGGAAGACCTTAACAACCAGGGAAACCAAAGAAGACATTGCTTGCCTGATCCAGGATGGAGAGGGCCCTCCAAAAAACAGGCAGAACAATCCTGACCTTTTTTCATTTGTATTGGAGAAGTCCTTTTTTTATTTTCAGTTGCCCATCTTGTGCAGTTGTTCCTTGAATAAAACCCTTGAACTTAATCCTGAGGTCTTGGCGTTTCTCTTGGTCCCAGGTGTCACTAGGTGGCAGTTGAAAAGGGGCTTACATTTACAAGACCTTCTCAATCCTTATTTTAAACTCGGCGAATACCAAAAACATGGACAAGCACATCAGAGACATTGAGCCAAGACATCTGTTATAAGAAGCGTTTTGTGGAGTTCTGAAGGGGCACGTGACACGTGAAACATGCATGTATCAACAGACAGACCATAAGTAAAGATCCGGTTGTAATGCTGCTGTCCAAGGTGATTATGGAAACTAAATAACATCATATGTTTTCAGGCATAAACGAAATGTGTTTGTCAGACAGTGAATATGTGTATTTTTTAGTTCCGCACTGGTCCACGCGTTTATGTTCTCAACTGTGTCTTGGTTGCAATATCACTTGTGATGATATTGAAACCCATTGTTTTTTTTAATTAAATTTCTATCATTTTGGTATCATTTAAGTTTGGTGTAAAGTTACCAAACACAAAACACAGTAACCATATAATCGTACATGTACATAGTCATCGCCTTTATTTAAATCCTGGTTTTAGTTTGGTAAATTCCTTTTTTGTGCTGGTCATTTGCTACTTAAGTGTTACTGGGAGATGGTGGCTACTGTTTGCAGTATGTGTGAGTAGCCATGTTGATCTGTCAGCCATAGCAAGTCCCATTCACTTTTATCTCCTCTCCTTTAGGATACAGCTTCTTCAGTCTCTGGTGGCCGAGCACCACACATTTGAGGAAATGCTGCAGAATTTTACAGCATGGAGCAAAACATTTCTCGGTGAACTGCAAGCCACTTCTGAGATCAATGTATCAGATCAGCTCTCTGCTCTAACTAAGAACAAGGTAGTGTCCTTGCACATACTTTCAATGATTTCCTACATTCCAATATCAATGAATGCAGCATGGCTAATTAAATGCATTAAAGCTCACCTTGACTGCAGCACTTGTACTGTCCATCAGAAATACTCATAAGCAGGTGCCAATTCCATTAAAGTGTACCACTGGGTCTAATATGAGTGGTTACCTCTATTCCACCATGCCTCGTCTCTTCTCTGTGATTGAAGCCTCTCACTGTACAACCAAAATCAGGATGGCGGCATTGCTTTGTATTGTGGTGCTATTACCACTTCTCTGACTACCGTTATGTACAACTCACAGCAGTAAACTACCATATTCATCTTCTATTAAACATTAATGGATATATTATTAATACACACGTTAAAGATTCATGCCCTGTGGTGTTAATAAGCACATTTCAAAATGAGTTACTATGTATCCAAAATGCTTGTATCTCATTGGCCTGCTTGCAACCCCCCTCTCAAGCACTCCTGCTCTTCGTTGCCTCCTCCCGGCTCGTTGTAATTGCCAACCCTCCCCTTCTTCCTATGTATTCCCATTGTGGCTGAGTTTGTATTTCTATGCGTCGGTTCCATCTCTCTGCACTGTGAGTGGCTTGCCACCACTCCTGCCACAAACCTTTCACACCAATGCCTTTTCCCTCCCTCTCGACCCTTTTTGCTAAATATCTTCGCCCGCCCCGGCTCTTTCATCGGTTAGCCCTGCTGGGGCACTCTTCATTGGATATCTACTCGCTGCAGTACAGGAGTATTACAAAAAAATGTACGAGTGTGGGAGATCCCGAAAGTACTGATAATGGTATCACTTTGGAAAAATATAGTGGGGCTATCCAATCCTTTTTTACTGAACATGGAAGTGGTGCAATGTATTTATTTTATTATTTATTTGGCATTTGTAACGCGCACATAACCCAGAGGCATCTAGGCAATTTCCCCGGCATTTGAACTATACAACAGGCAGGTGTTACCCGCAGCTACTTATGGCTCTGAGCTTTGGGGCTATGCCAACACTGGCAGGCTGGGGTTTATAGTGATCATTTAGAAAAAAACGTTTCGAAAAAAAAAGCTGGTACAGCCTATATTTAACATGCAAAGTGCATTTCTTTTGAAACCAATCCGTCAACGGTAGTCATGGACTGGTTTCAATTTGAATGCACTTTTACATGTTAAAAGTAGCATTTCAATGCTTTTTTTTTGTAACTTTGAAACGTTAGATGGAGCTGTCCAGTGCTGTAATTTCAGCACTGGACAGCTCCATGTAACGTTTCAAAGTTTGTGTGCATATTGGCATTTCAATGCTTTTTTTGTAACTTTAAAACCTTTACATGGAGGTGTCCAGGGCTGTAATTTCAGCACTGGACAGCTCCATGTAAAGTTTCTAGGTTTTAGTGTATATTGAGGGGATCCCCAATATACACTATTTTCGAAAGAATGGCATTTCGACAAAAAAATCAAAAGTTTGCCATTCGAAACTTTTACGTTCGCTGAAATGACAGGATACCTCAGTCTGGACATATATGAAACACAAGTTCCTGAAAATACTCGTCCTCCTCCCCATAAGTGTTCCAACTTAATTGGTTTATCTAGAACGTGATGCCATTCCAATTAGTGACCAGTTAGCTTTAAATCCTGCTCTTTATTGGGTAAGACTTTGGAAAACGGAGGGTCTAGAAAAATACTCTGATGTCTTAATTCATCTAATGTCTTTCTATGGGGGCAAAAGATCCAAGTGGGTGGCGCCTTGATGCCTGCGGGCTGTAGTGCGCTCTACAAATCCAAATATCCAAAAGGGATTCATGCATATGGCGGCGGACCAAGTGCGTTTGGTCCCCAGAACTTTGCAAAATAATGCAAGTATCGTAGCAAGGGAGCAGCTCCACCTGAAAGCAATGTTTTTAAAATTAGATCCAGAATATGTAACCCTGTGGACGACGGTTGGGTAAAATATTCATTTCGATAAAATAACCCCGGCGTTTGAGCGAGCACTGTACATACGTCTCAGGATGTGGATATTGCAAACAGCAACAATCACCAAGTCATGGTCCGCTACTCGCTGCGGGGCGTGTCCCGCGTGCAGGGCAGTAAGTGAAACCAGGATGCATACTTGTTAATCTGCCCCATGACTCTAAAATTGAGACGCTCCTATTTGAAGCCTGTTCTGAGCGCTGTCGGCTTCCGACACACAGGTGAGGCTGTGACATTCTTAAGACTCCGCGCAGTTTCATGTTATGTTTGCCACTGCGAGGTACACGCGCAGAGCACGGTTGCTAAGGCTGAGGTTTCAGAAAAATCCTCCCTCCCTAAATAATGCGACTAATGATGACATTCCCACGTGGACATAGTCCCCTTTTGCAGGCCCAGGGGCGCTAGATTGTGCGCTCAAAGTGTACTCTGTTGGATTCTACTCAAAAGATTTCTGTGTTGTATCCTGCCCTCCTAGCCTGTCTGACATCTACATTGTGTGCTCAAGATTACTGTGTTATATTCTGGCAGTCTACCCCCAAACTCCCTAGCCTGTTCCACACCTAGATAGCAAATCTAAGAGATTACTGTGTTGTTTTACCTCTCACTCACACCTAGAACCATTGCTCCTTAGCCACTGCTGTGTTATATTCTGCCGTTCGAAAACACTCACAAACTGTTCCTGTAAGCATCTACCGCATCTAGACAGTGTGCCCAAGAGATCTCTGTGTTCTATTCTGCCGGTTTAAACACGCCTATCTATAAACTGTCCCTATTAGTCTATTCCACTTCTTGATTAGTAGATTTAGGGCCCATCTACCACCACTAGCTCATCAATCCCAGCTTCACAACACCAAATGGAGACTCCATCTTGCAAGAATACCCCTCTCACACCCATCCGGATTCCTAGAACCCCCGTTCTCTCCCTCCTCCCCTCACTCATCCCCCTCAGCCCCTGACCCGCATTCTAGCACCCACCTTCTCAAACCGCTGCACTATTCCCGCCCTGAGCAAAACCCTTCAAAGCTGCCCGCGCCCTTCACTGCAGCCTAACGCCACTTGCCCACTCTCCTACCACCACCCCACATCCAGCTCTAAAATCAGAGGTGCACTCTGGCACGCCAAGCACCTCCCCCTGCAGAAGTCTACTCCCCCCCACCCTTCCCACCCAAACCCATCGCCCCGTCCTTCCCCTGACCGCTACTGAGAACTCCCTAATAGCCCACGCCAAGTCACCTGACCCCCTATCAAACTCCCAAACCAGAGGAGCCCGCTGGTGCTCCAACCACCTCAAACCCTCATCCTCTTCCACTCCTTCCTTGCGCCCCCATCGAACATCCCTCCCTCCCTTTCGCCCCCCGAGCCCAATGCAGAACCGCAAACCCTTCCCTCCCACTCCCCAACCTTAACCCCCAACCTCCATCTCACTAACGCACCTCATAACTACCCACCTTCAACCCCCACCAACAACCCCCCCATATCCCGTCCCCTCTCTAAAAGCAGCACGTCTCGCCATTGAACCTAAACCCATGAAAAGTAGAAAACGAGCCTGGTCTCCCTCCATGACTGTTTGCTCCTCACCACTTCTGCCTCAACCCGACCTCCCAATCTCTCCATCTCTCCATCACAATCCCCCCTGCCCTGCTTCCACCCCATCTCTCTCGACTTCTCTCCCTGTACACCGGACCCCCGATCCCTTCGAGAATCACTCCAATTCCTAACCCTGAAATCTGCCTCACAACCACAGACTATCTGTCCACTCGCCCGCCCCTCCTCAACTCTACCCACACCCCTCACAAATCCTCCTCCACCCGCCTGCTCTTCCCAGCCTCCCCCGATGTATCCGATCTAACCAAATGGCCCATCACTCTAAATCTGCTGGAACCATACCCCATTGCTACCCCTCCTTTCCCAGTCTCAACAAACCAGAATGTCCTACTGCCCCCCTCCAATCCCCCGAGCTCCCCCCGTTCACTTCCCGATGACCTCCTCCATGACCACAACTCACGCCGTAGTCGACTGCATCCTTTTTAATGCCCGCTCTGTAGCAAAAAACAGACACAGCATTTTCGATTTCCTCTTCTCTGACAAACCAGACCTAGTCTCCTGGTTCTCTGATGACTATGCCCCTGTTGCACATGAAGCATTCCCCCGGCTACTCGCTCATCCCGCTCAACAGACCTTCCAGAGCAGGCGGCGTGGCTGTCCTCTTCAAATCTCACATCTCTGTCTCATTCATTGAATCATAGACATGCATTCCATCATGCAAATCCCTTCTATTTAAACTCTCGCTACCTCCGACTTTCTCCTACAGCTTCCTACTCATCAACAGACCTCCTGGTTACAACAGCCCGCTTCCTCACGCAATGGATCATTTACCAAATGTTCACACCCGAGCTGAGGAGCGCCAAAAAACAAAAAACAAAATAATCTTCTGGAATGCAAATGGCGAGCATCAAAAACAGACCTCAGCAGATCTGCTTTCGCCTTGCACATTCGTAACTACAAAGCCAAAATCCGGAATGTCAAAAAAGCCTATTACAACAAATTGATTCTCAACTGTGGAAACAGCAGCAAAGAACTCCATAGAATCATTTCTGAATTTGGCAAACCTACTTGCACCTTTACCCAATCTACCCCATCACAATCGCTCTGTGACTCACTATCGCTACACTTCTACACCACCGCTCTTGACAGGACGACTGCCCTTAACAACAAACTGGCCATACTCTCCCCCCAATGACCGAGCAGCCGCAGAACCACCCACCCCCCTCTGCCCCAATCCACCCACCTTCAACTCGTTCAGACCCATCTCCAGAGATGAGTTTCGTGACCTACTATCTGCTAGAAAACCGTCTGGCTCCCCCATTGACCCCTGCCCCACCTCTGCCCTAAAAGAAATAGTCTCGTCCACCTGCGCAGGAGATCACACGAGAACCATACTGAATGATTCTCTCAGCTATGGCATCTTCCCCGATGCCTTCAGAATTGCGCATGTCAACCCTCTTCTTAAAAAAAACATCCCTCAACCCCCTCAACCCCAAAAACTACAGACCCATCTCAAACACTAGATTCCTTGCAGAACCCATCAACCGAACAGCATACTCCCAGCTAAAGGCCTTTGTTGAATCCAACACCCTCCTCGACCCCACACAATCAGCCTTCAGACCATGGCATGGAACCGAAACCACGCTGATTTTGATATGGGATGATCTTAAGGTCACTGCAGACTCTGAAGGATGCGCTGCACTAATTCTCCTCAACCTCTCTGCAACCTTTGACACGATTAACCACTCAATCCTCCTTGACCGTCTCCACTCCCTTGGAATCTGTGGCACAGTAAAAAACCTAGGCTGCACTATGGACTCTGGCTTAACCCTCTCCCGACAGATCAACAATGTGTTTAAATGCTGTCACTACCATCTCAAACTTCTCAGACGCATCTTCCCCTACCTCTTCTTCCCGAACAGACTTGCCGCTGTTATGTCGATTGTAATATCAAGACTGGACTATGCCAACTCCCTATACCTAGGAGTCCCAGTCTACCACCTTAACAAACTCCAAAGTGCGCAAAACGCTGCTGCTAAGCTGCTCCTCGCCCTCGGTCCAAGAGATCACACTTCTCCTGCTCTCAGAACCCTCCACTGGCTCCCATTCAGACGAAGAGCCACTTTCAAGATCCTGTGCATCACTCACCTAGCAGTGCACAATACTGGCCCATTATACCTGCAAGAAAAGCTAAAACCTTACCTCTGAATGCGCACCCTAAGATCAAGCACTGCCCTCCTTTTAGTGATCCCTACCACTAACTCTTTCAGGATCGCAGGGTCTGCTTTCTCAGTCTTGGCCCGACTCCGTGGAACTCACTTCCCCCAAATATTTGACACACCCAAGACTATATGACATTCCGCAATGTACTGAAAACGTGGCTCTTTCCATAACACCAACCTCAACCTTAAAGAAGCGATTGAATTTCCAAAACACCAAAAGACTAGATACAATGTGAACCAACCATGTCATCAATGAACAAGAACTTTGATTCAGCCATAGACAACCCTATCCCTGAATACAGATTAAAGGATCTCCGGTTCTCCCTGGATCATCACTCGTCCTACATTGGGTCCCCCAACTCATTTGGCCTGAGCCGTTGCATGCCCCATCCACTCTTGCCCACCATGTATCACTACGTGCCCCATACCCCTAGGTCCCCGTGTCTCACTGTCCCCCATCCCCTTTAGCCCTGTGTTGTATTCCCAACCCCTCTATGCCCCTCTTGTCCCTTCGACAACACATCTAGTCCCCGTGATGTTGCTTATGCCCTGTGTGTCGTCGTATACCCCTACCCACTTCTCCCGTGTTCTCGCTATGTATCCCTCTGTATTGCCCTCCCCTCTAGTCCCCGTGATGTCACTGTATGCCCCACTGCACCCGTGTGTCGCTGTTTTCCCTGCCCCTTCCCCCACATGGTTATGCATCCCTCTAGCCCCTCCGTCTGGTCACTGTAAGCCCAGCCCTCTGTCTCTGTGTTCCCCTTTGTGCCCATTTGTCGCTGTGTACCCCTGCCCTCCTGTTCCCGCAATACCGCTAAATATCCCCCGTGTCGCCTCCCTCTAGTTCCCATGACCCCGCTGTGTGCCCCACTGTGCCCGTGTTTCGCTCTGTACCCTGCCCTCCTGTTCCCCATGATGTCGCTATGTATCCATCTGATCCCCGTCCTGTTGCTGTAAGCCCAGCCCTCCGCCGCTGTATGCCCCATGTATCGCTGTGTTCCCCTGCCCTCCTCCTCCCGTGATACGCTATATGTCCCTCTGTAGTATCCCACCACCTCGAGTCCTCGTGATTCGCTGTATGCCCCACAGCGCCTGTGTGTCGCTTGTACCCGCCCGTCCAATTGATGTAAACCCTTCCTTCCAGTCGCTATGTATCCCCAGGCCCGATGTCCTGTCACTGTAAGCACAGCTATCTAATCCCTGTGATGTCCCTGAGTGCCCCTACCACTCCAGCTCCCGTGTTGTCAATATGTACGCCTCCCTCTCAGGCCCTGCCACCGTAAATCTCTGGCCCTGTGACCGTATGCCCAGCCCACTAGTCCCTGCAATGTCCCTACTGTGCCCTACCACTCCAGCCCCTGTGCTATCGATGCATACCCCCACCCAGTCCCGTGATGTTGTTGTCAACCCACCCCCTCACCTCCCCTCGATGTCAGTGTACCCACTACCCTAGGACCCCACGTTCCACTGCTGCCCAGACCATCCCGTCGCTGCACCAATCGACCAGTACAATATGACGCAACTATGTGCACAGACCTTGCCTCCCATGCGCTGATGCAATACCTCCATCCTCCTGGTCCCTTATGATATCGCTGTACACCCATGCCCCTCTCGTGTCCCATGTAGTGACTGCCTGCCCAGCCCTGCCTGCCTTTCTGTACCCGGGCCCCTCCATGCTTGCTGTTTCTCCCTACCACAGCTCCCTGCAATGTGTACCCAGCCCTCCCAGTCCTCGATGTCACCATGTACCCACTACCCCTAGGTCCCCACGTTCCACTGCTGCACAAACCATCCCGTCCCTGCGCCAATCCATGGGTACAATATGATGCAACTATGTGCACAGCCCTTGCCTGCCCGCTGCGACGCAATACACCCATCCTCCTGGTGCCCTATAATATCGCTGTGCACCCATGCCCCCCCTCCGGTGTCCCACGTAGTGACTACCTGCTCAGCCCTTCCATTTCCCTTATGTCGCTATATACCCAGCCCCTTTGGTCCCGTAATGTATCTCTGTACCCGGGCCCCTCCATACTTGCTGTTTCTCCCTACCACGACTCCCCGCGATGTGTACCCAGCCTTCCCGGTCCTCATGTACCAGTCTTGGCATATCCCCACTTTCCGTACCTCAGCACTTGCTTTGAAGCGCATTATGCTTAGACCCTTTTTTGCATGAACCGTCATATCATATCCCTTTGCTTACTCTCTACTCTGCACCATCACTCAATTAGAGTACAGCTATAACCCTTGGTAAATTCGGCCTAGCTGCTCACATATGAACGCTAACCCACAAACACCTCATCACTCTAATAAAACGCATCTATATCCCATGATAAACCGGCCTAGCTGCTCACGTAAGCTTCCTACAGCCTGTAAGATAACCCAGCCAGCTGGCGCTCACCTCATGAGGCCATTCCGTGACCAGACTATGGCCTTTATTCCCAGGGCGTTTTCCAATGGGGTTTGCCATTATAAAACGCTTCTGTGAATTTGGCCCTAAATATAGTTTCTAGTAATTAAGCCCAGGCCAAACTAACCACAATGCTTCCCAAAATGTGCTACCCATTTGGATCAATGCCAAATAAACTTTGAATACATACTCTTGCACCCTTCCATAGTCAAACATTAAGGTTAATTGGGTCACAGCATGTAGTTACTGTTCATGGTTATCTATTGTATTGTACTTGGTTAGTTATATAGAGCTCTTTACCCATTTGTATGGCCACAATGCTGTCATGCTGAGAACCTGGTGTCTGCAGAAGCTGCTGAACCCCCGACAATCCACCCAAAATGTGGCACTCTGAGCTGACATATATATAACTGCTCAGTTTACCTCACTTTCAGGGGAAAGGAGGAAGGGACAAAGAAACAAACACCAGGCTGGAAGCTATCAACTCGCTGGTTCTTCACCTGCAGTTAAAACATAAACATGCAATACACCTCATTACTCATGGGTTACTATACTAACCTTAAACTCTATATCCTTTACCAAAATAGTTAAAAAACCATACCTGGTACTTCTCTTCAGTATGCCCAGAGAAGTGGTAAGCAGACAAGACTTCCTTACTTGTGGACCAGAATCTTATAGATCATTCAGCCTTCTCAGTAGGTCCATGAATGTAATTTTTAACTTTGTAGTTCGTCTGCTCAACCCTAAGATTCTTGAACAAGGTCTAAAGTTCTTCAAATAAGTTTAAGGAAGTTCTTTTAAGTTCTTGTATTTGATTTTATATTTTCTTTGTAGAGTGTCTTTTACTCAGGAACGAATTTTAAACTTGCGATGAAATCTTCACATGGAAAGCCAGCACAAGCGCTAAAATCCAAACCGCGGGTAAAACGCAAACGCGCTGAAAATCCAAACCGCGGGAATAAACACACGCGCTTTACTCCAAGTCGCGGGGAAAGACGCACACGCGCTGAAAATCCAAACCGCAGGAAAAAACACATGCGCTTTTCTCCAAGTTGCGGGAAATTCGCACACGCGCTGACAATCCAAATCGCGGGAAAAAACACATGCGCTTTTCTCCAAGTCGCGGGAAATACGCACACGCGCTGACAATCCAATTCGCGGGTAAAACGCACTCGCGCGAAAGTCCAAGACGCGATAAAAAATTACACGTGCTAAAGTTCAACCCACGAATAAATACGCATACGCGCAAAAAACCAAATTGCGGGAAAAAGCACACGCGCTTTTATTTTATCACGTAGAAAAAACCCTCGCGTAAATGAACAGTAAACGCGAGTCCAAAGTTCACGCTCCCGCTTCACTCTCACGCGCAGAGACACACGCGCGGGCTCAAAGTAACGGGAAAAAAAACTCACGCGCTAGTTTGAATTGACACGTAGCGATAAAAAACAAACGTACGCGCTTCAATCTTTTTAGATACAGATTTGCGATTTCAATCCCTTAAAATAAATATAACCTTTTTACAAAGTTCAACAAAAATGGAAAGTCACTTATCTTGTGATTGAGACTTGAAAACTTCTTTTCTCAGAAAATTGGAAGTTTCTGACTCCTGTCCTGTGTCTCCACCAAACTCCATACACGACTCCTGTTATACTTTCAGATTTTCCGCTCAACTGCTAGAAACTTGTCACCCTTGACCAAGTTAAGCAGGAGCTGCAAGGCACACGACCTCTCAGCTGGGCAAGGACGATGAAAGGCAGTTTAGAATGTTCATTGTCCTCCCTATAAACAATCTCCAGCCAATTAGAATTTAGACTGAGAACCTCCATCTTGGCTTGGGGCATTTTCCATAGACTGCAATGAAGGTTAAGGGCAAAATTGGCTGTTTAAAAATATAACCCATAATAGCTTCCTAAAACCTTTCTATACTAAATATGTGTCTCCCCTGACCCAATGTAAATGAGTATATGATACTGTATGTAAAGAATATGTCACTCCAACCTGACAGTACCTGACAAATGCGCTTTGTGGCTGGAACGCCCTCGGTGACCATAGTCAATGTGCAGGAGGTTCTACGAGCTTTAAATTCGGAGATGCATGTGTGCATTTACGCCGTCTAGGCCTTAGGTGGCCGGCTAGGCTCGACTAAGGACAAAGTGTGGGTCCATTGGTAATCATATCCCAGAGACGAGTTTCTCCGTGCCAGAGCGCTCCTTCCTCCTGAGCCATGCAGAATGTGTAAAGTTCACCTCATATTTATATGCATATCGTTTTATACATGCTGCACCCTGTGCTGAGCATATTTCCCGCACCACCCACCTGACGGCCGGCCTGCAGATACAACTTAATCTAGGTAAATCTACATCACACGCGGCTAGGCTGGACACCGTTGGCCTGTAATTGCCTGCCCCACCCCGTTGGGTGTGGCAAAATCAATACCAGAGCCTAGACCTGCACTGCCCGGCTGCTACTGGCCTCCGGGGGAACTACTCACCGCACAGGCTACCTGAGCGTGGTCTAGCCACAGCAACAAGCTTGCAGCACCAGCTTGAAGCACCCGTCTGACCTCACGCACCCAAGGTACCATTCATCCTGACCCCCGACTCTAGTCTGTCGAATACTCACGCTGTGCAGGGTCTCTAGCACTGCAAACTCAGGCCAAATGCAGCGGGCATGGACATTGGTGTTGCATGGGCTGGGCACACAGAAAACCACGCCAGTTCCTCCAAATGTTTGTTAGGCAGGGCTTAAGCTAGCAAGACAAACATATCTCAAAGTATGCTCTAGAATTAAACAGGATCAGAGAAGTCACTTCCATTAAGTCTGAATTGGGACCAATGGGCTATTCTCTTATTTGCCCCTAAATTATCACATTTTCTCTGTTACCTTATTCTTCCGATTCTCGTTGCCAGGCTATTATGCAAGTTTATGCAAAAAAGGACGAGCATACTCGTCCTTGGCACTTAAGGGGTTAATACATGGGCCTAGGTGCTCTCAAGCACAATGCGGCTTCGCTTAGGAGTCCCCGTTTGATTGGAAGCCACAGGTTCTGTCTGGGGCTGATGCAGGGGGGTCGTTCCTCATAAAGGATACCTCAACGGGCACCATCTTGGCTGCGGCACCCCGATAGTGTCAGAGACATTTTGAGCTCAGACCTGGCCCAATCCTCACGGCCACCTCTACCCTCAGGGCTGCTCGACCCGCTCCTGCCTCCGGCCGCTGCGTGCACTGCGTCACCCATTGGAGATCTGCAGTTAATTCCAGGAACAAGCAAGCAGTCCACAACTGCTACTAGCCCCTCGAGCCCCCCACAATCCCGCACCCCCGAAATATTCATAATGAAGATGTTTGTTAGCCAGTTGCCTAGCAACTGGTTAACTAAGCTCTAGTAGCTGGCAATTCGGTACTCGTATTGACTACCCTGCTGAGAAGGTGCCTTTATTGGCCTCTGCCTAGCAACCCTGCATCTTCCTTCACGTTCTACTTTTGCTTTCTTACGTTACATTATCCGATAGGTGTTTACCCTAATTACTAAAGTGCAATTCTTTTTCCGGCGTCCCTTCTGGCTGAGAGATTTTCTTTAAGGGCATGAAGAACTCTGAAATAGATATCAGGGAAGTCCCATGCATCTCCTTGCATACAAAAAAAGATTTAAATCGAGCCACAAAGCCCGACCTTGGAAAAATACGTGGTCTCATGTACGTAAATCCTCCAGCTCCGTGCAATGCGGGAATCCACTATAGAAATGGTAGACCATCACACAAGGAACTGTACAGTGTATTCAGGACCAATTCTTTAGCCAAACCACACATTTTGCTTTTTACTACAACACCCATCAGCCCTAGCCATTGCAGTCAAGGGTGAGGGATCATGGGAGTAGTATTCCAGGAGAGCCCCAGGTTACAGACCCGTGAACTAAACAGATCTTTTTAACCTATTATCTGCTTAGGGTGGGTAAAGCCTTGACATTTTTTTTAACTTATTATAGCACTTTAATCTAAAGTGCTTTACATAGGACATATTTACATACATTACTATTATAACCCAATCGAAACTGGTACTCCTTTATTGACCTCAGAAGGATGAAAGACTGAGTTGTCCATGCGGGATTGGAACCTACGACTTGCAGATCACACCCAGGTCACAGCAACAAGTGTTTAAGCCGCTGAGCCACCTTACCGACATGAGAGCAATCTGCACTTCACAAGTTCACATTTCACAGTAGGGCTGGCATGGCTTTTCATGTATCTTAGGTCGATAAAGCGGGTACCATTCTAAGTGGGGTTATAACAGAACCTGTGTTCTAGCACTTAGGAGTCTGGCGTGAAGCGCAATAAAAGAACATGACATTGTTACTTGTTTCCATGTTATTAGTCTTGATTATTTGCATCAGAACACACTTATTTGATGTGTTGGTTCTTTTCGCTGTGATATTTCAATACCCCTCCTGTGTATGTTTGTCCCGCAGGAACAGCTGATAGAAGTGAAAACCAAAGAGAAGGAGGCTCAGCGCATGAAGGATCTTCTGGAGAAGCTGTGCTCGCGGAGCAAGGCGGAGCAGCGGCACATTTTGCAGGCCAGGGCCGAGGACTGCGCGCAGCTCCTCCAGGATGCCAGGCAGATCACCGAACGGCGCCAAAATGTGCTTGCAAACGTCGGCGAGTTCCTAGAAATCCACGGCTCGGCCACCAGCGCCCTCCTCCAGCTGAAGCAAATAGTGGAGAGCAGCAACAGCCTGGACAAGACCCAGTCAGTCTCCCTGGAAAAGGAACTGGAGGAGGTCATCGGAGAGGTGGACCGACTGGAGTCCATGGCCGTCAACCTGGATGGAGCCCTGACCAAGGCCCAGTACCACCTGAAGGGAGGCGGCTCCGAGCAGAGGACCTCCTGCAGGGCTCTGGCCGACCATTTGTTTTTTGAGCTGGAGTCGGTCCAGAACCTCTTGGGAACCAAGCAGAGTGAGGCAGAGGCACTGGTGGTGCTGTGGAAGTCCTTCACGGAGCGCAAGGAGCAACTGTTGAAAAGCATTGAGGATATTGAGGAAAAGGCGGACCAGGAGCAACTGCAAGAGCCGACCCTCCAAGCACTGAATCAGAGGTGAGAACACACATCTCGAAGTCTCAGTGTTTATTAAGAACAGAAAACATGTCTTGAAAGCTTCTTGAGCGATCTCAAAATGTTGGTTCAGGGTAAATGGGCTGGTTTATTTTTTCAGCTGCGTCATTCCATTTTGTTTTTCTACAGGGGGCGCACCCCCGTACACCTATCACGTAACAGACCCCTGGCATCAATAAACATGCATGACCAATCTCGCTGGGTTCAATGCTTCTAAAGGGTTAAGTAGAGGGGCGGGCCAATTTAAATAACAGAGACCAACAATACAGGATGGACTTCTTCCAGTGTCTTTTGTTTTCCCTGTCTTTACACTCTCAGCAGGTATGGTTAAGCCTCCGGGCCACTACAGCAACAATACCTGTCACTGGGTTTTAGTGCGGATAAGTTCCAGAGGGGTATGTAAACCATATTTGAGTCTGCAGAGTTAAAGTTGACCTGAACCTGTTTCTTCTGCTTAGGAGAGCCTGTGTAGACCTGCCAGTGTAATTTTGCCTTGATACGACCTTGTGCCACTACCTGATCCTACCTAGAGCCTGACCTGGGCCTACCTAGAGCCTGACCTGGCCCATCTTGGCCTTCCCGCTCTTCCTGACTGGCCACTTCCCAGGCCCTTTGCTTCAATGAGCAGATCCCCAAGGACCTTCGGTCTCCCAGCTCGATAGCTCGATCCTTCCTCCTGTATCCTGCATCACTATAAGACGGCTTTTCTAGCTCGCTTTCTCCTCCACTGTAATTTTCTTCCACCTTGCTATGATACTCCTCGCTCCAAAATTCCTCATCTGAATGCAACTCTCCTTCACCCTCTCTTAATCTCCTCCCACTTATCTGTCCCCGCCATCTTGGCCTGTTCTTTCTCCTACAGGTGTCTCGCTCTCACTTGACTCTACCTTCCTCACCATTACGCCACCTCTGCTGCCCTTCTCTGTTCTTTTCGCTGCCGCTTCCTCTGCATGCGTCTCTGTGTGTATGGGATCAATAAAGTGCACACCCAGCTGGGAAGCAATAGAACACTGCATTCCATCCTGCGCAGGTCTTCGCACCACTAACTCCTCTCTACCACCACACTCCAACACTCTTCTTGCTACCACCTCCTTTATACTACTCTTGCACTGATCTTCTCGCCATCACCTCCTCTCTACCACCTTTGGCTGTCCTGTCCGCAGCACCTCCTCTCTACCACCTTTCGCTGTTCGCCCCGACAGGGCCTCGCCCCCGGCACCTTAGGTTGCTCTGGTCACCACTACTACCTCTCTACAGCTTTAGATGTTCCTGCTCTCTCTACCTTCTTGCTCGCCCTCACAGCCTCAATACTGTGGTGTTATGACCTCCTTAACCACCTATCCCTTGTGTTCTGCCACCTATGTCACTCCTGTCATTACCACTTCTTCCCACCTAATCTTTCCACCTCGTTCCACATTCCACTCTGGTCTCCCCACCTCTGCTCCCTCCTTCTCCTTGTATTCTACCACCGCATCAATCCTGTTATTACCACCACCTTCTCCTCCCCTGATTTTACTACATCCCTGTTTTCTGATATCATTCTCTCATCCCTCCTGCTGCCCCCTCTCTAGTTCTCTTCTCCTCTCCTGTTGCCTTCTTCCATGCTTCTGTCCCCACTCTCTATTCACTGGCAAAGTCTCTCCAGGCAACTCTGTATCTGCTTTGCAGTCTCCACTCTTCTCCAGACTCATGTCGCCTGCTACCGCAACCCACACTTCCAGATTGAAATGCCTAGCTGTAAACGAAGATAGCCCTTCCCAGAGGCGTAGACAGGGCAGGGCCTGAGCGGACAAGGCCCGCCCAAAATCTGTAAATGCCCTCTCAGCAGCACTGTGTGGGCATTTACAGATGTGAATGTCACTGCCGCGGGCCCAACCACATTTGCTTCAGACCCCACTTGTTAGACATTCCTGGCTACGCCTCTGGCCCTTCCCCCAGGGTAGATCCGTGGGTGAGGATCAGCACCTTTGATTCTGGACCTGGGCAGGCCTGCGATTGGTTGTGGCTACTGGCTTCCTGTGGGTCAGAATGAGTCTGAGGGGAACAGCCTACATATATAAGAGCCCTGGCGGCCATTTTAGAAGACGTCATATGTGTGTGTGCTGAGTCGAGAGGGGGGGGACTGTATGTGCCTGGGATAAGCCTGCTTTGGAGTTTTGGACAAATATGTACACTTCAGGAGGGCTATTTCCCAGACTATTCTAAGATTTCCTTTGCAATTCACTCGTGACTCGAGCGCTAACGTTTTCAAGGGCCTGTAATCTCAATAGGTCTGCACATCCCGATCCTTGCAGAACCAGTGACAAGTGTCCAATTAATTGCATTTATGGTGTACTTAGGGGCTTGTGTAGTGGCTTTACTGTCACGGCCTTGGGAAGGGTGTCTGGGATAGGTCTTCCCAAAAAGGCAGGGGACTAGTGTCCCCGAGTGACTGACCTCTGCCAAGCAATACAGGGCCTGGGAGATCGGCCCTGGGATTTTTTTTATTTCACTCCAGGCCCAACATTTCTTTATTTTTTATAATTGTTCTTTTATAACACGCTTAATACCAATGAGTGGTTTCGAAGCATGGGATCAGGATTTGAACCTGTGTTGCGCTGCGTTGCCCCTGAGCGTTGCCCCTGAGCTATCCTTCCTCCCATTAGTAGTATTGGGTATCTGGCGGCCCCCTGAACTGCTCTCCCAGTGGTCCACATATGCAGGAGGCCTGAAGCCCCCTGAACCGCTCTCCCAGTGGTCCACATAGGCAGAGGACTTCATCCACCGCCCCCCTCCTCTTACTCACTGCCCCCAGCATCTCATTCCCTTGCTGGTAGCACTCTTTATGGGGGGAGGGCATAAACAGGAATACCACGGCTAACATTTTTGCTCTGGTAACAATTACCATCAAACAGACCTGTTTCCAAATTGTTGTTCTGCGTTTAGCAAACGGAGCCGAAGTGAGCACTTCGTAACATTACTTTGGCATAGATGCCAACTTTTCATCACGTGCTCGAGGGTCACACTCCAATAGACAGCACTCCAAACATTTGCATAATTTGCATAGTTCCACCCACCTCACCAAGCATCAGTAATTAATATACGTAGTGATGGGGCAATCACAATTATCTGGCTTTACAATTAACCCAATTTGTAAACACTTGTATATCAGTGCATGATTTATTTTCACAAATCGTTTTTTTTTTGCAAACCAGCCCTGCCAATAACTTGCGTGCCTGACTCCAAAGCACTTGTGGCAGTGAGTCGATACACTTCTGGGCGGCGAAATCTGCAAACTTTAGGAGTTCACTGGAGGTCAAAGCTCTGTCACTAGCCGAAACGGGCCTGAGTGAAGCCATTGTAGGCTCGCTTTGCACGTGAAAGGATCGTCGCCCTTTTTTCTCAGCCTGCCCTGCTCGCGGGTTTCCTGACATGTTCGCGGTCTCAGGGGTTTGTTGATTTTTCGAGGGCTAAACCTGCGAGTTGCAGGTCAGTGGACATCTCTGCATTAGGCTATATCATATGAATACAAGTAGTCTGTTTACACTTCCTCTTTGGTTTTGGGATATTAATGGATTTGTGCTTTTTATCAAAGAGCATTTAGTGTGATTTTTGGTATTAAGTTAAAAGATAGTTTTCAACAGATCGATAAAAAAGATCAATTTAGAAAGACCACTCTGGGACCGCAGAGAGCGGTCTTTCTAAATCAAACTGTCCTGGCCCTGACGCAAACGAGTGCGCGCAGGGGCTGACAGGCGCGTCGGGACCAGGAAGTTGCGGGAGAACAGATAAGTGTTTGTGTGTGTGTTTATGTGTATGTGAGCGTGTTGCGTGTTTGTGAGTGTAGTGGGTAGGGGTATGCTTGGGTGGGGAGGGATGCAGTGGCAGCTGAGGAAGGGGTTTGCGGGCCGCCGAAAATCGGCCCAAAAAAATCTGTCTTTTTGGTAGGTGACCAATACAATTATGACATGGAAACCAATTTATAATAGACAGTTGTCACCATACAAGACCTGATTTGCAACAGGCACTTGCACGGTGCAGCAGGGCTGGCTGCGTGTTGAATGGACCCATAACCAGCCCTTTCATGGATTCCCAAGTTTCAGGTGTTTCCCTGACATCTATCCCACGCATATATGGGCTGTTGTCAGCTGCCTACCCACGTGGGGGGTCAGTGAGTGACTAAGAATTAGTCGAAATTGACATCAAGCTCTGTGTAGTTGAGTCTTTGGGTCCTACACAATGGGCCTAATTCACAGAGCATTCTCCAATGGGGTTTTGCCATTATAAAACATTTCTGGGAATTAGACCCAATGGGCCTCATTACAACCCAGACGTTAAGGGTTTAACGGCGCCTTCGGCGCCGTTAACCCTTAACGCCTGATTACCATTTTAACGCCTGCTTTTAGCAGGCGTTAAAATGCAAGGCGCTAACCCGCCTTTGATGCTAATTACGGCACCGTAATTTACGGTGCCGTAATTAGCGACTTCCCCACTCCCATTATGCCCTATGGGGCAAAAATGGGAATGGGGAAGGGTAAATGGGGAATGGGGATTTACCGCCCCACTCACCTTGGAATGGGGCGGTAAATCCGCCATCCACCATGGTGTAAACAGAGTTTACACCATGGTGGTAAAGTAGGGAACTTACCGCCTGGGTTGTAATGAGGCCCAATGTCTCTTTCTGCCATCAATTTGCATGTGCTCGTGCTCGGATGGGATGCTGTTACACTTGTTCAATTTTAAGCCGAAATCAAAGTGTGTTCTGTAAATGCTGTAAACCAGAAAGTAGATTCATAACCAATGGAATGTTCTTGCATTCAAAGGCTCAAAGTGTTTAATCATTTGGAAGATGATCTGAATTCTCACCAGCATGAGCTACAGTGGCTTATGGACAAAGCGAAACAAATCGCCCAGAAGGACATCATTCTGGCCAATGAAGCCGATACCGAGATAAATGGTTTGGAATCCACCTGGGAAGACACTAAGAAATTAATCAGTGAAAAGTAAGTGGAATATAATGAAATGAGGCCTCAAAACAGTATATCAAGACATTTCACTGCCTAGGAAAAGTATAAATAAAATGTAATAAAGTAGAGCGACCCTACGTAATGTTATCTAATAACAGTGGATGGTGCTGTTTTCTATGGGGAACTCATGTTAGTATACATTCTGAAAAGGCTTCATTACTGATGCTCCAACCAGATGGATGTTCAATTCGTATAACTGGTGTTCTGATCAGAGTGTAACTTCGGCCCCGATTCACAAAAATAATTCACATACATTTTTGAATGTGGGCTATGTCCCAAAGAAGAAATTCCATGTGCCAGTGTTTCAGTGTGTTGGGTGTGCCAGGAGGAGTGGAAATTATATGCAGCATCTGACAGATGCCTAGTAAAAAATATCATGCCATAGTAAGAAATGGCTAAACTGGCTACACCAATATCGTAGTCTAGCCACGTAATAACACTCATCATGCTTGCTTTATCATAAATGCCCAGAGGAAAATGTGATGCCACAGTGAATAATCGCTAGACTGGCTGCACCAAAATGCCAGCGTAGCCACATATTAACACTTTCCAAGTTTGATTTATTGTATATGGCCAGTAAAAAAATATCATGCCACAGTATTCAATTGCTATACTGGCTACACGAAAATGAAAGTTTAGCCACGCAATACCTCTCATCATGCCTGGTTTATCATAGATGCCAAGTATAAATAAATATCTTCCTCCCACCAAACCCCTGCCCCACCATCCCCTGCCACACACGTGAATCAGTATCCCGGGTCGGCACAAAACCAGCACAAGCATACGCACATTCAGTCGCTCATTCAAACTCATTCATACAGCATTCACTCAATCAAACATGCATTCATGCAGCATTCACTCGCTCTTTCACATAGCATTCAAACAGCAGGAACAGAAATGTACATAGCCTTTAATCACTCATTCACACGCGCACCCATACATCATACACTTTCCCATTCATACACACATAGGTACACACATAACATACATACCATTCACACCATATATGCACATACAAAATTCTACACCTAATTCAGCCCCAGTCCGGCTGCTGCTCCTGCCAAGATGCCGCCTCCCATGGCGAGGGCCCTATGGCTCCCGCACACAAGAACAAGGACCAGGAAGCTGAGGGACCAGATCGCCACTTTATCGGTGCCTCTGTCAGTCTGTATGTGCGGGTAAGCATGGGAGCACCCCTTGCACATTCAGACGTGCAGTTCCCCAGCCTCCATCCCCAATACACCATGCAAGGATGGGGAAGCAAAACACTCGAACCTCACATGATGCCTTGGGGGGTTTTGGGGAGCATAAACTGTCAATGGGAAACTACATTTCCCTTTCACAGTTTAACCCGTGACTTCTCCATAATCGACGAAGGTATGGCTGCGTTGGCGGCCCCTCACCATTGTGGATGAGCTGGCTCTGACATTTGGACTCCTATGTCAGATGAAGCACGGGAAACCACCCCTGCGGAAACTCAAATTGACCCCCATCTTCAAGCCTAAGGAATATGCTATATGAAAACAGCTGACCTTTCTGTTGGGTGCCTTGGATGCAACCATTACATGTGTGATGGGCTCACTTCTGCAAAGGCCTGGAAGATCGGATTAAACAGGAATGGGAAAAATTGACTGCCCAAATGACAAAACTTGGCCGACTGAAGAACAATGGTTTGGAGGGTTGCCAAGAGCAATGCCAGAGGTTAGGATTAATTTCAAACCTTCCGGCCATCACCTCTTTTGTTTTGCATATGTCACCCCGAGTGGGACAGGTATGACCAGTCGTGGATCCCAACCCTGCTGGGCCTAGAGACCCAAGCTACTCCTTACTGATTATGCCGAATAAAGCCAAAATATGTCTGGGGATGCTTGTGGTCTCACGCAGATGGGATGCGACCTGGTAGTTTGGGCTGAACTCCTCCTTTGGAATGGAAAGAAATCAAACATGAAAAAGGGTATTTCTTTACATTTTGCCTGTGCTGCACGTAGGCAAAATGGAAACAAATGCCCAAAAAAGGAAGATAGGGCAGGAAATGGGGCCTACCTTAATCCGTCGTAGCTAATGCACACCGGTCTCCTGCACCGCCCAGCCTGAGCCTCGTCGTCACACCGGAAACAGCCTTAAAGAGAGCTGTTAGGATAAAGGGGCAAATGCCTCTCCCATCAGCCTCTTAAAGGCTTCTGCGGTGACTCTCTGTTCTGCCCTCAGCCAATCGTGTTGTCTGGGGGCTGAACAGGAAGTCATGGCTCGGAGTGTGGTGTCGGCAGGCCTGCATGCAGCATACGCTACGCTGGTTTTTAAAAGAAATCTTTACTCATAGTAAATTGTGTGCGCTGTGCACTGGGCAGCCATGTTGGGTCCCGTGGCAGGACTGTGGAATTCAGTGGGTACCAGCCAGAAAAGAGTCCCCGTCTGAGCCCGGGTCCAGCCCGTGCCTCGCCAGGCTCGCCCACCTTTAATGGTTTCAATCAATATGTTGGCAACGTTCCCCAAAAGAGGGGCACGGAGAACCCCAGTGCACGCTCGCCAAAATCCTCAGCACATCCCATGCCTGGAGGCTAAGGCTCTTATCATGCCCATTAATGCAAGAGTGGAAACACAAGATGCCATCCACCCTTCTGCATCTGGGTCCTGTCTGTAGATATGTGCACGCACCTTCATTCCATGCAGCACCACGGCCTCAGAAACTGGAGCAGCGGCAATGCTGGCACATGGCTGACACTGGTACAAATACCTAAGTAAAGGGTATCTCGGGTTATAGTCTCAACCAGAGTCTTTAGCTCACCATCCTTTCACAGAAGAGAAATGTCCACTACATACCAGTCTTTGTCCTGCCCAAGGGCAGTCCAGCACCGAAATGCCAGGCAAGTCTCTTCTGAACAAGAGTACCAACAGCAACCCCAGACATGTGTTTCTGCCTGGCTGGGCCTCGTCAGTGAGGTGGAGCTGTGCCTCTCCAAGAACAGTGAGCAAAGGGTCCACGTCTGGAGTTCCCTAGTAACTTAGGGTGAAAACCCAAAGCTACAAATACATACAGACATACAAGTTTAATACAGTTTTAGTCAATCATAAAAGTTCAGAATTGTAGAAAAAACAGGGTGTTTTTGTTTCTTTTCTACATGAATGTACACTAGTTTCTCGGAATGAGAATACTAGGAATATTTTGTCATCAAATACACTTTAATCTTCGGTGAAAGAACCCAAGTCAAGAGAAACCTTGGAATAGCAACCCCAAGGGTAACTCTCCCTACCTTTTGTTCAATGGGTGTGTCTCCCTGTGTGTGTGCACACTGCTGGGCTCCCTCTGATGCAGAAATGAAGAACATGTTTGCCTTGGAGTGCTCGGGTCGTCAATCTCTTTGGCGCACCAGATGTTTTGGACTTCAACTCCCATGATCCTTCACCATTGCTTATGTTTGGTAGGGCTGATGGGAGTTGTTGTCCACATTATATGGAGAGCCAAAGATTGCAAACCCCTGGAATGGATGACTATATGGTTGCATGGGGCGTTTGTTGTAGGAGTGGATTTCATCCCTTTTCGTCACTGAAATTGATGAGCGTTTACAAAATGGTCTTGAGAGTTTTATTTACAGTGATCAAAACTGTCTGCGGAAGCGAGGCATAGACTGGGGTGTATGTTTTTGGTTTAATGGCATGATAGCGCACAATTTACCTTTGCACTACCTAAAGTGTACTTGGAGAGGAGCAAACTTTCCTAGCAACGGATGCGTAACATGGGAGGTGCAGCATGAGCATTCCATGTAATAGGCAATGCTGCCATCTTGTGGCTTTGAGATGCATTTTTCAATTTAAGTTTGAAAAGTTTTTTTAAATCTCAAATCGAAGTACCTCCAAAGTTTACATAAAACAGAGCTTTTCACTCCAAATACATAGTAGAGAAGCTGCCAACTCTGGATTGCAATCATTTGTGTCAAATGAATGTTTAAGAAGCGCACGGCAGGTGACTAGATAACACGTCAACCAGTAATGGAATTGTCTTTACCAAGGCCCTCATTGTGTGCGTGTGCTATACCGTAAAAAGAAAACAGGTGGGATTGGTTTGACACACAGTTCATGATTAAGACATACGGCGGGAAAGTGGCAAAAACAATGCAGTACATTTCCTGTGATCAAATACCCCATTTGTTAAGAGCTGCAAAGCCAACAGTGAGGCCTAGCTAGGGACTGTGGGAATGTTAGATGTGGCTGTCTTCGTTAGTTAGCGCATGTTGTGTTTAAGCCAGTAACATTGTGTAACCTGTGACAAGAATATTACACTATTCACACATGAAAAGAGCGAAATGCCATGAGAAAGTGCTGAGTTTTAGGGGCAAGGGTAATTTGAGAAGGCTTTGGGATTTAATGTCGGTATATTCTCGCTGTGACTGTCGTCGAGAAATGTTGTTTTCCATTAACGTGCACCTGGTTGCCCTTCGCAGTCAGGAGCAGTGCAACGTCCTCCTGGACCTCATGAGGGACTATCAGAATTTAAAATCCACGGTTACGAAGTTGATCGAGAACGCGGAGGACGTTGCGATGATAAAAGCAACTTTAAAAGACCAGGAAGACATCAGAAGGGCCATGTCCAAGGTAATGATGGCTCTGAAAAAGCGGAAGCCCTGGTAGGTAGAACATACCACCTATTAGATTATTGTCACTCCTATTATTAAAAGGCATGCATTTAAAGATGTGCTGACATGCATGTGCATTGCCCTGACCGGAAGAGGCATGACTGAAAATGGCGTCACAGGGAGTGACACCAGTCTTGGATGGTCAGGGGCATCATGGGAGGAGGCACTACAAGAAGATGGATGAGTAACAAACAAATATCCCTTTAGTGTGCAATATATGAATGGACACCATTCTTATTACTTTTATTACTGTTATTATTCATTACAAATGGAGCGATACTGCAGGATAATAAACCACGAGTGCGGCTTTTTTTCTAATAGCTCACACAGTGAACTGCATAGCTTCCATGAGCTTTTCGATTTTGGCAGAGCGAGATAAAATGATTTGCACCAGATCACACACTTTGTTTAAGTGCTGAAGCCTAGACTTTAAACGAGAATGGTATGTATGTACTTGACCACATATCTTCTCTGGCACTCTGCTCTTATTAGTAGAAGCATGTCTGAACAATATGGCTTTTAAGAACACTCTATTTACCGGAGATGTCTTGTAAAGGGCAAACATCACTTAATACGCAACTACCTGGTAAATCTATAGAATCCTAGTTATAGTTTCTGCATCTTGAATGGAAGACTTAAAGTATTAGAATTGAAATAAATGTAAGCCTACAATATGAACCTGTGTTCTGCATGTGTACTTTAAGGAATTAAAAACACGTGAAAAAAGTATGTAATAAGGTCACTTGTATTAGTCATTGCTTGACACAGACACAGGACGTATTATAAACATGAAGTGAAGAAAGTGTGAAGTTACACACAACAAATCAAACACCCTTTTGTCAATGCACAACACGCCGGCATCATGGATGTAAACAACACATTTTAAAAATAGTTCTTTTTTGGGATTTAGTTACATTTTCTTGAGAGAAGGAACAGGTTTTGGAAGATAAATTGAGCTATCTGGTAGTTTTCAGGTGAAATCACACTTATTAGAGGACCTCTCACAAGCAATGAGCACTCCAATGAGCCGCCACCACTGGGTACTTGTTAATAAAGTACCTGTGAAGCCCACTAGTAGACTTTCTGGGCACCCAGTGTTCAGTAACCCCCCTATCACAGGCATTCTGCGGAGTAACAGCTGTGGTGGCAAGTAAGTGGGCTTCCATGAGCGTAGGCCCATGTCCTGCGCTAGCCCTAGGCACCAATAGTCTGTAAAACCAATTTGTTTGTCCCATTTCCTCCTTTTCTGTGAGACTGCTCTTTTGCTCCAGATGTGTCCAGGAGTGTGTGACTCTGTGTGCATGTGTGTCTCAGCGCCCAGTGCCTCTTGCCCACAGTCCATGGGAGTATGGGTAAGCAGGAGGCGGGCGCATACCCGGATGGCGTTGAAGAGAGGCGGTCTCTCGGTACCTCTGCTTGAGGCCTGCAAGCTACGCTGAGCAGTCTGTGATGCTTGCGCCCACCTTGCTACTGTAAGAGACTGTACATCCATGTGTAGAACATCTGAGGAATGTCCGTTTGTTCCCACAGCACGAAGCTGCCAAGAACGAGCTTAACGACCGCCAGAAAGAACTGGACGATTTTAACAGCAAAGGCAAACATGTCCTCGCGGAGCTGAGGAAGATCCAGGGCTGTGACTCCAGGATGGTGAAAAAAGACATGGACAGTATCGTGGACCAGTGGCTAGACGTAAGGAGCATGCGCAGTTCACTTTCCGGCCACAGTCCCATAGCATACGGTTAGATTACAGTTTTCAACGTGTCTGGGTTTTCTAGAGAGTAAAACACCCATCATGATGAGTCCCACACAGCACACCCCCTTTTCAGCTTCTGCCAAGGGATTCTCTCCCAGTTGTCCAGGTAGACCAGTTTCCTGCTTTGGGAGCATTTTATAATGTACCCTGCCTTGACCCCCTCGCCTCAAGGGACGTCCAAGCTCTCGCCTGCCCCATCAAATCCCTTCCCCTCTCCTGGCCCCCTTCACAAAGGTTCTTCCTTCTTTCCTTCTCTGCCCCGAATGATTCCCCTTTCCCGTCCGCGCTCCTGCTGACTGGAGAATCATAGCGGCGCGCCCCACCCACCTGCGGACTCCGCTGCTGCGCTTGCACCGCCCGCTCCCCACTGTGAAGTCCCAGATATGGCTGAAGACATAAGCGCAGCACCGTGATGCACATGGTGACATCACTTGCTGTCGTGGCTGGACCAGTGAATCAGCGGCCCTCGCCTCGTGCCCAACAGTTGGTGACGTGGCCATCTCGACTTTCTAGCCTGAAGTAAGACCAAAGCATAGCGTAGAACGTTTACAAGGCCACCTTTTGAGGTTCCTGCTGTGAAACATTTTGGTTGGCTTCATCACTTAATTTGGAACAAGATCACGTGGCTAAATGTATGACCCATGTGTACTTCCGGGTAGTGTGCTG
Source organism: Ambystoma mexicanum (assembly GCF_040938575.1). NCBI lineage: Eukaryota > Metazoa > Chordata > Amphibia > Caudata > Ambystomatidae > Ambystoma > Ambystoma mexicanum. Next base: position 1,164,456,791 of record NC_090927.1, on the reverse strand, counting down.
CTTTCTATTAGCTCTGCTGTGTTGCCTGCGTGGGGACAATTCGGGTCTCCCAAAGAGGCATCCCTATGGGGTTGCACGCAGACCATTTAAAACCTGCATGAGGTCAATGTAATATTTGTTTGAGCTAAGTCATATCTCACACAGTGCTTAACCCTTTCCCTGCAGATATGGAGATGATGGCGCAGCCATGTGTAGGTCAAACCATGCCTCACCCAGTAGCAATTTCATTTATTTAGCTGCTTGTTCATTTGCTTAGTTCTTAGTGTCTGGTTTTTTGACACACTCGTATGCTGCATTCTGGTCAACTCATGACGTCTGTGGCCTAGGACAGGTGTATCTGAGTCTTGAAGCGATTGTGCAACCATCCCTGAAATCTGTGTTGTTGCTTTCATTTTGTGGCAGTATTGAGGTTAACTAGGGTTACCGCAACGCCATTTTGAGCAAGAGCTGAGCCCTGGTGTGTGCGTGTGTTTTGCATTCCGTTCACGCCTTGGTTTACTCAGTGGGGTGGTTGCTTGTTGTTAGCAAGTGGGTGGCAGGCTCTGTGTCACTTTACCTGGATTGAAGAAGGTTTTCATCACTTTTGGTGGCGTCCATATCCAGTGTTGCAGTCAGGCTGGGACTGGCTTATAGGGCAATGTCCGAACCCAAAACTGAAATTGCTAGCGTGTGCCTGTTTTTTTTAAATCAAAGTGGGACACTGTTTTGGCCAATGTGGGCCAGTTTGATAAGTTGTTTCACTATACGGCTAGTAGTTTTGACCATTGTTGCTAATAAATATTCTTTAAATTGCACAGTTTACACCACATTTTATCAAATAAACTCCCCGTTGGGTACTTCTGAAACACTCTGTCACAAAAGGAGTGAATTGCCATTTGCAACTGTCAGCCACTTTTCCATTGGCGCCCGAGACACATTTATGCCCCAGTCCAGCCCTGGTGGCATTAGTTCAACCGAGGAAGGATCAGAGCCCTAATGAGGTGAACTTGGTGCAGGCTGATCTTCCTGAACAGGTTCAGGTGGTAGTTCGTCTTATTCACAAAATGGCCGGCTTGGGGAAGAACGTACGCATTGATGCCATAGAGATTGCCCAGGCCCTTCACTGTGTATGCTGGCCACGGGGGGAGGGGGGGCTGATGCCATGTCTCAACTGGGGAGACTTGGCAGATTGTTTGGAGTAGTTTGACGGGTCATGTTCCGTAATTCTTTGCGCGTTCTCATTGTCCATTGGAGATAAGTGCATGCTAATGTGCGGGTATTGTCATGGTTGGTGAGAGGAAACTCTTTTGATGCTTGTGTGGAGGAAGCTATAAAGCTGAAAGAGGTGCATTGATATGGCCGAAACAATTGGAGTTTTTTGGTGTAATAGTGAGTATCTTGAAACTATATGGTAATATGTTCACAGAAAAGTATGGTCTATATCTGTGGAATGCTGTTGGTGAAGGGTGATTCCTAGGCTCATTGGGGTGATCCCTAGGCTCATTGGGGATATAAATGGTGGAATGGGCATGGATTGTTGACTGCTCGTGTGGAGGATTTTTTCCTGCCTTGGAGAAGGATATGTATGTTTTTTACTTATTTGAAGACGAATACATGACTTAATTAAGGGCGATTTATTGGCATTTGAAGGACATTAGTAAAACTGCGGGGGATTCCCTGTCTCTTGACCCTAATTGTGATCAACTCTGAAGTGTACACTATTTTGAAACTGAGAAAAAAGTCTGTGCCGGAAATGTTATAAACTCAATTGCTTTCTACCAATTTTGTAAATTAGTTGGAAGATAATGTCTTAACCAAAACATAATCCTTTTTGTGGTTTTTCGTTGAACTTGAAGATTAAAAAACATCTAAAAAGGCAGAGAAGGCACTATTGTGTTGCTTGCTGCGGAAAGGTGGATGTATAGAAACTTGTCAGGCTGTGTTACATCCAAACGCATATTCCAAATTTGGTGAAGCTTGAAGGACAATGGCATGTCAGAACATAGACTGTGATTCACTCACTCTGATGACCTAAGTTAATCTGCATTTTAAAGACCTGAGTAGGGGGGCTTCCAGTAGTCTACTCGTGTTTCTGCTTCGCGCAGTGCTCCTGGTATTGGCTCGCCATGTGCATCGTACGAGGCCACTGATGTCTTCCACTCCCATAACAGGTGCTGGAGAGGATAGAGGACAACATGGAGAGGCTGAGTGTCAGCCTGGCCCTCTGGGAAGATGTTCTAGCCATCGGGGATGAAATCGACGGCTGGTCCAACACCTCCATCTCAGAGATGAGCGAGAGCATCAGCCACTTGAACAACAGCCAGAGGATGAAGGCCTCCCTGGAGCAGTTCCAGGTGTGTATCTTGATGAAATGGGTTTAAAGTGCACCTGTTGTATCTTCACCACAAATATCTACCATCCAAGATCTGCTATCACTACGACTATGAAAGGACCATTGACAGCGTTTCCAAAATAAGACCGCTTTAACGCTGCAGTCTGATCATGCCCGTGGTAGTCGCCACCTCTTGGAATGGCAGGAAATGTGAACCTACTTGTATGCACTGCTGTATTGTTCTTGTGTCTTTCTTCCATGGGCATTTTACATTCTGCGGCCTAGGCACCGTAGAAGTAGCTTGATATTCTGTTTTGCAAATATGCCATTAGAAAGGAGAACTCTTTCCTCATAGGTGTTTTCATGCATACCACACAATGAACCTCTGACGAATTCTGGGACCTTAAAAGGAATTAAAGAATTGTTAAATGTTAAAGGCATTTGTACCAGGCACTGTCACCAACCGAGTTGGCGCTCAGGCCGATCTGCAAACCAGAGGGCAGGGTGGGTAGTCGGGTGAAGATGAATAGGATAGTGAAAGTAGTGGTGTCCTGTTGGCAGCTTCAGTTCGGTTTTCACTGTGCACCGAGCTTGGGTGTGAGTATCGGATACATGTCAGTCCTCGTGTGCTGTTGGTGCAGCGTATGTGTTTTTTGTTTGTTGTTGCGTTGTAGTGAGGTGCGTGCGGTTTGCTGTGCGAGAGGTATTTGTGTGGGTTTTTGTGTGATTTAAGTATGCAGAAATTTGAGCTTTTTGGTTACTCGGTTATGTGTCTCGCAGCTAACATTAACAATGTGGCTCAATGCCTAGATTTGGGAGCCCTGTATAGTGGGAGAGAGACCCAGGCTTCGCAGAACTTCAGGTTTCACAATATAGTATGCAGGGATGCAGGCTACACCTAGATTTGAGGGTCCTGCACAGGGACCTGCACAGAGAGAGGCCCAGGTCTAACAATACAATAGGTTTTACAGTATAGTAAGCAGAGATAGAGGCTGCACCTAGATTTGAGAGTCCTATACAGTGGGAGAGGTGCCCAGGCTTCACAATACAGTGCAGTGGGTTTCACAATACAATAGGCAGAGATGGAGGCTATTCCTTGGTTTCACAATACAGTAGGTGTCACCATCTAATAGATAGAGGTGGGGGGTTACACCTAGATTTGAGCATCCTGTATAGTGGGAGAGAGGCCTAGGTTTACAATACAGTAGGTTACACAATATAATAGGCCGAGATTGAGGCTACACCTAGATATAAGAGTACTGCATACTGCAATAATGTCTAAATGTGGCCATGTCTAATATTCAGCAGTACTGTCTAGATGTGACGCATGCCAACTTCAGACTACAATCTAGGTGCAACGCAGGCCAACATTCACAAAATCTCTAAATGTGGCAATGGCTAACATTCACAATCCTGTATAGATGCGCCGCAGGCCAGCACTCACAATATTGTCCAAATGGAGCAATGTCTAACATTCACAATCCCGTCAGATGCGGCAGTTGTTAATATTCACAATCCTGTCTAGATGTGACGCAGACTAATATTCAAAATCCTGTCTAAATGTAGTAATGGCTAACTTTCACAATCCTGTCTAGATGTGGCAGTGGCTAACATTCACAATCCTGTCTAGATGAGGTCATGGCTAACATCCACAATCCTGTCTAAATGTAGCAATGGCTAACATTCACAATCCTGTCTAGATGTACTAATGGCTAACATTCACAATCCTGTCTAGATGGGACGCATGCCAATATTCACAATCCTGTCTAGATGTGACGCAGGCTAATATTCACAATCCTGTCTAAATGTAGCAATGGCTAACATTCACAATCCTGTCTAGATGTACTAATGGCTAACATTCACAATCCTGTCTAGATGGGACGCATGCCAATATTCACAATCCTGTCTAGATGTGACGCAGGCTAATATTCACAATCCTGTCTAAATGTAGTAATGGCTAACATTGACAATCCTGTCTAGATGTGGCAGTGGCTAACATTCACAATCCTGTCTAGATGAGGTCATGGCTAACATCCACAATACTGTCTAAATGTAGCAATGGCTAACATTCACAATCCTGTCTAGATGTACTAATGGCTAAAATTCACAATCCTGTTTAGAATGGACGCATGCCAATATTCACAATCCTGTCTAGATGTGACGCAGGCTAATATTCACAGTCCTGTCTAAATGTACTAATGGCTAACATTCACAATCCTGTCTAGATGTACTAATGGATAACATTCACAATCCTGTCTAGATGGGACGCATGCCAATATTCACAATCCTGTCTAGATGTGACGCAGGCTAATATTCACAATCCTGTCTAAATGTAGTAATGGCTAACATTCACAATCCTGTCTAGATGTGGCAGTGGCTAACATTCACAATCCTGTCTAGATGAGGTCATGGCTAACATCCACAATCCTGTCTAAATGTAGCAATGGCTAACATTCACAATCCTGTCTAGATGTACTAATGGCTAACATTCACAATCCTGTCTAGATGGGACGCATGCCAATATTCACAATCCTGTCTAGATGTGACGCAGGCTAATATTCACAATCCTGTCTAAATGCAGCAATGGCTAACATTCACAATCCTGTCTAGATGTACTAATGGCTAACATTCACAATCCTGTCTAGATGGGACGCATGCCAATATTCACAATCCTGTCTAGATGTGACGCAGGCTAATATTCACAATCCTGTCTAAATGTAGTAATGGCTAACATTCACAATCCTGTCTAGATGTGGCAGTGGCTAACATTCACAATCCTGTCTAGATGAGGTCATGGCTAACATCCACAATACTGTCTAAATGTAGCAATGACTAACATTCACAATCCTGTCTAGATGTACTAATGGCTAACATTCACAATCCTGTTTAGATGGGACGCATGCCAATATTCACAATCCTGTCTAGATGTGACGCAGGCTAATATTCACAGTCCTGTCTAAATGTACTAATGGCTAACATTCACAATCCTGTTTAGATGTGACGCAGGCTAATATTCACAATCCTGTCTCGATGTAGTAATGGCTAGAATTCACAATCCTGTCTAAATGTAGCAATGGCCAACATTCACAATCTTGTCTAGATGGGACGCAGGGCAATATTCACAATCCTGTTTAGATGTCACACAGGCCAATAATCACTATTCTAGCTGCATGTGGTAATGATCACAATTCTATTAAGTAGTTAAGCTGGCTAGTGTTAATAACATGGTCTGCTATCTTCTGAGTTTAGGTTCGAGTGTTTCTGGAGTAGAGTGATTGCTCTACTTCCCACCCAGGCCCCACCTACCTTGATGGTTGCTGCCGGTTGACGACTGGCCGCTGGCCTCACCTGCTGATACTTTCAGACATAGTTTGGAGCAGCCACTGTAGGAGCTGCCCTTTGCCTGGGGCCCCTAGCCACAGGGGCTGCCTAAGGCTTCTGTCAAATAGGGTCGCTCACCCAATCAGCGGCTGGGCTGAGATGGAGTAGAGAGCGAGGGGAGGAGAATTGAGGAAGGCAGGAAGTATGGAATATACATTAGGCCGTGAAGCGGCAGCGTGTTATTTAAAAAAATAAATGGGGCCCAGGTGCACACAGGAATGACACGAGATGGGCGGGGGTTAAAAGAGGTGCTTCTCACCTGCAGGTTTGTTTCTGTAGAGTGTTGCTGTACCAAGAGCGGGCTCAGAGTATATTCATTTTGTTCAAACAGCGACTCGCCCAGCCAGTCGGCGGACCGGCTGGGATGGAGGAGGGAGCGAGTGGAGAAGGATTGAGGAAGGCAGGAAGTGGGAAATAAACACCAGGCCGTGAAGCGGCAGCGTGTTATTTAAAAAATGCAATAGGGCCCAGGTGCACACAAGGAATTACACGAGATGTGCAAGGGTTAAAAGAGGGGCTTCTCACCTGCAGGTTTGTTTCTGTAGAGTGTTTCATGCAGGTTTGTTTCTGTAGAGTGTTTCATGCAGGTTTGTTTCTGTAGAGTGTTTCATGCAGGTTTGTTTCTGTAGAGTGTTTCATTGTCCATTAGGAATATTAGTAATGTCAATCTCAAAAAGTTGGTCCCCAGCCTACCCCAACAGAAGTGTAAAATGGCCATAATGTGTGACTACATGCATGGCATCAGTACATAAACCAAGGGAAAGCATGCTTTTTCATGGAGACTAAGGGGGATCGTCCTTCTTTCCTAACAATGGATGTTATCGCACGACTCTTGAAGCACAGGCTAGCACTTTCCACTTTTGGGGAGTTACAGGCACACCTTTAACCTCCTTGTTCTGACAAAAGTGTTGGAGAAGACTCTATCCAGTCAATCTAAATTCTACATGACAGCATATGGTTTTATGTCATGTTGTGTGATTATGTATGCCGCCACCAATACACCATCCACCTTGTCAACGGGCACAGTGGGCAAGATGTGACTGACAATTTGCAGACATTGACTGACTAACCAAGATTTCCAGAATCTACACAAGTTGTCATGATGCTCAAACTGACAGATTTGGAATTGTAGAGAGTTGCGAAAAGAGTACCTCCTTTAGAGACCCGACTTGCGAGGAACCGGTCGTGAACTGTAGGGGGATCACCCACGACTTGGGTCTATTACAATGGAAAGTGTTGCAATGAAGGGTGTGTTGTATTGTGTCTGTCTGATGATGTGCAGCTAATGATGTCACGTGGAATGTTTATGAGTGAGTAGTGGAGTGTTGTGGTGTGAGAGTTCTAGGTGAAGCCAGTTACAGTTGGCCTGCCTGGGTGATGGGAGCCGGTGTTAGTCTTAGCTGATGTCCTTGTAATTACCCAGTATGTCTTATGTGAGGAACTGTAACTGTAACTTAAGAAGCTGTATTAAACCTGCTTGAAGTAATCCTAACCAGTCTGGTGACAGCGTCTTTACATTGGCGACGAGGATGGGATTTAGAAGATGAACCTACTGGAAAGGCAACTCTGAACTGGGAAGCAACTGCTGCGGGGGGTGCAGGGGGACAGCGTCAGCAAGAAAAAGGACAACACCGCCCCCTAAGAAAGTAAGTCCCATCACCCAGGGCGCTCCGGGAAGAAACTGTGAAGGGTCCCCATAGGAAATGCAATTGGCAGCTGGGAGAGGAAGGACAGCTGATCCCCATGGGGTGGACTGGTAACTGGATGCTTGACCCATAGTAGCCATATGTGTGGATTTACTGGCCTATTCGAAACAGGAATTGGGCCCCATGGCAAAGAGATCAGCACAAGCAAAGAGAAATAAGGAGAGCTGTGTCCTAGTGGTTTCAAAGGGAAGTTGGACCCTGCAGTTGCTGGAGGAAGAGTGCCTTCCTTGCAGAGGACTGGTAGCCCATAGCAAGTAAGAATGTTTATTCTAGGGCTTAAGGGAAAAACAGAAGTCTGCACTCTCTCCCTCTGATACATGAGGAGCTCTACATACATTGCAGAGTCAATGGAAGGGCTGTATGACATTGGGATTTATACGTGTGATACAGACGGATTGTGGCTCTCATCACTAGTGTTTCGTTAAGAGGCATTCAACGGCAGTTGGTAAGCAGGAGCTCTGAAGTGCTCAGCTGCAGCCGTAACAATGATGACGTCAGATTCCAGCAGGGGGAGTTGGCGACCGCATGGAATGCCAAGGATTCAAACTTACCGGAATATTCGAAGGACAAGTGGAATATGTTCGTCATGAACACTGCGCCGCATTATAAAGGATGGAAGTGCAATTCGAGAAAAGGACCATGTAACGTGGAATAGCGTGTGCAGGAAATAGTTAGTAAAGTCGTTCTGAACTGAAGCGGTAGACAGTGATGGTGAAGTCGGATTTGGCATTAACGACAGATGGTGTGATACGCCTGACGAAGAAGGGCCGCCATCTCACCAGTGTTTGTCTTTCAGGTTACGGGGGCGGAATGTACTGTGTGCCCTAATGACACAGAAATCCGCGGATCGCACGTCATGGCAAATGCAGCATGCTCGCCCCAGCGGAGAATCACGTGGGGCGAAGGTTAAAGGTGCTTTCCGCCGTAGGACAAAACGGTGGAGAGCGGAGGTACTGTGACTGGTATAAAAGAAAAATGAAGTCATGCACCAAATGTATGTGGTGTTGTTGATGAAAAGTATTTGATGTATATCGTATTTATTATATGTCTGTATTATGGCTATTGGGAATTTCAAGTATAGTGCTGCAATGAGTTGCAATGTTATGGAAAGCCACTCAAGCAGTATTTGGAATGAATGTGGTATGTGCATGAGATTGGTTATGGTTGATTGTAGATTTAACCACATTTGAGGAAATTGCAGGTTTGGTGTCCCAAGCGCCCTGGCACATGGATGTCCATTAGAGTCTTGCAAATGCTGTGATAGAAAGTTACTTAGCAATATTTGGAATGAAAGTGTAGTGTACATGAGATTGGTTATGGTTGATGGTAGATTTAACCACATTTGAGGAAATTGCAGGTTTGGTGTGCCAAGCGCCCCGGCACATGGATTTGTATATGAGCCTTGCAAAGGCTGTGGACATTTAGGTTTTAGAGCTAAATGGGCACATGGATTTGTATTATGGGATGAGGACTACTTTGTGATAAGTGCTATTATAGGCAATGAATCTTGCGTAATGTCCAAGTGATATGTGAGTGTTGATTTAGAATTGACAAGTACGTCTTCTATGTAATGTGAAGTTTACGTTTGGATTGAGTGTTTCAATGGGCAAATGTTAGGTCCATTTCATTCGTGATACTGTGGGTGCCAGGGAAGTATGGTTTGTACCATTGTAGTATTGGATCTAGTTCTGGGCTTGGTTATGGATATGAGATCTCCGGGTTAAGCTATGACAACAGTGTTATAGAAGGAGGTAGTGCCTCTTCTTTAGGGATTTCGTGGTATGTTGTCTGGTTGTACTTATTGGAACTGGTTTGGTTTTGGTAAAGCTCTCATTACCGTGCAGTATGAAGGGAGGTGACCTTGCTGCTTGTGGTATGGAGCGTCCTAAATGTCCTGTGGTGTGGAAGGTCTCGCGGATGGTAGCGCCTCCACAATGGTTGGATGTTTTTTTTTCTTGTCACTGGGGACGGGGTGTATCTGAAAAGATGGTGGGGTGCATTGCTGGGGACGCCCGGCGGTGGACTGTTGTGATGGAATGGTTGTGTCCCATGTGATTAGATAGTGTTTTATTTTTATGTATCAATGTGGATCCGTAGGTAGTTTATGTTTGGCTATTATGGATCTAATGTTCTGTCTCTCGTGAGGTTGTCACCAGAGCTACAGGCGTGTTTCGATAACCAGTTTTAGTTGATGGCATCGGGACTGTGTGGCCAGCTTTCCCGGTATGTTTCGGTAAGGTCTCTACAGCGTGGTCTGGTTGTGGGTGCTCGGTGATGCGAGTCAAGGTTCCATTTTCTGTGAGTGGCAGTGACGTTGTTTTCCGTATGTGATCTTCGGGTGTTAAGATGTGGTTGGGGTTTGGAGGGCTTTGAGGCCCATTGTGCTCTAGGGTGGCAGTCTAGAGGCCCGCTGGAGTTGGAGGCGGGGGTGGGTGGAGGTGGAAGGTGGTGCAGAAGTGTTAGGTGGCGTCGGACTGTAGGTTGTTTGGTTGGCTGTTTTGAAGGTGGTTAGCCCTTGTGGGGGTGGTGTCTGTGTGTGGTGTGTGTGTGTGTGTGTTGTTGTTTGATAAAGGAGGGAGATGTGTTGTGTTGTGCCTGTATGCAATATGTTCTGTGTGGTGTGTGTGGATAAAGGAGGGAGATGTGTTGTATTGTGTCTGTCTGATGATGTGCAGCTAATGATGTCACGTGGAATGTTTATGAGTGAGTAGTGGAGTGTTGTGAGAGTTCTAGGTGAAGCCAGTTACAGCTGGCCTGCCTGGGTGATGGGAGCCGGTGTTAGTCTTAGCTGATATCCTTGTAATTACCCAGTATGTCTTATGTGAGGAACTGTAACTGTAACTTAAGAAGCTGTATTAAACCTGCTTGAAGTAATCCTAACCAGTCTGGTGACAGCGTCTTTACAGGGTGGCCTTTGGCTCATAGGCACTGGGCAAGGGGAAGCATCTCAGTGTCAACTGCAGATCTATTGGGAGCCAGTGAAGGGGCTCTGAGGAACAGTGCGATGTAATCTCTGTGACCAATATGAGTAAGGGGGCGGACAGCCGCTTTTGGGGCCACATTGCAGATGGTCGATCAGCGTGGTAAGGAAGCACAGAAAGGGGCTGTTTTGGGAGTGATGACTAGGCAGTATGGTGATGACAACTGCAAGCCCTTGAAGGCAGGAGATGGCTCTTCGCAGTATCTTCAGCCCCTACTCCTGTCCATGAAACATGTCAGTGCCTAATATCCGTGTCTGCTGAATGTGGTACTTGGCACAAAGGCGTGTGTGCTACACTTGACAGCCTTATGATGCTCCCGTGATGAAGTGCAGCAAGCACGGGCAAAGAAGGTCATCTTCAATGTCTACTTTGATCAAAGCTCTGTAGGACCTGATACACATCACCTTCACATGTGAGGCTCCCAGCACTTTTTGCTGGACATGTGGATTCTTTTTCTATGTTCCTGAGTCTCCTTTCTTTCACTCTTTTTTTCTTGGTGTCATTTTTCTGACTCACCATAGTTTATTTTTGAATCTATCCTTTCCTATAAACTTTTGGGCATCAACATTTTATTATTGCAGCACACAGCACTTTCTGTGCAGTGTTGCTGGGTTGCCCCTCGGTCTTCCCTTTTTATTTTCTCTTGACTTACCTTTTAGAACACATGTTCCCAAGGGCAGAGAGGGATTTTCATCCCCTTTACATTTTATATAGTGAGACCAGCACACCCCACTTTATGTGGAGTGCTGGGGAGATACATGGTGTCCCCTTTCTCACTGCTCGTGTAACATTTCTGTTACAGTGACAAGCTTACTATTATGGCTGGTGGCAGTGGACATACTTCACTTACTTATGTGTTCATATTACACGCAGGCTGTCAAACCAGCCACGGTAATGCACAGAAGGGTCACCATTCTCATAGAATGGTGGCTTCTTTCTTGTGTTGCCATTTATCGTGTGCTTGTCCTTTCTTGGTCCTTCTTCTGCCGTCCTGGGTGGGGGAGGTCCTGGTTGAACTTTTGTCTTAGGCGGGAACCCTTTGTGTAGCCTGCCGAGGCTCCAGCATTTCTGTGAAGCAGGAAGTGAGGGAGGAGTCCGAAACTCTGTTCGCCTTTGTCTTCTGGTGTGCCTGAGAGATTCCAGTCCCTGCGGGGCAGTTGGCTGTTCTGATTGAACAGCCACCTGCCCCTGCCTGTAAACTGCAGGTAGAGTTTGCAGAGGTTGTGTTTGGGTTCCTGTATATCTTGGCCTGGACCTTGGAGCTAAAGACAAGTCGACCATTGGAACAGAGGATCCGATGAAGAAGAAGAGGTCAAGACTTCTGTAGCTACTTCCAGTGACTGGAGATGCCTGCTGTGTAACTGCTGCCTGCGCGGACCCCTTATTTGATGCAACAGAGTCCTGGAGACAAGACTCAGACCCAGAGACTGTTGGGACCCATTAGTCTGGAGACAACACGCCTTTCGAGCCATCCCATGGCAAGCAGTGACCTTTCTGGGCTGCAAACTGCCTAAACCATGGGACTTCGGATCCGAGTGCTGTGCAACGTCTTCTGAAGACCGAATTCTGCTGAAACTTTGGTGGACTCCTGCTGGACTTCCAGAGGCACGATTCCAGTCCTTGCAGTCCCCTCACCAGAGTGCTGGACCGAGATATTGAGGCGAATCTGATCAGCGGTCACCGCTCTTCATCTGGTACCTTGAAAAGGGCGCCAAATCCACAGAGCCGCAAGAAGCACTGAAGAATCCTTTGTTGGGAGCCTTTTCTGTCGACTGCTGCTGCAAGTTCCCCATTCAGTGTCCGTTCTTTCGTCACCACGACTAAGAATCCAGAGACCGGGTTCTGTGCTGCTGCATCGTGAAGGTGTCCGTCTGCAAGCTCTTCTTCACTGCTGAGGTAGGTACTGTGTGGCTTAGGGTAATACTTACCTGAAGTCTTGTGTCACTTCTGTGTGGCTAGGCTGGTGGGTTTTTTGGGGGTAGTTTACTCATACCGTTCGCCCAGGCCTAATGCTAGAACACATCTAGGGACCCTTCTACAAAGTCCCTGAACTCTTTCTACTAACTCTAAAGCTTGTACTTACTTATTGGAGGAGAATTCCTCTGTAACTCTGACTTTCCTGCATCTGTGCCTATTTTGACCTGCCTACTGTTTGCCACTGGACCACCAGTGTCCCCCTTCTGCCTCCGAGATGACTCATGCCTTAGAATAGGGAAAGACTTCCAAAGTATATGGCCTCTACTAGAAATTATAACAAGTGTTGCAAAGTGTGTACTTGCTAAGGTGTTAGTGTTGTAACTGTATCTCTGAAATAGAATACGTTACAAAGTGTTACAAAGTTCCTACCTGAGAATTGCTTGCCGCCATTCTGAAAAGCATGCAAAGTTCTAACTTACCTATGAGTTGCTTATAGCCCTTCTGAAAAGTATACAAAGTTATTTACTTACCATTGAATTGTGTTCCACTATTCTAGAAAGTAACAGAGTTGATATTACACTGATTCTCTTTCAGGAATAATACAGTATTACCAATAGGGTTTTACTCAACTTCAATAGTTTACTGCCAGTCTAAATGTGTAACATCAGGTTCTTACCTTGAACTGCTTACTGCCTTTCTGGAAAGTCTGATAGAGTTATTGCTTAGCTTAGAATTGTGTTCCTCTCTTCTGAAAAATGACATTGGTATAACTACATATTCATGTAATAGAAATAGGATAAGCGTTTATGACCAATAAGTTTTTACTCACCTTGAAGAGCGTATTGCCATTCTAAAGGGGTATCCTGAGTTCTTATTTATTTTATTTATTGTTAATTTTTAATGCGCTGATGCACAGATGTTACTTATCCATGAAGTGCATACTGCCCCTCTGAAAAGTAATTCATAAGTTCTTGTTTACTTTTGAATGGTGTTCCACTATTCTGAAAAGTAATGTTGGTGTAACTGTATCATTCCTGAGAGAAGAATAAGTTACATATGTTGCAAAGTGCTTGCTGTTAGGTTGGTAGTGTAATTGTATTATTCCCGGAACAGAATAACTTATACAAGTGGCCAGGTACTTACTTGTAACAGTGTTGGTATAACTATACTATTCCTGAAACAGAATAACTAACATAGCTTATTACCAATACCATCTGCTTACCTTGACTTTCATACGGTCATTCTAAAAGTCTAATCATGTGGTTGTATTCCCCATGAATAGCATACTGCCATTCTAAATGGGTATCACTAGCTTCTACTCACCTCGAACTGCATACTGCTATTCTAAATAAGGTGTATACTTCGGTTTGCATACCATAAGTATAGTGTTGGTTTTTATAATTGTGTTTATGAATGATAATAGTACTTACCTTTCTAAAGATATCTCTTTACCTGTTTCTATATAAAATAAGCCATTATTTTTACAATACATAAGTGTATCAGCATTTCTTTGGACCATAGATATGCTACATGTTCTTTGTACCCATCTACAGCCCTCTCTCCCGCCTAAGAAAATCCTGACTGGTCTGTCCACGCTACTATATTATGCAATTTCAGGTCTATACTAAGAGTTGGAGTTTACTGTATTGCCTAAGGTAGCGTTTTATAAAGCCCCTTGGAAGGACATCCTAACACCAGGAAATAGGGAAGCAAGACTGTCCTTGTGCAGTCTCATTGTGCTTGCCCTGCATACTTTCAAATTGAAGCATATACTCCAGCTTCCTGTTCCCTAACGGTCACCTACTTCTCTCTCATCTTCTATATTGCTACGAAAAAATTAGGATGCTATTTTCATTAGTCCCCAAATGCCCAGAGTTCCCTTATCCCCATATGTCCACTCCCCAAGCTAGCAATTCTGGAATCGTACAAAAATGTCGACCTGGGAATTGCGACGGCTGAAAATGCTGTATTTTATTGTTTTCTTAACCCCGCCCTTACACCACATATATATGTGTGGGGGGATTAGAGTATAATATTAATATGGGAGGGGTGCGGGGGGTCTCCCCCGCATATATATGTGGTGTAAAGGGTTAAAAAAAAGTCTGCATTTGCGGCCTTCGCAATAATCACATAGATCCGCAATTCAGAGTGAGCTGATTGGGCAATGGGTCTATTAGGAGCCCACTAATATTTGAACCAATAGGAGAAAATGCTATATTGGACTCAGACATTATCACCACCTGTTTGTTAATGTGTAGATAGCAAGTAGATGTTATTAAACATAATGCCTAAATAATCCTATTCATTTACCTTTTCTAAACAGTGGTCGCCAGAACATACATCTACTTGAGTCTTAAGCTTACGGCCAAGAGACATTGCCTTGGATTTCCTTGTATTCACTTCCAAATCTCTAACTTTCTAAAATTCAGTAAAGGAGTAAATCAGTAACTGTTACCCTATTGCAGTTTTTGGGATAGAAACGGTGTCATCCGCAGAAAGCAAGGGACGGACTTATCGTAATAAACAGGATGATGCCCGTTGATCAGTCTGGTCAAGAAGCACACCTTCCCTGGCCGGAAACTCCCACAAAGCCTCCTGTGCGTGCAATCCAAGGCACCCAATAGCTCCTGGAGTGCAAGATACATTTCCCACCCATGGTCCTTAGTCTGCCTGCTCATCAATAGATGCAGGTCAAGTCTTTGATCTGTGGTCCTTGGGTACTTCCAAGATCCATATGGGATCTGTGAAAGGCCCAGAGATGCCGTGGACTAGTTTAGAGCCGACTTGTGGTTAAGCCTGCCAAACATATCGGAATTAGAACTGAGAAGCGATGTTGGTCATACCATCGAAGACCAGCCTGAACATCTTTCTTTAAAATTACAGCATATGGTCCTTTTTTCCACCGGACTGGAATCTGACGACTTATTTTATAGACATACTTTCAGGCATTGGTACATAGAGGAGCATAAAATATCACACTAAGGCCGTACATATATCGGATGGGACCCAAGACTGGACTCTTATAGTTGCTCAGTGCTTAGAATCACTTCCATTGTTTCCTTGACATTAAAACAACTTTACAGGCTCATCACTCCTCCAGGTGCTCCACTGATCAGAGCTGCAATCATCATCTTTCAACATTAATCAAAGAGGTTTCACTTAAAATGATGAACATGGTATGTTATTTTAACAGAACTTGTAAAGCACTAGATCCAAAGGCATCAAGGCTCTAGGAACCAGAGGTAACAAGCAGAGAAAGCAGACTAAAAGAATTTAGAATTCTAGGTATGCTACTGGTGCGACGTCCTATCCTTCTTCTGGGCCTCATGCAAATTACCACATGCATCAGGCTGAAAGCACCTAAGGGAAGCATGATGGCACAGATTCAGTATCTGATAGATGTGGGTCTGTCCCATGCGGAAGATCGAGATGATGGATACCGCCACATTAAAATCCTGTCGAACCAAGAAAGTATCTTTGCTTCGGTGCGGGAGTAAATCACAACCACTCAAGTCAGGTTGTCCTATTCGGAAGCACCTGACTGCAAACATATTTGTTACGTGTCTAGACACAATGCTAATGCGTCCTGATGCCTCCACATGTCCGGCCCGTGCTGTACAATACAGTGATGGCACGCTTATAGGGAAATAAGTTTTCATCTTCAAGTTTATTTTTTGGTCTCCGTATGTCTACTCTCACTTCAAAAGACAGCATCTTCCGAGATAGCCACCCCTTCAGATTAGGCAGCTTTCAATCTATTTTTTGGTCAACCAGCCGTCTCATGCAAGGATAACCGTCTTCCAAAGGTGAGTTGCCGATTTGTTTATGTCTGGCCTTTGTTGGTAGATACATTGGGTGTAACTTGATAGTTGTTGCAGGCAAATCCTTCTTTGCTGACGGTGCTTATCAAAGGGTCATCCATACAAATGTGAAAGAGGAGGGAAGAAAGGTTGGGTGCCTGTGGGATGCAGCCCTGCTTCAGAGTGTCAGCTGCATAACTCCACCGCTCTAAAATGGCGGCCCTTCACAAAGGAGTGACAACAACGCCAATCCTCTTGTATTGAACAATGCCACATTGGTGGGTGGTACTCATAGAGGGTAGAATTTACTTATATGAGAAGAAGAGAGACAACTATCACTTGGGGTGCTTCACACTTATTGTACCACCCCAAGAACGCAGAGGATGCCTGTGTCATGTACTAGTGCTTGGTGTTCGTCATGGCCACTATGTTAGCACATGCAGGAATTAAGGTGGACGCGCAGGGACAACGCATTGCTGGGTGATGTACATATTTATTTATTTATTTGTTGCTCATTTGTAAGGCACCTTATACAACAGGCTTGTGTTTCAAAGCACCATAATGCTAAATGGGGAGGGAACAGGGGAAATAATAACAGTGGCAAGAACAAAAAAGCAGCAATAATATATATACAGTCGTGGTCCTACTAGGCCTTGGTGCATTGATGAGAAGTGCATGGGAGGGGGATGGAGAGGGGGAGCAGAGAAGTGGACAAGTGCTGGAGGAGGGCCCAAGAGGGAAGTGCTAAGGAGAGCCAGGAGGAGCACCCAAGGCTAAGTGCTAGTACAGGCTGCTCGCAATGTTAGTATGTGCAGTCACCAGGCTGGGGAGGCAGGGCACTGCAGTGGGTGCGCGTGCCGGTAATGACTGGGAGGAAGGGCCTGAGAGACTGTAGGGTTCATGAGGATCAGGCCACCGGTCACAGAAGCAGTGGGGTGATTAGCAAGGAAGGGGAAGAGGGAAAGAGGTAGAGAAGAGCCGAGTTTTGAGCCGTTTCCTGAACTAATATGTACTGTTAATGTGGCAAGTCCCTCTTTTCCTCAGTAAAAAAGTTCCGGGGGCACGCATTCCCGGTCACCAAGCAACTGCTGTTTTGATGCAGTTGGGCGCTGCCCCGCTCACTGCGTTCAAATCTGCCAGTTTCTCCACATGCAGCTTTTTCATTCAGAGGCACCATGAGGGAGAAAAGAAATAATGAAAATAAAAACCTGGAAGTAAATGAGCGCGTACTACTTGGCATATAAACATTTCAAAAGGGGTTGGGGCGGGGTTCTGGGGCCTGTAGGATGTGTCATACTTTCTCGAGTGTACGCATTGGTGAGCTTTCTGTTGGAGAACGTGGAAAAATAACATTTTTGACTAATCGACGTGAGAGCTGGCTCCTTTGGCAAGGGAGCCTGCCATAGCTGGAGCATAGCGGGCACACAGTAAACGTTTCCAGTCCCATAAATGCATGCCTAATGGGCAATGCTGGCAGATTTCTAACCAGCCCCTGAGCAGGTCGGGAAATCCGCTAACATTTGGGAAATCCTCTCAAGTCGAATGTGGATTATGTTTTTACTCTAGAATCTAGCTGTGCGACGTTAAACAGCATTTGATTTGTTCGCAAATTCTTTAATTTCAGTCGGAAGTGGCAAACAAAGGGCAGAAACTGGAAGTGCTCCATTCCAAGGTGTCTGAACTCAAAGACTTAACGAAGAGCCAGGAGCCCCCGGCAGAGCTTCAGGTGAGACACACACGCGTGCGCACTCCCGAATGGACGTGCGCATGCACAGCCCACCGTCTCTCTCACACTCGTGCACTCTCTCCTCTCTCTCTCTCTCTCTCTCTCTCTCTCTGTCTCCCTCTCTCTCCATCTCTCTCTCTCCATCTCTCCTTCTCCCTCTCTCTCTCTACCACTCTCACTCTGTCTGCCTCTCTCTTTCTCTATACACCTCTCTCTCCCCATCTCTCCCGCCCTCTCTATTTTTCCGCCTCCCTCACCCCTTTCACCCCTCTCTCTCGCTCTCTCTATTTTTCCACCTCTCTCTCACCCCTTTAACCCCTCTCTATCGCTCTCTCTCTGTCTCTCTTTCCAAGCTTCTCCCCCTCTCTCTCCTCCTATCTTTCCCTCTCTCTTTCTTGCTCTCCCCTTCTCTCACGGTCACCCTATTTCTCTCCATCGATCCCCCCCCTCTCTGTCTCTCTTCCCACTCTCCCTCTACCTCTCTCATCCTTTATCTTTATCTCTCTCTTTTCCAACTCTTCAAAATTACCCATAAGGCTACTTTACTCTTTGGCAAATGGATTATGTACCCATTAGACCAATATATTTAAAGTTTTCTGAAATTTAAATGATAAGTTGCATGGGGTCGATTGAATGTACAATTAGGCTGTGTGTAGCCGGGTAAAAGAACGCAAGCCCTGTATTGTGCACCAGCAGCTGCTGGTCATTTTTTTATTGGAGTGGCGTAAATATTTGCCACAATTATGCAAGAACAACAGAGTGGATAGAGGGAGCCCAAACCAACCAATAGATGTTTCTCCCCCCTACAATATTTTGGAATACGGGTTAAAATAGTGCATTATACAGTAGAGCTGGGCTAGTCTGACCACGCTTGGGCCGGGGCAAAGCACGGGTCTGTCCTGACCCTCCTCTCTGGTCAGTGTCTACAAAAAGAAGCGTCTGGCCAAGAGCCCCACCTCCTGTGACAGGAGGAAGTGTTTTTTTTTTTAAACGCGCTCCCACGTGACTTCCGGTCCCAGGCCACCCAGCCACTCATTGGTTGGCTGGGACAGGACAGAAGTGCTTCCCGGCGGGACCGTGCAGCAACTGGCTGCAAATTCAAAGGTAAATTGAACACAAAGGGTTGGTAAGCAAGCCCTTCCACCGCCCCCCAAAATGCCACCATCCCCATATCCTTTCCTCAGCCCCCACACCAGCCTTGTCCCTACACCACAGTCCCCAGCCCCTTTTCTTGACCCAGTTCCCTTTTGCCCTTTTACCTGCCCACAGTCTTGTTTAGCACCTTTCCTTGCAACCAAGTCCAGTTTAGCTAATTTTCTCCTTTTCTTGACCCAGCCCCTTATGTCATCCTTTTAATCCCTTTTCGCGCCAAGTCCCTGTTATCCCCTTTTTTGCCGTTTTAGACCCTCTTGTTGCCCCAGACCATTTTAGCCCCTTTTCTTGCCACCAACCCCAGACACAGGCCCCTCCTCCATTTTGCACAGCCTTTTCCCCCGCTTGGCTCGTGTTTCGTCCTAAAAGCCATGACAGACCCCAGGCTCGGACCTCGCTCGGCCGTACCCAGGCTTGCTTCTACCCCTGAATTACCTGTCTCTCCAAGTTCGTTTATAAAGCACACCTACTGTGAACAATTTGGGAAAAATCCACAGTTTGCCATCAGTTTTGTAGGGTAGTTCATAAAAAAATTCAATAGATGCAAGTTACCAACAGTACACAGCAGCATTTCCCAATGAATTTTCATGCCTTGCCCCCTAATAAAAGCCAGTATAAACACATTTTCATGCAGGCTGTGCCCATACATTTCCATAGTGGCTGCACCAATATAAGAACACACTTACGTATGTTTTGCACACAAAGCCAGTAATGATACCATAGGAAACATGTCCAAGCTGGCTCTGCCAATATCTGCCAGTATCTCCACGTAAGAACATACTCCTGTTGACTTTGCCATTAAAAATGCCCTGCCACAATAAGAAAACATGTCCAAAAGGGCTCCACCAAGAGCACATTTAAAACTAAAGGAAATTGAACCGTGCAAAAGTCTACACCTCTTTTCAAATAAGTGCTACAAGAAATCCTTGAACATCATAATACCCAAGCCCTCCTACCCCCCTTCCGAGGAAAGCATCCTTCTTCTCTGCAGTTTTCCACAAATGCAGGTGTGATCACAGTCTTATAGGCACAAAAGATAAGTCGCAAAAGTGTCTGTGGCTTTCTGTTTTGCAACCTTGTGACTATCCACAAAAGGGTCATTAAAGTGCAATCTATACCTTCTCCTTCTGCAAAATTTGCCCGTCCTCCTTAATTTCCTACAGTGCTCTCAGAACTCAATAAGTCCTACAATCCCCTAGGCCTTTGCTTTCCATTCTTCTACACGTTATTTGCAGCTTCCTTTAGTTGTGGTGTTGTGTATACAAAAAAAGGAAATAAAGCAATCAATAAATGGGGACACAGTTGCTCCAGAATGGTCTTCTATTTTTACGGTAGTCCGATTAATTGCTTAGCCCTTTAAAGGGCAGCGCAATCTGCCTGAAAGCCCGAAGCTTAATTGGATTGTGCTACTAGACTACGTCGGTGAAGTGTGATGTCCGCCATTTTGTCCTAGAGCATATACCAATATCTAGAGAGAAGTCAGAGATTAACCGCAGAATATTAGCAGGCACATTCTTTGTCCATGTAAAAAGACTGATTGCCACCGTCCTTAAGGAGCTGTTTATATCCATATTGTATAGGCATATTTTTGGAATGCATTTGTGGCTGGTTCCTCCTTGCAGTCTTCTTCCAAACCTATTTACTGTCCTCTCTTATGATAACTGGGACCTCCAAAGCTCCTGCTATGGATTCAAAAAGCTCATACCTCTCCCTGCTGAAAGTTGAAATCGTCGAAGTGTCTCTTTCTGATGTTTCTTAGCATTGAAACTCTTAGTACCACCAATGTACAAAAGGACCCCCCACCCCGCAAGCTCTCTCCTTCACTTTGTGACCTTAGTGTTGGTTTGAGAAGAAGGCTACCTGTCCTCCATCCGTTAAACGCCCTCTTTTCTCCACATTTCTCATTGATGAAGACTGTAAATTATTTTCAATACTGGTCCTCGACACTTTTATCCTGACCTCAACAGAAGAATAACATTCACCAGGGTCCTTGATGCGTACCTCATCAATCCCACGACAGTGCTCCTGGCTGCCATTAATGGCCACATAACTTCACATCGTCAAATAGGGGCACCTACACTTCAACCACCCCTTCTCCAAATAGCGTTTTAGTATTTATTAGGTGAACAGAAACACATATGCCCTTTGGCACAATAAATGTGCCTTCTTCATCAATTAACCACTCACTTGGGCGAAGGCAAATTACTTTGTTTAATCTTTCTATGCCAGGGTTTAATCCTTCTATGGCCTGGCTTTTCACCCAAACTGAAGGGGACAGTGATATTTCCATATTGTGGTCCCTGCTATTTCGGTCATGTTTCAGCAAATTCGTATTTGAGTTGTACATAAACAGGCCGCTGTGGGTGCTTGGGGTTCCTTACAGCCAACCGTGCTACACTACTATATTCAACCACTTTATAAGACCATTACAAATGCACTTTACTAGACTCACGTGTCTATCTTTCTGTATTTAATTTCTGTTTTTACTATACAAGTAGTTGTTGGTTTTATTTTGCTGTGTGTTTGAATAAGGTGTCATGTGTTGATACAATATGATTTCAGTTTATGGAAGCAGACCTAAGGCAGAAACTGGAGCATGCTAAAGAGATGTCGGAAATGGCAAAGGGAACCCTGAAGGACTTCAGTGCTCAGAAAATGCAGCTTGAAAAGTTCATTGAGCAGATGACGGACTGGTTGACCAAAGTTGAGGAGTCCGTTTTGAAGCTTGATGGCAGCAAAGATCCAGAGAACCTCAAGAAAGTGAAGGTGACATTTTATCAGTTAATTGTGCAATTATCAAAAAACTCACCAGCCTATTAAAAATTGAATTTTATCATTCCATGTAAAGGTGTACTGATGCTGAGAATGTGAGGAGTCCTATGTATGCTTGCTCTTGTTTCAGGCATTACCTCATGAGAGTTCCCTCCTTTGGGCTGACCTTACTTTAATGCCACATTCACACCGCTTAAAGATTGTGATGGTTTTAAAAACAAATTTTCCAGAATCATATTTTTTGTATAAATCACTTTCAATCTCAAGGTTATAGATGATGCAGGATCGTGCGTAGTTACAAAAGGCTCCTTTTAGAAGCCTTGCCTTGCTTGCCAGCAAATCATAAATTCCTCTCTCGCACAAGGGAGATCCCCAGAAGCCTTCAAACCTGACCAAGTGACACAACCCCCTAAAATCATTTATCGTGACCCAGAAATGCTGATCATTCAAATGTTCCCATCCAAGGCAAATCTATTGAAAAGCGTTGCCATCCAATTTACAAAACACATATCTAAAGTAAACTTTCTAGATCCCTTGCCGACGGGTTGCTGCCCAAATTGCATATATAAAACGTTTTACCTTTAATGCAGTGGAAAATACTATACTTGGAGGTAGGTGGCTTCAATTCCCTCATCCTTATTGAGTTCTCTATGGCCTTTCACAGGAACAATCAAGAAAGGCTAAATGTTACGGACCGGTACACCACATTCTTGAATAACCAACCCTCCGTAGATAAGACTGGTCGTCTAGACCCTAAATATACCCACATGTCCTGCAGGGTTACTTCTGCTTTCATACTATCTTTGATGTTCTTCATTTTTTTATTGGGCATCCTCAGATTCCTAAAGGGAAACTTTGGATCCACTATGTGCAAGTATGTGGACGACATGAGTATATCCTCCAGTGACAGTATAGTTGCTGTACATCAGTCCCGATCTAAAATTGAATCCTTCATAGCAGACAAGGTTTTCCTGCTCAACCCATGAACAGCCCCATCCATACTTCTCCCTCCCTATGGTTAATTTAAAAAAAATGCAACAAGAAAAGTCGCACCTTATCTCCTTTAACAGAGCCGCCCACATCATAGCCACCAAAACCTAAATCTATGAATTCCCAGCATGGCCCCCATCTCATCCCCACTTAGATGTCAATTGCTAATTCTGAAAGAAACCTTCTCTTAATTTCTGCTGACGTCAGCTCGGAGATTTGAGTGCACATTGTCTCCCGTATTGGTCCAAGCAGGGCTGCCCTACTAGGCCCACCAGTTCCTACTTCCGAACGCCTTCCCCAGCTCATCATCTTTCCTAATTGCACAATCAAGTTGTTTTCAGCACACCACACCAGTACTAAAACGCCCACCCTTGCTCCCACTTGCAAGTGCACAACACGTTTGAAATTTGATGGCTGCATCCACAATCCAATTTATCTGGATGCTCCAACTTGTCTCAAAGGTCTGTGAAACATCTGCCGAAGCACCATAGGCCTGAGTAGCGTGAACATCTGCAAACTGGAACCACCCGTATCCAGGGGTGAACACGCCCTTGCATAAAACTTCCCATTCTCGGCGTCTTTGTCTGGGGCCTTCGCCCCTTAAGAAATGTAATCTCTACACATTCTCCTGACCTCCCCCATGCGGATCCCCTCTGCATCCTGCTTTTCTCCCCATCCACATGTCCTTTATTGATCCCTGCATGTCTCCAATGACATCCGTATCCACTTCCCATTCGTCTCCCCCTTCCACCTCCAAGTATCCTGTCCCTTCCCTCATTAGCCCTCTGTTTTCATTACCGCTCCCTATTTGATCCGCTCCCCATTTCCCTTTCACCACCCTCGCCCAAGTTACACAGCTTTTGTTAACTTTGATCCTGTGTAATTCAATGATTGACTCGCATCCATGTCTGTATACTGATACCCCATGGAGTTTTACATGAGAACTAGAAAACACAAGATAAAAATAAAATGCATGAGTGTGTTGAGTAGCTCACCCTTCATCGCATTGTTCATTTACTCACAGGAATATCGTTGCCACCGACCAGCACATGTAAGATTTTCCGCCATCTGCGGGATATGTGGCCCTCGGCCCATTTCGTCAATTAGCGACGTGGAGTTAGAATACTTTTGGTAGTCCCTCCGTACGAAAGAAAGATGACTAATTCATTTTTCTGGAATGAAAACGTACAAATCAATGAGCAACCTTTTTGCAAGGTGTGTGTTGCTAAATGTAAATGTTAATGCTTTTACCAATATCTCCACACCGCTTTCCTGCAACCCTAGAGCCATTTCTCAGTGGATGCTCAGCTCTTATAGTTCCTGTCAGTTACAGGAAGGCCTTCATTAACTTCAGCTTAATTGAGTGATTGACATACATTTTAGTCATGCCCAAAAGGTCAAAAGGTCAAAAGGTCAGTGAAATTGTGCGTGAGGTGTTCTTAAGTCTCATCAGTTTAAAGAAAGATGTTTGGAATTCTCTCTAATTGGAAAGAATATTGATAGAATGAATCCCCTTTTTGTGTGCAAGCGCCCAACTCTCATCTTGCACCAAACTCCTGGTCCTGTTTACCGTCCACCTTGACCGAAAGGCAGGCCCTTACGAATGGAACTGCTTGCTCCTTGAAAGCTTCTAGGTTTTCTATAGACCATTTAACCAAACATGTTTATCACCTCTTTGACTGAGGGTAATTTTTTACTTTGTCAGGATATTCAAAAAGAGCTCCACGGCCAGCAGAGCAGCATCGACTCCACCAGAGAAAGTCTCAACAGCCTTTGCCGCAAATATCACTCCGTGGAACTAGAAGCTCTCGGCGCCCACGTCACTGCTCTGATCAAGAAGTATGACGCCGCGAGCCAGCTGTGCGCCAAAACGCAAATTAGCCTGCAGGAGTCTCTGGAAAAGCATTTCAATGGTGAGGCACTAGTTGCGCAGGTTTAAATCTCAACGGACCTTGGTAAGGGGAGGGGCTTCTCATCAAAAATGAAGAGGCTGCAAGGGTGCTTTGCCCTTGATATCATAAATGGGGCCTGTCCTCTTTCAATGCTGTTTGTATTTCATCATGATGTTCAAAATAGATAATGCACGTCTTCTCCATTATCTTATACACAAAAACGTTTCTGAAACGCAGGGCATTCTGAACAGACGATGCCTTAGAACTGTGGTCTGCTACTTGCAGCACTGCTGATGTTTTGGACTCTGTCTCCCATGATCCCTCAACATTCCCTTTACTGGCTAGGGCTAATGGGAGTTGTAGTCCAAACCATGTGGAGAACCAAATGTTGCAGACCCCTGCCTTAGAAGCACAGAGAAAAGTCCAGTAATACCTTTAGTGCGCTATGAGACATGCACATTGACTCCTACTTCTGGAAAAAAAACATTTAATAATGTTGATAATGTATACATACATGTTTGACTGAAATGATGCATCTTTAGCAAAAACAATGCTTAAAATGTAATGTGTGTAGAATTTCTAAGGATGTATACGATTTGGCTGTGGCACAATTGTTCGCGGCCGAAAGCCAATTTTGCTGCGGCCAAATCGGGCCACACTGAAACCCCCCATAAACCCTCCACCCACCCCCTACTTACCTATTCGGCGTCCACTCATCTTCTGACCCTGGGACGGCGTCGGATCCGTCCCTCCTACGTGGGTCGGATCCGTCATTGCAGGGTCTGCTTTTCTTATTTATATTATTTTTCTTCCCGTCCCACGCCTCCAAACCTCCGGAAGCGGGGGACACCACCACCACCCCCAAAGGCCATCACTACCAGCCATGGGGAGCATCCCCCGCTCCCCATGTTTGGTAGTGATTACTTAAATTTATCGTTTCCAAACGATCGAATGGTACTGGCTGAATTGGGCCAGATTTACCATATGGTCAAATGTGAATGATCAGTTTGGATACTACCATTTCTAAAGCACATGTTCATTCAACCATTGATCATCTTGGTGCTATAAAAGACTACCTAACAATCGCAGCAAAGGGGATCTGACATAACCAGAAGCAAGTTCTGTTTTTGATGAGACATCATTAGATCCTCAATGGGTTGAGGTTTGCCTGGTAAAGCATTGCTTGACACTGCAGCATGCACGGAGAAATAGTGATGGCCTAATCAAGCCACCTTTGCTCTTGGTACCAGCAGATAATTAGCAGAAGATAAGTGAAAGGGTTATGATAGAGCATGCAGACAAAATGTGTCTCTAGACAAACTGGAGCCTTGTCCATGAAGTGTTTGATGCCCAGTGCACATGGCCTAAAATAGAATGGCATTGTGTCCCCATCAAAATTTCCGGCCTGGAGGTAATAGCAGTAATCAAGTTGGATCAGTACTCTAGCCTCTAACGCCTGCCCGATTTGAAGTCTTCACAGAAAAGTACATTGGCCAGTGGGAGAAGGGAGGATGCTGACCAAGGCGGTGAAGTGACCTGAAGGGAAAGAAGCTGCTGCATGTCCACCTCCCAGTGTGAGGCCACACAATCATGATGGTTCCTAGACTGAGAAACTGAAAGTCGAGATTGGGTCATGGCCCAAGAGCTAGTGGCCGCAGTTGGGTATTCCACTCCTTGCTTCCATTACCAAGGATAAACATGTCAGTTTTAGTAGGATTAAATGCAAGTCATTTCCATCAACCCAGGTACTTATCATAGAAAGGCTTTGATAGGCAGACAACGGATAAAGCAGAGATTTGCCTCAAGGTAGCCCCGGGGCTCAGGTAAAGGTGATCCTTTACCTGAGGTAAACCTTTACCTGAGCCCCGGGGCTACCCTGAGGCATACCTCTGCTTTATCCGTTGAACAGCAGTGGCAAGATCAGAGAGCCTTGGCTGACCCCACAAGGGATGGCGGAGTGATATCACACTAGGGGTGGGAATGAGATTGGTCGAGTACGGTCAGAGTATGGCTTGATCCAGGTTAGCTGAGCCTCCTAGGCCCAGCCCTTGATGGTGACCCAGGACAGTGGCATGTTCAAGGGTGTCAATTACCTCCAACAGGTCTAACAGAGTCGGGGCACAGACACTTCCACCATCCTTCTGATGTCACCCATCCCGGCTTGGAGGTGGACTCATTACCGCCACCCTGGTGGAAGCTTGCGTGAAATTAATCCAGGAGAGCACGGTATCAAAGCGCAGCGTGCACCTGTTGTCTACTCATCCTTTATAGTAGCTGATCAGGATATGGAAGCTGCAGTAGAGTGCGGACATTTTCAGGATCTTTTGCACCTCAGCCAGTTTTGCAGCTGTTTTTTAAAGCGGGCATCCTATTCCTGTGGCATGAGTGGTTTGGGAGTGATGGACAGTAATACTCGATTCTCTCTCTCTACTGGCAACTGTTGCCCCTTCAGGACAGACGGACATCAAGGATCTTCTTGGAAGCCCGTAATTGATTTTTAGGTATTGGTAGGGATGCTGAGGAAAAAGCCTCTGCAGGGATGATGCTTACTCTATGCAAGCTTCATCAATATCCATTTCAGGAAAGTTGACTCCAATATCCTTACGGTTGATATCACCTTCTGGAAGAAGGAATTTGCTGTTGTAACCTATTTTCGTGCATGGCACACGGATTTCGTGATTCGTTTTTCATTAAGCACAAGAAACAGACATTTGCAGTGATAAATCAGATCATGTTCTGGACGAAAGAACAGTTCCTTTCAGTTCTGACCTGTCTTTTTTTTATAGTACCTAAGACATATCAGATTTCATTTTCAGCATCTTATATTAGTTCTGCCAGCATTTGGGAATTCAACTGATGCACTATGCAAGATCCCATGTTTATCAAAACCAAGGTGCTTGTCTTTTATTCTTTTTTCTCTCATATCTCTTTCAAAGGCACTACATTATCAATGGTCTTCTAAAATGATCACCCACAGCAGAAAGATTTGTGGTCTATGGGACTGGGCCTTGCTCTATTCCAGTTTTTTTTCTGAATGCCACATGCCAATCTGAAATTAGTCCACCGTGCAGGGCTACGCAATCTGTGGCTCCCCGGATATTTTGGACTACAACTCCCATGATCCCTCACCATTGACTATACTGGCTTGGGCTGGTGGCAGTTGTAGGCCACATCATCTGAGGAGTCACATCTGCCTGCCACTGCCATAAAGTGACCAGCAGATAGCTTCTAGTCAAGAAAATAAAACTGCTGTACTCACAGTATGTCCCCTTAGCTCTTTGGACTCATGGAAACCCTTCTCCTCTGTAGGGTGTCAACTTGACACCAAAAGGCAGGTGCCCTTATTATCGAAGAATGATTGGCAGAATAGGGGAGGGGGTTGCAGTTTTTCACATCTGGTGGTAAAGCCCAGTGTGGAATTATAAAAAGTAATCCCTCCACCCAGCCATGGAACCACCAGGCAGCAGGGGCCACATTGAGGCCCGACATCCCATGAAGAATAACTTCAAGTACCCCCTGTCCAGGGGCAAGTGCTCCGAAACACCCCCAACACACCATAGGTCTCAGCCGGACTGGAGGATTCACGCTCGGAGCTGGTTTAAAAGTAGGCAGAGCTAATCTAGAAATAGGCCGATTAATTCTAGCAATGTTACTCTGTAACACAATCACACATCTGGAACCAGCAGAGGAGGGTAGTCGGGACAGATGAGCAGAAGGCGTGCTTGGGTGCTAATGCAGTCCTGCCTGGTTTCCCCACTGGAGGGCGCCTCCAGCTGGGTGTAGTGTGCCTGGCGGACGCCCCTCCCATCTTCAGGCATTCCACGGCACACATGCACACACCATGGGCCCATGTCCCCAGTATGCCAAGCTACGTAGCCCGGCCTAAGAGTTGGTGTCGCCGGGGCTATCCACCCTCCCTGTAAGATCGCATACAGGGCACACTTCATGTGGTGGCAGACGATCTTCCTCATTGCTTTCTTTGCTGAAATTTTTACTTACACACAACCCGCGTGCTCTTTGCTAAATGGCACGTCCATGGAATTGTTAATATCTGCGGCTCTGGCACACCTCCCACGGCTAAGGACTTTCCCACACCCATCATCGGTCGACACAGCCTGCTGCTATTTTCAGCAAAACACCCTATCACAGGTAGATTCAAAAAGATTTAAATATGTCATAACATACACCTATCAGCTCTGTCCTCATCAGAATGGCCTATAAATGTACGCCTCATAGGTTCACCTATATAGCTTTGTCGTTCAATCTAGGGGGCAAACCCGAAAACCCATTAACTGCACTCCAGTAGTGTTGCAGGCCCATTGAACGTAGTAAAGGAAGAACATATGCAAATGGATTGTGAAGGGATACAAGAAATAGGAGCTTAGCAATGAGCATACTGCCTCATCAGCTCCAATGCAATAGCAGTCTGGGGGCTACAATGCCGCGAGGGGCGTCATGGGAACAGCTGGATCCTTAACAGCCGAGAGCAAGCAAAGGGGAACATGCCCAATCTATTCTTCCATTGCCATGAGTGGGCCGTAGAACCCAAAACTGAATCATTATGATAAATACAAATATAAGTAACCAATTGCCTAATGGGTGTCGCCTAGCATGCCAAAAATGTGCCCAATGCTTCTTAGCCATGCCAAGGCAATTGCCTCTGCCTGCTCTATAATTCCAAGGCACTAGGTACATGTCATTCTCAGACCAAATTTGTTTTTGCCCATTGTGCATGGGTTTTAGTCTCAGTTACATGATTCATGCCACACGACACGGTAGCGTAGCACTGTGGCAACGCCCTCATCTTGGTAGCAAGATGAAGCAGAGAAGCACAGGTTTGAATTCTGGGTTCGGCCTTTAGAAACCTAAAAAACAACTATACATATACATACATGCATACATTTCCGCCTCTACGGGTTGGTGTTCTCAATTTTGATTCCCACTATCTATCCTTTTTATTGCAATTATTCTAGGCTTTGGTCAAAGGATCTCCACACTTTCATACTTTAAAAATATATATATATATTTTCATTGTGACCAAGGCCCTCATTACAAGTCAGGCGGTGGACCATGGTGCTATTAGCACCATGGTCCATGCCGGGGTCCGCCATGGTGGATGGCGGAATTACCGCCCCATTCCAAGGTGAGTGGGGCGGTAATTCCCCATTCACCATTTGCCCTTCCCCATGTTTGCCCCATAGGGCATAATGGGGATGGGGAAGGCACTAATAACGGCACCGTAAATTACGGTCCCGTAATTAGCACCAACTTCGCTTAGCGCCTTGGACTTTAACGCCTGCAAAAAGCAGGCGTTAAAGTGTGAATCAGGCGTTAAGGGTTAACGGCGCCGACGGCGCCGTTAAACCCTTATTGCCTGACTTGTAATGAGGGGCCAAGAGTTACATCGGCCAACCGGCCTAACAGAAAGAGTAAACCAAAACACTTTACATATTGACCAATGCGGTCACATAAAGAACAATTTCCGTTTTTCAGAAATTGAATAGTCAAAAGAGAGCCTCAATCCTCCATAGAGCTTTGACAGAGAGGTAAAGGGAGGATTGAGAAAGAATAGTCGGAAAAGAGCAGGTCCAAAAGAGAAAAATAAAGAGGACAGAAAGCCTGTTTCCCATACGCTCCCGCCCTCCCCGGCCTGTTTGCAAGAGTCAGTGATCAAGTTGCTGAATATGGTGGACTCAGACGCGCATCAGAGATCTGTGGCTGCATCGTCGGTGGCATTTCATGTGAGGATATATAGTGGGGGGATCAGTCTCTTATGTTGGCGTTTGGTAAAATGCTATACCAAAGTACGCTAAGACTAGTGTTCTGAATCTGGGTTTTTTTTTTGCTTTCTTTTTTTTTGGTGCGTTCAGTTGAGAACGTGGTGTGAGCAGAAAGATTAGTGCTGTTTGAAGGCTGGTATGTTAATTAGGCAGCTTGTCTTTCCCTGTGAAATTGGAGGAACGGGAGCCACTGTTGGTCTATGTAAGTGTTAGTTTCCCTTACAATGGCTGTGAGGCTTTCCATTTCATACATTTCTTTTGCTTTGTTCAGCCAGTCTGATTTTGTTGGGAGGGAGGGTGCTTTCCACTTTATTGTGACACAGACACAGGCTGCCAACAAGAGGTTTCTTGGCATGTGCGGGAGGAGCGCGTATCTGTCTTCAATTTTCTCCATTCCGAAAAGAACCAGAAGGGTGGTAAGAACCCGTTGAATGCCCTCGATGTCATGTATCCACCCCAGGACTTCTTTCCAGAAGAGATGGATCCAGGAACAGGCCCACCATTGATGCCAATATGCGCAGACCTGTGTGCATCCACGCCAACAGTAGGGGGTAATACCGTGATACATTTTTGCTAGACGTTGGGGGGTAAGGTGCCATTGTACTGATATCCTGCAGTTGTGCATCTTATATTGCATTGCTACAGAGGATTTCCACACCGCTTTGTGTATGGCATCCCATCCCACCCCAGTTCCTTGTCCCATTTAGCTTTGGATTTGGGCTCGGGGAGATGTCCTCTCTCTAGGAGTGCTTTATACATGCTTGATATGACACCCTTGGAGCCTGTGTATTTATTCAGTATGTTTTCAAATGCCTTCAGGGGGCGCTGTAGCTGATCCTTCCATTTGCGATCTGTGGGAACTCCCTTAAGCTGAAGGTATGGAAGGGGCCCGATGGTCAAAGCCTGAGTTTCCTCTAGTTCTTCCTTGGTCAGAAAGGAACCCTCCCTCCACATTTGTCCCACTCTTACCAAGCCCGGCTCATATTGAGGTTGAAAGCAAAGGGGGTCCATTATAGCGTCTCTGATTCGAGGAGTCCAAATACAGCTAAGCAGCGATGGGCAGGTTGTTACTCCCCTCATACCAGGATTTTATTTGTTCCATAGTGTCCAGCTAGCCAA